>NC_137905.1:13733840-14422416 GCF_963455335.1 Martes martes | reverse complement strand
TTCAGCACTGAGGGTTTCTGATTCACACTCACCAACAATCTGTGCAGAAGAGACATTCTTATCAGCATTAATGTCATCAACCTGAAATACAAAGAATGTTACTAGGGGAGAAAGCAATAGCATTACTGGACAAAGTACTCATACTGGTATAAGCCCCTGAGTTTTCCAAAAGCTAAGCTGCTCAGCAGAAGCAACAGAACCTGCTCCAAAGAAACTGCCCCTCCACCCCCTGTACTCCTTCCTTATCTTCCAATCAGATACCATGTAAACTCTTAACCACCAAGCAGAGAAAAAGAAAATTCTTACCACACCACAACACCTCTCTTTGATACCTTCACCTTCTGGGCAGAGAGAAAGCACTAACCCACTGAATGCATCTCCAAGAACCAAGTCCTCAAAAACTGAAGATCTTCTACCTCATTCCTAGAAACAGTTGTGGGCAATGCTTCAATGCATGCAAGACCGAAACATAAGAAAACCCAGGCCCGAGGGAAAACCAAAGGAAAGAAAGCCAAACAAGTTCAGGAACAGGGGGATCTCGCAGCAAACATTCTACCGATTTGTTTTCTCTGTAATGCATCAGATAGAAATGGGTTTCAAAAGGCACATACTAGCTGAGGAAACAAGGCTGACAGAAAAGGAGCCCTCTAATTCTGAATCAAAGCTGTGCAATCACCAACAATTCAATTCAAGGCATGATTACCATATTTATAACAAGTTTCATCTATAAGATGAAAATGTAAAATTAATGCTACAGGCTGGAACTTATTAACTGGACACTTCAGTTAAAAACAAATCTGGCCACCACTCCTTTACACAGTGCTGAATTTATAAAACTGTATTTTACTTATGATAATCTAGCAACAAGACTATACCAGCTCAATACAATTCTCTGCCTCATTAGTTAAAAAACAACAAAAAACCCCCAAAGACTAGGTAAGTGCCCTACTAGAACTCTCTAAGAGATCAGCTCCTTCCTGATTTCTGGCTTAATTGCAAACAAAGCATTGCCACCAATGATGCCACCACTGCCACCACCACCGCCCCATTTCCAGGGTAATGTTAAAGCAACACAAAAATCCAAAGCAAGAGCAATGCTGGTAACTAGGAATTGATCAAAACTTTGCCTTCCCTGTGGCCATTATTTTGCTCTCTCTTCATGGGATTCACTCTCCTGCTGCTTACAAAAGAGGCTCAAGCACTTACAGATTCATACGATGGGGGAGTTGCTGGTATCTGAGGTGGATGAATATTGGGAAAAGCCTGATAAGTCCCCACTGGCAATCCATTGAAATCCGACTGCAAGTGAAGAAAGGCGACATGAGACACAGCCCTATTTTGCAATTTCTGAGGTTAGTGTATGGTAAGGGAGAAATACCTACACGTATTCAATGTGAATATTCAAGATATATCTTCAATATGTATATTATTCAAAACCTCCAAAAGAGAAAAAAATGCCCAGGATTCCAGATTTTTAAAGATCTATAGCCAAAGACTCGTCTTCAAGTTACTAATCAACTGCTTTGATGTCTACAAGGGAAGATTCTAATCAGACTTTCCTATTACTAGTAATGACCTTTACCTTCTTGTCTACACAGGAGGTTTTTCTACCTGGTAATAAGTAGTAGTCATTTTTGGAAAGAACTATTAGTATGCCTGTAACAGATTCCAAAGGTATTCCATAAACCTACAAGAAAAAGTTTCTCTAGCGCCATCTCTGTTATCCCACATCATTAACAAGACTTTCTCCAAATCCTACTATTTTTTCACAATATAATCATTAATACCAAATGTTCCTACTGCAGAATCTTCTTCACAACCTACAACTCTTGAGTGTATTCATACATCCAATGTGTCCTCTTCTGTTACATTTTCCACAGTTTACACCCATGCTTCTATGAATACTTACTGGTCCCTTTGGAAGTGGGTAGGAGAAAGGAGTACTTGGAGAGGGCATGGGCATAGGCATGGGCATAGGCACTGGTACTGTTCCATCAGGTCCACCAATTGGTGCTGCGAAACCACCCCCTCCTCCTCTTCCAGGGCCCCCTTTCTTCACATCATCTGTGAATCCAACATCAATAAGATCTGTCTCTACCCCAGGAGGAGCTTCTGCCTGAGAAGAAGAGAGAAACCCGTATCATTAACCCACACTACAGGTCAGGTTCCCCCAGAAGCAGACTCTGAGATGGAGACCAGTGTGGAGGAAGCTTACTGGCCTAGTCCCTTGGGATAAAGACCTGTGGGGAAGTGAAGGAAGCAGGGATGGGCTGCCATACAGTCACAACAACTCCTAATTCCTTAAGGAGCTCTGCAGCTGCAATGGGCCTGTAACAGGTACCCCTGCCTGGGACAGTCTTTAAAACCCAGTTACTGAATACAGGCTGTCCCAGAGGTCAACTTTGGATGAAGCAGCTTTCTTCTGAGGGCCACTGCTAGAGTGTATGACCCACCAGTCATCAATATTTTCAAGAGCTGGTGAAATAAATGCTTTTATCCTTAAGTGTATATATCTGGAATGGGGAAGAGTTGTCTGAGCAGCACAAAGAACCCACTACAACCCACTGATCTTAACTGAATTATTACTATTTGTATATTTGCCCCCCCTTACACTGTAAACCTCTTCAGGACAGTGATCTTGGTTTTATCTCTATTCTCAGCTTTCTGTGCACTGCCTATCACAGCACAGCAGGCACCTAACAAATAGTTTCAGAATCCATTTGGGGTCTTGGGACACTTCTTGCTTCAATTCCTTGAACTTCATCGAAAAGCAGCAATAGTGCCATTTTTGTATTTGCATCAAGGTTTGTACCTTTTCTCCATGCTTTCCAGTCATTCATCTCATCTGATCAAATACTCTTCGAGAAATGCAGGCATATTTATCATTACTGAAAAAAAGCACTAACTGGACAAAGGCTTAATCTCCCAAACACAAACTTTAGCACAAAGTATTTTTTAAGAAAGTGATATCCAGAGATTCATCTCCCCCTCTGTACTCTTAAAGACTCTACACTTACCATGACCACAGAGTCAGGCTCATAGGGCACATTGTAGTTCTTGGCAATTTCGATCAGGTATCTCTCCACCAGGATTTTAGGTGGGGCTTCCACACTCAGTTTGTGCATTAGCTGTTAGTAAAAGACCCAGAGTTAAAATCTATGCCAATTAGCCTAAGTCTAACCTGACTCACTTTAAAACTCTGTTCCTCTTATTTTACAGGTAAATTGAGAAAAAAGGAGGTTCTGACCAGTTAAATGATTTTTTTTTCCACTCATGAATCATTATTACAAACCCATGCCCCTCTCGTGGTCTCTGGTTACATATGATACAGGTGTTGGTAAGACTGATAATGCCGCCTTCCACATCTGAATTCATCCACTCTTCATCACCTCTCTTCTACATCCACAAATCACAAAGGGCACAAAGAACTGGGGGCATCACAATCAAGTCGAGTGAAGAGGTAAGGAGTCGAGGGAAGAGGTAAGGAGTTGACTGCACTACCAACCTGAGAGACCTCTCACCCTCACTATAAATATGCAACCCTAGACTAACAGCCATACAATAAGACCCACTACAATCAATGCAAAAGAACATGCCCACACCCTGCCTACTCAATCTTGTTTAACAAGTATGTTCATTACCCTGTCATTCACAGTTCCAATCTGGTTGGTCCTACATAACTTGCCATATTCCTTGCTATACTTGGCACAGAGCTGATCAGCAACCTACAGAGAGAAAAGAACAGTAAATGAGGGTGCAAACCATTCTTACAGACTGCTTCAAGCTTCCTATCAAGAGTAACCATGCTTCTATTACAGGATTTCAAAAAAACTGGGGCCTGTAAAACTTTAGGGATACATATTAATTCATATTTGTTTATATACCCATCCACTGAGCTGTTAACTATGTGCCATATTCTATCATAAACATTATGACAGATGCTATAAATACAGTAAAAAGACACTGTTCATACTCTTACAGTCTTATAATCTCTGAGGAAAGCAGTCATTACTTAATCACACAAAGATACAAATGCAGCCATAATAAGTGTCACCAAGGGAAAGTACACCACACTGTCAATAACTTAGAACAGCGAAATTAGATTTGATCAAAAAAGTCATGTAAGGAGGCGCCTGGTTAGCTCAGTCGGTTAACCGTCCAATTCTTGGTTTCAGCTCTCAGGTTTCTGGGATCAAATCCCGCACTGGGCTCCTTGCTCAGCACGGAGTCTGTTCAAGATCTTCTCCCTTCCCCTCCTACCCCTCCCCCTACTTGTGTGCTCGCTTGCTCTCACATAAATAAAATCTTTAAAAAAGGAAAAAAAGAAATCAGGTAAGGCTTCCTGAAGAAAGGGATGCTCCGCTGAGAGGTAAAGGATGACTAGGAGTTAAGAGGGAAGGAAGACGAACATTCTAGGAAAAGAAAACAGCATGTGCAAAGGCCTCTGGTGGAAAAACAGGGTCAATCCTCAAGCTGAATTAGAGTCATTGTTGAGCCCCAGGGAGGAGCGTGATAGGAAATGAAGAAAGAAAGGCACAACGGGACCACACAATCCAGAGCCATGTTAGGAACTGTTCCTATCACAAGAATAGCAGCTACTAAAGGGCTTTAAAGCAAGGGGTAGAGACAGGATCAGATCTGTGATCTGAACAGAATCCTAAGCTGTTCGATGGAATGCTGAATAAACTAAAGGAAACCAAAAGAGGTGGAGGAAGAAGATTCAAAAAACTTTAACAGCCCTGGCATGAGAAGCCTGGCACTGAACTGGAGTGGTCCCAACACCTGAGAGCTCAGTGAGGAGGCATTCATTGTTCAGTATGTAGACCTGGTACTTTCGATTTAAGTTTTCATTTGTCTTTAGAGTAACAGTTTTTGGGGGCACCTGGGTGGCTCAGTGGGAGATCATTTTTTAAAATCTGCAATTTTTTTCTAGTTCTCTTAGGAGTTCATCTTTTTAAAATCATGTAAATCTGTTTCATCCTGAATAAATTTTAATATACAGGAAGAATACAGGAGAGATTACAACAAAACTGAGGTTGGGATGCCTGGCTGGCTCAGCTGGAGGAGCAAGCAACTCTTGATCTAGGTTCATGAGTTCAAGCCCCATGTTGGGTACAGAGATTACTTAACTAAGAACTTTAAAAAAAGAGACTGAGGTTAAAAGTCTATATAAGCAGCAGATGCCCCTGGGGCACCTCGCTGGCTCAGTCGGTAGAGCACAGGACTCTTGATCTCAGGATCATGAGTTCAAGCCCCATGTTGAGCACAGAGCTTACTTTACAAAGAAAAGTAAAAGCAGCAGCAGTTGCCTCTACTCTCCCATTCCTCTACTCGGAGAACTCTATGGTTACCATCCCTACCAGATCAGAATACAGGAGGCCTACTCTCTGGGGAGGTTAGACTAAAGGGATTCTGAACTCCAAGCATAGCAGACAACAGAGACACTTAAGGACAACAGAAAAATTAAGTGTAAATCTTCTACAAGAGAAGAATGAGACCTTTGGCTTCCTTCTCCTCTGGTGCTCAGAAATTCTGGCAGCCAGCTTATACCCTTGAGGTAAAGGGTATAAGGAAATGACCATACCAAGAGAAAAAAACTAGTTCCTGATACTCTGGAGTTCCCTTAAGAAAGGGCTTAGATCATTCAACAGTGAAAGCATCTGGCAATAAGCCCCACCCAGGCACACAAGAGGTTCCAAGCTGCTTTTTAAATGCCTCACTTTTCAATATAAACCAACAACCAAGAGTCACCAAACTTCGTGAAAAGCCTCTATGACAAAATAGTCTAAAACAAAGGATTTTAGAAACTAGTATTAGTTAGTTTAAGAAACTAATATTCTTGGGCACCTGGGTGGCTCAGTGGGTTAAGCCTCTGCCTTTGGCTCAGGTCATGATCCCAGGGTCCTGGGACTGAGGGCCACATCAGGCTCTCTGCTCAGCAGGGAGCCTGCTTCCCCCCCCCACTTGTGATCTCTGTCAAATAAATAAATAAATAAATAAAATCTTTAAAAAAAAAAAACAACTCTCAGTTAAAAGACATTATAGCTATGAAATAAAAGCAACAGACTATTAAGTATATATTGAGAGAATTTAAAAAAAGATCTCAAAAGATAGGTCAGGAGATAAGACTGAAACAATCTATAGAATAAAACAAAAAAGGCAAAAATGTAAAAATAGGAAAGAATAACTAAAATGAATTTATATCCTGGCAGTCAGTGCCATATCCATATTGTAATGGGGAAGTTTTTAACATCTATCTCTTTTGCTAGATTTTAAAGCTACAAGAGTGGGGTTGGTGTCATATATTACTCACTACTGTACCCTCAGGTTCCACCTAACTTGTAACATACACCCGAAGAATATCTGTGGAATTAATGAAGCAAAACATCTTTCTAACTTTACTGGTTTAGAGTTAAGAACTTTTCTATTTGAATATACTTAAGTAACATTACACTAAAAATAAAACAAAACGAGATACACAAAACTTTGCTCCTTGAAAGAAATTATTCAAGTCTCAAAACACTGTTCTATTGCATTATCTAAGTCCTGAAAAGGAGGCAGAGACAAATTCATAAAGCCCATTTCAAAGACAGCATGTAAAAGGTACGAAATAATCTGGTCAAAGAAGCAGAAGTGATTTATATTAACCGACCTAAAAATATGACAAACTATAGACATCACTGAAACTCATCGTACTCACTATTTTCAACTCAGCCACTTCTGACTGGAGCCGAGGAGCAGCCCATATCAGCGTAGACACAGATTCAGCCAGACCAGAATCTAGTTCCCTAGTTAAGGAAAAAAATTAATAAAATATAGTATTCTTTCAAACAGGAGCACCTGGATTACCCAGGTCATGATCCCAGAGTCCCAGGCTTGAGCTCCATATCAGGCTCCCTGCTCAATGAGGAGTTTGCTTCTCCCTCCCCCTCTGTTCCTCCCCTGCTCTCAAATCAATAAAAAAAAACAAAAATTTTTTTCTTAAGATTTTATTTATTTGCAAGAGTAAGCCAGAGAAAGCACAAGCCAGGGGGGAGAGGCAGAGGCTGAGCAGGGAGTCCAATATGGGACTCAATCCCAGAACCCTAGGATCATGACCTGAGCCAAACGCAGATATTTAACCAACTGAGCCACCTAGGCACACCTAAATAAAATCTTTAAAAAAATACAAACCAAAAAGATCCTAGAATTTGTATCATATGCTTGATAGCCTCTAAAGTTCTTTCACGAACCTCACTGGATTCTCACAAATAATTCTAGGGCTTCTAGCCTCATTCATCATCCTATTTTACTTCTGGGGAAATTAACTGACAAGCCCAGGGTCACAAAGCTAGGAAATGGTAGACCCAAGACTCAAACTTAGACCTTTTGATTTTAGAGTCCTTATTTTCTTTTCAGTTGTCTACATGGAGATCAGGCCTTCCAGCAAAAGTATTAGGAAAAAGGTACTCAGGTATGTGAAGTAGTCCCCTAGTGCTATTCCCCCACCTACAGCAGGAGACCAGTATTACTCCTTTCTCAAATTCCCTTTCTCAAAAAGATGATTTGATCTAGGTCTTCAAAATATCCTATTTCATTTCATTACAGTTATACAAGGTAAGTTCTAGAGACCTACTGAACAACACTGTGCATATAGTTAATACTATACTAAGCACTTAAAAATGTGACGAGAGCAGAGGAGCACCTGGGTGGCTCAGTTGGTTGAGTGTGAGGCACCTGGTTTCAGCTCCGGTCATGATCTCACAGTCGTGAGATCAAGGACCCTTTCACGCTCCGCGCTCAGCAGGGAGTGTGCTTGGGATTCTCTCCCTCTGCTCCTCTACCCATCCCCCCACCACCTCCACCCCACTGGTGCATGCATGCTCTTTCTAAAATAAACATACATCTTTTTAAAAAATGTTAAGAGGGCAGAGATCTGATGTTGTGTATTCTTACAAAAAAGGGTGTGAGGCAGGGGGACATAAGGAAACTTGGAGGTATGATTGTGGTGATGGTATGCAGGTATATGCATATGTTCAAACTCATCAAACTGTACACAAATGAACGGGTTTTTTTTCTATAAATCGTACCTAAATTAAGATTTAGAAAAAAAAGAGAGAGAAAATATCTTACTTCATAGACTGGATGAGGCCAAACCGAGCCAGCAGCAGATCACAATACAGCTCCAGAATCTCCATGGCCTCCACAAGGTAGTCTTCTCGGATAATGTGCTCCACTCGAATCCGAGCTCGTTCATCTTTCCCAGCAGCCAGATAGTCAGCAATTTCTTTCCTTGCTTTCTGGGCCAGTTCCGCTAAGGCACAAATCCCATCCAGTCACATAACAGCAGTACATTGGGCCCTGGTCTGCAGGAGACTTCTATCCCAAGAGCAAAGTGGGTGTTTCTAGTACATCCTAGCTCACTTCTCTCTTAGCAAATCTGGTCCCAACTCATCCAGGCTCTAGAATTTGCTCCTTTGTCTAGATGAGAATATTGCTATTGTAGCCAGAAATTTCCACTTCAGGAGTCATGCTACCTATTCCCTGCAACGGACTGATTCAATCTTACTTGTCACAAAGAGCAGCCATAATATATCTAAAGCTTAAAGGATGTGGAATCCATAAGACTTCACAGTACTAGCCTGACAGAGCCAGAAACTCAGTGACACATTTTGCGAAAGAAAATATAAGGCAATCATGCATTACTCACTTTTTTTTTTCTCCAATAGTTTAAGACGGTTTATGACTAATCTCAAATTGACTCGTAAACGCTCAGCTTTAAATCCAGAGCCCAGCATGCTGTGCTGTTCCTCCTGGAAAAAGATAATGCACAGTTACTACTTTCTTTCTTTCTTTTTTTTTTTTTTTTAAGATTTTATTTATTTATTTGACAGAGAGAGATATCACAAGTAGGCAGAGAGACAGGCAGAGAGAGAGGAGGAAGCAGGCTCCCCACTGAGCAGAGAGCCCGATGTGGGGCTCGATCCCAGGACCCTGGGATCATGACCTGAGCCGCAGGCAGAGGCCTTAACCCACTGAGCCACCCAGGCGCCCCACTTACTACTTTCAAGTTGAAATTATTCCAGTTACAGGGTGGATTGGCTGACACTATAAACCAGAATGGTTTCCTAATACAGGCAAAACAACATGATCTGATTCACGGTTTTTTTTTTTTTTAAAGATTTTATTTATTTATCTGACAGACAGAGAAATCACAAGTAGGCAGAGAGGCAGGCGGTGGGGGGGAGGCAGGCTCCCTGCTGAGTAGAGAGCCCGATGCAGGGCTCGATCCCAGGACCCTGAGACCGTGACGTAAGCTAAAGGAAGAGGCTTAACCCACTGAACCACCCAGGCACCCCTGAGTCACAGTTCTTAAAGATCATTTTGGTTGTCTGGAGAACTAACTGGGGGAAGGTAATAATAAAACCAAGAGGACCAAGGAGAAGGCTATTACTGTAGTCCAGTCAAGAGATGGAAATACCTTAGACTAGGTTAGTGTGACTGGATTTGAGGTCTATCTAAAAGGCAGAGCTAAAAGAACTTGGTAATGGATAAAATGAGTATCTATATATCAGTGTAGAAGTGCGTTGATAAAAAAAAGCAGCAGCAGGAACGGCTTCTACTTCTCCCAAAAATCTCATCAGGGCAGTGATGAGGAAAGATTATCAAATTTAGAACCAAATTCAAAAATATTCTCCCACTAGTTCCTCAAGTCCTCCTACTAATTCAAGCTAGTGCCTAAGATCACAAAAATATTGGTATTTACTGACATATAAAGAAATACACGAAGGGATGAGAAGTCCAAGAAAAAAAAAAACTGCTCTATAAAATTTAACAAGAGGCTATTTACCAAAACTCTGAACGAACAGCAAAATTATAGTCAACAAAACCACTCCTCTCCACCCACAAGGGGGTACACCATTGTTCATGCCATACTGAGACAGCACAAATTCTACGCCTCTCAATGAATTCTGGACTTGAACTTCAAAACATATAACATCCAAACAAAAGTTAGGTCTAACAAACTAACCAATAAACAGACAAACCAAAAAAGATATCCAATGTAAGGAAAAACACTAGGGATATTTGTCCACTTGTGCATGAACCACTAAAAAGAAATATCAGATGTATTCTTCTTTTGTAAAATTGCCTCCAGAAGCCTTTATACATTAAATAATTAACCTAAGTCTCAGTTTACAGTGGGCTTGTATGTCATGAAATATCTAGGATCCATAACTGAATTATGTTCAGTCCAGTCAACAAATATTTACCGACTATTTCTACATCAGACAATAGCTAAACGCTGAAGATTTAAGAAAATAAAAGGGGGAGGGTACAGTCCTTCCCCTCAAAGGAATTTATTCTATGGACAAAAACAGCTAAGAAAATCTGACTACTATAATACTATTTGGTAAGAGGTGTAATTTTAGAGTTGTTTTCAACTGAAAGTGACTTTGTGCCCCACATGGGACATCTGGCAATGACTGGCGACATCCCGAGTTGTCATGACTGAAAGGGATGCTACTGGCATCTGGTGGGTAGATGCCAGGAATGCTGCTAAACATTCTACAATGCACAGGACAGAACCCCACAACAAAAAAATTATCCAGCCCAAATGTCAGTAGGGCCAAGATTAAGAAAGACACCCAATCTCAGAGACATGACAGAATACTTTCCGGGAGAACTAAAAGTCTAAGTTGGGTCCTAAAGGATAAATTTTTGTAAGGTGAAAAGAGGATGTGACTACCTCAGGCAGAGGGAGTGCTGTATGTAAATTCCAGGTACCAGAGAGAACAAGAAACTTTCAGAGGAACACAAGTTCAGTACAGCTGAAGAATGGCATTAATTACAGTTTGTGCCTAACATCTCTCATAATCAAATTCAAAACTTCAATTTGACATTTATAAGAGAACAGGCGCTGTGGTAGGTTCTGGTGCTAACTAGATCCAGACAATATCCTTGTTTTCAAGGCCTCTATAACCAGAGATGGATGGGAGATAGAAAGACAGCCAGAAAAACAGTAACTAGGACTATCATTCGCTATATGAGGCACTGGGTCCATGATCAACCAGCAACTGAGTGGTAGAGTGAAGAAAAAAATCTAAGTGCATCTAAATCCAAAACCCAAGTAAACAATCTTAATCATACACTCCTATAGCACTTCAGTACAAAAATTATAATAATATACATTGTTTAATCCCTTTCAACAAATATTCATTGAATGTCTACGGTACTGTGACTGAGATAGAGACACAATGGCACTGAAAAAGAGACATGGTTATTGCCCTCATGGAGTTCACAGTCTAGTTAGAGAAGCTATCACCTCAGTAACTACAAAATAGTAAACAAGTAAGTAAGTGGTGCTCTGGAGCTTATTTTAAGTTTGACCTCTTTGGCCACTTGCTTGGATACTGTTTCAAAGATAAAAGATAACAATATCAGAGGTCTGGTAGAGTCACAGGTATGACAGAAAAATGTCAAGATTTCTCTGTGGTTCTTAACTAATCTATAAGCATCGATTGTGTGATGCATCAATATACATGAGAACAAAACTTTAGTATTATAAATATTTTCAAGAGGCTTAAAAACATACATTTTAACTTATTAATTCTACTCCTAGTAATTTAGCCTAAAGAAACAGAGGTTCGGGTTGCCTGGGTGGCTCAGTAGGTTAAGCCTCTGCCTTCAGCTCAGGTCATGATCTCAGGGTCCTGCGATCGAGCCCCGCATCGGGCTCTCTGCTTGGCGGGGAGCCTGCTTCTCCCTCTCTCTCTACTTGTGATCCCTCTCTCTCTCTCTCTGTCAAATAAATAAATAAAAAAGAAACAGAGGTTCATTCAGACTTTTATATAAAAATATTTATCAGCATATTTTTAAGACCAAAAAATTAGAATAATGAATAAATATTGCTTATTAAACTATAGTATATTTGTGATGGAATTTTATGTAGCCACTGAAATTTTTTAAAAGTATTTACTGATGAGAAAATATATTAAAAGGCAGGACTACATATATGAAGTATGATCCCAAGTTCTGAGTTTAAAAATGCAAATATACGGGGCACCTGGGTGGCTCAGTGGGTTAAGCTGCTGCCTTCGGCTTGGGTCATGATCTCAGGATCCTGGGATGGAGCCCCGCATTGGGCTACTCTTTGCTAGCGAGAAGCCTGCTTCTCTCTCTCTCTCTCTCTGCCTGCCTCTCTGCCTACTTGTGATCTTTCTCTGTCAAATAAATAAAATCTTTTTAAAAAAATGCAAATATACATATAAACAAAGGCAGAAAAATGATTTATCACTATACATAAACTCTTTTCAAACCCAATAAGACTAACAGTAGAGCTAATGTTAAGAACAAAACCCACCTCAGAAAGCCTATAATTTAGAATTTCTATCACAAGACAAGTAATAATATAAATTCCTTTGTCTCCTTAGAAAAACAAAGTATTAACTTACCAGAAAACACTAATCAAGATCACCTTATCAAAAGTGGAATATGTGTGGAATGTGGGGAAAAAAAAAACACCCACAAGCTCACAGATACAGAAAACAGACTGGTCGTTGCCAGAGATAGGGGGGCAGAGGATGTCAAAAACGACAAAGAAAAAATTAAGTATGGTGCATTACTCAGCACCAAAAAAGTGCTTAAAACTGTCCAGTAATTTATGACCATCTCCTCTGACAAGTAAACATTTAGAAGAGAGTACATGCACACTGTGTGCAAGCCTATGATAAAGAGCTAACACAAGAAAAGGAGCACAGAGGAGAAATCTCACTGTGTGCCAGGCCCTGGCCTTCATATCCATCAGCTCATCTGTCTCACCACAGATGAGTGAGGGCAAGATTTGGGTTCAAAGCCCATATACAACATTACCCACACAGGGTGACCACTTACCAAAAATATTACAACTGTGATTAAAAATGTAAACATGGTCTTGATATCCCTAACTCACATGCTCTTCCATCGAGGGCCATGCAAGGTGAGAGCTATGGAGGAGAACATCCATTCAGCCATGGAGCTCTGGGAAGCTTCCAAGAAGGATGTTCACTAGGCTTGAAGTGTGAAGAGGACTCTGTAGACTAGCAACGCAGGGACGATTAACAGAGGCTTGATTCTCAATGCTCACTTCTGTTCTTAACAGCCTTTGCGTATGCCATTTAACTACTCTGAGCATCATTTTCCTTACCTTTAAGATGAACACAATAGTAGGTATCACTAAACAAGCACAAGAACAAATTTAACAATTCCTATCAGGCACTCTCCTATGCACAAAGCATCAGCCACATGCCTTAGCAGAAAGCAAAATAGGCAAGAAAGTTTGTGGAGGACAAAAGAGAAAAACTAGCAGCAGGTCTATTATGGATGTAAAACCACAACCAAAAACCCGAAAGTCCTCTATCTGTAAGAAGCAAGCATCCAAATGCCCAGACTCCTAAGAAGGAACATTAAAGTGCATTTGAAATGCACAAATGCAGTCTTGGAAAGGGGAGAAGAATGTCAGAAGAGAAGGACAGGGGGAATCCTTTAAAAAACTATAGTGAAGGGAAAAAAGGGCAAAAGGGAGAGTTCTGTCAGGAATAAGAAACATTTTTAAAAAGTCAAAGCAGGGATACGTGGGTGGCTCAGTACGTTAAGCAACTGCCTTGAGCTTAGGTCATGATCCCAGGGTGCTGGCATCGAGCCCCACATCAAACTCCTTGCTCAACAGGGAGCCTGCTTCTCCCTCTGCCTGCCAGTACCCCTGCTTGTGTTCTTGCTCTGAGAAATAAATAAAATCTCAAAAACAGATAGACAAATAAAGAAAGAAAGAAAGAAAGAACCACCCGGGTGGCTCAGTCAGTTAAGCAGCTGCCTTCAGCTCAGGTCATGATCCCAGGGTGCTGGGATCAAGTCCCACATTGGGCTCCTTCCTCAGCGGGGTGCCTGCTTCTCCCTCTGTATGCTCTGCCTGCTTCTCTCTCTGACAAATAAATCTTTAATAAAATAAAACTCAAAGCAAAAACAATACATCTCTCCATTTCAAAAAAAAAAAGCAAAAGTTAATGAGGACATGAACAGAAAGAGAGCAAAGCTGATAAATACATTAACAGATATTTAGGGAAATTAAGTTTACCAAAAAAGTTAATTCATCAGAATAGGTACCTAAAGTGAGCCAGACACTGAAAGACACATGTTAGGTAACAAAGGACTGGTTTTAGCATCATGAAATGCTGGAGGGTGTAAAGACATTTTTATTTCACATATTTGCCTAAGATGGTTAGTGTCTACAAATGCTCGTTTTGAACCACTCTTAAACAGCCTGGGGGAAAAAAATCCGAAGGCATAAGAAAATGGATTCTGAAGAAGGAAAGTGCTAAAATTCTCTGAAAGAGGCGCTTAACAAATGTTTTATGCTGTAAATAGAAACCCAATTCTGTGACGGAATTTGAAAATACTGAGGTGTGGCAAAGTTGTTTACATTTCATGCAATCTTTTAGCTGGGGATGTATGGGGGAGAGAAACTCTAAGAGCTACTGTAAACCTGTGGAAGGCACATAAAAATAAATCCAAATTACTAATTTTATCATTCAGTAATAACATTTTTTTGTTCAAATCTTAAGCAGTAAATAAAATCGCAGGGCCTATTCAGGGACTCTAACGATCAGGGTTCAAGCTGAAAACAGATTAGCATCCACAACCTGGGTAATCAGAGAAGAACAGACTATGTACAAAGGTGTGGGTAAGGTTTAGATAAACCAAGAAAGGACAGTGTACTGTCCCAGAACCACACATCCAGGCCTGAAAAGGCAAGATGAAGAACTGAAACCTCACAGGGGTAGCTATATGAAGAGGATCTCCAGACAGGAATCAAGGTCATTGGTAGAGGCATGCAGACAATTTGCAACAATCTGGCAGGAAATCTAGCCCTCATTCCTCCTGCCCTCTGGTCTCCTGGTACCTCCCATTTACCTCCAACTGGAAGGCAGAAAGGAAAGGGGCCTATAGACATAGTGCACAAGAGTGAGCCTCCCATGACATATATCAGAGGAAGGATGCTATGTGGCTCTGGAGAAGAAGGTATTGAGCATAAAGACTACACACACACACACACACACACACACATACACACACACACACACACACACACACAGAGGAACCTAGATCTCTACCAAAGCAACCCCAGATTTACACTGTAAAGATTTTGGCTAACCAGAGTAGAAAACTGAAGTTAAATGAGTTGCCTAAAAAAGGAAAACTGTGGGTGCACCTAGATGGCTCAGTCAGTTGAACAACCAACTCTTTGTTTCAGCTGGGGTCATGATCTCGGGGTCACAGAACAGACCCCGGTGTGAGGCTCCATACTCAGCAAGAAGTCTGCTCCCCCTCTCCCTGCATCCCCCCACCCCTCATGTGCTTTCTCTAAAATAAATAAATCTTTTTTTAAAAAAGGTAAGGGTGCTCCAGTGGCTCAGTCGGTTAAGCGATTGTCTTTGGCTCAGGTCATGATCCCAGGGTCCTGGGATTAAATAAATTCCACATCTGGCACCCTGCTCAGCGGGAAGCCTGCTTCTCCCTCTCTCCCTTTGTAGCTCCCTCTGCCTGTGCTCTGTAGAATAAATAAAATCTTAAAAAAAAAAAAAAAAGTGTTGGAAAGGAGATGGAAAAAAACTTGAGACCCTGTGTACCACTATCCATGAGACTATAAAATGGAGTACCACTATGGAAAAACAGTATGGTAGTTCCTTAAAAAACTGAAAATAGAACTACCATATGATCCAGCAATCCCGCTTCTAGGTATATATCCAAACGAACTGAAAATAGTATTTCAAAGAGGTATCTGCACACCCATGTTCCTAGCAGCATTATTTACTACAGCCAAGAGGTGAAAGTAACCCAAATGTTCACTGACAGATGAACGGCTAAAGAAAACATGCTGTTTATTTTTGTTTATGTATTCTGACACATATATAATAGTAAAGTCCGAATCCATTTTGTAGCATGACAGGATTTCCTTCCTTTGCAAGGGTGAGTAATACTTTATCAGCCTAACAGTACTCAATAAAATATATGTTGTTTTTTTTAAAGATTTTACTTACTTATTTGACAGAGAGAGATCACAAGTAGGCAGAGAGGCAGGCAGAAGGAGAGGTGGCAGAACATTGTGTCCATTACAAGAGGACAAATAAAATATGACAGGCGCATACAGCAAACTACTATGCCGCAGTGAGAATTAATGAACTAGCTATATACTTAAAGCAACATGAGTAGTCCTTCAACAGAAGCAAGAAAGTGCCTGGATGGCTCATTCAGCTAAGTGTCCAACTCTTGGTTTTGGCTGAGGTCAGGATCCCCGGGGTCAGGAGATCGAGCCTCTAGTCAGGCTCCAGGCTCCATAGTGTGTATGCTTGAGGATTCTCTCCCTCAACCCCTCCCCCACCCACAGTCTCACTCTCGCAAATAAATCTAAAAAAAAAAAAAGAAAAAGAAACAAAAGATACAAAGAGGAGGGCACCTGGGTGGCTCAGTGGGTTAAAGCCTCTGCTTTCGGCTCGGGTCATGATCCCAGGGTCCTGGGATTAAGCCCCACATCGGGCTCTCTGCTCAGTGGGGAGCCTGCTTCCCTTCCTCTCTCTCCCTGCCTCTCTGCCTACTTGTGATCACTGGCTGTGAAATAAATAAAATCTTAAAAAAAAAAAAAAAAGATATAAAGAGGAAACAAACGGAAACTTTAGAATTGAAAACCAAACAATAATCAAGGTAAGAAACTCACTGATGGGCTCAACAGCAGAATGGAAATGACAGAGGAAAGAGCCAGGGCACTTGAACATAGATCAATAAAAACTATCCAATTTGAAAAAGAGATTTAAAAAAAATTTCCAAGTGAAAAACGTCCCAGAGGTCTATAGGGCAATAGCAAAAGATCTAATACTTATGTCCTCAAGAGTTCCAGAAGTGGTACCAAAAAATTGTGAAAAACTATAGGCTGAGGGGGCACCTGGGTGGCTGGCTGTCAGTTAAGCATCCAACTCTTGATTCTGGCTCAGGTCAGGATCCCAGGGAACAGGGCTCCACACTTAGCTGGGAGTCTACTTGAGATTCTCTCTCTCCCTCTCCCTTTGCCTCTCACCCCACCCCCCCACCATCACTTGCACAGAGACTCGCTACAAAATTAATCCTAAAAAAAAAGAAAATTATATGCTGAATTATATTGCCAAATTAAGCAAATGGCATAAATCTACAGATTGAAAAAGCTCAGGGAATTCCTAACAGAATAAACCAAAAGAAATATATGCCCAGACTCATCATCATCAAACTGCTGAAAACTAAATTTGTAAAATGCTGAAAGCAGCCAGAGAAAAATGCATTACTTATAGATGACCTATTCAAATGACTACAAATTTCACATCTGAAATCATAGAGACCAAAGAGAAGTGTAAAAGTATTTCTAAATTGCTAAAAGAACTGTTAAGCAGAAATTCATCCACTGAAAAATACCCTTGAGAAATGAACATGAAATAAATTCATTCTCATATGCAGGAAAAGTAAAGAAGAATTTGTCACCAACAAACCTGCTCTTAAGTTTTCCAGGCAGAAAGAAGTGGTGACACCACAAGAAAATCTAGAATATTAAAATAAAGGAAGAAACTGAAAATATCTGTAACTTACATTACAGATATAAATACCTGGGAGGGACGCCTGGGTGGCTCAATTGGTTAAGCGGCTGCCTTTGGCTCAGGTCATGATCCCAGGGTCCTGGGATCGAGTCCCGCATCACTCTGCCTGCCACTCTGTCTGCTTGTGCTCTCTCTCTCCAACAAATAAATAATTTTTTTTAAAAGATTTTAAAAAATATCTGGGAAATATAACAGATGACTCTGGAGTGTCTTAGGATGTCATTTTTTACAGTTAAAAGCAGAGCTAGTAATATTGTCTAATGGAGTTTCAATGTATCTAAACATTTAAGATAAACATAACATAATGGGATAAAGGGGGCAGAGTAAAGTGATCTATATGATGTTCCCATATTCCACAGAAGTGGTAAACTACTGACTCTAAGTACAGTGTGAAAGTACACCTAGTGTAATCCCCAAGTACAGAGACTGCCCCCAAAAATGGTCCACCTATATACTATCAACAAGAAACGCACTTTGATAAAATGAGTATGTTTAAAGTAAAAGGATGAGGGATGCCTGGGTGGCTCAGTGTGTTAAAACAACCAACTCTTGATGTTGGCTCAGATCATGAGCTCAGGGTCATGATATCAAGCGCCCCCCCCCGCCCACTGGGCTCCATACTCAACACAGAATCTGCTTGTCCCTCTCCCTCTGTTCCTCCCACCACTCACATAATCCCCCCCCCCACAAATAAATAAAATCTTAAGGGGTGTCTGGATGGCTAAGTCAGTTATGTGGCTGCCTTCAGTTTATGATCTCAGGGTCCTGGGATCGAGCCCCATGTTGGGCTCCCTGCTCAGCAAAGAGCCTGCTTCTCCCTCTGACCCTCCTCCACCCTGCTTGTGCTCACTCTATCTCAAATAAATATAAATAAATAAGTAAGTTGGGGTGCCTGAGTGGCTCAATCGATTAAGCATCTGCTTCCAGTTAAGCGTCTGCTTTTGGCTCAGGTCATGATCCCAGGGTCCTGGGATGGAGACCAGACTGAGGCTCCCTGCTCAGTGGGGAGTCTGCTTGTTCCTCTTCCTCTGACCCTCTCCCCCATTGACATGCACATGCACTCTCCCCAATTTTTTTTTTTTTAAGTAAAAGGATGAAAAAGATCTATCACACACTCATCAAAAGAAGGTTAAAAGTTTTTTATCCTCCCCCCACCCAATTCAATACAAGCTTCCAGTTATAAAATAGGTCACAGGGATATAAATGTACAAATTAGTTAATCATACTGTATCACATATTTGAAAGTTGGGGAGAGTAGATCTTAAAAGTTCTTATCACACACACACTTTTTTTTTTTAAAGATTTTATTTATTGGGGCGCCTGGGTGGCTCAGTGGGTAAAAGCCTCTGCCTTCGGCTCAGGTCATGATCTCAGGGTCCTGGAATTGAGCCCCACATCGGACTCTCTGCTCAGCAGGGAGCCTGCTTCCCACCCCCCCACCCCCCGCCTGCCTCTCTGCCTACGTGTGACCTCTGTCAAATAAATAAATAAAATCTTTAAAAAAAAAAGTATTTATTTATTTGACACAGAGAGAGAAAGCACAAGAAGGGGAAGCAGCAGAGGGAGAAACAGAATCCCCTGCTGAGCAGGGAGCCCAGTGCAGGGCTGGATCCTAGGACCCTGGGATCATGACCTGGGCTGAAGGCAGAGGCTTAACTGACTAAGTCACCTAGATGCCCCCAAAAGTTCTTATCACAAGAAACAAATGTTGTTAACTATGTATGATGTTGGATATTAACTAGTCTTACTGTGGCAATCACTTCACACTATACACAAACACCTAATCATTACATTTTTATATCCGAAACTAATATGTTTTATGTCAATTATAAATCAATTTTTAAAAAGAAAGTTAAAGTTAATTGGAGCAGCTATATTAATGTTAGACAAATTAGATTTCAGAACAAGGAAAACCAGGGATTAAATAAAGGAGTACTATATATTGCTATAATTATTTAGTGATAGAGAGAAATCACCAAGGAAATATAACAATCCTAATAGTAAATGCACCTAACAAATAGAGCTTCAAAATATATGAAGCAAGAACTGACAGATAGGAAAGAAGAAATAAATCACTAATTATAGCTGGAGACTTCAAAATGCCTTCACCAGTAACTGATCAAACTGGTAGAATATATATGATATACAATGATATACAAGAAATGAACAGCACAAACAACCAAACCACCAACTATATCTCAGTGATAGTTACAGAACACTCCACCCAACACAGTATCACACAAGGAACATACTTGAATGTAGACCATATCCCAGGATACAAAACAACCTTAACAAAACAGAATGGAAGTCACACAAAGTATGATCTTTAACCATATGGAACTGAACTAGAAATCAGTTAACAAGATAGCAACAAATCTCCAAACACTTGAAAATTAACACACTTCTTCATAATCAAAGAGGAAGTGGCAAACGGGGGGGAAAAAAGGTTTTAAAGGTTTGAACTGCAAGAAAATAAAAATATTGTAACCTGTGGATATAATTTAAAAAGCAGTACTTAAGGGGAAATTTACAACACTAAATGCTTATATTAGAAAAGGTCTCAAATTAGTAATCTAAGCTTCTACCATAAGGAACTGTAAAAAGAACATTCTTATAACCCAAAGCAAGCAGAAGGAAACCATAAAAACAAGGCAAAAGTCAATAAAATTGAAGAGGAAACTAGAGAAAAAGCAACAAAACCAAATGCTGGTTATCTAGAAAAAAACCTTTTAATTATTTACTTATTTATTAGCGAGACAGAGAGAAAGAGAAAGAGAGAGAGAGAGAGAGAGAGAGCAGAGCAGAAGGAGGCGCACAGAGAGAAGCAGGCTCCCCACTGAGCAGGGAGCCCGAAGCGGGGCTTGATCCAGGGATCCCAAGATGACCTGAGCCAAAGGCAGATGCTTACCCAAATGAGTCACCCTGGCATCCCAAGATTTAGAGCCCCTCTCTAAACTGACACAAAGAAATAGAAAATGTAATTACCCCACATACGTAACAAAAATTGAATCTAAAATTAAAAACCATTCCAAAGGAAAAAAAAGAAATTCAAGCCCAGGTGGCTTCTCTATTAAACACTTAATACTATCAGTCAGCTGTAGAAAATTAGTGCCAGTATTACATGAACCCTCACATACTTCGTAAGGCTGGTATGAGAATTAAATGATAACCATAAAAGACTCAATCTCAAAAAACAGACTGAGGGTTGCTGGGGGGAGAGGAGACGGGAGAGGGTGGTGGGGAAATGGACATTGGGGAGGGTATGTGCTATGATGAGTGCTGTGAAATGTGTAAACCTGGCGATTCAGACCTGTACCCCTGGGGATAAAAATACATTGTATGTTTATTAAAATAAAAAAATTAAAAATTAAAAAAAATTTTAAAAAAATTAAAAAGAATTAAACAATAAATGGACTCTTAAGTGTTTTAGGTTGAAATAAAAATGTTTAAGATATGCATTGTATCTCTTCACCCCAGCTTTAACTTTTTTCATTAACCAGTTTCAAAGTCACTGAAAGACTTTAACTGTATATAGTCATTATAGCTCCTTGAAGTCAGTTTTTCTTTTTTTTTTTAATCAAACACTATTTCTGTGGTTCCATTGTTATTCCCACACTAGTGCTTTGTATAAAGCTGTCACTATTGTTATTCAGTAAGAAATTTAAATAAAAGTAACATTTTTTTCAATTCCACCGACTTACAAAATTTAGTTTTGTTTTAAATTTAAGGAAAGAAAAATAGTTTGCCGAAGTATTTTGTAAACTTCAGTTTTGAGGATTTTTTAAAAGATTTTATTTATTTATTTGACAGACCAAGATCACAAGTAAGCAGAAAGGCAAGCAGAGAGAGAGAGAGAGAGAGAGAGAGGGTGAAGCAGGCTCCCCGTGGAGCAGAGAGCCTGATGCGGAGTTCAATCCCAGAACCCTGGGATCATGACCTGAGCTGAAGGCAGAGGCTTAACCCACTGAGCCACCCAGGCGGCCCTCTTTTTTTTTTTTTATTAGGTTTTTTAATTTATGTTTTTAGTAAGCTCTACACCCAACCTGGAGCTCAAATTCACAACCCAGAGATCAAGAGTAGCATGCTCTTCTGACAGAGCCAGCCAGGTTTGGAAGCCTCCAAGTTTCGAGGATTTTCAACTTTCAGAAAATAAAAAATGAATCATTAAAGACAGTGACATGGGGCACCTGGGTGGCTCAGCTGTTGGGCGTCTGCCCTCAGCTTGGGTCATGACCCCAGCATCCTGGGATCAAGCCCCATACCAGGGGTCCCTGCTCAGCAGGGAGCCTGCTTCTCCCTTTCTAGCTCTCCCATGCTAGTGTTCCCTCTTTCCTTCTTTCACTATCTGTTATAAATAAATAAAATCTTCAAAAAAAAAAAAAAAGGGTTTCATCTGCCTTCAGCTCCAGTCATGATCCCAGGGTCCTGGGATCGAGCCCTGCATCCACCTTCCTGCTCAGCAGAGGAGTCTGCTTCTCCCTACCACTTGTGCCCTCTCTCTCAAATAAATAAAATCTGTAAAAATAAATTAAAAAATAAATTTAAAAAAGGACAGTGACATTAAACCACAAAGACAGTAACTAAAGATCTATCCTAAATAATTATCAATATATGAAATAAATCATTAGACCCCAAACTAGTCTAATATAAAATATCACTTAATTACCATTTCAGGACTTAAACCTGCTTCCAAAGCTAAATACCATAACCTCTGTACCTGGCATGATTAGAAATATTAATCTGAAAATTAAATAAAATATTCTGGTCAAATTACTGTTTTATACATACACAAACACCTACATACATAAAAGAAACATATATATGAACAAATGTATATGTGAATACATACACACATACTATGTACTGTCCAATAACTCACTTAAAATTCCTTTTATTATTCAGAGGTTATTCTTAAATGTTATGCACTCACTCACCAAACGTTTACGTGCACTTCTACCAAGCATTGTGCTAAGCCACCAGACAGGTAAATAAGACCTCCCCCTAAAGCTTCAAAGAGTTCGCAATCTCATGAGAATGACATTAAAAAAAAAACAAAACTGTAAGACATGTAAACAACTATAACATAAACCCTATGAACTAGTGATTACAAAAGTAGTTCTCAGTATTCTACCTAGTTTATGTATAGACATACCTCGTTATTGCTCTTCTCAGATACTGTATTTTTTTTTTTTTTAACAAATTGGAAGGTTTGCTACCCTGCATTAATCAAGTCTATCAGCACCGTTTTTCCAAAAGCATTTGCTCACTCCAGGTCTGTGTCACATTTTGCTAATTCCCACAGTACTTCAAACTTCTTCATTATTATTACATATGTCATAGTGATCTGTGATCAGTGACCTCTGATGTTACTACTGTAAAACTGTACTGGGGTGCCACCAATGACTCCAACGTAGGACAATGAACTTTGCTGAGAAATGTGTATGTTCTTTGCTCCGCCAACCAGCTATCCCCCATCTCTCTGCTCCTAGTTAGGCATCCCTATCCCCTAAGACACAATTTGGAAATTAGGCCAGTCAATAACCCTACAATGGCCTTGAAGTGTTCAAGGAAAAGAAGAGTCACACGTCTCTCACTGTAAATCAAAAGATACACATGATTAAACTTAATAAGGAAAACATGTCAGAAGTGGAGAAAGGCCAAAAGCTAGATTTCTCACACAAGTTAGCCAAGTTGTGTATGCAAGGGAAAAGTTCTTGAGGGAAATGGAAAGTGCTACCCCAAGGAACAATGGTAAGAAAGTGAAAGCCTTATTGCTGGTATGGAGAACATTTCAGTGGTCTGGATAAAAGATTAAACCAGCCACAACATTCCCTTAGCCAAAGCCTAATCCAGAGCAAGGTCCTCTCTTCAATTCTACAAATTGAGAGAAGAAAGGAAAGCTGCAAAAGAAAAGCTTGAAGCTAGCAGAAGTTGATTCATGAGGTTTAAAGAAAGAACCCATTTTCCATAGTATACAAGTGTGGAAGGTGAAGCAAGTGCTGATACAGAAGCCGCAGCAAATTATCCAGAAGGTATAGCCAAGATAATTAATAAAGGTAACTATACTAAACAGATTTTTTTTTTAAGTGCCCCATGTTCAACACAGAGCCCAACATGGGGCTTGAACTCACAACCCTGAGATTAAAACCTCAGATAAGATCAAGAGTCAGATGCTTAACCAACTGAGCCACCCAGCCACCCCCTAAACAACAGATTTTAAATGTAGATTAAACAGTCTTACACTGAAAGGAGATGCCATCCAGGATTTCCACAGCTCGAGAGACGTCGATGCCTGGATTCAGTTTCAAAGGATAGGCTAACTCTCGTTAGGAGCTAATGCATAATGCAGCCTGTGACTTTAAGGTGAAGCCAATGCTCATTTTCCATTCTGAAAATCCTAGGACCCTAAAAAATTATGCTATATCTATTCTACCTGGGCTCTATAAATGAAACAGAGCCTGAATGACAGCACACATCTGTTTACAACATGGTTTATTGAGTATTTTAAGCCCACCACTAAGACTTAGTACTAAAAAAAAAAAAAAAAAAAAAAAAGATTCCTTTTACGTTCATTGATAACACACCTAGTCACCCAAGAGCTCCGATGGAGAGGTATGAATGAGATTAACATCGTTTTCATGCCTGCTAACAAAACATCCATTCTACAGCCCATGGATCAAAGAGTAATTTTGACCTTCACGTCTTATATATTTAAGATATATGTCCTACATGGCTAGAGCTGCCATAGATAGTGATTTCTCTGATGGATTTGGACAAAATCAACTGAAAACCTTTTGGAAAGGATTCGCCATTCTAAATCCCATTAAGAACATCTAATTCATGTCAAGACAGCAAAATATCAGTAATAACAGGAGTTTGGAAAAAGTTAATTCCAATCTTCAAGGATGATTTTGAGGGGTTCTGGACTTCAGTGGAGGAAGTAACAATAAATGTATGAAGAGCAAAATAATTAAAATTAGAAATGGAGCCTGAAGATGTGACTGAATTGCATGACAAAACCTTGATGAGAAGTTGTTTCTTATGAATGACCAAAGTACTTGGTTTCTAGAGATGAATTATACTCCTGGTGAGGATGCTGTGAAGATCAGTGAAATGATAACAAAGAATTTAGAATATTACATAAACTTGGTTGATAAAGCAGCAACAGAGTTTGAGACTCAAATTCTGAAAGTTCTATGGTGCATAAAATGTTATCAAACAGTATCATATGCTGAGGAACTAGTCATGAAAGTCAACTGATGCAAAAACTCCATTATTTTCCTATTTTAAGAAATTGCCACAGCTTTAGCTTCATCCAGATCAGTCAGCAGCCATCAACATGGAGAGAAGACCCTCTACCAGCAGGAAAGTTACAACTTGCTGAAAGTTCAGATGATGGTTAGCCTTTTTTTAGCAATATTTTTAAATTAAGATATGCATGTTGTTTTGTCAGACATAATGCTACTGCACACTTAATAGACTACAATGTAGTATAATAGTAATTATTATACGTACTGTGAAAATTAAAAAAAAAAAAGATTCAGGGGCACCTGGGTGGCTCAGTGGGTTAAAGCCTCTGCCTTCAGCTCAGGTCATGATCCCAGGGACCTGGGATCGAGCCCTAAATCGGGCTCTCTGCTCAGCAGTGAGCCTGCTTCCCCCTCTCTCTGCCTGCCTCTCTGCCTACTTGTGATCTGCCTGTCAAATAAATAAATAAATAAATCTCAAAAAAAAAAAAAAAAAAAAAAGTCTGCTTCCAGATCAGGTCACAATCCTGGAGTCCTGGGATGGAGCCTGTATCCAGCTCTCTGCTCTGAGGGGGGGCCTGCTACTCCATTTCCCACTGCCAGTTCCTCTGCTTGTGTTCTCTCAAGTAAACAAACTCTTAAAGAAAAAAAAAAAGGTAAACAAAGAGTCATCTGACTCATTTTATTGTGATATTCACTTTATAGTGGTGGTCTGGAACCAAACCCACAGTATCTCCAGGGTATGCCTATACTGATCTATTTTTTTTTTTTTTAAGATTTTATTTATTTATTTGACAGACAGAGATCACAAGTAGGCAGAGAGGCAGGCAGAGAGACAGAGGAGAAAGCAGGGTCTCCATGGAGCAGAGAGCCGGATGTGGGGCTCGATCCCAGGACCCTGGAACCACGACCTGAGCCGAAGGCAGAGGCTTTAACCCACTGAGCCACCCAGGCGCCCCTATACTGATCTATTTTTATTGGTGTACCACTATTGTCACGTGCCCTTCCTGGCTCTTCCCAACTCCTCATTTAATCCCAATCCTTAACTCTGGAACAACAAACCCATCTAGTCCCTCTTTCATCATTCAATTCCAGGAGCCTTTTCTTTCTCTCTCTTTTTTAAAGAGCCTCTTAAAGAAGGATCTCTTTATTCCAAATAAGAGAAGGTATAAAACCATGGATTGAGTCATTCATGTTATTTGGAGGAGAAAGGTGAGACTGCTGCAGCTCATACCTGCTGCCCAAAATTGTGAAGCTGTCCAGCAGTGGTAACCCTGAAAGCTCTATTTATAGTTAAAAATAGAAAGGGGGAAAAAAAAAAAAAAAGGTGTGGGGTAGCCGGTTGGCTCAGTCAGTTTCAGTTAAGTGTCTGCCTTTGGATCAGGTCATGATCTCAGCTCTCTGCTCAGCAGGGAGTTTGCTTCTCCCTTTCACTCATCTGTGCTCTCCCTCTCTCTCTCAAATAAATAAAATCTCCCCTAAAAAAAGAAAGAAAGGAAGAAAGAAAGAAAGAAAGAAAGAAAGAAAGCAAAAAAGATCCTGAGGTCCTAAGGAACAAGCTTTAGAGTATGTAGCTCCAAAAGTGCCAAGTGAGGTAGGGTGGCAGCAGAGTCAATAGTGGCTAGGATGATATTATGTCGTATAAAGGAAAACTTTGTATTTGAAATGTATTATTTTACTTTTCTTGAATACTTCTTCCCTATAAGATAAATGATATGAATAAATTTAGGTATGACCACTGTAATGAAGCTATGAAGAGGTGACATAAAAGTACAAACAAGCTAGAAAGCATTAGTATAGTCCAATCCTTAAAACCTTTGATTTATAGAATGCCAACTTTACTGTATTTTCAGTTATCCATTATCAAATCTTCACTAACCAAATTAATCAAGATTAAATTTAATTTTTAATCAAGATTAAAAAGTTAGTAAAATGAAGGGCCACAAGACCAGTAGCATCACGCATAAACTCACAAGTACTGACTACAGAAAGCAGAGACCACAAGATATTCTGAAAGAAGCTATAAATACTGAAATGTGTATGCATTATGAAAGTATTTTTGTCTTATTTCAATAAAATTAAAATAAAACAATTATAGAAAAGTCCCTGAGTATATGTTTACTCAAGAGTTTTTCCTCATATTTTACAGTTGTAATCATGGACTCTGACACTACTGAGTCCTTTTATCACGTGACATAGTATCTGTTAGGTTACAGTTTTCAGCTTTATTTTAATGGCTATCTAATATTCCATAGTAATTTTTAAATTAGTCCCCCAACTTTCTGATATTTATCATGTAATGCTGAAATCAGTATTCATATACATACTACATTTCCTATATTTGAAGTTACTTCATTAGACTACACCTTATTTTCTAGTTTTATTTTTTAAATCAGAATAGACTACATACAGCTGGGACTTGATTCTAGTTTCTTTTTAAAGATTTTTATTTACTTTTTGGTCAGCAAGAGAGAGAGAGAGAGCACAAGCAGGGAGAAGCAGGCAGAGGGAGAATCAGGCTCCCCATTAAGCAAGGAGCCCAACGCAGGACTCAATCTCAGGACTCTGGGATCATGACCCGAGCGGAAGGCAGCCACTTAACTGACTGACTGAGCCACCCAGGTGTCCCTTGAATCTAATTTTAAAGGAATGAGAACTTAAGTAGACTAAAGTTGGAGATTCTGGAAGCTCCTGATCACTTAGAATCCCAGAGGCACTGGAAAAGAGTAAAAACAAGTAATTTGGACAGAATAGTAACAGTACTTTAAAAAACGACAGGATTCAGAAACTGGGTGACTTTAAAATGCAATGCTAACATTAAAGTTTCAAAACACTCTTTTATCTTCTAAGAAAAGGATATTACCAAGTCTTTTATTTCCTTTAGACGTGATTCTGAGAAAGTTGTAAAAACAAAATTTCCCACAGACTACTGGATTGTAGGTAAAGGAGTCAAAGGCCTCTACGTGTATACACACTCACTCACATATATTTCAACTACTATTTTGTTAAACATATGCACAAGGAGAGATATAAACAAAACTGGCCCTGAACTGATCGTTGTTGAAGCTAGATGAGGGAATTCATTACTTTTTAGTCTGCATGAAATTTTAATTAAAAGTTAAACTCATGGGGCGCCTGGGTGGCTCAGTGGGTTAAAGCCTCTGCCTTCGGCTCAGGACATGATCCCAGGGTCCTGGGACTGAGGCCCACATCAGGCTCTCTGCTCAGCAGGGAGCCTGCTCCCCCCCCCCCACCCTGCCTACTTGTGATCTCTCTCTGTCAAATAAATAAATAAAATCTTTGGAAAAAAAAAAGTTAAACTCATGATACAAAACAAAAAAATTACAATCCCCGATAAGAGTTATTTATGGGCGGCTTTTAATTTTACTACTGCAGAGAATGAAAGCCGCTGTGTCTTTCCTACTGCCTAATTGTAAACGGACCCTCTATGGATCCTGATCCTGGCAAAACTTTACGCTGCCGAGTTTCGAGTCCTCAGCTCCAGCACCCCGGAAAAGGAGAGCTGAGAACACAAAGAGGAGAGAGGCAAGGGCAGGGCCTCGGGCTCCTCGCAAGGTTTCCCCTCAGACACGGAGGAGTCTGCGAAACCGGGTAAGGACCGAAGCTCGCTTAAGCTAAAGAGAATAGCAATCTCCTCCGGCCAAAGGGGGCACCACCTCAGGAGGCCGCCCCGCCGGGTACAGGCGACCAGACTCTCGCGGTCAACGCAGACCCCGACCTTTCCAAAGTCTCTCTGGACCCGTGGAAACGGCACAGGGGTGTTACCGAGACCGCGGGCTGAGCGCTGTCACCAACAGGAGCCGAAGCCGAGGCCGCGGCGTTTCCGCCTTGGCGGAGACTCCTCGAGGCAGGAAGAATAACAGGAAAGTTTCACCGCCTCAAGTAGCCAGGACTAGTGGTATCCAAGCGGGTCCCGGCCCTGCCAAGCCCCCCATCCCCGCCTCAAACGGCCTCCGGAACCACGGACCACCGGCCTGACCTCCGGCCTGACCCCAGACCCAGGATCCCTCCCTTTCTCCTCGCTTGCCACCTAAGGCTCGTCTGAATCCCAGACTAGGAACTCCTAAACCCGGACCGCAGCGCGAGGAGAAAAACAAAGACCCTTGACGCGAAGACTGCCACACTTACCCGCCTGAATCCAGGCGTGAAAACGGCTGAGAGGAACCTGGCACTTAAAGCTCAGCATCCAAAATGGCGGCTCGCTCAGCCTCGGCACAAACGAGCGCGGGCGGAGGGATCTGCGGGACCAAGCTAGCCACGCCCCCCTCCCAGAGATTGGCTGCGCGCCCGCCGCTCCCGGAACTCACGTCCTGAAGGGCTCGAGGTTCCTTCATTCAGCTCCCTTTGGAGCCGGCGCGATGGGGACTACTTCCCGCGGCGGAGGCATGAGAGGTGACGCGTAGACACGTCACGCCTCGTGCGTGACGATGGTCATCTGGCAGAGGCGCACCCTGGGTAGGGCAGGTCTTACCGTGGGCTCGGAGAGGCAGGCGGGAGTGGTTTGTTCTCTTGTTCTTTGCGCAGTACGTTTTCCTGGATTGTTCCAGTCCCTCGAAAAACTGGCTCCTGTACTACCTTTTGGACACCCGGAGTTACTCCCTGAAATTTGCTCCCGTCCTTCTCTCAACTCCAGTCGCCCTAGGAGCTTGCCCCCAGGTGTCAGGTTCTTTACTCCAGCGGCAATGACTGAGAAGGTTTCGATTCTTTAGACGCTGTTTATCCAAGCCTTCACCCTAGTCCCTTAGTTGCCCACCATCACTCCATTTGATGCCCTTCAATAGCTCTGCCCCTCTTTTAAACAAACCTGATTGCTCTTTTGAGCCAAATCTCCAGTCTGTATTATTGAATTCACTAATATTTCCTTAACAAAACGTTCTACGGGAATTTACCTTATCTCTATTCAGAGGAAACTTTCACTTAGTTTTGTTTTTTCACTTGAAAACCGGTCCTCAGGTCACTGAGAGAAGGGGCTTCCTCGGCTCTTGGCCTCTAGGAGAGGTAATTCTGCCCCCTACTGTAGAGGCTGCATCTACTGGGACCAGAATTGGTTTGGAAAATTGTAACGCGGTCGTGTGACAAGAATGGAGCGTTACTGGATGAGGTTTATATGAATTTAGAAACAGCGTGTTTTTGTAACAACTTGAAATATTTCCGTAAAAGACCGGTTCCAGAACCTCAGTGAACCTCAGTGTTTGATTCTTTTAAAATGTGTGTGTTGGGGGAGAGGTTTCCCCTGTAAATGCATGCAAATATAATTGAGTCTGCCACGCACTAAGATAATGGCATCTTAAAAAATGGAAGTGAGGGGCGCATGGGTGGCTCAGTCAGTTAAGTGTCTGCCTTTGGCTCAGGTCATGATCCCAGGGTCCTAGGATGAGTACCCCATCAGGCTCCCTACTCAGCCGGGAGCCTGGCTCTCCCTCTCCCTCTGCAGCTCCCCCTGCTTGTTCTCTCTCTGTGTCTCTTTCTCTCTGTGTGTCAAATAAATAAATAAAATTTTTAAAAAAAGAAAATGGACGTGAGAGCGGACTGCTCGAATTTAAAAAAGCATTAGAGACACTGCAACCAAACGTAATGTGTGTGGGTCTTGTTTAATGATTCAACAAACCAACTAGAAAAGACATTTTTTTAAACAACCAGGGAAATTAGATTATGGACCAGGTATTATATGATACCAACTAACCAAAGAATTGTTATTTTGTTAAGCATGAAAATGGCATGAGAATTTGTAAGAAAGTGTCCTTTGAGAATTTTTTTTCCTTTGAGAAATATTTAAATGATAAATACTTTGCATTGGGGTTAAAATGGGGCAAAAATCTTGATGATCATTTAATTGAGTGAGTTATTATTGTACAATTTTCTCTACCTTTAAGTATGTTTTAAAATGTTCATAGTGAGGGCACCTGGGTGGCTCAGTGGGTTAAAGCCTCTGCCTTCGGCTCAGGTCATGATCTCAGGGTCCTGGGATCCAGCCCCGCTTAGGGCTCTCTGCTTGGCGGGGAGCCTGCTTCCCCCTCTCTCTCTGCCTGCCTCTCTGCCTACTTGTGATCTCTGTCTGTCAAATAAATAAATAAAATCTTTTAAAAAAATGTTCATAGTCAATAAGTCAAAAGGTGAAAACAACCCAACTGTCTGTTGTCCAATGACCAATAAAAGATGGCACATAGGGGCGCCTGGGTGGCTCAGTGGGTTAAAGCCTCTGCCTTCGGCTCAGGTCATGATCCCAGGGTCCTGGGATCGAGCCCCGAATTGGGCTCTCTGCTTGGCAGGGAGCCTGCTTCTCTCTCTCTCTCTCTCTCTCCCCCCCTACCTTTCTGCCTACTTGTGATCTCTGTCTGTCAAATAAATAAAATCTTAAAAAAAAAAAGATGGTACATATATGCAATGGAATATTATTCATGCTAGAAAAGAAGGAAATTCTGATACATCATCTACAACATGGACAAACCTTGAAGCTATTATAGTATGTGAAATAAGCCAGTCACAAAAGGACCTAACACTGCGTAATTCTATCTATATAAGGTCTCTGAAGAGGTCAAATTCAGACAGGGAGAAAGTAGAATAGTGATTACCAGGGGCCAGGGGAGGGGAAAGAGGGAAGTGGTTCTTTAATAAGTACAGTTTCATTTTGGGAAAACAAAAAAGGTCTAGAGATATATGGCAGTGAAGGCTACATGACAATGTGAATGTACTTAATGCCACTGAAGCATATAATTAAAAATGGTTAAAAAGCTAATTTTTAGATTATATATATTTCACCACAATAAAAAAACTGTTCATAACAAAAATGTTTAAGTCCTTGCCATGGACAAGGATTAAATAAACAGAATATATGCTAATCATTTAAATGCAAAATATGGAATCTTCTATAAGAAAACTGGCTCTAAAGAAAAGAGACTAATAAAACATAATAAGCAAATGAAATACATAAAACTCAATTGGATCCTGGTTAGATAAAAAAGGATACTTGGGGAAACAATTTAGGCAATTCAAATGTGTTTCAAGTATTAGATATTATGAAATTATTGTTTATTTTCACAGGCAGTAATAATTGTAGTTGAACAGGGAAGTCCCCTTATTCTTGGAGATGCATGTTGAACTATGTAAAAGTAAAGGATCATGGTGCCTGCAACTTACTTTCAAATTGCTCAGAGAAAAAAAAAATGTGTGTGTTTTTATACTAAACTTTATATACCTCCATGGGAAATAGTAGTTTCCCCCCCAAAACTATGAGATTAAGCCATGGTCCCAGCAATAAATAAATATATTCTGATTCTGCTCTTGATTTAGTTTAAAAGAGAATAAGGAGTGAATTTAATACCTTCTCTTTTTTTAAGAGAAAAATGTTTGTTTTTACTAATTTGAGAGTGTATGTGTGGAGTTTAATGAAAGACTCCCCATGCCATTTTTAATTTTTTGGAAAATATTATTTAAAATTTATGCATTTTTTATTTTAAATTTAACACAAATAGGATAATAACATGCACACTATTCAGTAAACCTGCTTTTAATTTTTTTAATTTTTTAAAAGCTAATTTCCCTTTTTTTTAAAGATTTTATTTATTTTTTTGACAGACAGAGATCGCAAGCAGGCAGAGAGACAGGCAGAGAGAGAGGGAGAAGCAGGCTCCCCACTGAGCAGAGAGCCCGATGCGGGAATCGATTCCAGGACCCCGAGATCATAACCTGAGCCAAAGGCAGAGGCTTTAACTCACTGAGCCACCCAGGCGCCCCTTATTTTTATTTTTTAATTAAATATTTTATTTATTTATTTATTTTAGAGAGAGCCATGTGAAGCTTGATCTCACAGCCCCAAGATCATGACCTGAGCTGAAATCAAGAGTCAAGGACTTAACCGACTGAGCCACCCAGGCACCCCTAAACTGCTTTTTATATTTAATATAGTCTGTATATCATTTTTTAAGATTTTATTTTTAAGTAATCTCTATACCCATGTGGGACTCAAACTTAAAACCCTGAGATCAAGAGTTGCACACTGTACTGACCAAGCCAGCCAGGCACCCCATTCTGCATATCCTTTTCTGTCAACATGTATGTCCAACTTTAACCATGGAAGCAGATATACCATTATTTAGCCAATCTCTTACTAATACTTAAGTTGATTCCAATAATTGTTCTATAATGTGCTATAGTGAATAACCTTCTAAGTATGTATATGCACACATTCAGAATACTTTTCAGACAGATTCTTGTAAGTGGCATTGCTAGGTCAAAGGGTATGCATATTTAAAAATTTGATTCCCATGTTACTTGTCCCCCAAAATTCATATGTTGAAGTGCTAACTTCCAGTATCTCAGAATATGACCTTATTTGGACATTGAGTGTTTACAGAGGTAGTCAAGTTCAAATTAAGTCCTTAGAGTGGGCCCTAATCCAATATGACTTACCTATATCCCCATAAAAAGGTTAAATTTGGAGACAGATGCACACTCAAGAAGAACACCAAGTGAAAATAAAGACAGAGATGGAGGTGAAGCTCTACAAATCGAGAAACACCAAAGGTGGTCAGCAAACCACCAGAAGCTAGGAAAAGGCTTGGAACAGATTCTTCCATATAGCCCTCAGAAGGCACTAGCCCTACTGACAACTTGATCTAGGACTTCTAACCACTAGAATCACGAGACAATAAATTTCTGTTGCTTAAGCAATCCAGTCTGTGGTACTTTGTTACAGCAGACTTACCAAACTAGTATAACCCATTACCAGCCTTCTCTCCCAAAAGGTTCTATTATTTTATCCTCCTAAAAAGTGTATGAGAGTGCCCATTTTCTCACACTCTCCAACTATGGGCATTGTCAATCTTTCTAATCTTCTTGAAACAATAAATTAATTTGCATACCTTTGAACATTAGTAAGATTGACTAGCTTGTAAATACTGGGCTCATTATAGTTTTTTGCCCATTTTCCTAATGGTGCAGATAAACTTTTAAAATACATTTTTTACAGTAATGCATAAATAACCAACCACACATGCACATGCGCACATACGCACACACACAGCTGAAAAAAGTTTTGCAGTAAACATTAAATCTCCTTCCTCTGCCACTTAGTCTTTTAGTCCCTCGCTCTAGAAATAGAATAACCATTGTTACCAGCTTCTGGCGCCTGTGAGCAAGTTACTTTTTTTTTTTTTTAAGATTTTATTTATTTATTTGACAGACAGAGATCACAAGTAGGCAGAGACGCAGGCAGAGAGAGAGAGAGAGAGAGAGAGGGAAGCAGGCTCCCTGCTGAGCAGAGAGCCTGATGCCGGACTCGATCCCAGGACCCTGAGATGGTGACCTGAGCTGAAGGCAGAGGCCTAACCCACTAAGCCACCCCGGTGCCCCTGAGCAAGTTACTTAATCTCTCTGTGCCTCAGTTCCTCATCTGTAAAATGGAATAATATCATTTACCTTAATAAAGTTGTTGTGAGGATTAAGTGTGTTAATTACGAAAAGCTCTTAGAACAGTGTATTAAATAGGTAATGTTAAATGCTTTCAAAATCCTTCCAGTGATATTATATGCATGTAAAACCATATGTATATACATACCCTTTTTTCACACATGTAGTAGCATACTATGCACACTACACCATAACCTAAACTATAACATACATTAAGATATATGTTCATATCAGTAGTTGTCAATAATTCTCATTCTTTAAAGGACTGCATAATCCTCCAATATATATGTGTACCATAATTTTTTAAGCACTGATCTATTGATGGGAATTTAAGTTATTTCCAGTATTTTGCCTCTGTAAACAATGCTGCAATGATTAGATATTGGCTTGCATGGATTGTATTTAACAGGTAAATTCCCAGAAGCATAAGGATCGAAGGGTAGGTATATTTTTAACGTTAATAGTTATTGCCAGATCACCCTTGACAGAGGAAGCATCAATTTACAACGCCGCCAATGCGTGAGAGTTTCTATTTCCCCATGCCCTCAGTAGCACAGTGTGTCTGGATAAGTTTGAATAACTTGACATTATTGCAACCTTACTCAAACCATGAAAGTAAAGATGAGTGAAAAATGTCACGGAGCCCATGTCTTGCTAAAAGTGAGATTCAGGGGCGCCTGGGTGGCTCAGTGGGTTGAGCCTCTGCCTTCAGCTCAGGTCATGATCTCAGGGTCCTGGGATCGAGCCCCTCATCGGGCTCTCTGCTCAGCGGGGAGCCTGCTTCCCCCTCTCTCTCTGCCTGCTTCTCTGCCTACTTGTGATCTCTGTCAAGTAAATAAATAAAATCTTTTAAAAAATAATAAAATAAGGGCGCCTGGGTGGCTCAGTGGGTTAAAGTCTCTGCTTTCAGCTCAGGTCATGATCCCAGGGTCCTGGGATCGATCGAGCTCCACATCAAGCTCTCTGCTCAGCAGGGAGCCTGCTTCCCCTCCTCTCTCTCTGCCTGCCTCTGCCTACTTGTGATCTCTGTCTGTCAAATAAATCAATAAAATCTTTTAAATAAATAAATAAATAAATAAAATAAAAGTGAGATGATTCATTTAGAAAAATTGCTTCCTACCCAGCAGTTGCTTCAATTCACCATTCATCACCTGTATTTTGTCCTAATTATTTAGATCCTAGAACACATCAGTGTAAATCGTACCACACCAGCCGGTTATCCAAACAGTACCTCTGTCCGTGGCTAAATAGACCAGTTTCATTCGGAAGCAAAACATAATTGAAAAAAATCAAACTGATTCACATCATTTTGCTTGAAAATTCTGTTTTGCTCCTAGGATAAAAATTAATGCATAACATTTCTTTGGTTAACTAACCAGTACCTCTTTTTTGTGTAAATGATTATAACTAGAGGCCATAACAAAAACCTGATATAGTGCTTGAACGCGGCAGAATAAGGATCCTTAACAGGCCTGCAGGCCAAGATCAGGCAGGGCTGATTTTGTACACTCCCTCCAGCGAAGAATGGTTTGTACAGCAGTGATGGATTGTAAAAAACAAAAAACAAAAGGAAAGAAGAATATGTGACAGAATCCTTATGTGCCCACAAATAAAATATTTATTAACTGGCCTTTTATGGAAAAGTTTTGCTGACTGCTACAATAGAAGAAAGTACTACACATTTTGTAAGAGAGAAGAGAAAGATGATGGGCAGAGAGTAATCTGTCTTTTTTCCTTTTTTTTTGTTTTTAAAGATTTTATTTATTTATTCCTCAGAGAGAGAGAGAACCCATGTGTGAGCACAAGCAGGGAGAGCAGCAGGCAGAGAAAGAGGGAGAACCAGGCTCCCTGGTGAATAAGGAGCCTGACGGGGCACCCAATCCCAGGACCCTGGGATCGTGACCTGAGCTGAAGGTAGACACTTAACCGACCGAGCCATCCATGTGTGCCCCCCCACCTTTTTTTTTTTTTTTTTAAGATTTATTATTTGAGAGAGAGAGTCAGGGGACGGTCTAAGCAGACTTTCCGCTGACTCTCTGCTGAGAGAATTCTAAGCAGACTCTCTGCTGAGCATAGAGCTAACTCAGGCTGGATCTCACAACCCTGAGATCATGACCTGAGCCAGAATCAAGAGTTGGACGCTTAACTGACTGAGCCACCTGGGTGCCCCTTGTCTTTTTTGTTTTAAACATTAACGTTTAGAAAAGGGAAAGTTGGGGCACCTGAGTGGCTCAGCGGGTTAAAGCCTCTGCCTTCGACTCAGGTCATGATCCTAGGGTCCTAGGATCGAGCCCCGCATCGGGCTCTCTGCTCAGCAGGGAGCCTGCTTCCTCCTCTCTCTCTGCCTACTTGTGATCTCTGTCTGTCAAATAAATAAATAAAATCTTAAAAAAAAAAGAAGAAAAGGGAAAGTTTTGGGGCACCCACATGGCTCAGTGGGTTAAGTGTCTGACTTTAGCTCAACCCTCAGTGGGGAGTCTGCTTGTCCCTCTACTTCTGCCCCTCCCCCACTGGTCCTCACTCTCTCAAATGAATAAAATCATAAATAAATAAAATATTTTAAAAAATAAAAGGGAAAGTCTCAGAAATAAAAAATACGGGCCACTCTGGACATTTTCATAGGCCTGTAGAAAAATCAAGAGCATTTTTTAGAGCACCTATGGAATGATTTCTTCAGAGAACTTATCAATATCATTAATTGGGGCTACATATGAATATTAAATATTTCTATGGTATTTTTCAGTTTACAAGTTACTTACAAACACATTATCTCAATTTGAGGCTCATGACATTCCTATGAAGCAATGATGGGTCAGAAGTGATTGTTCATTTTTATAGGAAAAAGGTGAAGCTCAGAGCTATAGTGATCAGTCCAAGGACAACAGTAAGCACCAGGGTCAGATCTTGACCCAGATCTTGAGACTAGTCTTTCTGTTATATACTTTCCATTATCCATAATGATTCGCATCCTGGTTTTACCTCAGGTTTTACCTCAAATTCATGCATATTGATTTCATCAACAAATGAAAAGAAAAATGCATTAAATCATGATTATGATTCTGATTTGGGTTCATATACAAGATCAAAAGAGAGTTCTCAAATCAGATTGTTTTCATAGCATTTATCATCATTGCAATCATCCTAGAAAATTTAATTTTTCCTTAAATGACTCTAAAAGGATGAGAATATAATCTAGATTCTAAATATAAACTCAAGGGGTACCTGGGTGGCTCAGTGGGTTAAAGCCTCTGCCTTTGGCTCAAGTCATGATCTCGGGGTCCTGGGATCGAGCCCCACATCGGGCTCTCTGCTCAGTGGAGAGCCTGCTTCCTTCTCTCTCTCTGCCTGCCTCTCTGCCTACTTGTGATCTCTGTCTGTCAAATAAATATATAAAACTCATTTAAAAAATTTTAAAATACATGAAATATAAACTCAAAAGTTAAAACAATCTCCTTAAAATATAAGATTTATATCCAGACTATCTGATACTGGCATAAAGATAGACATATCGACCAATGGTATACAATTGAAAGTCCAGAAGAAAACCCGTACATTTATGGTCAACTGATACTCAACAAGGATAACAAGACAGATCAATGGGTAAAGAATAGACTTTTCAACAAATAATTCTAGAAAAACTGGATATCCACAAGCAAAAGAATAAAGTTGAGACTCCCTGTCTCACACTTATGCAAAAATTAACTCAAAATGGATCAAAAACGTAAATGTAAGAGCCAAAACTAGAAAACTCTGAGAATACATGGATGTAAACCTTCATGACTGTAGACTAGGAGGTGGCTTCTTAGATATGACACCTAAATCACAAGCAGCCAAAGAAAAAATACACAAGTTGGATTTCATACATAAGAATAGTTGGTGCTTCCAAGGACACTACCAAGAAAGTAAAAAGACAGCCTACACAATGGCAGAAAATTTTGGAAGTCACCGATTCTCTAAGAGTCTAGTCTAACCAGAATATTGAAAAACACCAACTTTTAAAATCAACACTGAAAAGACAAAAACCCAATTTAAAAATGGGCAAAGGAGTTGTATAAGGCATTCCTCAAATGGTCAGTAATAAGCACATGAGAAGGTGTTCAACACCCTTAGTCATCAGGGAAATGTAAGTCAAAACTACAATAAGTTGTCACTTCACACCCACTACAATGGCTATAGTAAAAAAAGAAAAACAATAACAAGTGTCATCTAGGATATGGATAAATTGGAACCCTCCTACATTGCTGGTAGGAATATAAATTGATTTAAGCAGAGAGCCTGATGCAGGCACTTTGGTAAACCGTCCGGCAGTTCCTCAAAAAGTTAGAGTTACCATATGACCCAGTAATTTCACTCCTAGGTATATACCTAAGAGAATTTAAAAAATATGTTCACACAAATATTCACAGCAACAGTATTCAGAAAAGCTGGTAAGTGGAAACAACACAAATATCCATCAACTGACGAATGGAAGTAAAATATAGTATATCCATACAGTGGAGTATTACTCGGCCATAAAAAGGAATGAAGTATTGGGGCACTTGGCTGGCTCAGTTGGTAGAGCATGTGACTCTTGGTCTCAGGGTCATGAGTTAGAACCCCTATGTTGGAGGTAGTGTTTACTTAAAAAGAAAAAACCAAAAAAAAAAAAAAAGGAATAAAGCACTGACACAATGGATGTTAACATGTCCAACATAGATGAATCTTGAAAACATTATACCAAGTGAAAGAAGCAGACACAAAAGGCCCCATGTTGTATGATTCCATTTTTCTGAAATGTCCAGAATAGGCAAATCTGCAGAGACAGAAACTAGATGAGTGATTCCCAAAGGTTATGGGGAGGAAGAGTGGGGAGTGACTGCTAATGATTATAGGGTTTCTATTTGGGGCAATGAAAATGTTTTGGAATTAGATTATGGTGATGTTGCATGACCTTGTGAATATACTAAAACCACTGAATTACATACTCTAAACATATGACTTTCAGGGGTACCTGGCTGGCTCAGAAGGTAGAGCAGTTAATCTTGGGGTTATAAATTCAAGCCCTGTGCTGGGTGTGGAGATTACTTAAAAATAAAATCTTTACCAGGAAAAAAAAAAAGTGCTAATTTCATAGTATGTAAATTTTATCTTAATAAATGTTTAAATGAAGTTCTTTAAATTATCTTACCTATACTATTGTAATGTAAAGCCCTAATGAGGTCATTGTAGAAGTCAGTAAATATAAAACAGATTAGGAAGATATTTCAAGGAAAAGTTTATAGAGTTGAAGTGGCAAAATAATAGCACAACTGAGTTGACTGGGAAAGTAGGAAAAAAAATGAAGCTGAGAAAAAAATCCATGATTAATGAAAAAGTATTCTAGATCCACAAGTTTAGGTGAGAACAGAGGAAAAAGAAACTAATTCCTTATTCAGTAATTTTTCCCATATTTGATTATAACCCTGAGTCACACCACCTCTGAGACACAAGAAGGTTATAAGAATAGCATTATTATGATCCTATTTTATTTGCAGCTCAAGGAGATAGAACAAGCTGCCCAGCTTCACACAGTAACTTAATGATGAAATTAAGAAATTTCACTGAAGGCTTTCTCCTAATGTTTTACCTGCTTGCTATTTTCATGTTGCAAATATCATCTATGTCAACTTTAAAGTGACATAATAAAGCTATATTGGCATCGCTCAGTCTAAACTCATCAAGAATTACTGTTAAGTATGAAAACCAATGTTTATTCCAGCTTGCATTCTTTTTTTCCCCAAGTTTTTATTTAAATTCCAGTTAGTTAAGAGACAGTGTTAAATTCATTTCAGGTGTAGAATTTAGTGATTCAACACTTACATAAAATACCCGGTTGCTCATCACAACAAGTGACATGTGCCCTAATCCCCACCCCCTCTTTAACCCATCACCTCCACCTCCCTATACTTATGAGTCTGGTTTTTTTGGTTTGCCTATCTCGTTTCCCCCCGTGTTCATTTATTTTGTTTCTTAAATTCCACATGAGTGGGCGCCTGGGTGGCTCAGTGGGTTAAGCCTCTGCCTTCGGCTCAGGTCATGATCTCAGGGTCCTGGGATCGAGTCCCGCGTCAGGCTCTCTGCTCTGCAGGGAGCCTGCTTCCTTCTCCTCTCTCTCTCTCTCTGCCTGCCACTCTGCCTACTTGTGATCTCTCTGTCAAATAAATAAATAAAAATGTTTAATTAAAAAAAAATTCCACATGAGTGAAATCTTATGGTAGTTGTCGTTCTTTGACTTATTTCTCTTAGCATAATACTCTCTAACTCCATCCATGCCACTGTACAATGGCAAAATTTCACTCTTTTTTATGGCTGAGTAGTATTCTAGTATGTGTGTGTGTGTGTGTGTGTGTGTGTGTGTATATACGTCTTTTCTCAAGGTTTATTTATTTGAGAAACAGAGAGCATGTGCATGCATGAGGAGGGGGAGCGGAAGAGGGAGAGAGAGAGAAAGAACCTCAAGCAGTCTCCCCACTGAGCACAGAGCCCAACATGTGGCTTGATATCACGATCCTGAAATCATGATCTGAGCTGAAATTGAGAATCCAACACTTAACCGACTGAGCCACCCAGTCACCCCACACTACATCTTCTTTATCCATTCATCAGTGGATGAATGTTTGGGATCTTTCCATAATATGGCTATTGTAGATAATGTTGCTATAAACACTGGGGTGCATGTATCCCTCCAAATTAATATTTTTGTATCCTTTGAGTAAAGAACTAGTAATGCAATTTATTCCACCTTGCATTCTTATATGAAACTGTTTTAAAAAAACTTCTGGTTAGATGAGACTATTCCACTTTCTGGTTATCTGGGAATTAAAATTTAAAATGAAATTTAAATTAACTGAAATTAAAGATTAATAATTTCTACCTAAATATCCCAGCCACAATAAATGAATGAATGAATGAAGCTATTTACCACACAATTGTGAAGAACAAGTTCCTTCAATATAGCCATTCTCTCACATTAAACACAAGAGGCAGAAAATAATATCATCTCATTGGAGACTTATGGGAAGAACATTTTGCAAAAACACCTTATGCAAATACCAGGACTTGTTGCTTTAAAAACAAGTGCCAGCCTCTTCATTAGCTCTTCTGCCTTCCTGGGGCCAGGAATCACAAGGACTATTTGTGTAATGCTTTCATATCTTCATTTTACTTAATCCTCTGTTTACAACAACCCTTTGAGAGCAGAGGTTCCGAATTATTACATTATTACCCAGTTTACATTTTGGGAAGCAGAGGTTCAGCATAGGGACTTGCTCAAAGTCACAGGCTGGTCAGTGGCAGGGCTGGGACTCAATTGAGGCTAGATCCTCTGTTACCAGATCCCATCTTTTCACCGCATCCCCTACTTCAGGTAAGCTGTGTTAGAGGCAGTCTTAGGCATTCCACAAGAAGACAGGATAAAAGGAGGGAAAGGAAAAGCAGTGAGGAAATAGGGATGATGACAAGGGAAGGAGGTGTCTTATTAGGAAATGAGTCTAACTACTTTCAATTGCCCCAAATGCTCCTTAAGTGGCAACCGTGCCACTTAACCGTTACTCTGTACCTTACGCCCCTAGGTCTACAGCTACTGTTATTTTACTAGTTAACAATTATGTTGGAGACTTAAACGCCTAAAAGAAATGTAAAGATTTTTCTCTTCTGAGATTCTGACAGCAGAACTTGGCCCCTCCCACAAAGGTCCGTGGCCCCTAGGTCTCGGTCACATTAAATGCCTTGGGGGTCGAAAAAACCGCGAATTGTAGGGGGAACCAAGGGAAGAGGGTTTGGGTTGGGGGAGAGACTAAGGTAGGGCTAAGGCGAGGGGGAGCCTGCGGTGGAGCTGTGGTTGGGGGATGTGGGTTTTGTGGCTAAACTCAACGGTGGGGTAAAAAAACAGTATCTGAGGTGACTGTCAGGTCCAGGAAAGGATAGGGGAGCTGAGGGGCTAACCTGGATGAAGAAAGACCGAAGAGGAGGCGAAGCTGCGTGGTCCCCGGGGCGCGAGGATGGAGGCGAGGCCCCCCTCACACGTCTGTGATTGGATGCTCCCTTAAGTCCCGCCTCCCCAGACCCCCTCTCCCCTCTAGCCCCGCCCACGCCGCCGGGCGCGCGCCTGGGGAGCGGGGAGGGGGACCAGCCCTCAGAAGGGGGAGGGGGAGAGGAGAGGCTCGTGCACGCGCCCCACTGGCTGCGGGTGCGCGACCAGCGCGCTCCCGCCGCCCGCGTCGCCATCTTTTCCCCCTCCGTCTGTCTGTCTGCCGTTGGCTTTGTCCGTCTGCAGCGCCGCCCCTCGGCTCCCCGCCACCGGCTTGGCTCGAAGCCGCCCTCCGCCTGCCGGGGCTCAGTCCCGGAGAGCCCCGGCCCGGCCAGCCAGAGCTGCGGTCCGGGGCCCATTGTCCGGCGGTCCGTCTGTCCGGAGGCGGGGCCCACGGACGCGGAGCGCCGCAGAGCGCCGAGGCGCCGGGTAAAAAGAACCCCGTCTCCTTCCCTCCTGGGTTAGGCTGAGGATGCAGGGGCTCCTCGCCCTCCCCCTTGTTGCCGGCTGTCGGTCCTTTTGTCTGTGTCTGGGGAGGGGGCTCCGGCTTGCTCTGGCCGGGGGGCGGGGGCAGCCCAGGCGCGGACGCTCGTTCAGCGCCGGGTTGCTGAGACGAGGCCGGACCCGGCTGGCTCACCACCGGCCGTTCCTCTTTCAGTCCCTCTGGCGCTCTTGGGCGCGGGAGGGGCGTCCGCGCCGCCGCCCTCCCGCGGTGGGCCCAGGTCGGGCAGGGCCGGGCACAGCCGGGGCGGCCCCGGCGTCTGACAGGCTGGGGTGGAGCCGGGGGAGGGGGAGGATGGGCGTGGGAGTGCAGACCCGGGTGTCAGTCCCGCGTCGCGGTCTCGCAGAACGGCTTCTAAATTTAGATTTCTGAGAAGACTGTGTCGTCTGAGGGTTTGTCTGAGCCGCCTCGGAAGACCTCTGGCTTTTGTCGATAATTCCTGGGAATCTACCTGTGCTCATGCTTGGAGAAGCCAAAAGGACCATCTCGGTACACATGCTCCAGACCAAAGAAAGTGGGAACAGGGTCAGTGAGGCAGCTACGTGACCGGCTTTCTTGTCCTCTCCCTTTTGGCAGATAAAAATCACTGGGATTCAGGCGAGTTTACTTTGCTCCGTGGGAACTGCACCAGAGCTGGAGGTGGGAGTGCACCCTCTTTTTTTAAAGATTGGATTTCACCTGTTTTTTTCATGCTCAAGTCTGTGGTGTGTTCTGGAAGCTGCAACCTAACACCTGTGAGAGAGCAGGGACAATGTTAAGGGGAGATGTTGGCCCCCCTCCAAAGGACTCATAACCTCGGTCTAAAGACAAATTTTCCTTCCTTTTTACATGGAACCCCTTGTAAACCTGCATCTCACCGTTTACCTTTCTTCCTGTCCCGTTTTTTCTTCCAGATGGTGATGTTCAGGCGGCTCTCCATTTACATTTTTGTGTTGGTTTTAGATTCGGGTTTGGGAACTGAGGCAGTGTTAAAAGTAAAACTGAATGCGTGATCTTTAAGGCAATGTGTCTATGAATTTTAGCTTTTACTGCCTATAAAACTGTTGTCTAACTTCTGAGATCTTGCTGTATAGTCAAGAATGCACTTACATTGCCGCTTATGTGTGTATTTTCTTTTTTTTTTTTTATATTTTCTAGAGTCCACGACTCCACGGGCTTTCTTTTTTTGAGGGAGGAAGGGGTGTTTTCCTGTTTTTTCCCTTAATCCCTCAGGTGTGAAGTCCCATTGGGTACCATCTGGTCAGTTCCCCATTCGGCCACTAGGAGGATTGTGAAGTGGAGTGGACACTGCCTATTTATGCAGATACTCATCTGTGTTTCTGACTTGTAGCTTTAGTATTGAACTGTTACCTCACCAAGATGATCTGAATTGAGCCTGTCTCAAGTTATTTGGTCTTCATTTGGAAGGATCGTCATTACTTTTATCTCAGTTTCAATTTCTAATCTTGATGAAGAGAGAAAATTTAAAGATTAGTTAATATTTCATTTTTTCCCTTATATAATAGAGAGGTGTAGCTCTGCAAATTTTAGGAAAAAATGATAGACAATCTGCATTTTATTCAACTTTCTACTTTGTGATTCCACAGAGTTATAGGAAAAGACCCAAAGTGAATATGCCTTCACTGCTTCCATTAATAAAGTAACTACGTGATTAGAAAGAAATGGCCTAGGCAGACAAAACTTAGAACAGGAATACATACTGCCCTCTAACTAGTTAACATTGATTTTTACTGTATGCATTTGAAGCTGGGGTTGTTGGTTGGTTTTTTTTGTTGCTGTTGTTGTTGTTGTTTAATTTAAGGTCTGAAAAAGAACTATGTTTGATATGCAGATATGATAGAAGACTGCCCGAAAGCTGCTTCCTTTGCCACTTCCTGTGGAGGCCTGTCTTTGCCATTTGCGGTTTCTTTCTTCTTTTGGTAAGGGGAGGCAGGATCTGATTACAGGTCTGAGGTCCTTTCTAGCTACGCTGAGGAGTTAGTTGGCATAACTGGAGATGAGTCTTCACTAACTGCAGTGCAAAGTATAGTTAGCAGTGCTTCTCATAAGGCCTTGTAAGGCATTGAACTACTTGTTTATTCAATGTAAGTACAGTTTGAAAATGCAGGAACTGAAAGAAAACTTAGAGGGTGATCAGATCCATATTCTTGTCTTTGGTAGGAAAGGCAGTCTCTCTTTTTAATCTGTTTATTCACTGTGCTTTCATAGAAAATTTTAGTTTTCACTACTAATCCATTTCAGACTCTCTAACAACACTTACTGCTGGGAAAGTCTTTCTTATAAACTAACCAGGAACCTCCAGGCTTAGGAGTCTGTTCCCTCCAATTTCAGGGAAGCAGATGCAGGTCTCTGCAGCACTTCTCATTTGGGGAGCTTTTCTCTTTGTTCTTCCCACTGATCTCTTGCTACATAGAGGCTGAATTGAAAGGAGGCACTAAAGTTATTAAATTTGACCGCCACTCCAAAGCATGTGAGCAGGGCCAGATTTATGTTCTACACTGGGGTGTTGAATTAGCAACAGTGTGGATGGCATCTGGCTGTTCTGGTGAGAGCTCATCTTCAACATTGGAAGCCTAATTGGTTTTAGTGCCCTGTCATCCACAGTGCTCAGCACTGTGCGTACCCCATTAGATAAAGGCTCTATTTTCCATGTTGATCTCATTTATAGATGCCTAAAATTTTGATACATTTTCGGTCTCACAGGGATGGGATGCTTTGTCACCTCCAGACAAGATAGCTTTTTGAAAAAAACATCTGGAGGCTCCCATTTGTGCAGATTGCAGGGCCTGACTTCCAGTGGGCGTATAATACGTGAGCTGCCACCCCCTTTTGCTTCCTTTTGCATTCACGGGGGTTATCCCTTTGAGCCTGCAGTGCTTCTGAAGCTGTTTGCCTGAGTTTTTTGCTTCCTGTTCTATCCTCTGACCTTGATCATGATCACTTAATAGTATTCTGGATTCCACAGATAGATTTAGAGTGGAATTCTCTAAATCCTTTGAAGGAGTCCCCTCTTAAACTTCTTGGGATCTTGATGTTGTGCTAGAGATCTATTCATTCCTTTCTTTTTAAATTCTATTATTTATAACTGGTGAGTTTTATATGCTCAATAACTATTTTTTAAAGTCTTCTTTTATTTTAATTTTGTCTAATTTCTGGAAGAAATGACATGTGCTAACAATATCCTTTTTATTATAGGTCAGCATCCTGCAAGGAGGTAGTAACATATCCAGTTGTGAAACTGGGAAAGGCCAGAGCTCTCAGATCAGGGAAACATGTCCCGTCGGAAACAGACAAATCCGAATAAAGTTCACTGTGAGTACTGGGTTTTGTCTTCTGGAACCTGGGTACATTAAGGGTTGAAATGAGAGAGTCATCTGAATTTAAGTGAAAGGCTCACAGTAGTTTGTGAAGGAAAATAGGGTTAAAGAGTTTGAACAAGATTTTAAAATGTGGTTGCTGGAGGTGTTAGAAACCTGTTTTAGTAGGTGTACTTGATCATATTAACAAACATTTATAGGATATCTGTACAAAGCCTTGTGCTAGATGCCAGGGCTATAAAACAATGTAAGGATATATAAGGCTATAATGTAGCCACAGATACGTAAAATAATATCTAAAAACACAAGATAGTATATGCTGAGTGCCATATAGGGGTGCTGTAGACTGTGTGTACGACAGAAGTTAAGGGGAGAGAGTGAGTTCCATGGACTGAGGAAGGAGGGAATGCTTTGTGGAAGAGGCCCTAGACTGTGAACTTGAACTGGGCCTTAAGAAGGTAGGAAGTGGACTTTTTGAGACTGACGCGCTACCTACTGCGCTAACGAGGCACCTGGAAGTGGACTTTTTAAAAAAGGAAGAAGGAAGAGATAAAATCAGTAGGGGAAATCATGTGAGCAAAGATATAAGGGAGAATGCACAGGGGCGCCTGGATGGCTCAGTGGGCTAAGCATCTGATTCTTGATTTTGGCTTGGTTGTGATCTTAGGTCATGAGATTGAGCCCTACACTGGGCTCCATGCTCAGCTTGGAGTCTGCTTGGAATTCTCTCTTCTCCCTCTGCCCCTCCCTCCACTTGCACTTGTGTTCCCTGTGTCTCTTTTTCTCTAAAATAAATAAATAAAATCTTAAAAAAAAAAAAAAAAGAAGAAGGGATGCATATGTTCAGGCGATAAGGAGACTTTGTATGAAGCAGAAGTTTTATTTATCCAGATGTCATAGGACACAAGATGAGGTTGGAGATATTAAATTCTATATTGTAGAGGCCTGAAGACCAGTCCAAGTTCATACTATATACTGTGGACTATAGGGAGGTACTGAAGGTTTTCGAGCAGAGCATGTGGATTGACATTTAGAATGTAGTGTTTTAGGGACTATGAAGCAGAATATGGGATGAATCACATGAGAGAAAGACTAGTAACAGGAAAACCAGGTATGCATTATTGTCTTGCATTGTTTCTCACCAGTTTTATATGTGTGTTTTATTTCATCAATTAGACTACAGAATTCTAGAAAGAGACTATGTCCTTTTTTTATTTCCTGCTATTCCTCTCTACTTCTAGCACTGCTTATAATAGAGGATATTCAAAACTGTTTCTTTAACAATATAACTATGCAGATTTGATGGAATTAACCAATTTCCTATGATCTGGGCAGATGAGCATCCTCACCCAAATGTTTTTAAAAGAGCTAAATAGCACCCTATTATTATGGAGGACTGACTAAAAAAGGTACAGCAACATCTGAAGAGAATTCAGTGGCATGATTACGACAGGTTTTTTCTTGAGGAAAGAACTCTACATATGGGAGAATACATTAGTCAAGGAGTTTAAGATAAGAGGATTAAAATTTATTAAAAACACACCGGATGTCAGGTACTATGTACCTTATTGGGTAATTTCAAGAGAGAGAGGAAACAGTTCGAACAGAGGAATTAGGAGGACTTTAACATTGTATAGGTTAATGAGATTAGGGTGGCAGACCTCCATATACAATAATTCTTCAACTTAAGTCTTGGGAAGGTTTTATAAGAGAACAAGTCTGATGTTTCTAGGAGTATATTCTGGAATAGGTGGCAGTGGAAGTCTGCTTTAATACAAAGGTGAATGAGTGGTTTAGGCAGGGCTTAGAAATTGCTGCTACAACAGTGGAAATGTGGTAGGCCTGAATGTGAGGATTGTCAAGAGCAGTATCTCTAGCCTAGGTAATCCAACCCAGAAGTTTAGGAGGATAGTCTTCTCTCTGGCTGAAAATGAGTATTAATAAGAGACACAGATGTGACCCCAAGAAGGCAGGGCAGGAAAGGTACTTTTAGCAGAGATGAGGTGTTGACAAATAAGGCAGTCACAGGAGTTGGGCATTTACCTGTAAATGCACCTGTCCAAAAAGACTTGGTTAGATTTAAGGCGAGTAGCTGGTGGACATGATGGCATGATTGTGATGAGGCCAGGAGAAGCCAGTGAAGGCCCGTATGGTCCGTGCCTGTGTCCACAGAGCTTACATCTGACCGCTGACTCTATTCCCACCATAGCCGAATGCAGGATGAGCTGGTATTAGGTCAGAAAACAGAGGGACACACAGGCCATGGAGAAGAGAGTATCACACATACACAATGGCAGAAATACCATTTCCAGAATGAGTGAACAGTGTATTGTGGCAGAGTGGGTGGAACTGTGCGGGCTCTGTGCTGGGGACCATTAGAGGGCTGTGAACAGAAATGTTCACATGCAACTAAAAAGCAGACCCCCAGGGAAGGGCTGTGATGCATTTGGGTAGGGAACCGTGGAGGCTTCTCAAGTAATGGACTAAGCCTGACTAAAGAAGAAAAGACACTGAGGTTTGCTGGTGTCTCAGGACTTTCTACCTAATGACTATGCAGGGACTGAAGCCAATCCTACCTTTTTCAAAAGGGCATCTTCTCATTGCCCATGACAATAATGGCAAGTAGGAATAGGTAAATTCAGTCTTCTGGCCACTGGAGTCTCCTATTTCCTTGCAGTGAAATGGAACCAGTCGAATGTATTGAATTTAATGCTGCTCATCTATTTAAAGTAAATGGAATGGACTCAAGGTCTGGGAGGCGAGAATGTCTGCACAAGCTTTGCTGAAATGTTAAAGCCAGTCGGCACTTGAGTAGAGTAATGGCTGAGCTCCATTACATCTGCCTTCTGGGAAGGAGATTGTGTGGCATGAAGCTCAAAGCCCGCCTCAAAGAATGTATTAAGAATCCCACTGCTGCAGCCTGACAGCATTTGTCAGATCCACTTTAGAAGCCAACGGGCAGGCTGCACTGACAGTTACTCGGCTTTCCTCAGGACTGTCTCTGTATCTAAATTACTGTCATGATTTCTCCTTTCCCCAGAAACATCCAGGCATACTCGTGTATAGTTTGTTCAGTTCATTAACAGATTTGACACAGAGCTTTCTGAATAAAAGCCCAGAATTGTTAGTCTCAGAGAAACTGTGGATGGACTGTTAGACCTTCCTCATCTCACCTCCTTCTGAGTACAAGTTTCTGTTAGCTGTTTCTAGAGAGGTTGAAAATAGAGTCCCTTGTACACTCTCATTTGGTGTTTATGCCAAGCAAACCACTAAGAAAAGGAAAATTTTTTTTTTCCTTAAGAAAAACTTTTTCTTCAGACACTTTTGTTTTCAGATTGCAAAGTACAAACAAAACTAAAAACTTTGAACTTCAGTAAAGGCTTCTCGGCTTTTACAGACAAGTAGGAAAAAAAGCCTTTAAAGTCCCTTCTCTTCCAAAAAGCACAACTTGTTTTGTCCTTGTTCGTTCTGTCAGCATCCTTGTGAGGTAAATGGCTGTGTTCCCAGCATGTGGTAGCACCTTAGGTTTTAGAGACTGTCAGCTGGAATGGAATCCTAAGCTCCTCATTCCCAAGATTAGCTCATTTTTTTCTTAATATGACATCTGCTCTCTTAGAATTTTTTTCAGCTGCTTTGCTTTTCTTAATTTTAGTCAGCCAGAAATTGCATTTATTTAATTGCACCAAGGACTCAATACAGAGAATTGTAAAATCTTTGCCTTTCTAGTAACTTTCATCCCAGGCTTCTTGTCTGTTCTACAGACTTGCTAGAATGGCCTTGTTCTTGTCTGGTCTGAAAAACCTTAACCAAATCAAACAGTGTTTTGATTTCATACCCCACCCCCTGCCAAAAAAAAGAGAGAGCTAGCACCTTCATTTTTACTGTAGAGCTTAGATGACTTGTTCTCAACTATTAATAGACAAATAAATACCCATGTTAAATAAGATGGTTGCCCTACATTAATATCTAGAGACCTGAGGTTTTTTTTAACCTACTCCAATAGTCTCAAGATAGAAGGAAATAATAATTCAGCATTATAAAAGCAGGCAATTATGTAACACTTCTTAAGCACCTGTATCTCTATGGATCCCATTTGACTTGAGTTATTATGACATACTTTTAGGTATGTAAAAGGTATCACTATCTTTTTATGAAAGGATAATTCTGGAGAGTGGGATTTAGAGCTTAGGTAAATAGTGACTACTGGAGGATCATTCATGTACCTTCTCCTATGAGATAAGCCAAAATCACTTTTCTAATGATTTTTATATATTTTGCTTTATATTGATAGGAATAGCCCTAAGGAATAAAGTTTCCATTGGCCTTTGTAAGTCAGGAATAGAACCAAATAGAAGAGCACAGTTTTTCTTTCCAAACGCCAAAAAGGAATAACAGAATTAATTTATTCCAACAATCCTAAGTGAGATTGCCAGCAAAAGTCCTAGATAGGGACATCTTCTAGATAGACTCTTCTCTGTTCTGTGAAGGCCTAAATATTAGACAACATCAATAGACAAAAATGTTGAGCTCAAGTTTGTGGGTCTAAACTGAATTACTAGTTGATCTGGAAAGTCATACTTTTAGATGCCCTTCTACTAATCCAATGGTAATTACCATTGGTAATTAAGGGGGGAAAAAAGTATTCTTCATATGTTATAAACCTAGTTTGTTTCCAAGTAGGTTTCTTTAGAGATGAGAAGTGTCACTGATGAGAATGGTCTGCCCCTTGATAATTATCTGCTGGTATATAATGTGTCCCTTAGGGCCATTTCTGCCCATAGTTTCCACGTCCGGAAGCACGCATCTATCCAAAAGAATTCAGTAACTAGTCCACTTGGCCATGGCCTTGTGGTTACGGTACAACCACCATGAAGAAAAGTATTTTTCTTCTGCAAAAAGAATGAGGAGGTGCTATAATAGAATTCACTATTTGCCTTCTCTAGCAGTAATTTATGCCCGGTTTGTGATTGTGATGTTTTTAAAATGGACTTAAAGCTGCTTATTTTTCTTTTACTGGAGGGCTTTGTGGCTAGAAGTTCACTTGAACCCTCAACACCTCTACTCCCACTCACAGTATTGATCAGAGTAGCCCCAGCATGGTAACTTACCACAGGGTATCAGAACCATCAAAATGATAGGTCCCTTTGTCAATTACTGGCCCTGAGAATGTTACTTTGGTATTTGAGGTGTAGCATCAGAGTCTTATGGTACAAAGGTAACATTATCGCTATGATCAGAACCATTCTTCTCACAGAGATAAGTGTTTGTTTTCAGCAGAATCATTCTGGTGAACCATCTAACCTCACATCTCTGCTTGAAAGCAGTTTAAAATATGGATTTTAGAGCTGTACAGACCTGGGTTCAAATACTTTGCTTTCCTGTAAACCTGAGTTTTCTCTTACATAAAGTATGGGTAGGAAGAATACCTAACACATAGAGTTTTGCAGAGAATCTTTAAGACAGAAATTATAAAGCACTTAACATAGAGCCTGGAACTAGGACAAACCAAATAGTAATTATTAGTGTTTAACACTTAGCATATGGATGCTCACTGAATTTTTGCTGAACAAATGCCTAAAGTGAATCACATGAAGCCTACTTCATGTCAGTTCTTTCATTGCCCAAGGACTTATAACACAAGTCAACTGACCATTTCTCCTACCTCATTGTATCCTGTCTTGGAATCCGAGCCTGTTTACTTTCCTTTCTCTCCATTAAGAAAGCGCCTGGCCTATTGTCAGACATTTCACTAGGGCTTTTTATTAGTCTCTCTTGGTGGCTGGAGAATGGGGACTGTAGTTTCCACTCTGACTGAGATAATGGAAACCTCGAGAAACCCAATTCTCTTTTCTGCTTCTGCCTGACCTCTTGGAAATAAAAGAGCACTTAAATGTTAACTCTTCAACAACCACACAGATTCTAGGCAGAGTTCATTGAAACTAAATGCATAACCAAGGACAGGTCCAGGGCTTTTGGATATTCCATACAAAAAAAGAAAACAGACCACATTGACCAAGGAAACTAATAAAATATTGTTGCAAATTGGTTGCCGTCTTTCAGGGAGTTTGTTCCTCAGCAAAAATGAGTTCATGTATTACCTGTTCTTTTAATCTCCTATTCAGCCAGTTGTTGATTTGCTTGTGGTTAATTCTGACAGACACAGAAGTAGAGTCAAGGAAGAACTTCCAGAGCATGCCTTGGAAAGAAGATGGCTGAATATGAGATTAGAGAGATTGTTATTGGAAGGGTTAGTTGAAGCACTTGTTTGTAGTCAGAGCTAGACACTGAGCCAGGGCCATAGTGTTAGTATACTAAGAATCAGAGATTGTGCCCAGATTTGTTGCCCTATCTTTATCATCCTATCACTTTGCCTCTTCTGCCTCTCTCGCCAATCCTGATGGAAGGTTATAAATGGAATTGAGATTCTGAAGTTAAATTTGTAAAGTAGAAATTGATTACCTTTTGAAAGGAGTCAAGATTAGGAGGATTTAAGCAAGTGATGCTTTCTAGAGCATCTGGCTTACTGCCCAGGAAGAGTAGCAGTGCCCAGAACTCCAGGAGGCGGCAAGCTGACTTAGTGATGGATGACCCCACCATGGGGTACCTGCCTGTCTCCTACCTTTGAATGGTCTGACTTTCCAACCAGCTTCCCTGGGGATACATGCTGCCCAGCTGGTGGCCTGACTATTTTTCCTTGTGACCACCAGGGGATCAAGTATTTGCTGGGCTAGAAGAGCAAGCCCGCCAGGCGATGATGAAAACTGATTTTCCTGGAGACCTTGGCAGTCAGCGACAAGCTATCCAACAACTAAGAGATCAGGACTCCAGTAGCAGTGAGTTCTGCACCTTCTGGTAATGACTCAGGGCAATGGGAGAAGAATTATCAGAGTGTGTGTGCTCTGGGGATTGTGCATGGGGGTTGGGAGGAAGATATGAAGAAGAAGATTTGTGGATCCTCAGTGTTCCCAAAGATGTTCTAAGGTGTATGAGCATATGCTTGTCCAGAGAGAGGACAGGTTTAGTATTATTTTTTTTTTTAACTCATGGACTGCTTACTTGGTGCAGTACCATACAGAGATAGGTTTGTGATGACTGTGATAGACAGGGGCATAGGGATTATTAGTGCTCAATCTGTCCCTGAGTTAGGTCAACTGAAAAGAATCTCTGTCTCCTAGAATCTATTTACTTATAATTAACAAAATGTAAGAGTGGCATTAATGAAATTTTTGCTTGAGATTTCATTATAATGTTATATAAGAGGATTTCCTTACCAATGAGATTATGCATCATATAAAGTGCTGAAGTCCAAGTCAGAGCACCTGGCTGGCTCGGTAGAACAGGCAGCTCTTGATCTTGGAGCTGTGAGTTTGAGCCCCACAGTGGGTACAGAGATTACTTTAGGAAAAAAAAAATTTTTTTAATGGAATTTTTAGAAAGGAGTAAAATGTTAAAGTCAAAGTCTTCCCACACCAAGTCCTAAGTAAATCCCTGGAAAGAGATGGAAAAGACAGTGGCTGGTAACTAGCTGAGCCTCACAGATCATCTGTTCCGTGAGCTGCCTGAACAAACACATTTTGAGATGTGTCATTTCCTAGGATGATCTCCTTACTTTACTAATCACATCCATCTGATATTGGTTGGTATTACTGTCAATTCAGAGTGACATTTTTAAATTTTTCTCCACATTTGGGATTGAAGAATAAAGAAGGAAAGAATTCAGCACCTTCTAGGAACTACAGTTTCCACTCTAAGTAATAACTTAGCAACAAAAAAACAATAATAATTTAGCATCTAATAGCAAAGAAAAATGAACCAAAGATTTCTAGAAAACCTGTGGGAGCTACCAGTTTGAGTAACAGGATAGGAATGGCAACATCTATAAAGTCTAATAGGCTTCCATTCTGGAAAAGCTGCATCGTCCCTCTAGATGGCATACTTATTTTGTAAACATCATTTTAGTAGAGATATGTTTGAATTTTTTCATCACTCATGTAATGTGTCTGATACAATGTTGTCTTACTAAGTTTACAAATATTCCAAATAAACTGGTGAGAAAATATGGTATGATTTAATCTGTTCCAGTCCTTCATTATTCATATAAATTCAGATGAAAGCATTGGGCTAGGGAATAAGGCATACAGGGCCCAAATCCAGTCCACCAAACAAGTAGAATATCTAATAGAGACATATGTAACTACTAGCAGATGATTTGGTTAGATTTTCTTATGAAGAAAAGGAATGTAATCAGTTTTGCCTAGATGCTGGTGGATTTCAGAATTACACAAGGTAGTAGTAGAGAGAAGACAAGAAGCATTAGTTAGCTGGGAAAGCTGAGTCTCACAGGTGAAAGTCTACCTTGTATTTCTCTTGCTCATAGTCAGGCCCAGGAATCCAGGATCTTAGTGTGGTTGGGTTGGGGCTGGAGTCTCACAGCTTACCTAGACTTGGCTCTTCTTGTGATCTTCAAGGTACTAGCACTTCTTTTTTCCCCTTTTAGAAATTCCCTTTTTTATTGTGTTTTTTTTTTTAATCTTTCCCCTACCATTTTATAAGTAATAGGGGAAAATATCAGCCCACAAAAACCTTGCAGATTCCCCCAGTCACAGGCAGACCACTCCCCCATAGCCACATCCTACCCCCTAAATGAAAACAAACTCAATTCTTACTTTAGTCACAAGAAATTATATTTCATCCTAAAGAATGACCTGTTCCCTTCACTTAATACAGTCAGTTATCTGTCAGGTAATCCAGAGAACCAACAGAAACAGTGGATTTATTTAGCCTAGAATTCTGAGTTTCTAGCAGAGTAAGAACACCCTGAGTCAGGTAGCACAACAAATGGCCTAAGGTTGGTTGCTGTGCTCTTTTTTCCACTGGACTGAACAAACCTTTCCCTATAAGGTGACATCACTACTACCTCCTTTCTTGATAAGAGAAAGAAAAAAATTTGTTGGTTTTTCTCTTAAGTGTGCCTTAGGGTTTGTTGGGAGAGAAAGGATTAGTGGGACTCAGAATAGAATAGTACATGTGATGGCACTGGAAAAACTGTACAGGGGGGTTATGGAGAAAAGTAAGTAATAGAATCAGTGAGAAGTGTGGGTAAGGCAGAGTTGGTGTGTTGTGGGAATGAGCATGGTGTGAGGTGCGTGGGAGGTGTGATTTCAAGTATGAGATGTTTGGGAATCGTGTAAGAATTATTTTTAGGATAACGTACAGGGCCCAGTAACTGTTGTCTAATGCAATTTTGCCTGAGATTTCCTCTTTTAATGTAAATGGCATTATAAACAATAGCTATAGCTCTTCCACCAACATGATTTGTACCCAGCTATACCAACTATACATTGATACAAACTCCATTATGGAAGACTTGAATATGTTTTCCATTATAGCTACAAACTCTAAGATGGAAAGCAACTCAAGATGTATTCATGCAAAAATCAGAACAAGTGACCAATTTGTATGTTCCAGGTGACAGTGAGGGTGATGAAGAGGAGACCACACAAGATGAAGTCTCTTCCCACACATCAGAGGAAGATGGAGGGGTGGTCAAAGTGGAAAAAGAGTTAGAAAATACGGAACAGCCTGTTGGTGGGAATGAAGTGGCAGAGCATGAGGCAAGTGACAACAGCTCCCGAATTCAGGACCCCCAACCCTTCTACTTGGCTCTGATGTGTTTGATCCACAGTAACGATCTTGCCTCTGGTGGTCTCCTAGGCCTTCATGTGAAGACTTTCTTCCTTCACAGCTCCATTTACCCAAACCCCACACACAGCTCTCATCACACCAGCTTTCCTATCCTTCCACGTATCACTAACCCAGGTACAGCTTCCCCACTTCTTTCCAGACAGAATATCCACTTTTACAAGACTATCAGCCGACTTCTGAAGTGTACTCTTAAATATGCTTGCAAATATAAGTCAGAGTGTTACCTGAGGTGCCAACTTCTCTCTAATGTGTTTCCTGAGGATTCCTGCAAGAAGCACAGCAGGAGGAAAGCTAATCTTCTCTCTGCAGAGTTTACTGTGGGGAGTGGGGGATAGATCAACTCTCTTAGGGCTGCCCTGTGTCCTCAGGGCAGGAAGCCTTGGGGAAAATAAAGATAGGAGTAAATGTGATTCCCTTTCCCTATTACTTTTCCCTTCAGTCCATAATGGGAACCTAAGAATAACATGTGATATCAGGTTGTGTTCCTTTTAACAGGACACCCTGTTAAAAGAAGTAGGGGCAGGGCAAAGAGTGGTAAACAGTCTTAATGAATTGCCTACTTGTTGAATTGCAGGTCACAGGGAACTTGAATTCTGACCCCTTACTTGGACTTTGCCAGTGTCCCCTCTGCCAGCTAGACTGTGGGAGTCGGGAGCAGCTGATTGCTCATGTGTACCAGGTATGGGCTGGGGAGCCACGCGCTCCAGAACACGAGTGCCAGCACCTTGTTTAGCCTTTGCCTCCAGCTCCCAGGGGAACCTTGGGTTGTTGCTTCCAGTGAGACTCCACTCTAGTCCCCAGAACGTTTTAAAGAATAAGTGGAATGTGTTAGGTAAACCTGTTCTGGGTTCCCAGACAGACACACTCGGAAAATTAAATTTTTTTTTCCAAATTATTGAATGCACATTTGTTTATTTATTTATTGATTAGGGGTAGGTGGAGCAGGGGCAGAGGAGGAGAGAGAATCCTAAGCAGGCTCCACACCCAGCATGGAGCCCAGTGCAGGGTGCAGGGTTTGATCTCACAACCCTGAGATCATGACCTGAGCCGAAATCAAGAGTCAGACCCTTAACCCACTGAGCCACCCAGGTGCTTCAATGCATATTTTAAATAGTGAAATAGAAACTAACGTCTGTTAATAATGAGGGCTTGTTTTAAAGAAGAAAAAATGAGTTAACATAAATGTTTCTATAATACTAGAAAAAGTATAAATGAGGGGATCAGAAGAACACAAGCTTTTTGTGCTCTTTTCTTCTCTGATCCAGTCGCAGAGCACCTTTGCCTTGTGATCTGTATTAGAAAGGCGTTAGCACACATGGCAGCCTGGGTTTTACATAGTTGGTTCATGAAGGGAAGCCTTTCTTTAGAAGATTGTTTTTCAGAGGATTTAAGAAAAGGCAGGACAAAATGCTTTTGGATACCAGTCTTCCTAGCCAGCTTCTACACTTGGCCTTCATTGCTCCCTTAATATGCACCTGTACCTGCACAGTGTGAGGCTACAGACAGAAATTATCCCAACCATGAATTCTTTGCAGGTTTTGAAGAGGGCTCTGGCTCTGGAGCTCTGTTGTTTACAAGCCAGCCACATGTTCCAGAATATAGTCAAAACTCTAATGAAATCTGAACAATAATCGGATTGGCCTGGCCCTTCTAAAGGGCCGTTAACAGAAGAGACTCTTACTTTTCCAGGTGCTAAGCAGGGAGAATAGTTGCAAATCCCTTGTTCTGAGACTAAGGAAAAGGGACATTTCCCAGAGAGCAGTTTCTAAGTGGGTGTAGATTACCTTAAAGGAAGCCTGAGCTGACAGATGAAGGCTCTGTTTTACAGCACACTGCGGCAGTGGTGAGCGCCAAGAGCTACATGTGTCCTGTCTGTGGCCGGGCCCTAAGCTCCCCAGGGTCCTTGGGTCGTCATCTCCTAATCCACTCGGAGGACCAGAGGTCTAACTGTGCTGTGTGTGGAGCCCGTTTTACCAGCCATGCCACGTTTAACAGGTTAGCTGGTCACCTAACCCCTTTGCTCTGGGAACAAATTACTGGGTGTGGGTTCTGCTTTCCCAAATCAAAAGAAAGGCTAGAGATAGGTAATGCAAAGGTGACGGACTCTGGAAATACAAGTAATGAAGCCAATAAATATATCCGTTCCATTAGATATCCCCAAAGGGCAATGGATTCTCATTTCTTTCCCTATTAGAGTAATATTTTCACCTACAAAGATATTGGAGGGGGGCAGTCCAATAACATTCATGATAAAGCTTGGAGAAGTTACAGGGAGCTAAAAGGCCCCTGATGTGAGGACACAGTCTGTACTGTGTCCCAGGAGGGCTGGAACTGTGTGAATTGTGGCCTAGTTAAATTTGCCTAGGATACAATGCAGAGTCGGCCAGGGCAGGAGGGGTTGGGCCAGTGGACTCCCCTAAAGGCAGCCTCTACCTCAAGAGGGACCACCATTTCCACAGTAGGACTGCCCTGCACAGCTCTTAGAAACACCACCAGCCAGTTGGAATGAACCCTGCACATTTGTGGGGGATATCTGGCAGGTGGCTCAGGCTCTAACTCCAGGAAGGCTTTAAAACTTGGTAGACCACCCAAGCCCAGAGAAGGTATGAGGTGGGGGAGGTCAGAGGTCTCCCAAGTACTCAAATCTGACCCCTAGTGGTGAACGTGGAGCAACTGGCCTAGTAGGACAAGCGTTAAGTCAGAGCTGTATACCTGAGCCTTGCTAGGAGACGCTAACAACCCAAATTTTTGTGTTCCAGTGAGAAACTCCCTGAAGTACTTAATATGGAATCCCTACCCCCAGCCCATAGTGAGGGTCCCTCCAGTGCTGAGGGGAAGGACATTGCCTTTAGCCCTCCCGTGTACCCTGCTGGAATTCTGCTTGTGTGCAACAATTGTGCTGCCTACCGTAAGCTACTGGAAGCACAGACCCCCAGCGTTCGCAAGTGGGCCCTACGCCGACAGAATGAGCCGTTGGAAGTACGGCTGCAGCGTCTGGAACGAGAGCGCACAGCGAAGAAAAGTCGGCGGGACAATGAGACCCCAGAGGAGCGGGAAGTAAGGCGCATGAGGGACCGTGAGGCCAAACGCCTGCAGCGCATGCAGGAGACAGATGAGCAGCGGGCACGCCGGCTGCAGCGGGATCGGGAGGCTATGAGGCTGAAGCGGGCCAATGAAACCCCAGAGAAGAGGCAGGCCCGGCTCATCCGGGAGCGGGAAGCCAAGCGGCTCAAGAGGAGGCTGGAGAAAATGGACATGATGTTGCGTGCTCAGTTTGGCCAGGACCCTTCTGCCATGGCAGCCTTAGCAGCCGAAATGAACTTCTTCCAGCTACCTGTGAGTGGGGTGGAGTTGGACAGCCAGCTCCTGGGCAAGATGGCCTTTGAAGAGCAGAACAGTGGCTCTCTGCACTGAACCCGCCTGCCTTCCTGCTCACCCAGGTCCACAGGGATCTGTGCTACAGCCAACTCACAAGGCCTTGTCCTTACTGCCAGAGGAAGGCCTGGGTTTGCTGCAGGTGGACCTAAGCACCTCTTGCATGTGGGAGCAGGATGATGGGGTCAGCAGGGAGCCGGATTAAGGCAGCTCTGGACAAGGGAGTAGGCACTCCAGGGAACTGGACTCCCAGCCCACTGCTGCAGGGCATGCTTATAGGACTATGGGGCCCAGTGCGGCCCACGGAGTTGTGAGGGCAAATAAATTAATTTTATCTTTACTGGCCTTTTTCTGCTTTTCTCTTCATTTCATTCTAGCAAATGAAGTGATCTAGGAGAGCCCTGGGTGAAAATTTTAGGCAGGGACTTCTGACAGACTGTCTTCTGAAGGGAGGGTGCTCCTCATTTTAGGCGGCCCAGAGATCCCTTGTTTGGGCCTTTACAGGTCAATGAGGCATAACTATGACATTAAAGAAAGAACCGATGCTAACTTTGTGGGTCCATTCCCACAACCGTAATGAAGATCAGCTATGGTCCCAAAAGCCACTTAAACGTAGCTTACCTTTTCCAAACTCGGAAGTAGACGCCTTTCCTCCTAGCTGGCATTTTCTAAAGAGATGCAGTATTCAGTCTAGGTATTGCCTACTTTTCCCAGCAGATTTCAGTTTGTCAAACTTTAAAAACTCTATCATAGATAGTAGTCACCTTCATTTAGGAATATGTTCATAGAAAACAGCTCTAATACTAAGGTCAATAGTACCGAGGAGCTCTCGTTTGAGAGAAGAGATGATCCATCTTTTTATTTATACCCCAGAGCCAAGACAGGATAACACCCATTGAGAAAAATCCAGAATTAAGGTGAGACGAGAGCTCAAGTTGACAGTGGTCAAAGCCAGAGCAAAATGACAGTTTGTATGTCTGCCAAACCAAGGAGGAGACAAGAGCTGAGGTCATTTCTAAAAAGTGTCTGTGATGGTACAGAACAAGTACAGAACTTTCCTTAGCCTGCACCAAAGATTGTGTACAGTTTAGATAATTATAGATCTTGAGGTCCAGAAGGAAGTGCCCTAGTTAACTTGTAGCCAGAAAAATAACTATGCCAGGAATGTGGACCTCTTCCAATATCATAACAAGGAAACTTGGACTCCTCTCTGACCTCCATAGGTTTAAGGCTATTTAATAGTGTTAACTGACCCCCTTCCCACCACTGAGCTACAGTTAATTCCTACCAGGCAGGCTGAAAGATTTCTGTTCTGGGAAAATAAAAATTTTAATAAGTTATTCAAAAGTACTGGACATTTGAAAGAAAGTACTTAATTGAGTCAAGTGTCTGTCTGTCACAGAGCTCCATACTGAAGTCCTACTCGGGATGCCTCAAAACGGTTGGTTGAGCACTCTCTATGTGTTAAAGATTATTCTGAGCACATTACATGGATTATCTTCTTTAATCTTCACAGCAAACTAGGAGTTAATACAAACTCAGGAGCCCAATGCCTGGATTTAAAAAGCTGAACTGTCATTTAAAAACTAACTTTGGGCAAGTTACTTAACCTCTGTCTTGGTTTCCCCAAACACAAAATGGAAATAATAGTATGAGCAACAAATGACTATCAATCTATAATTAATATATAATATATATTAATATGATATAGTTATTAATATATGTAACTTAGGATGGTTTGTGGCACCTGTTAAGTACTCAATGAATGTATCTGAGTCACACTCCTGTATCTTGAGTGTTTCACCTCTTACTACTGGCAAGCTTTCTAGTTTAGAAGCAGTAGTTTAGGAACGCCTGGGTGGTTGGCTCAGTTGGGCTTTGGCTCAGGTCATGATCCCAGGGTCCTGGGATCAACACCCGCATCAGGCTCCCTGCCCAGCAGGAAGTCTGCTTCTCCCTCTCCCACTCCCCCTGCTTGTGTTCCCTCTCTCGTTCTCTCTCTCTGTCAAATAAATAAAATCTTTTTTTTTAAGTTAAAAAAAAAAAAAGGAGTAGCTATGATTGCAGCTGATGTATTCCAACAATTTTTGGCAGCATTCCTGAGGAAAGAAAAGAATTGGAGAAAAGGCCAGAGTGAGGACATCTACAAGCCCTTGTGATTGATTGTACTATTATCTAAGTCTATAGGTAGACTTCCGGGTCACTGAAAGACACACCAACAGAATGTGCAGATCTGGTCAGAGCCCACCACATAAAGATGGGCACTATTAGCCATTACAAGCTCTCCCATGAAGGGCTTCTGTCCCCCACCCAACAGCCAATGTCTGAGGCTGGGATAAGAAGAAGGCGCAAACACCAAAAGGAAAAGCTAGTAGTTTATATAGATAGATATATAGATATATAGATATTGATATATATTGTGTTTACATAGTCCACAAGTTAAATGCAGGTATCCATAAGAAGAGCATTAACAATAAAAATACAATCTGTGTGTAGCCAAGTACAGAGACTTAAAATGGTAAAACAGCAAAAAGGATCTCACAAAAGTACAAATATACAGTACAAATTGATTTATTTAAAACAGTTACAAAAAAGCACAACAAAATAGAGATTATCCTTAGAATTATTAATGCTTTGTTAAAGATCAGGTAGGATTAGAGGGTAAGAAATGGTACTGGGTGGGGGGAGCACCTGACTAGTTCTAAGGCTTTAGATACAATGCAGTTGATTACATATTAATTCAGCCATTACATACTGGGGATAGTAGTTGGGGGATCAGTAATTTATCTACAGGGAACTCCTACACAAATCAGATCCATCCAGACCTCCCCAGTGCAGTCCTTCTTTACTCCTCAGGACCCTAAAGCCACCCGATGACAACATTCCCACTTTCCTTTCTCCACCCCATTCCCTATCCATATATTCTTCCCTCCCCTAAGGTGCTGTGCAAGCTGAGAGCAGTCTGCTCTCTGCAGCTGGAACATATACTGTTTTGGCTACAGGGATCCTGTGTGTGACTAGAAAGGTTGTAGGGGACAGCCTTATTTTAATACTTCAAGTTTGCCACGAGTACAGTCAGTCTCTTCCCAGCACAACCTGTATTCTTTCGAGTGTGAGTATCCAGCAAATGAGGGATGAACCCTGTCTTCAGCAATACCAGCAATGCACTAACCACTCACAGCTCACAACTACGTGCAAACTCCCTGTCCAGGGAGTGGGTGTAAAACCACGGTATCACCAGCTCACTCTGTGAAGAACCTCAGTCCCCGTGACAGTCATAAAGACAGAAACAAATGCTTGCAAGTTTGACAATAGGTAAAGGCACATGGGCTGCTGTCATACACACTGCAGACAGGAACCCAATTTGAGGCCATCTTCACTGCTGGGCATTTGCAGTAGAATGGCTTTGGGATCACACAGACTTTGAGTTTGCAACCTACCGGGGGAGGATCTAGGCTTAACAGAAGAACTAATAAAGAAACCTTAGTGTGAAAAGTGCATTTATTACTACTGTTCCTGCTGGGGAGGCTCAGCAGGGCAAACCGCACCACCTCTCCTCCTTCCACCCCAGGCACTGTGCATAGTCTGCAGGTAAGGAGAGAGTGCAGTCGACTCTAGCATCTCGAGGGCCAGCGTCATCCGAGGCCCAGATCAGGTTTCTGGCCCAAAGATGGACCCTAGAGTTGAAAGAGCAACTGATAGCTGCAAAGACCCAGATGCTTATTTTATTATTGCATAATGTGGGAAGCCCTCCCGAGCCCAGGGAAGCTGGACGGTGAAGGCTTCCCAGCAAAGGGCTAATAGGTTCCTGGTCAACATCCAACCTTGCACAGTCCAGCTCTTCAACTGTAGTGTACACTTCTTCCCATCTGGAAAGTACTGTAGCTTCAGTGTGGTTTAGTAAACTTAGCCCTAGGAGGCCAGCGGTCTCCCTAAAACTTAGCCTCTACCCAATTTACTTGCTCTTAAGACTGTGACCTCATCTCCATGGCCAGTTCAGTTAATCAGGTATCTTTACTCCAAAGGACCCAGGCCCTTTCCCAGTCAGCTCATGTCTACCCTTCATCTCCAGTGTGATCATTCAACTCTCCAATGTGCCTGCGTGTTGCAGGTTTAAATCAAACCACCACCCTGTTTCTCTCCTATGATGTCCACTGGTAAAAATAAAACTAAACCCCACCAAGGGGCTATTTCGGTCAAACTTCAAACCCTCTTCAGTCCCAGAATCCACGTAACTGGAGCCAGATGACCCTAACCCTAGCACGCTGACAAAGGCCCTAGCTCGGTTCCCCGTCATTTATGTTTAAAAACAGGATTTAAGATACCACAAAGGAAAACAGTTAATACATAGAAAACGCCCACTAATAAGACCTGTTTGCTTCTCCCTCAAGACAGTCAGGTGTTTGGAGCCTAAGGGCTCCGGACAAGCACTGAAGCCACATCCCTTTGGATTCACCAGCCCACCAGCAGCATTTCATACTATCCCTATTCAATATGACTTTGCTATAAAGTAACACTTGCACAGTTCAGAATGGACAGGAAGCCTGGATTTCCTCTATATGGTCAGACATGGAAGGAGAGGGAGCTATAAAGGGTAGCAGGCAGGACAGTGAGCAGACAGCAGCAGTGGCAAAGCAGCACAAGAGCAAAGCCCTTGGTGTTATGACCAACTGGGACCAAGACTGTAGAAGGGTCAGTCCAGATCTGCTAGGGCCCCTCCCCGTGGGTGTAAGTATTCACTCTGAATTCCCTTCCCCCATGCCACCACCCTCCATGCCTCCCCCCGACCCTGTGCACCATGTACATCTTGATAGGAACATCTTGATCCAAGACTTGGATGTATTATCCATTCTTTATCTGATCTCTACTCCCAAACTGATACAGGCATTGCTGGTCAGTGCGGGTTAACAGTCCTCCCTTCTATTCCTCCATTCTGGGAATTTCCTACCACTGACAAGGGAGAGGCTCTGGCCTTCTTCACATGCCCATTTCCCAAAAAGCTGACAGCTTCCCACTTCCAAATGTTCACTATCTCAAAACCACTCTTAGGTCTCTTGCCAACTTATGAAATTCCTTAAGGAAGAACAGACCACCACAGGCTCCTCTTACTTCTTGCATCTGGAGAAAAGACTGAACCGGAGGGAAAAGATAAGCGGAATGCCACAGCTCTGACCAAGATTTAGAGCACAGAGCTTCTTTTCCTGGGAGCCCGTACTTTACAAAAGACACCTCAAGCTTAGCACATCGAGTATTAAGATGTTACATACACATGGCATGGTACTAGAAGAGCTGGTGATACTCCTTCACGGGCAAGAGACAGAAGGGGAACAGCAGCAGAAAGGTCAGGGCCCAACTTGCCAATGTGCACAAGATGTTCTCTTTCCAGGATTAAGTGGAAATTACCAGGCTGAGAAGTGGAGGGTCACCTGGTTTAAACTACTGTCTGGTTGGACATGGGTTTGCTCAACTGGTGTCCTTGGTGGACAATTCTTGAGTGTCTACTGTGTGCATGCCACTGTATTCAGTTGGTGGGCCTTCCTATGAGGAAGGAGATTTCTGAGAAACCCGTGCAAACAATAATCCCTAGGAATGAGCTGATCACAGAACGGGCAGAGATGAGGTCTTCTCCCAGGGCTATCGTCTGAGAGGATTCCTCCAAGACTTAGCCCCACAGGCCCCCTCTGTAGGAAACAAGCCAGAGAAAGCAGCATTCAGAGAAAATGGGGGACAGAGCAGGGAAAGGTGAGGATCCCAAACGCATACAAGGTTGAGTGTTCACCAGAGTTGGTGTTTGGTTCTGAGGTGACCCAGAGACTGAAATACTCACAGTCCGGTCAGCAGCTTCCTTTGGATGGGCCTCTGAAACCTGACTGACTGCTCTCTAGGAATGAAACAGTGGTGTGTAGGGCTTGTAGCAAACAAGCCAGCCTCAGTCACTTTGTTCCCCCAGGAGAACAACCTTTAGCACCTGAACGCTAAGAATGACTCCATTCTCAGAACTCCCCCTCCCCCCAGGAGGTAGGTAAGATTATTTATCCCCATTTGGCAGCTGGGGAGGAAGTGAAAGAGCGAGAGGTCACAAGACTTGCCTGAAGTCCTTGACAGAGTAGAGATCAGACCTCAGAGGTTTGGGACTCCTGATGACAGGCAAGGCCTCGGCTAGTCCGCGTACATTTCTGAACGAAATGCCAGAATCATACGCTGGGAGAAGCCTCATCAGAGAGCGGGGTGGACGATACCCTGAGTTGCTTCAGGAGTCTAAAGACCCCTGAAAAACAAACAAAAAACCCACCCACCCACCTGAAGGTTGGTGGGGGAGCCTAATTCTCAAGACCCAGTGGAAACCCACAGTCCAAGCTGATGCTAAAAGCTGTAAGAAAACGTGGACTTAAGACACAAGGGGCGGGGGGCAAATGCAACTAAGATTGAGAATGCTCTTTGCAGAGGAACGCTCCACCACAAAATGAGACCTAGGAGACTTCAGGTACTGGAAACTTATCAAGACTATCCCAGAACCTTAGAGCTGGCTGTGGGAGGGGATGGCCCGGAGAAGCCTGAATGCTGACAGAAGGTGGAATAAGATGGGAGGGGCTGTGTAAAAACACCAGGATGGGCACTGCCCAGCCAGGGGTATCTGCCCTGACCCAGGGCACAGTTCCCTTCTTGTCTTTCTACCAAGCTGTTCAGCTGCAGAAGAGGGGACATGATTATGAGTTTTGAAAAACAGGGAATATAACTGAAGAGGAAATCAGAGAGACCCCCTCCACACCAAACACTAGAGGTCTTGGTCAGAGTGGACAAAAACAATTTTGCAGAAGGGGAAAGGCAGTGCAGCTACAAATCAGGCCCAGGTCAAGACACCATGCAGAGGACAGGGCAGCAGAAGGGTTGGGGCAGCGCAGGCACTTAGGCACAACATAGACAGAGGAGGAGAGTAGGGGACTGGGGACAAAGGTCCACTGGTTCTTTCAAAAGTCACCATTACCAACTAGAAATTCAGTACAATTTCGAAGTAGGTCTGGCATGCTGGGTACAAGGAGCTCTGTTAGTTCAGCTACCTTTCCAGAAGCCCTGCCTAGAGCCCAGTCACCTGGCCATCAGGTCTTTCTCCCAAAGTCCCCTAACTGGGTCCCTGCCAAAGCAGTACTTCACTCTGAACCCTGGAGGGGCTTCTCTTTCTTCTGGTGCTAGAAGCCTTGTGGGAGGAACGGTGGGGGGATGGAAAGGGCTGAAGCACAGGATCAAGCAGAGTCCTGCAGATGAGTGCTCCTCCCCCACAAACCCACAGACATCTGTAACAAAATCACCCTTTAAAGTGCACAGCTCTCGAAAGAAGAGTTCTGGGTGGGAACCCTCTTAATCCCGATCATGGGGCTTCCTCCCCTCCCACCACAAAAAAGAAAGGAAAAAAACTTCAGACAGTTGAACTGCTACTATAAGCTGTGGATCATCATTTTTGGCTCTTTCTTTGCTCCCTCCCTCTGCCACCTGCCCCCAAAGCCCGACCTTCCCCTTGCAGGAGCTAGGGATGGGGAGGAAAGAACAGGGAGGCCCTGATATTTGGAATGTTTCTTATCCTGTGTGCACCCCCATCCTTCCTTAGCTCAGGCCTGCTGCTCCCCATCACAGCACCCTCCGGGGCTGCCCTGAAAGGATGCCATGGGGTAATGAGCAACAGACCCTGCCTTGGGAGGCTGCCTTCATGCCTCCTCTTTCCCCCCAATCTCACTGCCAAGAGAGCCATTCCCTGCTCGGCATGTGCAAATCCTCTGCCTGCTCACGCTGAGGCCCAGCTCTGGGGTAAAGCCCCAGTCCTGGTCTGGGAGAGAGGTTCATTTTCCTGCATTGGAACGCCCTTCGATGGACAGCTTTACCTCCTGCGGAATGAAAGAGGGACGGAGCAGTGCAGCCCGTGCCTCCTCCCCTTGCATGCTGTATCTTTGGAAGCTTGGGGCTGGCCAGCAGGCCTGAGCACCAGGCTCCGGCTGCGAGGGCTCTACCATTTGGGAGCCCTCACCTGACGGCTGGCTCTTCCCCTCACTGTCACATTGCTCTCTGGGTCCCAAGACTGTCCTCTCAGGCCTTTCTCGGGGGGGACCCAGCTGGCCTGGGGGAGCACAGCTAGCCTGAGAAACTGAGTTACTGTTCAAGCTCTGTAAACTGATAGAGATGCAGACATCTCCCACCTGCAGCCGATGGCAGGGCAAAGAGAAGAGCTGTGCAGTCCGCCCAGGGCTGCAGGACGACCAGCCCTGGCCATACACAAAGAAGGGGTGCTCGGGGGGCACCTCGATGCTCACTTTGCTCTGCTGCTCACCAACCACGAAATGCAGCATGACAAATCCAGGCCACTGGCTCTCCTGAATGTCCACGACCGTGCTAGAGTCAATCTTCAGCCCCCCGCTCACTTCGGCACTGCGCACAAAGTCCTGGGTCTGGAGGTCCTCCACCCGCTTCAGCTCCCCTGTAGCCAGCTGGATGATGGCGCCTTTCATGAAATGGGAGGGCAAGTGGGAGGAGGTAATGGGGGGTGGCGTTGGCTCCTTATCTGGGAAGGTGGCTCTGGCCTGCATGTCCAAACTTGATGCCACCAGGATCTCCGAGCCCACGGGCAGCAGACCTGGGTCAGTTCCAGTGGGCACCAGGTTGCCATTGGCTACAACCATTGCTTTGGGTAAAGGTCTATGTTTCACCGGTTCCTGATGGGATTGAGGGTAGAACCCTCGGGCCTGATTTTTCTCGGCCATCTCTGCTGGGTTCCTGGCTGACCCTCGCCCCTCACCCTGATGGTCAGGGGTATGATGCGACAAGTTGAGGGGGCTGGGCTCATCCTTCCTCTGAGCTGTCACCACACGATAGTCCTGAGAAGCTAAAGCGCCAACCACCCGCTGGACCTCGAGGTCGGTGTCTGGGGTCCCTCGGTGTGTCGGCACTGCCACCTCCACCCGTGCAGTCTGAGAACCTGAAAACAACTGTCCATCCACCACACATTCTACCACTGGCATCAGTCCCTGGCCTTCACTCTTGCTGTTGGGGGAGTCGAGGGCTTCGCTTTCCCGTCTTACTAAGTTTCGTTCTCGCTGTCTCTGTCCGTTGGCAGCAGCTGCTTCCAGAGCAGACTGGCCCTCCTGAGGGGTAAGAAGCGGGCTGGCACCTGCTGGAGGGGTTTCATGCAAAGTGTACCCAGCAGGTAGCCTGGACATCTGATAATAAATGGGCATCCGGCCTGGAGCAAGGTCCAGTGGCTGAGTACTCGAGTGATGTGGCAACTGCCCAGGTGGGGAGGTGGCAGAAGGGGCTTTGCTGAATGAGTGGGCTGGGGATGAAGCCTGGGGAGGCGGAGTGGCTCCTTCTGCCAGGAGTGAGGCATATGGCACAAAGTGTGGAAGGTGAGAGGTGGCGAGGTTGGCAGAAGGAGAAAGGAGGGGACCCGGTAGGAAATTAGGTGGCACAGCATAGGGAAGGCTATAAGGAGACCCGATAAACTGCAGAGAGGTGGACGGGAGTTGAGCATAGTGGATTGGGGGATAATGGATTCCTGGATGTTGAATCAGTGAAGACGCTACATTAAATGTGGGGGGCAAGGGGCTCATGTTCACCACAGATGGGAGGCCAGTTGGGGAGAAAGTAGCAGGTGGCACAGCCACCTTATACAGCATACCATACTGGTCCACCGTCAGACCAGTGATGGCCTCAGCTCCATCACCCCCCAGACTGACTCTGGCTCCTGCCTGGCTCTGCCCGGCCACCACAACCCCTCGGGACCATTCAGAGGCATCACTGGAGGGTGTGTGGTTAGTTGAGCAGCTGGTAGTTCTCCCCATATCCTCGCTGGTCACGGGGAGGTCTCGTTTCTTTGGTGGAAGGCATTCCTGACTCCTCTCATGAACAGGTTTCATATTGCTTTATGGTGTTCCTGGAGCCTGGAAGGGGTCGGCTTGCTCCTTGGGGCATCAGAAGGGGCTTCTCTGTGGCTCCCCTGCACCCCTCTCTGCTGCTGGCTGGGGCGCCCACATCTGCTAGGGAACAAATCAGAAGCAAAGAAAAGTAACCTAGGGGCGAACCAAGTCAAAAGAAGTAGCAGAAACTGTGCCCACAGAGGAAGGTGTATCGAAGGGGACTGCTGGGAAAAAAAGGCATGATAAAGGGGCAAACAAGGATGCTACCCTCCCCTCATTCATCCAGCCCAGGACATGAAAGAAACAGCCAGGGAAACCACAGAGAGCTACAGGAACAAACATTCAACAATTCATAAACAACCTGTGAGCTCTACAACCCCAGAGAGACCAACAGCTTCATGATCAGGTGTGCCACTGATGGGGACCTTGACTCTTCCCAGCTTTCTCCCCAAAGAGATTTGACCACACGGTTGTTGCCGCTGGTTCTTCTTCCTAAGCTTCTCCTTTTGTCACCAAAGATTACCATGCTATCTTCTTTCCAACATATGACCTCATCCTCACTTCCTTTCCCCAGCCCAGTTTGGGTTATGATCTCACCTTTCCCCATCCCCCCATCTCAGGCCTGGTTAAACTCTCATCCTCCTTTGCCTCGTATCACCACTACCTCAAAGACCCAAGTGCCACTGAAAGAAAGCATCTTCTGTGCTCCATGAAATACTACATTCAAACTTGGGCCCTATGGAAAGTGATTGCACTAGTGTGTTCTATAATGTATTTGTTTCTGCTCTTCCCTAAACAGCAACAAAACTCTTCTGACCACACATAGACTTCCTCCCCCTGCCAGAGTCTGGAAAAACTTCTTTTCTTCTCAGTAACCATCTTCAGTGTACTTTCTTCATTCATTCTCTTTCTTTTTTCCTGTGTGTTTTCTTTTGCCAATGGCTCTTTTTCCACTGTAGATCTGCTCTAGGCACCACTTCCTAAATTCTTGTCCCATTCCTCCAAACCTGTCTAGGTCTCTATTATTCATAAGAAAGTTCTCTCCCCCTTTTCTCTTGCTGTCACCTTTCATACATGCATTTGTCCCTCGTCATAAAGTACCCTTTTGGTCCAAACATTTCAATGCATGAACTTTGTCACCTATTTCTTGCAATCAAGGCTCCAGTTCTTTAGATCTGGATGTTACACTGCTCTGTTTTTCCACTGATGAATCCCAGTGTTTCTTCTGGCAACAAGGTATCCAAATTTCCCTCTATTACCTGAGCTTCCAGTAGTGCCTCTGAGCAGCTGTAGTAAGAAGCAGTGTCCTCCCCGCTGCCTTGGGAGCCTAGAAGACAGAAATAGGAATAACGTAAGCAGGAGTCCAGGCTCTCGCTTCCCCAGGGTCATCAAGGTAATTCTAAAGCCACAAAAACATTAAAGTCCATGAGTCCCTGCCTCATGCTCTGCTCCAGAGGTAACAGCACATTTAACAAGTTTCTAGGCATTTGAATAGAGAAAAAGCTATATCTTAAGCTCTAATTTGTGGAAGGACATCCCTGAAAAAAAATTTTCAAGGTGTGTCAAGTTTCACTGTTTTCCTTAACGTTTTATTCTTCATTCTCTACCTGTACTTATTCCCCAAAGGTTAAATTTACCACCAATCCCAATTTCAGGTAAATGTGCAACTAAAAATGTAAGATTCAATATTATTCCCATGTGAACAACGGGAAGCTGGAAAAATCAACTGCGTGGATTTCACCTTTATTCAGGGCTGATGAAAACATAGATGTCAGGGCACCTGGTTGGATTCAGTCATTAAGCATCTGCCTTCAACTCAGGTCATGATCCCAGGGTCCTGGGATCAAGCCCCATATTGGGCTCCCTGCTCAGCGGGAAGCCTGCTTCTCCCTCTCCCACTCCCCCTGCTTGTGTTCCCTCTGTCGCTATCTCTCTCTCTCTCTGTGAAATAAATAAAATCTTTACTGAAAAATACAGATGTGGAGGTTATTTAAATGAAAAAAGTGCCACTAGAGGAAAAAGAACAATTATTTATGTTTCTGGGGCAGAAAAAGAGGTCAAGGGGGAGTCACTCAAGGGGAAGCCTTATTAACAGATTTTCAGGGTAAAAGAAATAGGATCCTGTGTGTGTGTGTGTGTGTGTGTGTGTGTGTGTAAAATTTTCTGATTGACAACTGTACCAAGTGTTGAATCAGGTGTGACAGAAAATGCAAACACTGCTTGGGTCCTGGTAGCTCTTAACAATGGGGAAAAAAGTTCACATTAAAGTATCAATATCTGAATCTACACATGCCAGTAACATCAAGCACTGAAGAACAGAGCCTTCATCTCTGACAACAGATAAAGCAGTACTGACCAGTACTCTGAGAAACTATCCATTGTCCTGTCCAAGTCCTACAGAACTGCAAGCCTCTAACCAAACTGAAGCAACATTTATCTCTTAAGACTGGCAAGGTGTGTATGTACAAGAAAAGGTGATGAGATAGGAAAACAAGGGGGAAAGAAAAATTCTCAGTTCCACAAACACAAATTACACAGTGGGCACGGGTCTTGCATCCCTTTTTCACCAACAGTTCCAGTAATCGAAAAGCAATTAGCTTTCTCCTTCATTCGCAACAGAAATTGGGGTCACATCTCCAATCCCTGAATGATCTTTGCTTCCTGCAATTAAAACCTTAAGGGAAACCTGCCTCTAGGTTTGCCAAACACGGCCGAATAAAAAAGGCAAGAGGTCTGAAAGAATGACAACAAAGAGCCAAGTCTGGGCACCAGGTTCCAACAACGCAAAACACATTTCGGAATCTGAAACCTCCGCCTCAGGAGGGGCTCGATGAAGACTTCTCAGAAGGAAGATGCAGCTTGTGACCCCAACCGAGGGGGCGGGGAAGGGAGTCTGTTCCGGAGTCTGTTCAACGCTGCTAGTGAGAGCCCAGAATCAAGAGAATGAACCCAAAATTCGGTGAGGGCGAGAGGTACGCCCGCCAGAAATGAGTGGAGCTTGGAAGAGACTATGGGTTATGGCTTCCCGTGATCCTGCAATCCTTGCTTCAACAAGGGTAGGGCCCGAAATTAGGAATTTAACGTTTAGGGGTGGGGAGTCGATCCTTGAAGCAGAGGGACAGGGACAAGGCCCCGCAGGCGATGCTTCCTTGTTTGGGGGCCCCTTCCCGCCCCCAAAGACTCGGACACCCCGGCCCGCGAAGACACAGCCGCGGGGGTGCCGGGGCCTGAGGCCGCCTTCTGGGCCGGGCCGGAGAAAAGCGCGCGGGACTCGAGGCGCGGCCTCTTTTGCTCTCCCGGTCCGCGGTTCTCGGGCCCCGGTCCGGCGGGGCAATGGGCTCCAGGGGGCCACTTCCTCCTAAGCTCCGAGCCCAGGCCTGCTTGGCCTCAGTGAGGCCGGCCCAGCGGCCCCCACGCCCGGAGACACTCACCGGCCCATCTCACAGCGCTCCTCGGGCTCCTCCCGCTCGTCCCGGAGCCGCCGCGACCGCGGCCGCCGCCATCCCCGGCCCCGGAGCCGCCCCACACCCAGCGCCCCCCCAGCCGGGCGCCCGGAGATGGCGTCAAATGCGTTCCGCCCCCGTCGCGGGCAGATGGCGTCACGGCCCAGGCCCAAGAGCGACGCCCAGAAGTCCCTGGGAAGGGAGGGATACGGCCCCTAGCCCCTCGCCCCTCGGCCCCAGCGCCCCCGTGGTAGGAAAACGGGCTCCTCCCCGCGGGAAACAGGGTCACGTGAAGAAGGTTGGGGCGTCTCTCTCGCCCTGACCCCATCATGACCCCTGCATTCTCTCTACGCCAGTAAATTCTGGGGGTTCCCAAACAGAGCCCTGGGGCGTGGCCAACTGCGACCCTCATTTCCTGGACTTCCGAGGCCTGACAGGTGAAGCCTCATCCTGGGAACCTCGGGGAACTCCGAGGCGACCCCTGTCCAGGAGAGTAAGAAGATGCCCCTGGAGACCCAGAGTGGGGATGGGGGAGCTCTTTGAGTTGAGAAATGGCTTTGACAGGGATGAGAATGGACAGGATCCAGGATCTAGGAGGTGAAGCAAGTAGTGGGAACTTGAGGGATGATAGGAGGGCGTTCAGTACAGTGGGAAGAGGCCTTGACTACTCGGTCAAATATTAGGTCACCATTCATTGCTAATTAACTAGTCACCTTCATAGTAACATGAACATCTGATTAACGATAAGTGAACAAGTGAACACCAGTCAAATTAGTGGTTTGATTGAAACCATGTAAAAAAAAGTTCAGCATACAGACAGAAACAAACTAAACTGAGGAAAAATGTTTAACTATTAGAGAGATTGGATCTGAGTGGGTTTTTTCCCCTTTCAGTTTCTGCAAACTCTGTTCAGTAAATAACAATTGATTTTTGTTTGATTTTAAAAATACTGGCTGGGCTCTGGTCCCTGCTCTGTAGCTATCGGACCTTAGGAAAATTGTTTTACTACTTTAGACTTAGGTTTCTGCTTCTGCAAAATGAAGAGCTTAAATTAGATGAAGGGGTGGGAGTAAAATGTAGATAAAAAGAGCTATTATTATATATTAAGTGAAAATATAAGCAAATACGCACAGTATGAAATAATGTATTTAATGAAAAGACATTTATGTATCTGTACAGAAAAGGAATGGAAGGCTATGTAACAACTAGTTAACACTGGTTATCTCTGGAGAGGAAAGTAGCATTGATTGGTGACCAAAAGATACAAAAGGGACTTATTGTTTGGATTTCGTATGAAAATATTATCCTAGAAATATTAAGATGAGTAACTTAAAATACAAGTAAAGTTTATGTTCTCTAAGATTCTTCTAGGGTATCAATAGACCTCAATTTTGGTATTTTCTCACCTGGATGGGCACAAATATCATCAAAATCATTGAATGCTGCCACACACATGCCTTGCACCAGTGGGTGAAACACTGAAGCTACTGATCTGTAACCATCTAATTAGTATTAGTCATGACAGTCTTCTCCCTCAGTTTGGCCAAGAAGGAAGTCCTGTAGTTACTCAGTGATTCCGTTTTAGCACTAACTGGAATTCTGGCTTCTAATTCATTACTTAGCTCACTAAATTGGCATTAAAACTAACAAGATTTTTTTAAAAACTGCCAGGATAGACAAGCCTATGCTATCAATCTATTTATTTAATTTTAAAGATTTTATTTATTTATTTGCAGAAAGAGAGAGCACAAGCAGGGGGAGGAGGAAAGGAGGAAGCAGGCTCCCCACTGAGCAGGGAACTGATACAGAACTTAATCCCAGGACCCAGGGACCTTGACCTGAGCTGAAGGTAGATGCTTAACCGACTGAGCCATCCAGGTGCCCCTATGCTCTTTTTTTTTTTTTTTAATCAAAGTGATATACATGCTGCTTGCTGTCTTTGCCAATTGTTTCCATATCGATAAATTCAAATCAATATAAAACAATCTGCCAAGATAGAGACCCTTTGGATCCTCCAGGTGTATTCAAGGATAACCATTTCCTCCTCGATTAAGGTATACTCTCAGAGAGTTGGTGTTTCAGACATAATTGAGAGAGCAGGCACAGGTAGATGCAAGCAAAAAGAATTTTTTGGCTACCATCCGTTAACATGATTACATAATGCAAAGGCGTGTTTGTTTTAAAGACAAAACAAATAAACAAAAAAAAACCCCAAAAAACCCAGAATATTCTGATTGGTGAGACATAGGTGATTCCTGGTTTGGTGTGGCAGTCCCAAAAGAGTGGGTCATATCTCTGCTGTATTCTCTTCTAGAACTCTACTCCAAGCAATCTTCATGTCTTTGTACATATTGACAGTAGGAAGCTCCATAGTGACAGTTTGATAGGAGTATTAGTAAATAAGTAAACTAACATAGTTTTTAGATTTAAGACGCTAAAATAACAAAAAATTCCCTCATTTCCCCCAAAATCTGTATCATTCTCTGAAATCTGGATAATTCCCTATATAAGTTATTTATAGTAAGTAAACTCAGGGTTTTATTCACTGTAACTGACTCAATGAATAGTTGTTGAATGAAATTTCACAAAGATATCTCAAACTGCAAGACTCTCCATGCTGATTTTTTTTGCTCCCATTTCCTCATTTCTACTCTTACCTGGTTTTGCCTATTTGTTACCTGTTTTCAGTCTCTGTCATCTGAAAGTCCTTCATTTTCTTTCACCAAATTTGTTTGTTTAATTTCTGCAAAGTTTTCTGAACTGATGTAGTGAAAGGAGGTTTGTAGTTTTTTTTTTTTCATTAAAAAAAATTTCCCTGCTCCATAAAAGGAGATTTTTTAAGGTATTTGAGACATTTGGGAACTGAAAAGTTACAACTCAATCTGTTTTGTCTACCTCTGCTCTTTCCTTGGATTCCCACTGAATTCCTTTGATGTGTGTAGAATGAGTTTGTGTGATGGGAGATTTTTAGCTACTCTGTTGAGAGGAAAACAACAATGACCACAAAACCCCGCTGGGCTGGTTCTTCTTCTCCCTAAGCAGGCACAAGTTTCAGACCAGCTCTCTGTGTTGCCTAGTTCCTCATTGGTGATTTTTCTACACCTGTCGTACAGACAGGGGCTATTCAGACAACTATCCCAACTCTTTTTCAATGTTACGGGATCAAACTAGTGAGAAGAGCTGGTAATTTGGGAAACTATGTGTGTCATAACAAGAGGAATAGGTGGTTTTTTCATATTGTCAGTCTCTTCACTTGTATTGCTCAGCATATAAATGTGTCATTGTAGGGAAGAACTTTATCTTTGAATCCCGACGGCAGAAACAACAATCTCAAGTGTAGGTTGAAGTTCTAGAAATACTTGGCAGATTTAGCTTTCCCAAGACATGTGTTAGATGCCTGGTATTAGATGATTTTTCAAAAGCTTTTCTAGATGTCCAAATGTAGAAATGTGCCGTTTTCAAGCTTCTGTTTTATCTACTTCTGAACAATGTTGTGTCCTTATTTCCACATGCTTTTAATGTTATATACCCTCTCCAGATTCCAATGGGGATTTCCCTCCCAAATTCATTAATATTTTATGTACAAGGAGGTCTTGGAATTTCTATGTAAGTGACTAATACATCCTTTGGGGAAGGGAATCTCGATCTGCTGTTTGCTTCCTCAGACACTTGCCAAAGGTTTTCATTTTTATCAGAAACTTCCTGCACAACTCTGAAAAGTTGCAGTCAGAACACTGACAATTGAAATAAACCAAAGGAAACCTAACCCTTACTTGAATTGTAAGAGTCCTATCTGGGGAGTTGGGCCACAGGGAAGGAGTACATTTAGACCATTGCTGAGCAGACGGGAATTCCTTACAGGGGCCTACTGAATGAATAAAGTAGATGTGGAAAAATTAACGCCCCATGACATTGATAACTCTTCCTCTGTGAAACTGGCTCGACAAGGTGATTTGTGAGCTGCTGTGCCTTGTGGTGGAATCATGTTCATCTCTGAACATGAACATCTTCTAAGGCAATCGCCTTCAGGTCAACCTTCAACTGGTTGTCAGTAGCCTGAAACTCCTGGAAAAAAGTAAAAGTGAGTGAACAGTTCAGACAGCACAACAAGCTGCTTCTCATCACTGAGCACTGCCCTCCCACACCCCATAGATCTCCTGAGATGTTACTTAGCAATTCTGGAATTCAAAGGAATGTGGCTGACTTGTGGGAATGATGATTATAGTGATCAAATCACTTAAAAGTTTGCAAAGACTGTTCTGTATCTTGATGGTATCGGTACCAGTATTTTAGTTTTGCAAGATGTAATCCCTGCATGAAACTAAGTAAAGGGTACTCTGGATCTTTATTACTTCTCACAAACTGCACGTGAATCTATGATGATCACAAAATAAGAAGTTTAATTTTTTAATTTAAGAAAAAAGTTTCCAAAGATTTCGAATGTAAAACAATGTCCAGAATCCTGGACTCTTCTTCATCAAAGTAGAGAACTTTATCTAGTCAAGCCTTTTCAAATGTGCAGGTGCTATTAAGTTTGAGCTGCCGGGCAAATTTTTCTGGCAATGCTTCCTTATGTTTTTTTAACACGCCGAAAAAGAAATAAAAAAGCTATTTCTTCTGTCAGGTGACAGCTCAGGTAGTGTTAGACCCACGAGCTGGTGTAGTAGCTGACAAGTGTTGTCTTCTTTCTTTGAATCCAACTTATTTTCTGTTGCCTCTTGTTCTTTCCTCATTTCAATGGGTCACATGAACCGTTAACCCCTCAAAAAACTGAAAAACAAAACAAAACAAAACAAAACGATGATCTCTGATTATGAGGAAGGTTCAGGTAAAACAAGTTTTGCTTGTGCATGCAGTTTTCTGAGTGCCCCTTAAATAGCACTATTTACTATTGAATTACTGTCATGTGTTGGTGGAGAGGCAGCTGTTCCTCAAACTTTCAGATTGATTTTTGGGCATTCTTGAGACAATAGGGGCCTAAGAAAAATACCTTAAACAAAGAAAATTTAGGCAAGCCCAGTGGTACCCATCATTGTTACCATGAACCATGATGATGACATTGCTGGTATACACAGAACTTGTGAATTTTCAACTGCATGCCCGTGTGTCCTCCTATTTGATCCTGGCAATTCAGTGACACTTATAATTATCCAAATAAATTATATCCTCTTTTTACAAATGATGTGTAAACTTGGAGTGCCGGAGTGATTTGAGGTAAATAAAGCAAAATTAGCCCTGTCTTACCTAAACTTAGTACTCTTTAAAGGGAGGCAGTTATCTTGACTTTCTATCACTCCAGGGTTCTATTTTTTTCTTTTTTTTAATAAAGATTTTATTTATTAATTTGACAGAGAGAGAGAGAGGTCACAAGTAGGCAGAAAGACAGGCAGAGAGAGAGAGGGGAAGCAGGCTCCCTGCTGAGCAGAGAGCCCAATGCTGGGCTCAATCCCAGGACCCTGGGATCATGACCTGAGTGGAAAGCAGATGCTTTAACCCACTGAGCCACCCGGGCGCCCTCCAGCGTTCTATTTTTAACACAGACTGTAACCTGGGCACACAATAAGTGTTTGCCAATATTAGTAGTGGTGTAACAACAATTCAGTATTTAACTGAAATAAGTCCAGTTCTACTGTAATTTCTTTTCCCTGTGACATCTAAAGCAGAGAAGTTTCCTACTTTGGACATGGCTAAGCAGACTTTCAAGCACTGAGCTTTGTGTTTATTTCAGATTTAAAGTAATCTCATGTCAAGAGTTGCTTGCAATGACAGAGTAGCTCTGTTCCTGATTAGAAGGTGAGCATGAGGGCTCCTGGGTGGCTCAGTGGGTTAAGCCGCTGCCTTCAGCTCAGGTCATGGTCTCAGGGTCTTGGGATCGAGTCCTGCATCGGGCTTTCTGCTCAGCGGGGAGTCTGCTTCCCTCTCTCTCTGCCTGCCTCTCTGCCTACCTGTGATCTCTCTCTGTCGGATAAATAAATAAAATCTTAAAAAAAAAAAAAGAACGTGAGCATGACTCAGTGAACAGATGGGTTACATAGTTTGGAGGCTCAGGTTTTCCTGATTTGTGAAATGCCTGTTTCCCCAGGCTCAGTCATCAGTTGATAAAACAAGGTGGTAAGACTTATCTCAGTGGATTGGCCTGGGACAGGTTCCATTTGCTACCTCCTCAGCATGACTCAACTTGTTCATTTTATTGGCATACTGTGGTGAAAAAGCACAGGAACCTGCAGTTTGAAGATTTGGCCTTGTTCTAATTCAGTCACTCCTAATCATGTGACCACTGGCAAGCCATTTAACCTCTCAGTATCTCAGTTTTCTCAGCTGTACAATGCAAATAACAATATGAACCTCACGCAAGTGCACAAGTGTTGCAGGGATCAAATGGAAGTGTATATATTAAAACAGTTTCTTATTTTTTATTTTATTTTTTAAGATTTAATTTTTAAGTAATCTTTACACCTAATATGGGGCTTGAACCCACAAACCTGAGATCAGGAGTTGCATGATCCACCAACTGACCCAGCCAGGTGTCCCTGAGGACAGTTTATTATTTTTTTTTATAATTTTTAAAAAAGTTTATTCATTTATTTTTCAGAGAGAGAGCACAACAGGGGGAACAGCAGGCAGAGGGAGAAGTAATCTCCCCGTTCAGCAAGGAACCTGATGTGGGGCTCGATCCCAGGACCTGGGATCATGACTTGAGCTGAAGGCAGACGCCCAACCGACTGAGCCACCCAGGTATCTTGAGGACAGTTTTTTAAATGCAAAGCACTTCATGCATCTTCTTTTTTAAATAACCTTTTTATTATGGGGGTGTCTGGGCGGTTCAGTCAGTTAAGCATCTTTCTTTAGCTAAGGTCATGATCTCAGGGTCCTGGGATTGAGCCCACCTGGGACTCTGTGCTCAGTGGGGAATCTGCTTGTCCCTTTGCCCCTATCCCCACTTTTGATCTATCTCTCAAATAAATAAAGCTTTAAATAATCTTTTTATTACAAAAATAATAATTGTTCACTGTGGGACATTTTAGAAAAGCAAAACAAGCTGAAGGGATAAAACAAAGACCATTCATCAAGCACCCTCTAGAGCAGTAGGCCTTCAACAGTTGTCAGAATTAGGGAGCTTGTTCAAACACAAATTGCTGGACTCCCTTCCAGAGTTTCTGATTCAGTATTTCTGGGGTGGGCCCCAAGAATCTGCATCCCTAGCAGGTTCCCAGGTGCTGCTGGTGTTACTGATCTGGGGATAGCCCTTTGAGAACCACTGACCTAGTGCAAAACACTGATAACTTTATATATGCATATATAGTGTATATTTTTTATTGTTTTTATTAAAACACTGTTTCACCCTATCGTATAACCTGCCTTTTTTATTCAACGAACTCCACTTTGTACATGCATTTTCCTATACATGTGCTTCCTGCTGCCACCAAGCTGGCCCAGAAAGCAAGGAAAGAGATTGCTGACTATCTAGCTGCTGGGAAAGGTGAATGAGCTCAGATCTGAGTGGAAGACATTATGGAGAAGACTACCACATGGAGACCATGGAGATCCTGGAACTATATTGTGATCTGCTGCTGACTTGGTTTAGCTTGATCCAAGCCACAAAGTAAGACCTATGGAACTTGCACCGCTTTTTAGGCTCAAAGGGGTGAGAGAACATCCCTGCCCCATAGTGAGGAAGAGGGTGGGCTTCAATTTGTTGAGACTGTGCCAAAGGACTTTGTCTCTAATTTTTATAGGAAGAAGTAATGCTGTTTAAAGAGACTAGGTCAGTCCAAAGAGCCATTTTTAGAATCATATGGTTGTCTTTTTCCCCCTGAGCTTGTAGAAAAGTGGGAAAATACAGACAAAAAAAGAATCCATAATCACCAAGTCTGGAGCTAAGAATTTTGGTGTATTTCTTTCAGTCTGTATATGTATTTCTGTATTTATCTATGTTGCATAAACACATTGTGTGTGTGTGTATATATAGTTATATATACCTATATGTACATATAAGTATGTATTCTAATTTCAGTTAAGAGGAATTATTTGACATATTTTGAACATTGTCCATGGGCTACCTTTTATTTATTTATTTATTTATTAAGGATTTTATTTATTTATTTGTCAGAGAGAGAGAGGGCACAAGCAGGGGGAGTGGCGGGCAGAGGGAAAAGCAGGCTTCCTCTTGAACAAGGAGCCTGATGAGGGGCTCAATCCCAGAACCCTGGGACCATGACCTGTGCCAAAGGCTTAACCAACTGAGCCACCCAGGCACCTCCATGGGTTACCTTTGAAGCAGGGGCGGGGGTTGGGGGAGAAACATAAACCCCTGTGTCGCCTAACTTTGTGTTTTTCTTAGGGAACTGGATTCTGGTCTCACCGAATCTGTGTCTGCACTAATCTGGATAGCCCCGTCCTCCAGTCAGAGGTACCTGAGTTGAAAATAGTAAGTCTAGGGGTGCCTGGGTGGCTCACTGGGTTAAGCCTCTGCCTTTGGCTCAGATTATGATCCCAGGGTCCTGGGATTGAGCCCAGCATCAGACTCTCTGCACAGCAGGGGGTCTGCTTCCCTTCCCACCCTCTACCCCTTTGCCTCTCTGTTTACTTGTGATCTCTCTGTCAAATAAATAAATAAAATCTTAAAAAAAAAAAGAAAATAGTAAGTCTAATAGTTTTCACTGCCTGTTCTACGACTGTAGGTGAGGGTATCACTAGTGCTTCTTGTTGGAATTGTGGGATTAGTTCGAGGAATCCTTTTTTCTCTTAAAGGACAATGATAAAACCTTATTCTCCTGCTAGTCTTTAAGTGAAAAAATGGTTTTCTTTCAATGGCAATAATAGATACAAATAAATAAACCTCACCTAAAAAAATAAAGCAAAATTTGAAATTGGATTTCTTTTGTGTGGAGACAGGAATCCTAATTTATAAGGTGTTTACAATTAGAGTTTCTAAGTTTAACGTTTATCAGATATTTTAAAACAAAGCAAAGCACTTGTTAAATGTTGCTGTTGCTGCTGTTTTGAGCTAAAAGAATATAATTCCAATGAGGTAATATGAAAGTGATTTCTGCTCTTTTGGTGGTTCTTCATCTCAAGCAAATTTGCCATAACTTGATGAATTTTGCCTTTATTTATTTCTTGGTGATGGTTTGCTCCAGGTATCTGGAGCCACGTGCAAAGTACAGCCAAGAATACGGCCAACTGTGTTGAACCAATGAGATTGGAACTTTTAGCTCTCAGGTAGTTCTCTTCCAGAGACACACATTTTTCTAAGTCAAGAAGTCCAGGAAAAGAGCACTTAATTTTCTGCAGACTGAAAGATGTTTAGAAATAAGTTTTGCATTGGAGGCAAAGCAACTTGGATAAAGATTTTAGACTAGGGAACTCAGATGCTTATCAAAAAACTATCCTCAAGCAAGCTGAGATGGTTCCTTTATGAAGAAGGCATACATTTTCCTAAATGAAACCAGCCTAGTGATGTGAAGGAAGTTAATAAACTTAGAAGCTTCAGCTTTTGGACATCTTCCATCAGGACCACACACATAAAATTCAGGACTGACATTCAGCTGAGACACAGAGATCTGGCTGCAGTGTTGTTTTATGCTGGCGGACACTCTCAGCCTCCTGCGTGTCCATTCTTTTTTTTTTTTTTTTGTAAGATTTTATTTATTTATTTGACAGAGAGATCACAAGCAGGCAGAGAGGCAGGCAGAGAGAGGGAAGCAGGCTCCCTGCTGAGCAGAGGGCCCTGGGATCATGACCTGAGCCAAAGGCAGAGGCTTAACCCACTGAGCCACCCAGGCGCCCCCAGCGTGTCCATTCTGATTGGATGGTGCCCTGCTGTACTGGTTGCTGAGTGTGTTGTATCACCTCTGACAGAATTCAAATAGGTGTAAAGTCAGAATTCTCGAGTCAAAGTATTTTTTTCTTATGTTTATTTTCTTCCTCTTATTTTACTTGGTCTGCGGCTCTTTCATCCCAGGAGAGGGCTGTCGTATTACATAAACTAAAGTCTTTTTGTTTCTGAATTTGTAGATATGTGTGTGACCAAGTCTGTTATGTTCTTTATCTTGCAGCTCCTGTGTAAATTAAATGTAACACTCTACCCCAGGTTCTAGTGGAACAATACCTGATAGAAATTGCTAAGAGCTATAATATGCCATATAAATCCAAGGCAGCCATTATGGTGAGTACTTTCAAGAAGGGAGACTTGACTTAAAGCTGAGATTTTTATTGTGCACCAGAAGATTTTTTTTTTCTGCTTAGGAATGTGGCTTTCAGAGTAACTCTGGCAGGAATGTAAAGCAGGTGACATTTGCACCTTTTCTCTGCCCACAAACTTTTCCTAACAGAGCTCGGCTTCTGCTGTCACATGACCTTTATAAGCTGGTAGCATCAGAGTAGAAAACAAAGATGAAGATATCTTTAGAATGTACTTGTGTAAAAAAACAAATAAAAAACAAAACACACACACACACACAAAGAAGTGTGTTCAACATTTTTGTTCTTAAGATCTCGATTTTATCCCCCCAGAGATAATTTGCATTTTAATAAAGAGCTCTTGGATTAAAGGCTGCAAGATCCTAAAGTATAAAGCACTCTCTTTTGGTGTTGGTTAAGAGTATGAGTTCAGTAGTGAAATGGCCTGTATTCAGATCCTAGATTCACCATTTATTAACTGTGAGACCTCAGGCAAGGGGCTTACCCTTCCAAAGACTCAGTCCTCTGATCTTTAAGAAGGGAGATGATCAGGGCGCCTTGGTGGCTCAGTTGTTAAGCGTCTGCCTTCAACTCAGGTCGTGATCTGGGGTCCTGGGATCGAGCCCCGCATTGAGCCCCGCATCGAGCCCCCCATCGAGACCCCCATCTAGACCCACATCTAGACCCACATCTAGACCCACATCGGGCTCCCTGCTCAGCGGGAAGCCTGCTTCTCCCTCTCCCACTCCCCCTGCTTGTGTTCCCTCTCTCGCTGTGTCTTTCTGTCAAATAAATAAATCTTAAAAAAAGGGGGGGGATGATCATAGTTAATAATTATTACCAAGTCTCATAAGTTCGTTGAGATTATTAAATGAGCTAATATGAATAAGGAAGTTAAATGCAATGCATGGCATATAACCAATGCAATCAAGTTTTGCTTTTTGTCATCATCACTGAGGGTGGTTTAAGCTTCCAAAAGGTAGTCATGGAGTGTTTTAGGGCAAGAGGGATATCCCCGTAGTGCCTTTGAATTGCTGAGGGGGAAGAAGAAGCAGATTCCCTGCTGAGCAGGACTTGGGGTGGGGCTCAATCCCAGGACCCTAAGATAATGACCAGAGCTGAAGTCAGACACTTAACCAACTGAGCCACTCAAAGGCCCCATTCCACTGGCTTTTTATTTCACTTACAGTAACAGGCAGCAGCTTTCCTCTGATCAAGGAGGCTGCCCATAGGCACTCTCATCTCTTCTCGCTGCCCTCATTCTCTCTGTTCCCCCCTTTATTTACTCTGCCTCAGCCACACTGGCCTCTTCCTGCTTCTTCAAACACACATGCTGATTCCCACCTCAGGACCTTTGTACTTCCGGTACTCCGTGTTCTCTAGCTATCTGCCCCATTCCTCGCTTACTTCCTTCAGGTCTGCACTTACATGTTCTCTTCTCTGAGTCCCTTCCCAGCTACCTTCTCTGAAATGTCCACCTCTTCCCTCTTTTCTGCTTTATGTTTTTTTCTATATTGCTCTTATCTCCAACATACTGTACCATTCACTTAGTGATCTTGTTTATATGTTTTGTCCCCTGGAATATCAGTTGTATGTGGACAGGGACGTCTGTCTGTTTTGTTTACTGTAGCATCCCTAGCCCTGTGCCGACTTTACGTCAGGTGGTCAATGGATTCTGTCAAACGAGGGAATAAATCCAGACTTTGCCACTGCTAAAGCTTAGTGAACTTTCTTGTAGATCTATCTATGCATATTTGTGTGTAGCTCTTAATCACAGAGGTATCACAGGGTCTGACTCTCAAAACATAGTCATTGAAAGAGAGAAAGAAGCAGCTTGTGGGCCAGAGGCTCAAAGCCTGCTTTAACGGTCATTGACTTATACTAGAGTCTAAACTGCGTGAGGGTAGGAACCATGTCTCTTTGCTCACCACTTCTTCACCTGTGCTTCCAAGAATGTTTGGCAGATGGTAGGTATTGCAATAAACAAATGTGTGATAAACTGAGAACCCAATGTGCTTCTTACCTTCTTGCCTCAGGAGGAAGCCCCGACAGACCTGGTCAGTATTGGATTTACTGAGGATGTCAAGAAAGGTGCCTTTGGCAGAACCGGTGGAACTTTAGCAAAAAGCGGTGATCCACTCAAGGCATCGCCAGTATCTGCGCTGGGGCCCTTTCCTATGAGATCCCCAGCCCCTTGTTTCTCACGCCTTCCTCCTGAAAGACAGGTCAGTACAGAAATGGGAAACTGAATCTGGAATGCTACTACCAGTAGTGGTAGAATATATTTCTACATGGGCTTTTTGAATGGTACAATAATCCTTGTGAAGTTTTTAAGGCCCGGGGGCATATTTACAGTCATTTAGCTGACATTTGATGTGTTTTTATCCTGAACTCATGAGACATAGGCCTATAGTCTTTTATCATCCTCTTGACAATACCACAATATGGATGCAGGAACATTTTTATGAGCTGGACAAATCTGAAAGTCTTTAATGTACAGTGATTTAGACTCATGTTTCAATATTTAATTTATATGTGGTGAAAACAATTTACTCTCTTGTTGAAAATAGTATAAAAATCTCAAAACTTTGTATGTATAAATCTAGAAAAATCAAATAAATAGAAGTTCAGGAGCCATACACATTAATATTCTTTATTCTCTGTTCCTTCAGTATGAAGTAAAGAGAAGTTGTTTTTATTGTTTTTAACTTGCTAGGCATTTCTGACCCCATGGAACTCTTTTTTAAAGATTTTATATTTCAGACATAATTTAGCTCTGATCTTCCTTGTTGATGTTTTTGTCTGAACCACACCTTTTGTACTGCTCAGCTTCCAGTCTTGGAATGCAAGTACTCTGATTTAAAATAAAAAAGAGTCATAATCTCTAGCTCCATCCACGTCATTGCAAATGGCAGGATTTCATTCCCTCTATGGCTGAATAATATTCCATTGCGTATATATGCCACATCTTCTTTATCTTTTGATGGGCACTTGGGCTGCTTCCGTATCTTGGCTATTGTAAATAATGCTGTTATAAGTCATTCAGAGAAAGACAAATACCGTATGATTTCACTCATATGTGGAATGTAAGAAAAAACAAGCAGAAGGAAAAAGAAGAGAGACAGAGAGACAAACCAAGAAAGAGTCTTAACTATAGAGAACAAACTGATGGTTGCCAGAGGGGAGGTGAAATGGGGTGGATAAAATAGGTGATGGGGAGCGCACTTGTTGTGATGATCACCAGGTATTGTATGAAATTGTTGAATCGCTGTATTGTACACCTGAGACTAATATAACACTTTGTGTTGACCAAATGGAATGAAACTAAAACCTTAAAGAAGAAAAATAAAAATGAAAAAGAAAACTTTATCATGGAAACTTTAAACATGTAGAAAATTAGAATAATATAATGAACTTCCAGGTACCCATCAATTTTAACAGTTGTCAACATTCTGCTTCTTTTATTTCTTTTATCTCTCTCCTCCTGACACTTTTTTTGTGTGTGGGGAAGAAGGAATTTAAAGCAAATCTCAGACGTCATATAATTTCACCCATAAATACTTCAGTATATATTCAGTATATATATTCAGTATATATTTCTAACACATACCCTTTGTTTTTATAATATAAAATGATGCCATTATGATGCTCAAAACAATTAAAAATAATTCCTTAATATTAATTCCTTAATAAATTCTTAATACTCAATATACATGATTTTTTATTTATTCTCGGAAATATATTTTTACAGCTTTTTTTTGAAATAAAGATCCAGAAAGATCCAAAAAGATCTACACACTGTATTTGCTGATATATCTTTTAAATCTTTTCATCCTAACACTCCCTTCTTCCTGCTTGTCCTTTTCTCCTCGCTGCTTATTTGTTGAAGAAAGGGTCCTCTGACTTTATTAAACTGAATCATCTTTCACAAGTAGCATCTCCAGGCTTAAAGATAAGAGATTTCCCAATTCTTATATGAGACCACACATGACAAAAGAAGCAAAACTCATAGTCACTCCTAAAGCTAATTTCCAGAAGGCATAAAAAAAAAAATTCCCCTTCACAGAAAGGAAGTCTGACTGTGATTAATTTAACTTAATTATGTGAAATATTTATTGAAGGCTTACTATGAAAAATTGTGTGTTTGGAACTCAAACCAATCACATCCCAGTGATCTTTTTTCTTTCAGAGTGACTCCTATAAGAAGAATGATTTGTTTCCTTCACTGGTTCCTAGTAAGTATAGGGAATGCTGGTAGAAACTGGATTTGCTTAATATCTGTTGAAGTTTTCCAGTTGTTATAAGACTATTCCTTGGGGTGCTTGGGTGGCTCAGTTAGGTAAGCATCTGACCCTTGATCTCAGCTCAGGTCTTGATCTCGGTGTTGTGAGTTCAAGCCCCACATTGGGCTCCATGTGCTCCACTTAAGAAAAAAATAAAAACTATTCCTCCATAGGTGAGAAAAGGTTATTAGTGATTGACTAGGAGTACAGTGGGTTCCTTTATAATAGATAACAGTTTTCAAATTGGATATAGATCTCTGAGAGATCTTTAACACACACACACACACACACACACACACACACACACACACACACACAGGTTTTAAAACCACTACCACACTGGATCATCATGGCATATATTTTGAAAAAGTGTTCTTTTTTAAAACGTCCAGTTTGAAAAAAAAAGTCCAGATTGCCCTTGAAGCAAGGGCCAACAAAATGTCACTGCTACCACCGTTTGCATGCTGGGGAGTTGTCTAGTTCTCCAGATTATATGCTGCCCTCTCGAAAGTAATAATAGCCTACTGTCTTTAAGTCTGGGATTTCTTTCTGGAAGACTGTATTATTGTGACTTTGAATTATATTTATTGAAATGAACAGGTCAGGACTCAACCCCCCAACTTCTCCAAAGCCAGAATCAAGATCCAGTGTTGGTTTTGTTGACTTTATGCTGCCTGATTTGCCCAAAGTAAAACCTCAGGCAAGACTATCCATTGACCCTCATGGTTCTGAGGAAGTTGATCTTGAAGATCTTAACCAGAGACTTGAAATGCTGAAAAAGACCACATAATTCCTTGGTCTTGGATTGGGCAATTAATTTTTTGGGCATCAGAGCTCTTCAGCACATTTTAATATGGCTACTTATATGTGGGTCTGAAGTTTTCTCATTTACAATTCCTTCCATCTCTTTTTTTTAAATTTATTTTTATTTATTTTTATCCTTCCATTTCTTAAAGTCTGTGGTTCTCTGTAATAATATGTATGTGTGTCTGTCTGTCTGTGCATACACATATAATTATTCCTGTCTCTTAAAATTCTATAAATCTTTTTTTTTAATTTTTTAAAAGATTTTATTTATTTATTTGACAGAGATCACAAGTAGGCAGAGAGGAGGAAGCAGGCTCCCTGCTGATCAGAGAGCCTGATGCGGGACTCGATCCCAGGACCCTGGGATCATGACCTGAGCCAAAAGCAGAGGCTTTTTAACCCACTGAGCCACCCAGGTTCCCTTAAAATTCTATAAATCTTAAATGAAGATTCCTGACCTAAAGAATTTTACTAATTACAGTCAATAAGCTCTTGATTTCTCCTAGATCCTTATTTCTCTCATAATTATCACTTTTTCCAAGGAGGCAGAACGGTGTGTATTTAAACCCTGCACTTACTAGCTAGCTATAAGACTCCTCGGTAAATGGTACCTTTGTCAGATGTGCATGAGAGAGCAAAGAAACTAGAGAAATATGTGTCTTTTAAAAAATGAGTATTTGGGGGGCCTCCTGGGTGGCTCAGTCAGTTAAGTGTCTGACTCTTGGTTTTGGCTCAGGTTGTGATCTCAGGGTCCTGATCTTAGGACTATGGGATCAAGCCCTTTGGTGGGCTCTGCACTCAGAATGGAGTCAGCTTGTCCCTCTCCCTCTGCTCCCGCCTGCCCTCTCTAAAATAAACAAACAAACATATAAATAAATAAAATCTTTTTTTAAAAAAATGAGTATTTTAAAGAAAGAATGTGCAAGCATAGAGTGAATGAGAGGTGCTGTCAGGAAATCAGAGGAATCCTGTGCATCTGGGATCTGTCACTTACTAGCTGTGAACCTCCTTTTTCTCACCCATAAAATAGAGACAGTAATGAGAATTAAAAGATATGGTGTATGTAAATCCCTTTAGCACTTAGTTGGTGCTTAATAAGTCTCCTTTTCAATTTCTATTATTTGCTAAGTTCCAGTGGGCTAAATATTAGTGACCCTATGAAACTGGATAAATGAGAGGCTGAGAAAACAAATGGTCAGATTAATTATTTTGTATTTTGTACTACTGTTTTTGTTTTTGTTCTGAGCAGCCTCCATGCCCAATGTGGGGCTCCAACTCACTCTTGAGCTGAGATCAAGAGTTGGACGCTTAACCAACCGAACCACACAGGCACCCCTGTTTTTCTTTTTAATAGTCTTTATGTTTTAGAGCAGTTTTAGGTTCATAGTAAAATGCCAGATTTATTTTTTTTTAAAGATTTTTATTCATTTACCCGAGAGAGAGAGAGAGAGAGAGAGAGAGAGAGAGAGAGAAAGAGAGAGCGCGAGCGCGCGAGAGCGAGCACGCATGCACACAAGCAGGGGGAGCACCAGGCGGAGGGAGAGGGAAAAGCAGGCTCCGCTCTGAGCAAGGAGCCGGTTGTGGGACTCCATATCAGGACGCTGGGATCGTGACCTGAGCCTAAGGCAGTTGCTTAAGCAACCCAGGTGTCGCTTTTTTTTTTTTTTTTTTTAAGATTTTATTATTTGGGAGTGAGAGCGCGAGTGGGGCCAGGGAGGAGTGGAGGGAGAGGGAGAAGCAGGCTTCTTGCCGAGAGGGGAGGGAGCCCAGTTGAGATCATGACCTGAGCAGAAATGGAGAGTCAGATACTTAACTGACCAAGCCACCCAGGAGCCTCCCATTTTTATTTTTATTTTATTTTATTTTATTTTTAAGGATTTTATTTATTTATTTGACAGACAGAGATTACAAGTAGGCAGAGAAGCAGGCAAAGAGAGAGAGGAAGCAGGCTCCCCGCGGGGCAGAAAGCCCACTGTGGGGCTGGATCCCAGGATGCTGGGATCATGACCTGAGCCGAAGGCAGAGGCTTTAACCCACTGAGCCATCCAGGTGCCCCCCATTTTTATTTTTTGAAGATTTTTTTTTATTTAGCTAAACTGATTTAAAAAAAATTTTTTTTTTTTTTTTTTTTGAGAGAGAGAGAGTGAGAGAGAGTGCAAGCACATGAGTGAAGACTGGAGGGGCAGAAGGAGAGGGAGGGCGAGAAGCAGAAGCAGAAGAAGAGGGTTGGATCCTAGGACCCTGAGATCATAATCTGAGCCGAGGTCAGCAGACCCAGGTACCCCCAAATTAATATTTATTTATTTATTTAAGTTAGAGAGAGAGAGAGCGCACAGGTGGTAGGGGCAGAGGGAGAGGGAGAAGCAGACTCCCCACTAAGCAGCAAGCCCTATACGGGGCTCTATCCCACCACCAGGGATCATGACCTGAGATGAAAGCTGACACTTAACCAGCTGAACCACCCTGGCACCCCCAAATTAATTTTCATTTTGTTTTATTTTATTAAAGATTTATGTGTTTATTTGAGAGAGAGGGAGAGAGCATGAGCAGGGGAGGGGCAAAGGGAGAGGGACAAGCAGATTCCCTGCTGAACAAGGAGCCTGACCCATGTGAGGCACTATCTCACGACCCTAAGATCATGACTTGAGCTGAAATCAGGAGTTGGTCACTCAACTGATTGAGCCACTCAGGTGCAGCCCCCAAATTAATTTCTAAATACAATTATTGATTATGCAAAATCTTTATTCAGAATCCCATTTTACGTGTCTAGGAGAGTTTACATTGCCCCTTTTGCAGGTGACAAAGTGATACCTGTAAACCAACTTCTCTCTTTAAAAAAATCAGTTTGATCTTGAAGGTTTCATTGAAGGATTTCCCCCTCCTTGTATAAAGCATATTTATTCAAAGACTATGGGGTCAGAGGGAGGATCTTCCAAATCCAAGGCCCGGGACTCACTTGCACAGCAAGCGGGCTGCCTCTCCTGTGGAGTATAGCGCCTCACTCTGGCACCTGTTTGAGTCCTAGATCATCCTCTAGAATGTGTGAGCAGTTTGGTGGAGGATTTTGGTGTTTCCTTAACTGGGTACAAGGAAATTGCTGCATCGGCTGCTGTATATGTCTCAACACTTCTTGGACTTCCCAGGCTATTTTTATTTTATTTTTATTTTATTTAAAGTAGGCTCCACGCCCAGCATGGAGCCCAACCCAAAGGCTTGAACCCACAACCATGAGATCAAACCTGAGACCATGAGATCAAGATCTGAGCTGAGATCAGGAGTCAGATGCTCATTAAAAAAAAAAAAAAAAGTCAGATGCTCAATTGGCTGAGCCATCAAGGTACCCTTTCCCGGACTAATTTTAAAGCAAATTGTAGGTATCTGGGTGGCTCAGTCAGTTAAGTGTCTGCCTTCCGCTCAGGTCATGATCCTGGGGTTCTGGGATCAAGCCCAGCATTGGGTTCCTTGCTCAGTGGAATCCTGCTTCTTCTTCTCCCTGTCACTCCTCCTGCATGTACACTCTGTGTGTGTGTGTGTCAAATAAGTAAAATATCAAAAAAAAAAAAAAGCTAGTTGTAGATCTGCCTGATTTTAGAGGACAAGGAGAAGGCTATGCACTTAAAGGAAAACAAAACCAATTTACCGTGGAATCTTGTAGGCAAATGATGGTGCCCATATTAAGGAACTAAAAGTACTTGAGTAGGAAATGAGTCAGAAGCCCTGCTGTGTTTCTGGATAGTGCAACCCTCTCTGGTGGTCACAGTTTTGTCTTCCCTAAACTAAAGAATGGCACTATTTCCTCAGGTTGGGTTTTAGTTGGTTGCAGTCTCATATCTGGTGAGAGTTTTCACTCCAGAAGTGCCAACATAATACAGAATCACTTAGGGACGCCGGGGTGGCTCAGACGGTTAAGCGACTACCTTCAGCTCAGGTCATGATCCCAGGGTCCTGGGATCGAGTCCTGCATTGGGCTACTTGCTCAGTGGGGAGCCTGCTTCTCTCTGCCTGCCACTCTGCCTGCTTGTGCGCTCTCTCTCTGACAAATAAATAAATAAAATCTTTAAAAAAAGATATAGAATCGTTTACAAGCCAACTATAAGTATTCTACAAAAAAGAAAATATTGTGACATAAAACATCTCGAGTGGCACTGTGGACTGACTTTTTAAAAAAAATCTCTAAAGCAAAGAATTGGCTTGGCTGAGACTTGTATCCTATAGACTTTGAAGGAACATGTAGTAGATTTCCTGCTGGTCTTGGTAGGAGGTTAAAGAGCATATGGAGTTGGCTCTTAGAGTTTCAATTTTTACATCATTTCTAGCTCTTTTGTCACAACTGAAAAATTAATTCCTAAACCCTTTTCTCAAGCCAGGATAAATTGTGAGTAGGGACCATGCTTAAAAGAATTGTAAAAATGCTTTTTGTGAAAACATTACGTAAACAACAGAGAGACTAATTTGTCTCTGACTTTCAGGCTTATTTATAGATTTGGGTGACTCAAAAGAGTGGAGCTGCCTCACGTCACTGTCACTATATTTCCTACAGGGTTGTATCTCCTTCACTCTCCTTTCTTGGCTGAGGTCTCTGGCACGTGGAGAAGCAGGAAGGGTTCCTTGTGAAAGACGCTCACCACATTTCTGTGGGGAGAGCTTTCTCTATCTGCTGTAAAGATCATATGGCTTCAGCTGCTGATACTGAGTCATTTAAGAACCCCACTGCATCTAAGCCCAAAAAAGAATACCCCCCCTCATCCCCCCCCCCCCGATACCAAAGATTCCAAATGACATGCCATGTCTTCCAAGACACCTCTTTCACTGTTCTGGTGCCCCATGATCTCTCATTTTTCTGCTTCTTTTGGGGTTAGGACTTATCTGCTAAGTGATAATATCATTGACATTTTTGTGTTAGAGGATTTTTTAAAAACCTAGCTTGCCTTAATGAGATTAGGGAAGGTATGACAGTTTCTTTTGAAATGTCCCTTACAGGGGTGCCTGGGTGGCTCAGCTGGTTAAGCATCTGCCTTTGGCTCATGTCATGATCCCAGGATCCTGGGATTGAGCCCCACATCAGGCTTCCTTCTCGGCAGGAGTGTCTGCTTCTTCCTCTGTGCCTTCCCCTGCTCGTGCTTGCGCTCTCTCTCTCTCTGAAAGAAATAGAAATCTTTAAAAAAAATTAAAAAAAGAAAGAAAGAAATGTCTCTTACAGATTCTGTGCACCCAGGGCGGTATGGTGTAGTGAAATAGAAATCTTTAAAAAAAAATTGAAAAAAAGAAAAATGTCTCTTACAGATTCTGTGCACCCAGGACAGTATGGTGTAATGAAGAGACTCAGGCAGTCCATTTATTAAATGACTGCTATGTAGACTAAAAGAAATATACAGTTAGTCCTCACTTTTCAAAAGGTCACATTAGACTACCTCACTTTTATGAATGACCTACATTAGTACCTGTTCTTGCTAACCAAAGGAAATCTGAAGATTTTCACTTCTACAAAAAAAAAAAAAAAAGTGAAAATGGCACTCAATGTTTGTTTTGTAGGGAGCATTGAGGCAGCATGCACACGGAGCAGTGAGAGTGTCCCTGCCAAGTTTCTTCCCTGAGATCTACGCTAAAATTTAGGTAAAATTTTTCCTAGAAAGACCTTATATTTATTGAGCCCTTACTATACGCCTACCCCTGTTCTAAGTTCAAGTGTATCAGCTCATTTGATAATGACACCAGCTTTAAGATGCCAATGCTACTGCTGTTATTAACTCCATTTTATAGATGGAGACACCGAAGTTCAGAGATCCTCAGAGATGCGAAGTAACTTGCTGTAGGTCACACAGTAAAGAGAAGAAGGGTGGTATTTCAAGCCCAAGCAGTCTAGCACTAGAAACCAACATTTTTAATCGCTACAGGATAATGCTTCTATGGTTTACAGGCTCCTGAGGAGCAAATGAATCAGTGCGTATGAAAACACTTTTGTGAGTTATGAGACACAATGCACTACTGTTACTTGTAGTGGACAATCAATAAATGGGTTAGCTGAATTGTTTGGTGGCACAAAAAGTATTTATACTTACATTGTAATGATCCTTGGTACTTTTCAAAGTGCTTTCACACATTTGATCTCTCAGGATAATAAGCCACTTTGAATCCATTTTGGAACAACGCTGGTCATCAATACATGTGGGGCCACTGAAGTCACAGGCCCAGAGATGGGAAACACCTTGCTTACAACAGGAAGTCAGTAACCCAGTCAGGACTGGCACTCGAATGATCTGACTCCTGGCTGATGCCTCTTTGGTTTTTGTTGTTATTATTTGTTAAATTGAACATATTAGTTATTAGTAATAAACAGAACCATACAAATAATTATCCTTTCTCCCAGCTGTTTTTTCTTCCTACAGGTTTTGCTAATTCTTTCAAGATGCTGCTGTATAAAAACAAAAATCCCCTGGGGTGCCAGTCTGAAGAGCATATGACTCTTGATCTCAGGGTCCTGAGTTCCAGACCCACATTAAATAAACTTTAAAATAAATAAATAAATAAATAAAAACAAAGATCTCCTTTAGGATTTGGATCTGTACAACTGCATTATCTTATAAGAACTTTTTTCCAAAACGCAAGTCTTTCCCCCCCCCAAAAGTACAGCATGCTCATTGCAAAACTAAAATGTAATAAAGTAAAAATCCTCTCTAATCCCACCATCCAAAGGTAACCATTTTCACATTTTAGTTTTGTCCTTCAACTTTTTTCTGTGTACATACACGCTTTCTACAATATTATTATAATGCCACTTTGTAATGTTTTTTCTAATCTGTCATACCATGATAATAAAGATAGAACTAGAGCTTCAGTTTTATTGGCAGCATAGCATTCTATTTTACTGATGTGCTGTAATTTATCTGAAACAGGATTATGCTTGACTAGACAGGGTGTAAGTCTTCCCAAACTTTAATGGCTAGTCACAGAAACCAAAGCTCTTAGGATAATGATGACCATGCTCTCTACTGGGTCAATTGCTTTTATTTTTTGTTGCATTGGAGGAGTTTGGTAATTATAAATATAAGTAAAAAGATACATGGAGGGAGTTTACATTTTATACTGTCTGTCATGTTCTCTTTAATGCTCTGCCACTTGGCATGGTACTAGTTCCTGCCTCTCTCTTAGGAAGATAGTTTAATTTTTCTTTTGTGGTTTGCAGTGGTAAACACTTAAATTCAAGCTCAAAGCAAATTTTTGTGATGTTGTAAACTACCTTAACTGCTTTGTAACCTGCAAGCTTTTTTAATTTTTATTTTTAAAAAGATTTTATATATTTATTTGTCAGAGAGAGAGAGAGCACACAAGTAGGGGGAGCGGCAGACAGAGGGAGAAGCAGGCTCCCTGCCGAGCAAGGAGCCAGTTGCAGAACTCGATGCAACGGACCCTGGGATTATGACCTGAGCCGAAGGCAGACGTTTAACCAACTGAGCCACCCAGGTACCCTCCACCCAAACTGTTCTTAACATGTGTTCATGCCTAGCTAGACTTGAGAGGAATATTTGTAGTGACATCACCATGTTCTCTGGTTTTATGCTACTACTGAGTAGATGCATGATCCAAGGTTACACCGTACAGTAGTGCTTTGGGGGATATGAGGCAACTGAATTCCATAAGCTTTCTGTTCCTCAGACCATTTGGACTGATTCTACCATGAGCGTGGATGTGGGGGTGGGTGGGTGTGTACTCTTTTCTAATTCAGAAGGTGGCACCAGGTAGCAGAATCCCAATGTGGAAGGGGCTGGGAGGTCTTTCAGTAAGTAACACTTTCTGTGAGCCCCAGTCTCATTTTTTAAAAAAGATTTTATTTATTTGTCAGAGAGAGAGTGAGAGCGTGCACAAGCACAGGACAGAGGGATAAGCAGGCTCCCCGCTGAGCAAGGAGCCCTGGGGCTCTATCCTAGGCCCCTGGGATCATGATCTGAGCCAAAGACACCTGCTTACCTGACTGAGCCACCCGGCGCCTCTGTCTCCTTACTTGTAAAACTAAGTTACCTATGCTTGTCTAGTCTGATTTAGCAGGTTGGTGGGAGGGTCAAATTAGAAAATTAGGAAAATGCTTTTATAAACAATGTGGTATCAATACTTAATAATAAAAAATGGTAATTACTATTATCATGCCCCTGGGCTTTGATTCCGGTCACTTGGTAAGTCCTAGTAGTTCAGGAGTGAAATTGTACCAGTTGACCTCCTCAATTCAGTTTTTTTTTTTTTTTAAAGATTTTATTTATTTGACAGAGAGAGAGAGAAATCACAGGTAGGCAGAGAGGCAGAGAGAGGAGGGAAAGCAGTCTTCCCGCCCAGCAGAGAGCCCAATGGGGGGCTTGATCTCAGGACCCCGAGATCACAACCCAAGCCGAAGGCAGAGGCTTAACCCACTGAGCCACCCAGGCTACCCCTCAATTCAGTTTTTTTAAAAAAGATTTTTATTTGAGAGAGAGAGAGAGAGAGAGAGAGAGGAAGGAAACAGGAGCAGTGGGGAAAGGCAAAGGAAGAAGAAAACTCCCCACTAAGCTGGGAACCCTGGAAGGGCTGGGTCCCAGGAAACCAGGATCATGATTGGAAGGCAGAGGCTTCACCCATTGAGTTACCCGGGAGCCCCTCCTCAATTCAATTTTTGGGAAATGTTTTGAAATCCCCAAATAAATGTGCCTAAGGAAAAAAGCACCTCCTGTCTATAACAGGTCCTAAACTCAAGATGTATGGTTAGTACAGTTCTTTTTTTAAAAAAGTATTTTATTTATTTATTTGACAGACAGGAGATCACAAGTAGGCAGAGAGAGAGAGGAGGAAGCCAACTCTCCGCTGAGCAGAGAACCCGATGCGGGGCTGGATCCCACGACACCGGGATCATGACCTGAGCCGAAGGCAGAGGTTTTAACTCACTGAGCCACCCAGGCGCCCCTGGTTAGTACAGTTCTTTTTGGCATTCAGCCAGGTGCAGTACTTTATTCATTTTCAGGACTACTTTACTGCCAATCTACCTGAAGGACTTTAGGTAGGTCACCTTTCCCTTAAGTGGGCCAAGGTATCATGACCCTCTTTGCCGTTCACATGGAAAATATTTGAGTCGGGTGTTAGTAATTATTTATCAAGCCAGGAACTGTCGGAACTGTCTGGGTAGGCTCAGGTCATTAGTTGTTGGCGACATGGTCAGAAAGCCCACTCTGAAGGGTTTTAACCCTTACTAGTCCAAATCCTTTGTTTTTACATATGAAGAAACTAAAGCACTGAGAGTTTAAATGACTTGTCCAATGCAGGAGGTTGAGCGATGGTACTGGAACTGGAATCCATTCTTCTGTATCATTCTCTAATCTAGAGAATCCGAGACCACTTGGAGCATGTTCCCGAAGTTAACCTAGAGAGAAAGCTAAGGTCCCAAACACAGTAGGAAATAGTTCGTGATATTTGTGCATTAGGTCCCAGCGACCACCTGCCTCGCCTCGCCCACTTCCTCAGCCACCTTGGTAGCCCCGCCCTCTTCAGGTGGCCCCGCCGCTTCCTGGTATGCCCAGCCTGCTCCTCCCCCACAAGCGGAACCAATATTCGGAGGCTTCCAGGGTCAGCCGGATCTTTCTCTCTCAGACTCTTCGCAGCGGTGACTCGGCAGCAGCGTCTCGCGTCATCAGTGACCGCCCCGTACCTTGCTACGCTTTGCGTCGCTCTGCTAGAAGCAGTCACCTCCTCCTTGGCAAATAGTCCTCGGCGGGGTCCGAGTTCTGGATAATAGGAGAGGGGGCGCACAAGAAGTTGCAGCCGGGGAACACGGAATCGACTAGAAGAGAAAGACAGAGACCACAGTTTCTGCGATACTGTGTGAAGTTAGTTAAAAACTTCCTCCTTCCTAAAAGGATCCTTCCGCCTGCAGTCGCGGTGGTGAGGCCGAGGGAGCCGCCATTTTGGATGTTCGGTTCCTGCTGCCACTGCTGCCGCCGCCCCCGAAGCTGCTGGTTTCATTCGAGGTTTCGGGCCGGTGAGTGTCACTCGCGGCGCTAAGAACATATTGCTTCTTTTGCCCCATGCCTGCCGGCAGCGCTCGGCCGGAAGCTTCCTGTCAGTACCAGAGGTCCGGTCCTGGGCTTTGGGGGGTGAGAAGAGAGGACAGAGGCTGGCCCAGGAGGGGCCCGGAGCCCCAGGGGCTGTTCCGACTTCTTGAGGGCCAACCCGAGGCCTCGGACCAGGAGGCTCCGCGCGCGGCTGTCTTGTGTGCTGTGGCCTTGCCCGGCCGGTGCGGGCCTCCTTTGGACCCATTGACTTTCTTGGGCTTCGACCCTCTTTTGAGGGCTCATTCAGGGAGCCTGGGGTTAGCGGGGCGGGTCCCACCCCCGCGTGTCTTCTCTGAGCCACGTATCAGCGTTCTTGTATCTTGTACTCGGGTCAGGTCTTTCGTAGAACTCTCTTTAGCGCCTCATAATTCTCAATTAATCGCTGTCTGCTCTGCAGTGCCGTCCTCTCAGAACCGGACATTGCCCTCGCCTCTCTGTACCCTTCCAACCAACTTCTTTCCCAATTTTTAGGGTCCTTCCCCCACTCCCTAACTCAGCTGCGAGTGCCCTGCTTACCCTTCTCTCAAACTCTTGATGTTGGCGGACGGTAGTTTCTAATAATCCTCCCTATTTTCTTGACTGACTGGAAGAGTCGGGACCATTGGTTATGTTTCCCTGTTAAGGTTTGATGAAGGAGAGCCATCGAACCACTCGCTTAGAGTATACTTCAGCAGTAAATGTTTGGAAAGCTGATTAAATGGCTTTTGGGGAGGGGTGTAGGGAGGAGGCTGTCAAATGTTTTCTCATTTGTGAATTCCCTCCTTGTGCTGAAGACTTGGCTTTTTGGTGCTTATTGACACTTATGTATTTGTCTTGGTGTTATATATCCCTGGGCATGAAAATTGCCCGAGAAGGATCTTAATCCGATGTCGGCAGAAAGGGAAGTAACTTTTTTGGCTACTGTAAGGATTAGTTTAACAGAGGAGAGGAGTGAAGATTTCTTGGTGATCTTAACTTGCAGGTTATGATCTTTGCTGACTGATTCTGAAAAATACTTAAGTTGACTTTGTGTTGAATTTGGGCCGGGGGTTAGTTGAATTTTGAATATTCACTTCTGCTCTTCTCCCATAATACTTGCCAGACTATGTACCTTAAGTTTTGGTTTAAAAATATAAACTCTCCAGGTATTTATAATCTCACCACTTTTATGCTGTTCTTTAAGTATGTTTGCAGTATGGCATGCTTGAATATAAAGTATTTCACAGTAATTCATTGATTATTTCCTACATTTCAAGTTAGGCGAGTGTGATTGAATCACCTCTATTTCATCTCAGCCTGGGTTTTTAAACCTGCTGAAGAGAGCTTATTTGAGATTACAGCCTAGTGACTGTTAAATTTAAATTTGTAACTTAATGGACTCCTGTAGAGGGATGAAGAGGAAAGTGAAAAAAAAATGTATAACTTGAACTTGGATCAAACCTTTTAATACTTCTAATCCATGTCTAAGGGCATTATTCTTATCACCAGGTAGATAAATTCCTGTACTGGTCATATGATGTCTCAGTAGGAGACTGAATGTTTTCATTGTAAATAGTGTTCTTGTTATTTAAAGAGACTTTTCAAAATTATGTTAGTGTTTCTGTATTTACTCTAGGGGATAGGGAGTTTCTCTTTTGGATAAAGGAACTATCACACCCCTGAACATCTATGGAATGCTTACTCATTTAATAAGTATCCCCTTGTAATTGTTACTGAAATGTCCCATTTCTGAGTTACATTTTTTAAAACAAGGTTATTGGAAGAACTATCCGGTAGGTGTTACTTAACTGTTCATTTCGTGGTATAATGTATTGATAGTCAAACATTATTCATTCTTAGGTGGTTTGCATTCAGTTGAAAAGTGTCTTTTTGCCTTACAAATTATAACCAAAATGTTGTTTAGTGCACTGTTGATTGATCACATATTTGAATGTCCACTTTGTCTAGGGTTGTAGGATTATACTTGAAAGAAACATTATTGTTAAGGAAACTTCAGTTCATTTTCTTTTGGGAGCAATTTCTTGTTCCTTGATCTGTTTCACTTTTACCAGTTCTAGACTTGAACTAAACGTGAATTTTAGTTAGTTTTTTTTAGTGAACTCTACCCCTAACTTGGGGGTTGACCTCAAAAACCTTGAGATCAAGAGTTGAATTCTCTACCAACTGAGCCAGCCAGGTGCCCCTTGATAGTGAATTTTAGAGTGAAACTATAAAGTACAAAAATTGTCAACAATACCTTGGTGATATTTTGCCCCCTGTTTATTTTAAAACGTAGTCTTGAAATTAGTGATGTGCAAAAACAGAAGTCCAAGTTTTTTATGATTTATTTATTTGGGAGAGAGAGCGAGAGAGCATGCACACAAGAAACGCTCGAGAGCAGGTGGAAGGGGCGGAGGGAGAGTGAGTCTCAAGGAGTCTCTGCACTGCGTGTGGAGCCCGTCTTGGGGATCCATCTCACCATCTTGAGATCACAGCCTGATCTGAAACCAAGAGTTGGATCTTCAGCCAGCTGTGCCTCCCAGGCACCCCCAGGTTTTTTGTGATTTTTTTTTTTTTATTATTTGTTTTAGAGATTTTACTTATTTATTTGAGAGAGTGTGCACAAGTGAGGGAGCAGAAGGTGGGAGAGATACAGACTCCCCACGAGCAGGGAGCCGGATGTGGCACTCTGTCTCAGGATCCTGGGATCATGATCTGAGCCAAAGGCGCCCATTAACTGACTGAGCCACCCAGGTGACCCCAGGTTTTTTTGTGATTTGCTAAAAGTCTATACATATTGAAAAAGTTGAGTATTTTCCAAAGATTATTTTTAATTAAAAAAAAGTATTAGGAAACTACATACCAAAACAGATTTTCGAAATGCCTAATCCCCTTATTTGCATTTGATGAGGATTTAAAAATTTTGTGTATAAAGCAGGGTTTAATTGAAAGCAAAACTTTAAAGCTCTTAGATTTAGCTTCAGAGAATATAAGACTTTTACTTTATCTTTCTATAAACTGGAACTACTTGTTTAGCTATATTTGGTCCTTAAAATTCATTCATTCTCAGCTTTATCAATTGTTGTGAGTTCTTGATTTTGATGTCTTCATCCCTCTGTTACTTTTACTCAGTTCCTTTCATGCAGGATTAGGTTTAAAGTAACAACTAATTTTAAAATTAAGAGAACATAAAGATTTATTTAAGCTCTCATATTTCTGGGTGTATAGGTTTTTAAAGTTGTATCTTGGGGTGCATTGGTGGTTCAGTGGGTTAAGCCTCTGCCTTCGGCTCAGGTCATGATCTCAGGGTCCTGGGATCGAGCCCTCTGTCAGGCTCTCTGCTCAGCGGGGAGCCTACTTCCCCCGCTCTCTCTCTGCCTGCCTCTCTGCCTCCTTGTGATCTCTGTCCATCAAATAAATAAATAAAATCTTTCAAAAAAATAAAGTTGTATCTTTGTCAGAAAGTATTAGGATTTTTCCATTTGCCTTTTTGTATAGAAAATTTTGTATCTGTGAAGACATTCATTTCTATCTTGAAAATATACGTAAGGTTTTTTTGTTTGTTTTTTTTTTTTTTTTTTTTTTAATTTATTTATTTGTTAGAGAGAGAGAGCGAGCGAGCACAGGCAGACAGAGTGGCAGGCAGAGGCAGAGGGAGAAGCAGGCTCCCCGCCGAGCAAGGAGCCCGATGTGGGACTCGATCCCAGGACGCTGGGATCATGACCTGAGCCGAAGGCAGCTGCCCAACCAACTGAGCCACCCAGGCGTCCCTGTTTGTTTGTTTTTTAGGTTGGTTTTTTTTTTTTTCCTCCTTCACTGAAGGAGTAACAACAGAGTTTGGCATGGAGGAATAATTTAATTTGGCATGAGTCTTGGTTACCAGAACATCTCTTGTCAAAGTTTGAAGGGTCCAGAAGTGAAAAAAACCCCTCACACTTGCCAGACTTGTTGAGTCAGCATTAACTAACACTTTTGCATAAAAAGGGCAAGGTGTAAGATACTGTGATTGAAATGAGAAATGATTTTTCATTAGGTACTTAGAAGTTTTGTTTCGTTTTTTGGCTTACTTAGACAATTGGAGAGAAAGTTGAGTTATAAATGTTGTCAGTGAAAAATAGGTTTCAAAAGAAAAAAAAAGTAATAGTCTTTTAAAAGATGATGAAAACATATGTGACCTTTGCACTTTATAAAGAAATAAAGACTTTTTTTTTTTTAGATTTTATTTATTTATTTGACAGAGATTACAAGTAGGCAGAGAGAGAGAGGTGGGGGGGTGAGTGGGGGGGGAAGCAGGCTCCCTGCTGAGCAGAGAGCCCTATGCGGGGCTCCATGTGGGACCCTGGGATCATGACCTGAGCCGAAGGCAGAGGCTTTAACCCACTGAGCCACCCAGGCGCCCCAAGAAATAAAGACATCTTAAAGGCAAGTAATTTTTACCTCCTTTCTCTGTTGTTATAGTGCAGCAATCACAGTATAACCTGAGAGGCAGTTGCTTTGCTCACCCATCTTTCTTGTGTTTTACTGAGCATCCTAGACTTTTCAGCTTGTTTGGCCTTGCGGTTAATGTTACGGGTTTTGGGGAAGAGCAAATATGAGAAAGACATGATCTTAGATCTTTGGGATTGTAAAATATTTGCACTCCCCTCACAAACCTTTGGGTTAAAAATGAGACTGATTAGAATAGATGATGTACACTATTGGGTTAAAAGATCTAACTTTAGTAAATAGTCATATAGTTGTACAGCTCAAAAGGAGTTCCGTTAGTGTTTTTACAGCTCATTTTAGTGAAGCTATTTACTAAATGTTACTATTGGGAAATTATCCTATTTGAAGCTGAAGAAAAGGAAGGGAAGTTAATTTTTAAAAATTCCTTTTTAAAGTCTGTACAAAGGATTTGGTTCCCTTCCCACTTTTTGATATTTTTGAAAATGTGATCCTTTTAAAATATGGTGAAAAGAGGGGTGCCTGGCTTACTCAGTTGTTAAGCATCTGCCTTCTGCTCAGGTCATGATCCCAAGGTCCTGGGATCGAGCCCCACATCGGGCTCCCTGCTCACCAGAGAGCCTGCTTCTCCCTCTCTCACTCCCCCTGCTTGTGTTCCCTCTCTAGCTGTCTCTCTTTGTCAAATAAATAAATAAAATATTTAAAAAAAAACAAACGGTGAAAACATTGGTTTGAGCTAAATGGAGAAACTAAGTGAGAATAATATTTTTGTAGATAGTAGGTTTTGGGTATGATTTATTGAAGGTAAGCTGTTGTGAGAAGAGCTGCTTTTTCTGATAGTACTTTGGATACGTGATGTATTTAAAATATGTGTTTGTCTCTACCAGTGAAAGTTGGGCTTTACGTTTTCCTTAGAAACATTCCATGATGAAAGTTAGTAAATGGTGTTGACTATTTAAGAAAGTAGAATTAGGGAAGTAGTTTAGTAGCAATTAGTTATATTATTTTTATTTACACATACTGAACTTCATTTATTTTTAAACTTTTAAACGTAAGCACTGTTACACCCAAGGTGAGGCTTGAATTCAGCGACTCCAAGATCAAGAGTTGCATGGTGTATAGACAGAGCCAGCCAGTTGCCCCTACACACACAACTTTTTTTTTTATACTGTTCCTCTAATACTTTATGTTCTTTCATTTTCTTTGTACCTGTTCTACCTATACCTGGAATGCTTTTCTTTTCTCCCTTCTACCTAGTGAATGTGTTCATCCTTCCTCTCTACCCCCAGGGCAAAGGGGTGTAGCACTTTCTTTAAAGTCCTTCAACTGTCTAACTTTCCTTGAGTTTTCAGAGGACAAGAACTATCTAATTTATGATATCCATAGTACATAGCACAGTGAATGGCCCTTAGTAGCTACTCCACGGAATAGATGTTACGAATGAAAATAATATGGGAAAATTATTCAGGTACTCAGATATATGGTAACTGGTTGATGCCAGAGCCAAAAGCAGTCAGGGGCCTGAGTTATGAGAAGATACTGCAGGTCGTTTACTTATGACCTGTAGAGTTGATGTCAGTGAAGTTTATTTTCAGATTTAGAAAACATACATGAAACCTCATATCTGTGTCCTTGAAAATATTATTTAAATGTTTAATTTTGAAATTGGCATGGTTCTTTTTTTCTTTGTGATTTACTCAAACTGTTTTGCAAAAGTTTCAGGGGGCAGCAAAGAATCCCACTCTTCCCCATCTTCTTTCTTTTGAATACTTAATATGTAACTCATTTTGCTAAGGAAGCTCATAGTAAGTTGAGAATGTCAGTCTCCCCCTCCCCCCAATGGAAATATGTCGATGCAGTTCAGTGAATTGTTTCCGATTCTCTTCTCCTGTTTGAATAATATACTTTTATAGTGCTAAAAGTTTTTTAAATCTATCTTTTTAATTTACAAAATAATAGGTTTCCATTATGATAAATGAAAAAAATCGAAAAACATATTTAAAGTTATTAGTTTCCCTCAGTCTCTTCATTGTTATTACCCAGCTATTTTATCAGGTTATGGGTGTACTTCAGTATTTCTCTCCATGCTTGGTCAGGTGTTGTATATAGTAACCTAAATGTGCACATTTATAAGGATTCTTTATTTTTACAAAAGGGACATCATACTTATTATATTACTCTGTAACAAGCTTTTCTTAACACATCCTGGTTAGTAAATGTAATTCAGTTGTTTTTTAAACATCCCTGTTACGTCTCATAACATGAATGTGTACCATATATTACTTACTCAAGATTTTTTTTTTTTTTTAAGATTTATTTATTTTTAAAGATAGAGTGTGTGGAGAGTGGGATGGGGGAGAGGAGGGACAGGGAGCGAGAATCCTTAAGCAGACTCCCAGCTGAGCGTGGAGCCCCATGTCAGTCTCAGGACCCTGAGATCATGATTTGAGCTGAAATAAAGGGTCAGACCCTTAACCTACTGAGCCACTTAGGTGCCCCTATTCAGCGATTTTCTTTTTTTTTTTTTTTAAGATTTTATTTATTTATTTGACAGACAGAGATCACAAGTAGGCAGAGAGGCAGGCAGAGAGAGAGGGGGAAGCAGGCTCCCTGCTGAGCAGAGAGCCCGATACAGGACTCGATCCCAGGACCCTGAGATCATGACCTGAGCCAAAGTCAGAGGCTCAACCCACTGAGCCACCCAGGCGCCCCTATTCAGCGATTTTCTTAAGGACATTTAGGTTGTTTCTAGATTTTGTTAATACAAGCTATGTATTTGTAAACATCCTGGTACCTGTCACCTTATTTGCTGCAACTTTTATTTCTGCAGAATAGATTCTTCAAGATGGGATTTCTGGGTTAAAGGAAATATACTTTAAATGTTTTTATTGTCAGATTATTCTCTAAGTAGGTTGTCATTTCTACCTCCACTAGCAGTGGGTTTTCTGTAGCATCACATCCTTAGATGTAAATAATTTAATTTTTACTCGTCTGCCAGATGATGAATCTTCTTTCAGTTTGTCTCAGTTTTCCTGGCCATTATTAGAGCTAGCCTCTGTTGATATGTTTGGGGGGGGGGGGTTGTTTTTTGGTTTTTTGTTTGTTTGTTTGTTTTTCTGTTTGAATTTCCTTTGTTGAGAATTTTCTGTTCATGTCCTTGGTTCATTTTTCTTTTAAGTTGTTTTTCCTCCCTTTTTTTTTTTTTAATCTTGTAGGAATACCTTATGATACATTAATTCTTTGTTGTATGACACATGTATTTATTCATCTGGAATTAACTTTTTTTTTTAAGATTTTATTTATTCATTTGACAGTGGGAGAGGGAGAAGCTGGCTCCCCACTGACCAGGGAGCCCAGTACAGGACTCGATCCCAGGACCCTGGGATCATGACCTGAGCCAAAGGCAGATACCCAACTGACTGAGCCACCCAGGTGCCCCTGGAATTAACCTTTATAGGATAAGAAGCAGTGGGTCTTACATGGTTTTCCTTTGTATAGAGAGCCAGCTACATGAGGATTAAACTGTCTTTTTCTCAGTGAATTGAAAACCATCTTTAAAAAAAAAAAAAGAGAGATTTATTTGAGTGAGAGAGAGTGAGAGCATGCACAATCAGGAGGAGGGGTAGCAGGAGAGGGACAGATTCCCCACTGAGCAGGGAGCCTGAAATGGGGCTCTGTCCCAGGACCTTGAGATCATGATCCAAGCCAACCAACTGAGCCACCCAGGCACCCCAGTTAAATGCCATCTTATATGTTATGTTCCCGTATATGTTTGCTCTATTTCTGGTTCTTTTTTTCTCTTTACTATTATTTTACTTTTTTGAGTGTAATAGTTTTATAAAAAGTTACCGTCTGTTAAGAAAAGCTCCTCTTGGGGCACCTGAGTAGCACAGTTGGTTAAGCTAAGGTTTGGACGGTTTCGGCTCAGGTCATGGTCTCAGGGTCATGAGATCAAGCCCCGCATCAGGCTCTGTGCTTAGTGTGGCGTCTGCTTGAGATTCTCTCTCTCCCTCTTTTCTACCCCTCCCGCTCGTTCTCTCGCTCTCTAAAATAAATATTAAGGGGAAAAAAGAAAGAAAAACTCCTTTCGCTGTACTTTTTCATTTTCTTAACTATTCTTGAACATTTATTTTTATATCTATTGACAGAAAATATTTCTGTTGGGTTCAGTAAACCTCACAAAAAGCCCACTGTTTGGAATTGCACTATATTCACATATTAATCCTGAGAGGACTGACATTTTTAATGATCAAAATTTTTCCTTATGAATTTCTGTTGTTCAGGTCCTGTTTCAGTTTTAGGTTCTTCAGTAAAGGTTTCATAGATTTGACAGTCTTCTTCATGTAGTTCTTTGCCTTTCTTGCTAAATTTATTCCTAGGCATTTTATAGTTTTTGATACTATTGTTAATTGGACTTTTCCTTGTCTGCTTCTTTTTTTTCTCTCTTTCTCTCTCTCTCTCTCTTTTTTTTTTCAAGAGAGGGAGAGAGAAAATCTTAACATGGACTCCATGCCCAGTGCAGAGCCTGGCATAGGGCTCGATCTCATGACCCTGAGATGATGATCTGATCTGTAATTAGTAGTTGGATGCTTAACTGACTGAGGTACCCAGCCAGGCACCCCTTCCCCCATCTCTTTCTGTCTTTTTCTTTTTTTTTTTCTTTTTTTAAGATTTTATTTATTTATTTGACAGAGCAGTAGAGTGAGAGCACAAGTAAGCAGAGTGACAGGCAGAGGGGGAGAGAGAGAAGCAGGCTCTGCTGAGCAGGGAGCCTGATACGGGGCTCGATCCCAGTACCCTGGAATTGTGACCTGAGCTGAAGGCAGCTGCTTAACCAACTGAGCTACCAGGCGCTCCCCCCCACCGCCTTCTGTTTCTAACTAGTGTCAGAAACATGGGTTAAAAATGAATCTTTAGGGCGCCTGGGTGGCTCAGTGGGTTAAAGCCTCTGCCTTCGGCTCAGGTCATGATCCCAGGGTCCTGGGATCGAGCCCCACATCGGGCTCTCTGCTCCGTGGAGAGCCTGCTTCCTCCTCTCTCTCTGCCTGCCTCCCTGCCTACTTGCGATCTCTGTCAAATAAATAAATAAAATCTTTAAAAAAAATGAATCTTTAATTTCCTGTGGACTAGATCCCCCTCCCCTCCTTTCTTGGTATCCGGAATTAACAGAAATTGGGTTTGTGAAGAATATTTAGGGAAACTTTATTATTTTAGTATGAAATCACTTTCTAGTGATTAGAAATAAACTTTCTAATGTTCTCCTGTAGAAAATGCCTTTAGGTAAATGTGACTATGTCCTTCGAGGATGAATACTGTCGTCTTATTTTGAAAGTTCACAGTTTTCCTGATTTTTATTATTTTGAATTTTTGAAGCAAGATTTATTGCTGAAATAAATGTTTATTACTTAAAAGATAGCAGAAAATAAGGGCGCCTAGGCGGCTCAGTGGGTTAGGGCTCTGCCTTTGGCTTGGGTCATGATCTCAGGGTCCTGGGATCTGGCTCTCTGTTCAGTGGGGAGCCTGCTGCCCCCTCTCTCTCTGCCTGCTTCTCAGCCGACTTGTGATCTCTGTCTGTCAAATAAATAAAATCTTAAAAAAAAAAAAAGCAGGAAATACAGAGAAGTTAAAAAGGCATCTGTATTTATACAAAGCACAGATAGTCTATCTCTAACATTTATTGTACCCTTTGGGGGATAGCTTTAAAAACATTAAAAATTTTGGGAATTTTACTACAATTCTTGATATTTGTGGGCTCTTTAGGACTTTTTTTTTTTTTTTAAGATTTTATTTATTTATTTATTTGACAGACAGAGATCACAAGTAGGCAGAGAGGCAGACAGACAGAGAGAGAGAGAGAGAGGAGGAAGCAGGCTCGAGAGCCCAGTGCGGGGCTCGATCCCAGGACCCTGGGATCATGACCTGCGCTGAAGGCAGAGGCTTTAACCCACTGAGCCACACAGGCGCCCCCCTTTTTTTTTTTTTAAAGATTTTATTTATTTATTTATTTGACAGAGATCACAAGTAGGGAGAGAGGCAGACAGAGAGAGAGAGAGAGGAGGAAGCAAGGACTTTTTTTTTTTTCCTAATTTTAGGGTTGAGAGTAGAAAATTGCTTTTCTTTTCCCTTTTTTTTTTTTTTTAAGATTTTATTTATTTATTTGACAGACAGAGATCACAAGTAGGCAGAGAGAGAGAGGGGGAAGCAGGCTCCCCGACGAGCAGAGAGCCCAATATGGGTCAATCCCAGGACCCTGGGATCATGACCTGAGCCGAAGGCAGAGGCTTTAACCCACTGAGCCACCCAGGCACCCCAGAAAATTGCTTTTCATCAGTGTCAAATTAGGTATTAAACATGTTTATCATTGTTTGGCCTTTTTATTTTTATTATTTATTTAATAATAATTTATTATTTATTTTTTATATTTATTTATTTATATTTATTTATATTTAAACTTATTATTTATTTTTTTAAAGATTTTATTTATTTACTTCACAGACAGAGATCACAGGTAGGCAGAGAGGCAGGCAGAGAGAGGGGGAAGCAGGCTCCCTGCCGAGCAGAGAGCCTGATTGGAGGCTCGATCCCAGGACCCTGGGATCATGACCTAAGCCAAAGGCAGAGGCTTTAACCTACTGAGTCACCCAGGCGCCCCGTTTGGCCTTTTTTAAAAAAAAGATTTGTTTCTTTGTTTAGAGAGCAAAAGAGTGCTGGAGGGGCAGAGGAAGAGAGACTTCTCAAGTGTATTCCCTCCTGAGTGTGGAGCCTGATGTGGGGCTCGATCCCAGGACCTTGTGATCATAAGCTGAGCCAAAATTAAGAATTCGCCACCTAACCAACTGAGACACCCAGGTGCCCCTTATTTGGACTTTATATTCATGCATCTTGTGCAATTAAATTGTCTAGGAGGATATTTGTATTTATATACATCTATTAAATTCTCAGTTTCAGTGAATTTTGATTGGATAATTTAAAAAGAAGATTCCTGTAATTAGTGTGTCATTTTAGGCAGAATTGAGCTTAGGACTTCTTAGAGGAATGCCAGCTGGCTGCCTAGACAGAGTGTGGTGCTATATTGATGTGGTCACACATTTCACAGTCTATTCCTTAGCCTTGAAGATGGAAAAATTCCATTTTAGTATTTATTTCGGGGTGATTTAGCCTAATCAGACTCACTGATGTGAGTTAGAATAACAATGTTGTAATTCACGAGGGGCGGTGCTTTTATCCTTAATTACCTGTGATTTCCAGGGCTCCTCTTTCCGTAAGTGTAAGAATTTGGGAGACAAGCTCCTTGGAAAGATGATTGATAGTTACAAAGTTGCATTATAAGCCTGAAGCTAGAGCATATAAAGTTGAATGGTCTTGAATGTTTCATTATTCTAGGCCCTGGTGAAAGCCAATGAAAGAACTATCCCTGTCCCACATGGTGTTTACCTTTGCAGTGACCAAAATATTTATCCCCAGATACAGTCTCTCTTATTCAAATAGTGATGTACTAACATTGCTCTCCCTTTTTCTTCACTCTGTAAAACATTTCCCTTCTATAAGCAGCACACTTCCTCATACAGGGGAGATAGATATGTACTACTTCCCCCTCCCTGCCCCCAGTACTCAGAGGAATCCCCTGAAACATAAAAAGGTGAAAAGATCTGGCTCTCTGCTCAGCAGGAAGCCTGCTTCCTCCTCTTTCTCTGCCTGCCTCTCTGCCTACTTGTAATCTCTGTCTGTCAAATAAATAAATAAATAAAATCTTTAAAAAAAAAAAAAGTGAAAAGAACCCAGCTAAGTCAGAATAATGACAGTTGGTCTCTATAAGATATATTGGAAAGTTAAAGTCTGATCAAAGCTTAATACTGTTGATCATTTTGGTGTAAGCTTTCTTACTAGTTTGGTCAGTGTTTTCTAAGTTGTAAATGCATTAAACCAATTCAGATATCATATGCAATAAAAAATTTGAAATAAGGTTTCTCTGTGGAGCATAATCTAAATATACGGCCATGTGGAAAGGGGCCCCTGGGTGGCTCAGTCAGTTAAGCCAACAGCTCTTGATTTCAGCCCAGGTCATGATCTCAGGGTTGTGGGATCAAGCTCTGCACCAGACTGTGTGCTCAGTCTGCTTGTTCCTCCCCCACTCTCTCATATAAATAAATAAATAAAACCTTTTAAAAAATAGAAGTATTGTTATTAATTTGAAAAAAAAAATGGCCATGTGGCAAATGTGGGTGAGAGAGCACAGTTACTTCTTCTGTAGGGTTTTGCCTAGTGTTAACTTAGGTCCCTTGAGTGTTCTTAGCCATACTTAAATCTGTGACTGGATGTTATAGGGTAATCACTGGCAAAATTAATTGAAATCTAATTTCTTGAATCTTTTCTCATTGTTAAGCAAGAAAGACTTCGTGTACAGATTTTGTGTTGGTTAGAAAAGGAGGTAATTTTAATATTGAGAAATTGCTTTTAATTTAGGATTTTTTTTTTTTTTTTTTAGATTAGAGCTCACATAGCTTCACGTTTGGGGAAAGAAGGACAACATACAGCAGGAGCCCCAGCTATTTGGTTATATGTTCTTAACTGGGCTGACAGTGGTTCTGAGCTTAAAGCCAGGTAGTATGAGCTGAGAAGTAGAAAGAAAGTTAACTGAGAGGGTAGAATAGAGGACTGCGTTGAGTCCTGATGCCTCCCCGTTGCTGTTGGTAAGTAGCCAGTGCACCTTTACTTTGTTTGGTTTGGAAAGGACAAGTGCATTTTCTTTATTCAAGACTCTTCTAGCATTTAGGATTCATTTAAATACAGTGTTTCTAAAGTTCCTACCCTTAGGTAAGGGGAATACAAGGATGAGTAAGACTCACAAGGATCTGGCCTTTAGGAGCTTATATTTGAGTGGGAAAAATAGACATTTCAAAGAAAAAAAGGTAATCATGGTCTGAGGTTAGTATTGCAGTATGAGGAGAATTTTTATCAATTAAAGAGATTTGTGTGGTGCATGGGTGACTCAGTAGGTTGGTCATGGGCGTCTGCTTTCAGCTTGGGTCGTGGTCCCACTCTCCTGGGATTGAGTCCTGTGTCCTACAAGCGTGTGTGTGTGCGCACTTTCTCTCTCTCTCTCTCTCTCCCTCAAATAAATAAAATCTTTTAAAAAATATCAGAGATTTGTGGAGAGTTTTGAAAATAACCATTTTCTCCATTTTGGAATAAAGTTTAGGAGAATTGGAACATAAACAGTCATTTTTTTTTGGTCTTTTGTGTTTCTTTTTTTCACCTATAGTAAGCATTCACAATTTTGCTTATTTTTTGGATATATAAAGTAATTAATTTAGCTTAAGCTCCAGAACCTAATTTTGTTTACATTTTGGATAGAAACATTTGAAATTAAATTCTCACTTGCTTGTGTTCTCTTTATTTTTCAATGTTTTTTATTTTTTATTTTATTTTTTTGAGAGAGAGTGTGTGTATTTTGGGTAAAGGGAAAGGGGCAAAAGGTGAGGGAGACAGAGAATCCCAAGCAGGTTTCATGCTCTGTGTTGAAGCAGGGCTCAATCTCATGATCCTGAGAGCATGACCTGAGTCAAAATAAAGTGTTGGATGCTTAGGGGCACCTAGGTGGCTCAGTCAGTGAAGTGGCTGCCTTCAGTTCAGGTCATAATCCCTGTGTCCTGGAATCAAGCCCCACATTGGGCTTCCTGCTTAGAAGGGAGCCCGCTTCTCCCTTTCTCTCTGCTGCTCCCCCTGCTTGTGCTCTCTTGATGTCTCTCTCTCTCGCAAATAAAATCTTTTAAAAAAAGAAGTAAAAAGTTGAACGCTTAACTGACTGAGCCACCCAAGAACTCCTCAATGTTATTTAACAAATAGCCATTAATGAAATAAATACATTTATCCACAATCTCTGTATTTTAACAAGTTAGAATTTTAATTTTTCTGTGTTCCTTACCCATCCTTGCCCTAGTAAGTATTCTAGGACAAAAAAGGACAATTTATTTTTATAAAATGTACCAACTATGTAAATATAAAACAGATGGACAGACACATAGGCATTGAATACAACTATTGAAATACTAAATGTAGGGCTCAGTCAGTTGGGCGGCTGCCTTCGGCTCAGGTCCTGGGATCGAGTCCTGCATCTGTCTCCTGCTTGGCTGGGGGGTCTGCTTCTCCCTCTCCCTCTGACTGCTGATCTGCCTATTTGTGCTCTCTATCTCTCTGTCAAATAAATAAAATCTTTAAAAAAATACTAAATGTAATGGACAGAAACACAATTATAGTGGTAGACTTTATGGTTTTTATTTTTTCCCCCAAAGATTTTATTTATTTGACAGAGAGTGAGAGAGAGCACGAGAGGGGAGAAGCAGACTCCCTGCGGAACTGGGAGCACGATGCGGGACTTGATCCCAGGACTCCAGGATTATGACCTGAGCCGAAGGCAGTTGCTTAATCAACTGAACTACCCAGGCACCCAGACTCTGTTTTTTAATTAAAAAAATTTTTTAAAAATTTATTTTCTTGTCCTGGAAAGGACAAGCAGAGGGGTTGGCAGAGGGAAAGGGAGAAGCAGGCTCCCCACTGAACAAGGAGCCCGATGTGGGACTCCATCCTATGATCCTGGGATCATGACCTGAGCTGAAGGCAGCCACTTAACTGGCTGAGCCACTGTGGTGTCCCATAAACTTTTTTTTTTTTTAAGATTTTATTTACTTACTAGAGAGGGGAGTGGGAGAACATGGCAGGGGGAAGGGAAGGGGCAGAGGAGGAGGGACAAACAGAATCCCCACTGAGCAGGGAGCCCAGTGCAGGGCTCAACCCAGGACACTGAGATCATGACCCAAGACAAAGGCAGACACGTAAGTGCCTGAGCCACCCACGAACCCCTTAATTAAAAAAGCCTGCTTCCTCCTCTCTCTCTGCCTGCCTCTCTGCCTACTTGTGATCTCTGTCAGATGAATAAATAAAATCTTTAAAAAAAAAAAGATTCTATTTATTTATTTGAGAGAAATTGCGAGCGGGGTGGGGATGGGGCAAGAGGGAGAAGACAAAGCAGTCTCCCTGCTGAGCAGAGAGCCTGATGAGAGGCTTGATCCCAGGACCATGACTAGAGCTGAAGGAAGGTGTTTGACTGACTGAACCACTCAGGCACCCCTGTAGTGGTAGACTTCAACATACCTTTCTCAGTCTTGGATGGGTCAAGTCGTTAAATTAATAAGAACAGACAGTGTCTGAACTATACTATATCATTTTTAGAAATTGTTCCACAGGTATAATTTTTTTCATGTGATTGTCATCTTAGTTTTAAAAAACAGCTTTATTGAGGTATATCAATATTTAATGTCTGTAATTAGATTATAAGTGCATTATGGATTGAATTATTAATTTCATAATACCCATAAATTCACTAATGTACATATTTAATCTATATAGTTTGATGTTAGGATAAAATTTTATATTAAGGTTTTTCTGTCCTCTGCATTAAATGCTAAATGTTGATGTTATTACACTATTTCTTGATAAATCAGGGTCTTACTATAAAAACCAATTACAGTATTCTTTGTTATTTAATACTCGTAAGACTTTAGGGAGACTTGAATGCTTTTTGCCAGTACACTAAATAGGCTCAGATTACTATGTTGTGTGTGTGTATTTAAGATAAAGACTTTAGGGACGCCTGGGTGGCTTAGTTGGTTAGGCCGCTGCCTTCGGCTCAGGTCATGATCCCAGGGTCCTAGGATCCAGTCCCGCGTTGGGTTCCTTGCTCGGCAGGGAACCTGCTTCTCTTGCTGCCTCTGCCTGCCTCTCTGCCTGCTTGTGTGTACTCTCTCTCTCTCTCTCTCTGGCAAATAAATAAAATTAAAAAAAAAAAAAAGAAGATAAAGACTTTAATTTTGGATTTGTAAAAAAATGATAAATTAAGGTAATTATTATGGAACTCAAAGGCAGAGATTTGCAAGTGATTAGATCTTTTCCTTTTGATTAATGATGGAAAATTTTTATAGGATAAAAATCTATGATTTAAAGGGCACAAACTTTTTAAAAATTATGGTAAGAATGTAAGCCGATTTCTACTCTTTTTTTTTTTTTTAAGATTTTATTTATTTATTTGACAGAGATCACAAGTAGGCAGAGAGGCAGGCAGAGAGAGAGGAGGAAGCAAGCTCCCCGCTGAGCAGAGAGCCCGATGCAGGGCTCGATCCCAGGACCCTGGGATCATGACCCGAGCTGAAGGCAGAGGATTAACCCACTGAGCCACCCAGGTGCCCCCCAATTTCTACTCTTGACAAATTTTCAGTTATATAATACGGTATTGTTATCTATAGGCACAGTTTGTATAGCAAATCTATAGAGTTTATTAATCTTGCTGCTGTGCTGTTTGGATACTTGTTTCTGCTAAATACAGGTTTTGTTTGCATTGCTGCTGCTGCTGTTAGATGACACTTTGGCGACCAAAGTGTCGACCCTTAAGGCGATCCTTAAACAGCCTCTGTCTCCTGGTTCCCACTCTCCTCTGTTTCCTCTCTAGTTTTTCTAATTTGTAAATTAGAGCCTGCAAATAGAATAAAGTACATGTTCTACTATATTGATGTGATGTTCTCTGTATTGCTCCATGTCCTGTTTAGCTGAGTCATCACTATACACCATATTCATGCTTTATTTTTAAAAACAGGATAGTTCGTCATTATTACTAATAATAGATGTTTAAGCTACTGTATTTTAAGGAATCTTGTGGTTTTGAGTATTTTGAAAGGCAAGTAAAAATTCTTAAAAAGTAAGGAAATCCTCAACATTATATTAAGAGTGAGTAGGTTGTGTTTTCCAGTTTATGAGGTCTACAATAGTCACTACATAGATTAGATGTATTTGAATTTAACTTTTATTTATTTTATTTTATTTTTTTTTTCCAAAACATTTTTTTTTAATCTTGGATTTAAAATTTCAATGGCTTCCGCTGATTAAAAGTGGAGATTAAGCCAAAGTGCTTGATTGTATGTTTACAAGTGGTGGGTTTAGTTTGTGACTTCATTTGTTCTCACAGAATATCAAGACTGCAATCACATATAGATACCTTAATTCACTTCTGGAAATGAAAAATGATTTTTTTTCCAAAAAAATTACAGAAAGTAATGCAAATTTAGTTCTTTTTCGTTTTGGCCTGATTCTGTTGATTTGTTGTTGTATGTTGAAGAATATCTTTAGAATTTTATCCTATGTTACATTTCTTTTTTTTTTTTTAATTTTAAAATTTTTAATTTTTTTGCAGCCTAAATTTTTTTTTGCCATTTTTATTTTTTTTATTTTACTTTTTAAAAGATTTTTATTTAATTATTTGTCGGAGAGAGGGGGAGCAAGCGAGCGTGCATGCATAAGCAGGGGGAGCAACAGGCAGAGGGAGAAGCAGGCTCCCTGCTGAGCAAGGAGCTGGATGCGGGACTGGATCCCAGGACCCTGGATCTCAGGACCCAGGACTAGATCATGACCTGAGCTGAAGGCAGACACTTAACCGACTGAGCAACCCCAGGTGCCCCTGAATTTAATCTTCTAATATGAAACATTTCAGACATAAAATATTTGGAGGATAAAGATACTCATTTACCCACTACCTACGCTCAGAAATAAAACACCAGTATAGCTGAAGCCTCCTGTGTGTTACTCTGTTCCTCATCATATTCCCGTTTCCAGATGTGCCATTTTTTTGGTCTATGTTTCACATGCATGTTCTTATTCTTACTGCAGTTTTGTATCTCTAAAGAATAGGTTCTTTTATACATTTTAAGTTTTTACAAAATATTAGTACTATATCTTTCTCTACCTTATTTTTGCTCAGAATTAATTTATTCAAGGATAGTGTATATAACCAGCCATTATGTCCAGCATTTGTTTAGTGCATACTATGTGTGTGGCACTGTGCTAAGAATTTTAGATGTATTCTCATTTAATTCTTATAACAGTCCTTTGAGGTGGGTACTCTCCCCATTTTACAGATGAGGAAATGAAAGCTCTGGGATGTTTAAGTCATTTGCTCAGGACACACAGTTTGTAAGTGGTAGAACTGGGATTCAAACTCAGGTGATTGCACTCCAGGGTCATCATTTTAAACAATGATTAGGGTCATTGGATTCTGAAATTAAACAAAAACAAAAACACAGGGGTTCTTCTTAATTCTTTTGGTGTTAAAATCTGATGTGACCAGACAGGAGGCTGTAGTATATATTTTTTCTCATTTGGTGTGAATATTCGTATGTGTTGCTGCAGAAATATTGTTTGATAATGGAGCTGCTGTCCCAGACATACTAGGCAAGTAATGACCTATAATATATGCACTGCATTACCTTCCTAAAATTCAGAAAATTCTAAGTTTTGTTCTTAAAGGTTTTGGAAGGCAGCTGTGCTAACCACTATACCATGTTCTTAAAGGTTTTGGATGAGAAATTGTGGACTGGTACTGTGCTGTAGATCCCTTTCTTTTCTGTATGTGTGTGTTTTGTAGATCCCTTTCTGCATGGAATTTTGGAGTTGTTGGTTTAATCAAGAGGGCACTTAATTTTGCAAAAGAAAAATTTTCTAAATATATTGAATTAGTTTGGCCATGACATACTTTAGCTTACCATAATTATAATTTTCTGTTCTGTCACTGGTCAGCAGAAAGAGATCTTGCTGATTTTTTATATTGCTGGAATTGTAAAAATCTGTTTTCCTCACTAGACTTTTGAGTTCTTAAGGTTAGAGATCATGACCTTGGCTGTTGCCAGCATTTATCGCAATGCCTGATATAGAAAAGGCTCAGCAAATATTTGTTGGATGAGTGGTTGGCAACTTTTTGGTATAACGTGTTTCCCTATTTCTTAGGTCATCTATGGGATAGTGTGACAAATTGAATAAGGAGGGAAAAAGAAGAGATGCATGAAACTAACTTCTGATTCCATATTTTTTTTAAAGATTTTTTTAATTTATTAGACAGAGATCACAATTAGGCAGAGAGGCAGGCAGAGAGAGAGGAAGGGAAGCAGGCTCCCTGCCGAGCAGAGAGCCCAATGCGGGGATAGATCCCAGGACCCTGGGATCATGACCTGAGCCGAAGGCAGAGGCTTTAACCCACTGAGCCACCCAGGTGCCCCATGATTCCATATTTTTTACATTCTCCCTGCCTCCTTTGAAATGGATATAAATGATATCATTTATGATACTGTTTTCTCTGTTAACTGTAGTTAATGGGTCCTGAAGTATTAAAACTTTTTTTTATTTTCTTGATTAAAGACTTTGATCCTGCTGCTTTCTGAATTCAAGATTCTCAAAACTTAATGCCCATTTTTAAAAATTGGGTTTGACTGCCGTGTTTTGAGAGTTCCTTTTTACAGTCTGGTTACTTTATAGTCTGGTTACAATAAGTCCTTTGTTGGATACGCATATCCAGTCTGTAACTGGTCTTTTCATTTTCTTAACAATGTTTTTCATAGCACAAAAGTCTGTAATTTTTAATAAATCCAGTTTTTAATTTTTTTTCTTTTATGGGTGTGACTTTGGTATAATGTCTAACCCCAAGTCATGAAGATTTTTTCTGTCTTGTAACAGTTTTTTATAGTTGTATGTTTTGTTTCACATTTAGATCTGTGATCCATTTTGAGTTAATGGTTGTATAAGGTATGAGATTTAGGTTGAGGTTCAGTTTTTTTCCATATGAATGTCCAGTTGTGTGCGTTTTGATACCATAGTATCATCTAATTATCTTTTTAATGGTTGTGGTGATATCCCCTTTCATTACTGATACTGGTAATTTGTGTTAACTTCTCTTTTATCATCTAGCCGTAGTAGGTTTATCAGGTGTTTTTTGTTTTTTGTTTTTTTTTTAAGATTTTATTTATTTATTTGACAGACAGAGATGACAGGTTGGGGGGAGTGGAGGGGGTAGGGAAGCAGGCTCTCTGCTGTGCAGAGAGCGCGACGCGGGCTCTATCCCAGGACCCTGAGATCATGACCTGAGCCGAAGGCAGAGGCTTAACCCACTGAGCCACCCAGGCGCCCCCTCTAGGTTTATCAGTTTTATTAGTCTTCTTAAAGAACTGGCTTTTTTGGTTTTGTTGACTTGACCTAATTTCTGTTTTTAATTTCATTGATTTCTATTTTTTATTATTTGCTTTTTTCCTACTTCTCTTAGATTTATTTTTCTTTTACTGGTTTCTTAAGTAGACCCTTAGATTGCTTGAGATGTTTCTTCTGTTCTGACAGAGACGAATTTAATCCTGTTCATTTTCCATTAAGCACTATCTAGGTGTGTATCACAGATTTTAACATGTGTTTATATTTTTGTTCAGTTCCATGTGTTTACTAATGTCCCTTGCTATTTCCTCCTTTACCAATGGATTATTTGGGAATGTATTAGTTTCCAAGTCCATGGAGGATTTTCCAGTTAGCTTTCTGTTATTGATTTCTAGTTTAATTCTGTTAGTGGTCAGAGATTGTACTTTATTTTATATGATTCCCATTCATTTAGTTTATTAACTTTTTTTTTTTTAATGACTCAGGACATGGTCTATTTTGGTGAGTGTTCTGTGTGCACTTGAGAAAAATGTATATTCTGCCATTGTTGGTTGAGGTGTTCCATTACTGTTGGTTAGACCCAGTCAGTTGATGATGGCATTCAGGTCTTTTATATCTTTGCTGATACTCTGTAATTTTATCATTTACTTAGGGGCCATATTAAAGTCTGTAATTGGGGTATAAGCCAAAAGGGAATTTCTCCCATCCTTCTTTTCCTGCTTCCTGGACCAGAAAGAGAGGGTTTTTCTTAAAGCTCCTTCTCTGTACTTAGTGAACACTTCTGGGTTTTGGGTTGCTATTGGGTCTAGGCTGGGCAATACTGGAGGAAAAGTGACGACTTCTTGGCATTTTGATAGAACTTCAAATTCTGCTGTCTTTCTCAAATCTGCTGTCATTTACTTTTCAGAGTCCTTGGGTAGCTGTGGTATGCATTTTATCCAGGATTTATAGTTACGGTCAGAGGGAGAGACAGGAGTCTCCATGAAGTGTGTTTACTTCATCTTCCCTGGAACTAGAACTTTTTGTTCAGTTTTGAACTTAGACTGTATTTTGAAATACACTAAATTCTTTATTCTGTAAATTAACTTTTTCATTCATGCCTAAGAAAATTTCTTGTGTTTAAAAAAAAAGAAATAAGTAGAAGTAAGTTGTAAGTTGTCACAGCCAAGGAAAAAAAATACTGCTTTTCTCTAGAGATAGCCTGGTGCTGGAGAAAGAGTGCTGATTGGGGGAATCACAAGATGTGAGTCAGGCTAGTAATTAATTCTTTGACCTTGTGCAAGGTAGTTAACAGCCTGGATCCTCAATTTCCTCCATAAAAAGCTAGTGGCATAAACTGTCTGTCTTTGATCCTCTGGCTGAGCTGAGAAATTGCTCCAGGTAACTTTTCTCTCAGCAGGCTTAAACTCTTGTGCTTTTTTTACCCTGCTGTTGGCCTAAGTGTTTTGGAAATGGATTTAGGCTTTCTCTCATAGTCTTGTTTACATTATAGAATCATTCAGGCCTTCATAGAGAAAAGTTATTTTCCAGCAGAGTATTACTAATTGACCTTGATTTTTTTTTTTTTTTTAGTTCCGTAATCTTGTTTTGTTCTCCATACCAAATTTGGGTTAATAATAAATAAGATTTTTTTTTTTTAATCTTTTTTTAGGTAATCTTACACCCATTGTGGGGCTCAAACTCACAACCCTGAGATCGAGAGTTGCATGATCCTCCCACCAAGCCAGCCAGGCTCCCCAAATAAGATTTTTTTTTTTCAAAGATATATTTATTTATTTGAGAGAGAGAGAGAGAGTGCAGGCATGCCCGTGCATGAGCAGGGTAAGGGGCAGAGGGAGAAGAATATCCAAGCAGACTCATGCTACGCACAAAGTCTTGACCCAGGGCTGGATCATGATCAAGAGCCATGAGGTCAGGACCTGAGCCGAAACCAAGTTGGATGTTTAACCGAATGAGCTATTTATGAAAAATTTTAGGACTTAAATGCTTTGTTTATTGAACCTTTTTGACTTTTAAAAAGTTCTGATTGTGAAAATTTCTAATATACATAAAAATAAAGAATAATAGAATGTAATTTCATGTAGTCATCATATGCCCTCAGAAGTAATCAGTGTTTTGCCCGATTTGTTTCATTTTTTCCCTCCTCAATATTTTTTCCCCTGGAGTATTTTGAAACAAATCATAGCAGTCACATAATTTTATCTCTAAAGATAATAAGATAATGTTCATTTTTGAAGTACTGAGAAGAACTCTAGCCTTGGAGTTCTAATTCTTGGAGTTCATGTGCTAGCTCTGTCACTTACCACTTTGTAATCTGAAGTTGCATAATTGCTCTGAGGTGAAGTTTCTTCATGGGCAAAGCAGGGATAATGATCTCTGCCCTTACTTCAAATGGATTAGAACAAATGAAATAATGAAGATAATGAATGTACGAGCGTTAAAACACTAGGCCCACGGTATTTCTATTAAAAAGTAACAAAATATTGTACAGGTAGCCTTACACAGTTTAGTATGTGTAATTTTAAGAGGGCCATAGGGAGAAACATACCAATACCTAGAGAACTTTTCTCAAAAAAATTGCCAATATATTATCCCTGCCTTGAGGAGTGATGCTATAGTGAACTAATGGGACTGGGATATCTTCCTGGTCTGTGTGATTAGAACAACTTTGAGACTTACTGGTTTAACGATCCCACAGCGTGTACGTACTGAAGATGGTAGTAATGATATTTTAATCTAATTTTTTTTATCATTTTTCTCAACACTGTTGAGGTATAAATACATACAACAAAATGCACTTGTTTTAAGTGTTCAGTGAATTTTGAGTTGTGTATATACCCATCATAAACGTTTCTGTCACCTCAAGAGGTTTCCTTGCATCCCAGTTGATTCCCATCCCCACCCTCAACACCAGGCAATCATTGATCTTTTTAGCATCACTATAGATGAGCCTACAGTGTCATATAAGTGAAATCATACAGTGTGTACTTTCTTGTTCCTTCTGCTTTTGCTTAGCATACTGTTTTTGAGACTCTTCCATGTTGTGTTGGTTCTGTTTTATTCTGAAAAGTATTCATTTATGTGGGTATACCCTTATTATTCACCAGTTTATGGACATTTGAGTTGTTCCTATTTTTTTAGTAATTATGAATGAAGCTTCTGTGAACATTTGTGTACAAGTCTTGGTGAGAACATATATTTTCATTGCTTTTTGGTAAATACTGAGTGGATTTGCTGAATCCTATACTAAATATATATTTAATTTTATAAAAAATTGCCAAACTGTTTTCCAAAGTAGTTGAGCCATTCCATTTTGCATTCCATGTGAAAGTTGAGCACTGGTGTTATATGTAAATAATGAATCACTGAACACTACATCAAAACCTAATGATGTACCACTATATGCTAGCTAACTGAACATAATAAAAAAAAATGAGAAAAGTTTTACATCACTGTCAACTCATGGTATGGCTAGTCTTTGAAATTTTAGCCATTCTAATGGTGTAGGGTGATATCTTATAGTTTTAATTTGCATTTCCCTGCTAACTAATGATGTTAAGCATGCTTTCATGTGTTTATGGCCATTCATATATCTTCTTTGAGAAGTGTCTATTCAAATCTTTTACTCATTTTTAAATAAGATGTCTTACTGAGTTGTAAAATTACATATTTTGAATACATGTCCTTTGTAAGATTGGAATTTTATTTTTTTCTTTGTGGCTTGCCTTATTTGCATCTTTTGAAAAGCAAAAGTTTTAACTTTTTGTCAAGTCAGATTTATTATTTCTTTCGTATTTTGTGCTTTTTATATATGACATCGGTGCTTAACCTAAGTTCCCAAAGATTTCCTCCTATGTTTTCTTTTTTTTTTTAAGATTTTATTTATTTATTTGACAGAGATCACAAGTAGGCAGAGAGGCAGGCAGAGAGAGAGAGCGGGGGAAGGGGGAGCAGATTCCCTGCTGAGCAGAGAGCCAGATGTAGGGCTGGATCCCAGGACCCTGGGATCATGACCTGAGTGGAAGGCAGAGGCTTAACCTACTGAGCCACCCAGGCGCCTCCCCCTCCTATGTTTTCTAATGGAAGATTTTTAGTTTGGGCTTTATTATTAGGGCTGTGATCTGTTTTGAATTAATTTTTTGTATGTTATGTGAGGTTAGGATCCAAGGGTAATTTTTTTCGCTGTATGGATACCTAGTTGTGCCAGCACCATTTGTTGAAGGAATACCCTTTCTCCTATTGACTAACCTTGGTCTCTGTTGAAAATCAGTTGAGCTTATATGTAGGTCTATTCCCAAACTTTTTCTTTTGCTCCATTATTCTCTGAGCCTGCGCTTAAATCCATCTCCGCATTGTCCTAATTACTGTAGCTTTATAATATTTCTTGAAATTAGGTAGTGCAATTTCTCCAACTTTGTCTTTTAAAAAAATTTTTTTTAAAAAAGATTTTATTGGGGCTCCTGAGTGGCTCAGTGGGTTAGAGCCTCTGCCTTCGGCTCAGGTCATGGTCCCAGGGTCCTGGGATCGAGCCCCGCATCGGGCTCTCTGCTCAGCGGGGAGCCTGCTTGCCTTCCTCTCTCTCTGCCTGCCTCTCTGCCTACTTGTGATCTCTGTCTGTCAAATAAATTAAAAAAAAAAAAAGATTTTATTTATTTAGCAGAGAGAGGGAACACAAGCAGGGAAGCAGCAGAGGGAGAGGGACGGAGAAGCAGGGAGCCTGATGTGGGGGTCGATCCTAGGACCCTGGGACCATGAACCAAGCTGAAGGCAGACGCTTAATGACTGAGTCACCCAGGGGCTCCCCCTTTTTTTTCTTTTTCCTTGTTTTGGCTATTATAGGTTTTATTACTGTTACTATTACAATTTTAAAAATATGGGAATATGACTCTAGTAGTCTTATCCTCTGAGATTGGTTTATTATTTTTTCCTCATCACAATTTCCAAAGAGTACCCAGTGTACTGAGATGATTGTTGTTTCTTGGAAAAAGTGTTTAAATCTAATAATTGGTCTTGTAATCTCTATTTTGTTGAGTTGAACTTTGTGATCATATTCAATATTCATCTGATAATTTATTGTGTTATACTGAGTTGAGAGTTGAGCAGAAAATATTTGTCTTTAAGGTTGGGTATAGACCTTTTCCTTTTTTTTTTTTTTTTTAAAGAATTTATTTATTTATTTGACAGAGATCACAAGTAGGCAGAGAGGCAGGCAGAGAGGGAGGAAGGGAAGCAGGCTCCCTGTGAGCAGGGAACCCGACGCGGGGCTCGATCCCAGGACCCTGGAACCATGACCTGAGCGGAAGGCAGAGGCTTCAACCCATTGAGCCACCCAGGCGCCTTGGGCATAGACCTTTTCTTAATTACTTTAAGGATGGAGTAAAGATTTGGGTTGAGTTTTTCCCAAGATATTTTGATAATAATGATGGATTTTTAGATACTGGTATATTCTGTGTCTTATCTTGCTTATCTTAATACTTAACACTTTTGTTTGTATTCTTTCCAGATATTTACTGAGTTGAGTTTGTATGTAATAGCTTTGCTGAAGCTTTGTATCCTTGGACTTAGCAAATCTTGAATTCTTAAAAATAAGAAATTTTTGTGGGAAGTTGTGTGAATGGTTTTGATAGTAAAAAAGTGAACATTTTTATTTAATGTCTTTCTATATCCAGAGGATGCCAGCCCCCATCAGATTGCGGGAGCTGATCCGGACCATCCGGACAGCCCGAACCCAAGCCGAAGAACGAGAAATGATCCAGAAAGAATGTGCTGCAATCCGATCATCTTTTAGAGAAGAAGACAATACATACCGGTGTCGGAATGTGGCAAAATTACTATATATGCACATGCTGGGCTACCCTGCTCACTTTGGACAGGTAGGCTGGGCTGAGACCACATCTAGCAAGGGTACTCTTGTTTGAATGACAGTAGTTCAGGGAGGGCTGGTCAGTATTTTCCTGTCAGGAAAGACAGGATACTTTTCATAGTCATGTAGTCTGATCATTGTGGAACTGAAGGTAGAATTGAGAGAGTTGCAGACCTGGAAAGGCATGATATTGCTGTCAGTTGTGCTTTCCATTGGGAATCTCTCATTATGTGGATTAGAGTATGTTTTGATGGTGGCAACTAGCTTGCTTTAAGGATTAACCAGTAGGTTGTGATTGGTCGGTCAAAGGGGCTGGACTGTAATGAATATTTAAGAAATATTTGCTAAATGTTTCCTTAGCTCTAATTCTGTACACGCAATGATATAAGGAGGACAACTCAGAACAGATGATTTTAAGTAAAAGAAATTAAGTGGTTGCCACATAATGGCATTTATGGATTTTGTCGTAATTACCTCATTACTCAATTGCTATAGCCACTGTGCAGGTCTGCCTCCTGATTTTCTCCTAAACACAAGTGCATATTACTAGATACAGCCAGTTTAAGCTCTGAGAAGGGTATTCTTGGTGATAAGTGCTTTCTTCTCTCCGTGTTTATACATGTTAAGGGGTATTGAGTCACAGAGAAGAGTATAGCGGGTTGTTTTTTAATTCTTATTAATGCTATTAAATTTTATCTCACTGAATTTAGGAATTGTATTATATGCTAAATAGTCTTTTTAAGGAAAAGACTACAAAATTGAAAGAATGTGCAACATTAGGAGAAAAATACCACCCATGTTTCCATTATTCAAAGATAACTTGTTAATGTTTTGATATATTTAATTTACCTGGAAAGGTGGACTTGTTTATCTTTTTGTTCAGCTCAGTAAGTCCAGTGAAAGGAGATTCCCCACCTCTGAATTAAAACAAAACGGTAATAGGATTGAATCCTATCAGACTGAATTGGGTTAGTTTTATGCTTATCTTAGGGCTGGGAATGAGGTCACCTTCTCTAGAAATACATGATTGAGAGTGGGAGAGCATTAATTTCCCAAAGGAAAATTGAGGTGTTACTATCAGAGGAAAGGAGGACCAGGTACTAGGCAAACAAAACTCTCCTCTGAGTAAAACACGTTATATGCTTTTACCACATCAAAAAGTGATCCAGGTGGTTATACATTTAGTGAATGTCATAGTATAAAGCAAATAGACGTGTGTATTTTTGTTGGTTGATTTTAAGTAGACACATTTAGGTTAGATTTACAGAAATCTATTATGTTGGGCTCTAAAAGATAGTCAGGGGTGGAGGTGGGGAAACTTTAATCCCTACACTCAGAAATAACCACTGTAAACATCACAGAATTAAAGTAGTTCTTTAAAGACCAACTATTGAATTTAAAATCATATTATAGATTTAACACTGATGATATTTCATTTTGTGAAAGAGTACTAAGAGTCATTACTATGTAAATAAAATATACTTTCCAACTTTACTAGATGGCATTTTTTTGGATGTTTTGGAATTTAATTATTTGATAAGACATTTTAATTCTTAGGTGAAAAGTGTTGATATTCAAGGAAACTGTACTAAAATTTTGGTACCAAAGAAAAGATTTTTCCGAATAGGGATAGGAAATCATAATTTTAAGTCCCTTACTCTATTTCCTCTACTTGAGTAAGTCAGGGCCCTATCCAAGCAATAATTTGGTATCCTGCCCATCAGAATTTCCTTTATAATGTACCCATAAAAAGATTCTTATCTAGGTTCTCTCACCTGCATGTATGAATCACAGTATCATTTTCATTTAATTATGTGTAAAAACAGCTACCGTTTATTGCATTTTATTAGACTTGTTAGACTTGTGCTGTTCATTATGATAGCCAGTAGATGCGTAGCCACTGTTCTCTTGAAATGTGGCTAGTTCAACAGAGGCGAATATTAAAGGAAAATAAATTTTTGATGGGTATTTGATGCAGTTACTGGAAAACTTTTAAATGTTTTCGACAACTTGGGTATGTGAATCTACTTTATCAATTGTAAATTTTATGAAATCTAAATATAGTTAAAATATTTCTGATGGATATGTAGTATACAAATTGAGATGTGCTGTTAAGTGTAAAATACATACTGTATTTAGAAGCTTTAGTACAAAAGAAAGTTGTAAAATATCTAATAATTTTGTGTTGATTATATGTTGAAATGGTATTTTAGATATATTGGGTTAAATAAAATCTATTATTCAAACTAATTTCACCTGTTTCTTTTTACTTTTTACTGCAGTATCTAGCATGATGCTGTTCAAAAGAAATAAAAATATGAGCCAGATGTGTAATTTAAAAATTTCTAGTAGACACATTTGAAAGTCTTTCAAATTTTACAGTAATACCCACAAGATAGGTAATATCCTCATACTGCTGGTGAGGAAACTGAGATTCAGAGATTAAGGGACTTGTTTAAATTCACACAGCTAGCAAATATTAGGGAGAGGATTAGAACTCAACTTTGTATAACTCCAAAACTGATTCATTCTTTAGATATGTTTAAATCTGTAAGTAAGTGTATTAACTATTTAATTACTTTAGCCCTGACTTACTGTACAGAGGATTTGAGGTGACATTCATTACCAGCATCTGTTTTTAAAAAAAGGATAGTAGAAAATAAGAATTGAGAGAAGGAAGAATTCAGAGCCCAAAGTCACTGTACTTGCTGTTGGTAAGGCAGGTAAGCCAAGAAAAAGAATTCAGTTATGTGGTTGTTATAACCAGAGTTTATAAGAGGATGACTGCGGGAACCAGGATTCCTGGATGTGTATTCTGGCTTTCTTACTTTACTGTGATTTTGAGCAAGATCCTTAACCCTTTTTTTTTTTTTTTAAGATTTTATTTATTTATTTGTCAGAGAGAGAGGGAGGGAGGGAGTGCACAAGCAGCAGGAGCTGCAGGTTGAGGGAGAAGCAGGCTCCCACTCTCGGCTGAGCAAGGAGCCCCATGCAGAACTTGGTCCTAGGCGCCGAGGATCGTGACCTAAGCCGAAGGTAGACACTTAACCAACTGAGTGACCCAGGCGTGTCTGGATCCTTAACCTTTCTTTCTTCAGTTTCCTCATCTGTAAAATGGGAACAATCTTCATACTGCTGTATGCGGTTATAATGAAGATTAATAAGTTAGATGAGTAAATGTTAAATGTTTATGTTTTGTATATAAAAAACTCAAATATTACTGACTTTACCATTTCCTCGAGGACAGCAAACTTTTTTTTTTTTTTAGAAAATCACTGAAGTCTAAAATAGGTTTTCATTTATTTATGTATTATGTAATCTTTATACCCAGTGTGGGGCTCATATTCACAACCCCAAGATCAGGATTTTCATGCTTTTCCAACTGAACCAGACAGGCACCCTTAAAATACATTTTCTTATGTGGGTTTTTTACCTAGGAGTCTCTTAGTAATGTAAAACACTGTAACTCAGTATTTTTACAACAAAAGCCATGATAAAATTTCCTGTAGGGTTTGTAACCTTTCATGTGTCTGGCTTAAACATGACCCAGAAGTAAAGTTGAGTATCTAAAAAAGTGGGTAGATTGCAGGGGTAAACAATAGTGGCTTGGGGGCCAGATTCTTCCACAGATGTGTTTTGTTTTGCACAGTATGTTACATTTTTGAATTTGCTGCTGACATAAAAATCAAGGAACTTCTCATGGAAATCTGGATTTCTAGTTTCTTTTAGAAAATCGGTAGGATTTTACATCACTGGATCCACATTTTGCCATGGCACTTGTAGGCTGGTGACCTTTTCCAGGCTGGGCTTGCATTGTCTATTTCTTTCCCGTCCCAGCCTGGCCTGCTGTACTCAGTTACCGGTCCATAGTAGTCTTCCCTTCCATCAGTACCGTGTAGCACTTCACTTCCTTATGTTCTTTAAAGTTTTTCCAGTGTTCTCTATAAACTCTTACAAACCTTTGGTGAAATTTGTAGGTTCCTTGGAGCTCTTCTTCCTATTGCAAATAACACTCTTAAAATTTTAATAATTAGGATTTAGATATACAGAAATATAGTTCATTTTTGCATATTTATCTCCTTAGCAACATTATTGCCTTTGGTTCTGAGAGTCCCTGTAGACACCATTGCTTCTATATAATCAGTACTATTGTCTGTAAGCATTGGCAATTCCCTGACTTTCCATCCTTAGTCATTCTTTTTTCTTTTTCTTTACTACACTGTACCTGTAATTGGATGGTGATAGTAGGTGTACTTGTCTTGAGCACCGTTAAGCCCAGATTGTGCCCAAAATAAGCCTGAACTCTTACTGTGCCAGAAAACAAAAACTACAGAGGTCATGGTAAAAGGTTTAGTAGCCACCAGAAGTAGCTTTTTGTTGTGCCTGCAAATAAGAAAATTTGAGCATTAATACAAGTAATTATAATTGAATATACCAAGGAAGTTTATATCAGTGAGTTCATAATTTTTTTTTATCTTAAGTTTTTATTTGAGAGAGAGAGAAAGAGAGAGAGCGCGCGCACACAAGTGAGCAGAGGGGGCAGAAGAAGAGGGAAAGAGAGAATCTCAAGTAGACTGTGCCCTGAGCACAGAGCCTGACATGGGGCTCAGTCTCACGATGCTGAGATCATGACCTGAGCTGAAATAAAGAGTTGGATGCCTAACCGATTGTGCCACCCAGGGGCCCCAGTGAGTTTATAAGTATTAAACAAATTTTTAAAAACTTCATTGGTTATCTTTATAGCATACGAGGGTCTCATTTTGAAAATTGGTAAATAAAAGGAAAGAAACATTTATCCTACCTTTTTTCTTTTTAAGATTTTATTTATTTATTTGACAAAGAGTTCATAAGTAGGCAGAGAGGCAGGCAGAGAGAGAGGGGGAAGCAGGCTCCCCGCTGAGCAGAGAACCCTATGCGGGGCCTGATCCCAGGACCCTGAGATCATGACCTGAGCCGAAGGCAGAAGCTTAACCCACTGAGCCACCCAGGTGCCCCTATCCTGCCTTTTCTACCAGTAGTTCCTTCTGAAGGAATTATTGGTAAGTTCCTTCCAAAGGAACTCTTGGTAACCCAAGGAGCAAGAAATTGCTCCTTAGAGGAAAAGCCCAACCAATAAATGAAGAAAGAATAAAAGAATTAGAATATTACCATTTTGTGATTTCTGGCGATCATCATTGATACTAATGTCACAAAAGAGAGACAGCCACCAGAAATAATTATATACTTCTTGATGAAATTTCATACCACCACCTATGAAGTGTGTTTGCTAAGTCAAAACAAAATAAAAACTGAAAAACCTGAATCTGATGAAGAATCTTGTCCATTTAACAAGGGACATTCATAAGAGTTCATTGCAGCATTGTTTCTGATATGAAAACATTGGGAATAATCTTTGTGTCCACAGAAAGAATAGGTAAGTTGTGGTATATTCACAAGTGGGATAGTATATTAGCAATGAATATAACTGAATTACAGTTTCTTATCTGAATATGAGTAACACTCAAAAGACGTTGAATGAAAAGAGCAGGGATATGGTATGACACTTACATAGAGCTTAAGACATTAAAAAATAATTGTCTCAACATATGTAGTAAAGACAGGGGGCATGGCAATGATGAGCAACAATTTTGAGTTCTGGTTACTCCTAGGATGGAGAGAAGGGAAATGGGACCGAGGCAGAGTATGCAGAAGGCTTCAGTTGAATTTGTGATACTAAAAAATGTAAAATAAAGTGAGTAGGTTAAAATGTTAAGATTTGCTAAAGCTGGCTGGTGGCTCAATGAGTATTGCATGATTTTTGTGTATTTTTGTGTGAAATATTTCGTAATTTCATAATTTTTCTCAAGAGCAGAAATGGGATGCAATGGCAATGTTAAGTATTTTGTGTTTGTTTTTCCCCTTGGCCAAGAGAATGAAAAAACAACCTGGTCTCTCATAGATTTTTATGTTCCCAGACTACATAGTGGTAAAGCAGTTACAAGCTTATTCTTCATGTGTGTTTGTATGTGTGTGCTGTGTGTATAAACTAGAAAGTTATTTCTGAGTATTAAATAGAAATAAAGGTAATTTTTAAAAACCTAACCAATCAGTTGCAGTTCCATTAATATGTAGTTGCATATTTTCATCAAGGTGATTGTTCACATCATAAAGCTTAGATGTTAAATTTAAAAGCAAATTATATATGCATTTGACCTTGTGGGAAATTGTTCTGAAGACTAACAAAATAGATGTAGATTTTTTCAAGGGCAACCAGATTAAATATTGATAAAGGGCAATATTTGTACTTGCTTTAGAACAATGTAACAAGGCCAAAAACCTTTCTTTTAAGAAATTGCTCTGAAATTCAGAAAAAATTGGAATATTGAGTCAGAAAATGTTTATGAAAACAGTCTTTACCTGAATTCTACTCCATCAGGATATTTTGGGGATGACTACGTATTGCAAAACTTCCAGTTGATTTTGATCAGTCAAGTTTGGAAACTACTTCCTTAAGGCATTATATTTATTCCAAAGGGAGCTGGTAACTTCACTCTCTAGGCTTGCTAATGGCTGCCTGGAATGTTTCTGCTGAGAAAAATTCTTAGGCCACTTCAAGGGTCAGCTGTAGAGAATTAGTGACTACTGTATTTGCCTTGAAAGTAAAGAGTGGAGGGCAGCGTTAAGGTTGTCCTTCATGATGTGACCCAGTTATCTTAGTGAAGAGGAGACTGAAGCCCAGGTTGTTGAAACAGCTTGCTTAGGTCTCTTAAGCTAGAACCAGGATTAGGGCTTTTAGGTCAAATAGTGTCTTTCTGTTCCAGTGTGTTATATAAAGGGATAGGACTCTTTGTCTGATGTTTTCTTACTGTTTCTCACCTTGAATGAGTGCCCTTCCTAACTTGTTTGCATAGTGGCTTGTGCGTAATTGTCACAGTGTGTATATAATATATATATATCCTACAGTGTATATGTATGTATCATACTTGAGATATATATCCAAATGTTGGTTTCCTTTTGTGTGCCCTTCTAACTGGGTATCAGTCTAGCTCATTGGTTTTTACACAGCAGGAGTTTATGAAGTTGAAGAAAAATCACAGCTTAAAAACAACTGGAAAGTAAATATAAAGAAAATCAGTGAACAGCTAAAAATTATCGCAGTCAGGCCTTTGGGATGGAAGATAGCAGGGAGAGCGAGGAGGTTGCTGTTGAAAAGCCAGTTATAAGAGTGTTGTTGACAAGGAAGAAGCTGGTAGTGAAAAATACAAAATAACTGCCGGCAGAAGTAAACATAGCCATCGCGGGCGTTAGAGATAAGGAATGGACATAACTTTGTAATCTCTTAACAGCATTACAGGTGTGCACAATAATTGTTCATTAGGAATTTAAGTTATTTTAAAAAGGCTGATTGTTCCCATTTACTGAGTTTTATTTTCATAAGGTTTTTGGTCTTAAGTTCTCAAAGTCTTTTCATAAAACTATTTTAAGACTCAAATGCTTTTTTGTTAATTTTTGAAATTACATGTTACTCAGTTTGGGAGAGGGAGTAATTGCCCTAGGTTTTTTTCCCCTCCTTTTTAATTATTATATTAACTTTTGTAACCACAAATTAGATATAAGTTCCCTTTATCCTGCAGATTTAAACTTTTTCCTTCTAGGATAATGACAATTCATTAATGCAAAACTTAAAAGATAGAAAAGAATATATGATGAAAACCTTGCTTTTTGTTCACTTTCAGACACTTAGTTTCCTGTTTTGTTTTGTTTTGTTTTTAAGATTTTATGTATTGGGCGCCTGGGTGGCTCAGTGGGGTAAAGCCTCTGCCTTGGGCTCAGGTCCTGATCTCGGTGTCCTGGGATCGAGCCCCGCATCGGGCTCTCTGCTCAGCGGGGAGCCTGCTTCCTCCTCTCTCTCTGCCTGCCTCTCTGCCTACTTGTGATCTCTGTCTGTCAAATAAATACATAAAATCTTTTTTAAAAATGTTAAAAAAAAAAAGATTTTATGTATTTATTTGAGAGAGAAAGAGAGTGCGAGCGAGAGAGCACAAGCCGGGGTAGCTTCAAGGGGAGAGGGAAAAGCAGGCTTCCCATGAAGCAGGGAGCCGGATGGATGGATGCAGGGCTGGATTCCAGGACCCCAAGATCATGACCTGAGCAGAAGGCAGAGGCTTAACTGGCTGAGCCTATAAGGCGTTCCTGCTTAGTTTCCTTTTTATAGGCAACTGTCTGTGTCTATCCTTCCAGAGATACTTAATATATCTCCAGGCAATGGAAATGCCTACTCCAGTGTAAAATACATATGTGCACTGTCTACTTATTAATCTGTCTTGAAGATTAGCCCATGTCCTCATTCTTTTTTCCAGCTTTTTTGACATACTCATTCTTTTTGCCAGCTTCTTTGACATACTCATGGTAATGTATCTAGCATAGTAGTCCATGATACTTTTTGTTTTCTTAAGTTTCTATTTATTTGGGGGGGGGGAGTGCAAGTGTGAGCACAAAGGAGGGGCAGATGGAGAGGGACAAACCAGATTCCCTGCAGGGCCAGGAGCCCAGTGTGGGGCTTGATCCCGTGACTGGAGCCGAAGGCACACACTTAACCAACTGAGCCACTCAGGCGCCCATATTCCATGATATTTATGGATCATAGTTTATTTACATTGATGCCTCATTAATTGACACTTATTTCCAGTCTTACTGTTTATTTATTTAATTTTATGTAAGCTCCACACCCATTGTGAAGCTCAAACTCAGGACCCTGAGATGAAGAGTCACATGCTCTTATCAACTAAGCCAGCCAGGTGCCCCTCCAGTCTTACTGCTTAAAGTAGTACTGCAATTGAATAATCACCATTATTTTACATGTATATGAAATGTAAAGGTAGTGTAAGTTCCTAAAAGTGGAATTATTGAGTCAAAGGGTATGTGTATTTGTATTTTAGATAGATAGATTTGTATTTTAGATTTAGCCAATCACTAATGTCCTCACTCTGTAATGACAGTATAACTTTGCTAATATAAGAGGTTAAAACACTGTCTCACTATGGTTTCCATTTGCATTTCTTTTTCTCTTCCAGTAACTTCACTGAGACATATTTTGCATATCTTATAATTCACCCTTTTCAAGTGTATGGTACAGTGATTTGTTTTAAGTAAATTAACCTACTTGGGTTTGCATTTGTTTTATGAGGAGGTTGAACTCCATTTTCTATGTTTGAATTATTTTTGTTTTCTTTGAACTGTCCATATTCTTTATCCATTTTTATATTGAGTTGTTGGTCTTTTTATTTGGGTTTTTGTTTTTGTTTTGTTTTGTTTTTTTAGTTGTTGGTCTTTTTGAAAATCAGTTTGTAGGATCCTGTTATATAGGATTTGTGTCTATGAATCAGGTTGGAAATATTTTTTCCACATTTGTCATTTGTTTTTTTACTTTGCTCAGGGAGTTTGGAGTAAAATCAAAAGTTATTTTTTATCTCTGTCGTGTGAATATAAAAGCTAGACTGTTTTCTGTGGTCTTAAAGCATCTGTTAGATTTGTAGGTTAGCAATGTTTCAGGTGGGATTTTCAAGTAGCTTTAAGTGAGATGGAGTAGTACTCAATTTGAGGTTGTTACCTAAGGGGCAGAAACATTTAATTGATTTTACCATTTTTCTTCTGTAACTCACACTAGAGTTGTCTATTTAGTGGTTGCTGCTCAAAAATGGATGCCTTCCCATAGTATTTCCCCCAAAACCCCATTGTCCATCCTTCCATCTTTTTTCTTTTTCCATATCTGAAAACTTTGATAATACTCTTAAAGATGAAACACAGTGCTTTCTTAGCACTATTGCTGGCCATTAACACCAAAGTGTAGAGGATGATTAGAATTAATCCTTCAGTTGAGGATGTTTTTCAAATGCCATTTCCAGTCTTTAATCTTGGATTTTCCTCTCAAAATGTGCCACCTTCGTAAAACAAGTGTATATTCTTTTTTTTTTTTTTAAAGATTTTATTTATTTATTTGGCAGACAGATCACAAGTAGGCAGAGAGGCAGGCAGAGAGAGAAGGGAGGAAGCAGGCTTCCTGCTGAGCAGAGAGCCCGATGTGGGGCTCGATCCCAGGACGCTGGGATCATGACCTGAGCCGAAGGCAGTGGCTTTAACCCACTGAGCCACCCAGGCGCCCCAAACAAATGTATATTCTTGAAGCAAAGTCACTGTACCAATGGGGAATATTAAAAAGAATTAATTTAGTGTTTGTCCCTTTAAGTTGTAGTTTTTTTCTTCCTTTTTAGGTAAGTTTTAAACAAGTGTCACAAAGAGCAACAAATTGTACTCTCTAGTCATTGATGACTTTGAGTGTGTGACTATCTTAAAACTTGGCCTAAAAAATACACAGTCATGTTAATGCCTAAGAGTAAAATCTGTCTTCTTCATTAGTTCATCTTAATAACAAATTTTTGGATAGTTTATTTGCATAATGCCTGGTATTTGTTAAAGGCACAATTCAATAAGGATGATTAAAAATTTCAGTCATACCTGAAGCTCTTTTAGAACTCTTTTTTTTCACTGCTTAAATATTCATTTTTAGGATTATTAAATGGGAAGGTTAAAAATCCTTCTGTTTGAAAAAGAGTAAGATTTTCTGATAATATTTTAGCTCCTGTTCTTTTCATTCACCTCAGCAGTAATTTTTCTGCTGAGATTGAAGATGACTTTATTCATTTTTTATTTCAGAAATTGTTTTTTAAAATTTAAATTGAATGCATAGAAGGAAGGGAAGGATTGTTATGTAATCTGTCAGTTTCAGAGGCATTTCAGTTTCCCTTTTGGATCCTGGTTATTCTTGGAGGCTTTGATTTGTTCATGATAGTATAGTCATTCTGTTAACTTGAGGTGTTTTTAATGCAGATATATCAAGGGAGCAGTTTTTAAAGATTTTATTTTATTTATTTGTCAGAGAGAGTGAGCACAGGCAGACAGAGAGGCAGGCAGAGGCAGAGGGAGAAGCAGGCTGCCAGCTGGGCAAGGAGCCCGATGTGGGACTCGATCCCAGGACCCTGGGATCATGACCTGAGCCGAAGGCAGCTGCTTAACCAACTGAGCCACCCAGGCGTCCCGAGAGCAGTTTTTAAGTAGCTTGAAACAGTTTTATTTGCAAATGCTTTTATTTTCCTCAATTTCACTTTTGAACTTACAGGCAAGTTCAGATGGGAATAGTCTCATGATTTTAGACTGTTGTATACAGGTTTGCATTTGAGCCCCTTTCCTTGGGATACAGTGATTCTAAATGGGAACATAGTTTGTAAAACTCCTCTTGGAGTTTTGGAGTGTCTAACAGGTACACCCTTTGAAAACCATCACTAACAAGGGGATGTTTGGTCTTTTGCATGTTAGTCAAGGTGGAATGATAAGGTATATCAAAATGATTGTGATATTCAAGAAAGGCTAAGTTAGCGAGACAGTCTGTTTAACTGCAAAGAGTCAAGCTCTGAGACTTTTTATAAATTACATTAAGAAAAAGTCATTTAAGGGGCACCTGTGTGGCTCAGTGGGTTAAAGCCTCTGCCTTCGGCATGGGTCATGATCCCAGGGTCCTGGGATCGAGCCCCACATCGGGCTCTCTGCTCAGCAGGGAGCCGGCTTCCTCCTCTCTCTCTCTCTGCCTGCCTCTCTGCCTACTTGTGATCTCTGTCTGTCAAATAAATAAATAAAAATCTTTAAAAAAAAAAAAAAGAAAAAGAAAAAGTCATTTAAAACATTTTAGGTTTATTCCACTCCTGAAATTTCCTCTGGCCTTTTTTTTTTTTTTCTCTGTATTTTTATTCCTCATATGCTAAACTCTTTCTTCTGCCTTCTCCTTGGTTCAAGCCCTAAATGTAGCACTTCCCACATTATACTAAGGTTAGTTATGGTCTCTTTTTCAGTTGTATATTCCTGATGTTTAAGATAGTGTTTGGCACTTTGATGTATTTCCAGTTACCGAGTTTTTTGATATTCAAAATAGAAAAGACCATAAATGTACCCATAAGTTAGGTGCTCATTTAGTACAACTGGGGATTAAATTAGGAATTGGGTTTATTAATATTTTATTATAATACTTTACTAATAAGTACTTACTTCAGTCTGTGGAAGTAAGGTAAACCTCACAGATTATTTGGATAGCTTGTATCATAGGACCTTGCCAAGATGATCTAGTCCAGAACTTGGTGTCCTATCATCAGGATATCTCAAGATACTAGGCGATTTGATACCTACTTATTTCAGCCATCCACTGACTCTGGGTTAAAAACATTGCTTTCCTGATTGTGGTAGCAATTCCTTAATTTCTTTTCTTTTTTTAAAAAATTTGCAGTTGGAGTGCCTCAAGCTTATCGCCTCTCAAAAGTTCACAGACAAACGCATTGGCTATTTAGGGGCAATGCTGCTGTTAGATGAAAGACAAGATGTCCATCTTCTCATGACAAACTGTATCAAGAAGTAAGTCTTTTCCTTCTTTTAATAACTACTTTGTGCTTTTAAAGTTTTCTTACAATATGACATTGAGAGCTTCTATTTATTGACTTTATTTACTACCTAGAATATATTTGAATTGCTCTTATAGTTTGTGTGTAAAGAAGGTAAACAAAGGATTAAAACTTCTATAGGGCAATATTTATTATTATCTTTTAAGATTTTATTTATTTATTTGAGAGAGAGAGAGTGTGAAAGCACACGGAAGCAGGGGGAGGATGGGGGAGGGAGAGAATCTCAAGCAGATTCGGCACTGAGTGCAGAGCCTGATATGGGGCTCCATCCTGTGACCCCATAATCATGACTGGAGCCAAAATCCAGAGTTGGTCACTTAACTGACTGAGCAGGTGCCCCTGTAGGGGGTAATTAAATGAAGGCATTGCATGTATAACATCTTCAGGCATAGGACCACAGTTTAGCAATGAGACAAGAATTTGGGCCTACAGGGAATAGAAAAAGCATTGGTAAATCAGAGATTTCTTGTATTTCCAGGACCTTGAATACTATGAGTAATGAAATTTTACATTTATTAAAGAATTACCAGTGTATGTTCTGAGTAAATACCATTTAAAGGTAAAAGAAGAGGTTTTGCTTGTTAGTGGTCTAACTCAAGATTTTACTTGCATGAAATTTTACTTAGGCTTTTGAATTTTTGTGTTTCTTTTTTTTCCTCTAATGGGTGCTTTACTAGTCCAGTCATGTTTGTTTAACTTACAAACTGAGGAATGCTTGCTATATGGAGGAATTAGAGTAGCTGAGCAAGGGAATTAGCAGTTCTTCCCAGCATCCTTCTTACATCAAATGTTTATTCAAAAGTTGTGGAAGTTCTGGTGGCCTTATTGGTTAAAGGTACTTTTTGGTTTGTTTTAGTTTGGTTTTGGTGTGTCTATTAGTTTAATCTCCTTTTGTAGATTTCTTTTTCATTTGTAGTATTTGTTTGACAGAAAGTAGAAGCAGGGGATATAGGTAATCACGTTTGTAGTTACTGAACTCTTACACTTTTATAAGTGGTCAATAATGTTCTACTTTAAAATTTCCCAGTGGATGATGGAAAATCCCAAAATGAGAATTACGATTTGCTTGTAAATATAGAGGGTGTCATGTAAATACATTGAGTCTGTGAACTTAATTTTGGGGGAATTTAATTTTGGGTCTTGAAATAAATGCTAATGAAAATACGAAGTTGATTCATGTATTCAACAAATACCTGTTGTATACCTGCTGCGTGCCAGGAGCTGTTACAAGTTCTGGGGAGGGAGAGTGAAAACAATTGGCAGAGATCCTTGGTGTTACAGAGGTTACAGTCTTCATGTTCAGCGTGACTCTTTTATACCTTTACTCTGGCTGGGCCTCTGAGAGTTTCTTTAATTTTGGTTCTTGCATGCTCTGTTGCCCTTATTAGTTAAGCCTTCAGTCACATGCTGATGATTTGGCAGTTCTGCCTAGCAGCAAGTTCATATTAAAGAGTTAATACCAAACTCAAGTGTAGGTTTATAGCTTGATAAAAAATTGAAGAATGAAGCACATAGGCAAGGAAGCAATCTTTGTTTTGAATTTTAATGAGACCTAACCAGGCCTCAGGTGAACTTTTTGAGACAGAGCTAATAGTTGGGAATTGATCTGGCCCCTTAGTCAAAACTCAGGTTAAAGGACTTTGGGCCATTTAGTTTTGTTTTTCAAAAATATTTGTTAATGAACGGGTTGGTTTGTTTTGTGAGGTTTTTTGGTTTTTGTTTGTTTTGCTTTTGGTTTTTATTATGGGGCATCATTGTGTACCAGTGGTTTTTATGTTTAATAATGAATATTTTCCGGGATGCCTGGTTAAGTGGCTGCCTTCGGCTCGGGTCATGATCCCAGGGTCCTGGAATTGAGTCCCACATTGGGCTTCTTGCTCAGCCAGGAGCCTGCTTCTCCCTCTGCCTGCCGTTCTCCCTGCTTGTGCTCTCTCTCTGACAGTACATAAAATCTTTAAAAAAAAAAAAAAAAAAAAAAAGAATGTTTCCCTCATTGTTCATTGGCCTAGAAAAGCTCTAAGCAATTGAAGATCTTGGAATCTTTAAAAATTGGATATGATATTTTAAGAGCTTGCATTATGCAAATGTTATTAATCATTGAAAAATGAATGAAAAGTCAGCTAAATATTCTTGGAAACTGGGAACCTAAATGGGGAAGTCATAGTTAAGACTTAAATATTATTGGGGCATGTGGGTGGCTCACTCGGTTAAGTGTCTGCCTTCAGCTCAGGTCATGATCCCAGGGTCTGGGGATCGAGCCCTGAATCAGGCTCCCTCCTCAGCTGGGGGCCTGCTTCTCCCTCTCCTTCTGCCTCCTGCTTTGCCTGCTGCTCTGCCTGCTTGTGCATGCTCTCTCTACCTCTCTGTCAGATAAATAAATAAAATCTTAAAAAAAAGAAAAAAAGACTGAAACATTATTTTTACCAGGAAAAAAAAAAAACTTTTTTGGGAGAGAGAGAGAGGGCAAGCAGGGGGTGGGGTCAGGGGGAGGGGCAGAGGGGGAGAGAGAGAGAGAGAGAGAGAGACACACTCTTATTTATTTATTTATTTTTAAGATTTTATTTGTTTATTTGACAACACAAGCAGGAAGAGTAGCAGGCAGAGGGAGAGGGAGAAGCATTCTCCCCACTGAGCAAGGAGCTCAACATAGGGCTTGATCCCAGGATGCTTGGATCATGATCTGACCTAAAGGGAGCCGCTTAACCCACTGAGCCACCCATGTGCCCTGGAGAGAGAATCTTAAGTAGTCTCCATGTCCAGCTTGGAGCTTGACTCAGGGCTTTATCTCACAATCCTGAGATCATGACCTGAGCCAAAATCAAGAATTGGACACTTAACTGACTGAGCCACTCAGGTGCCCCTTATCAGTCTTTTTTTTTTTTTTTAAGATTTTATTTATTTATTTGACAGACAGATCACAAGTAGGCAGAGAGGCAGGCAGAGAGAGAAGGGAGGAAGCAGGCTCCCCGCCGAGCAGAGAGCCCGATGCGGGGCTCGATCCCAGGACGCTGGGATCATGACCTGAGCCGAAGGCAGAGGCTTTAACCCACTGAGCCACCCAGGCGCCCTCTTATCAGTCATTTTTATCTTAAATATTAAAATTGCTAAAAAGTAGCAAACATGGCTAATTTATGCTTTACTTTCTTTTCCTTTCTTTATTCAGGGAAGGTTAAAACCATTTATTATTTTAAATGAAATTAAATTACCAGTAGTGAACCCCTTACATGTTAACAGAAATAACGTTTTTAATGAAAAATTATTTTCCAAAATAAAAACAATTCAAATGAGAAAAAGAACATTATTTCATATTTTTTTTAATCTTTAAACATCTGGTCTAATGGAAGACAGCCAGATGTCATACTTGCTTCTACATTCAATTTCTTGTGTTGTTTTGATTGAAGTATGTGAAGATTATCCAGCCTTTCACAGATAGTTGGATAGTTAGAAAAAGGAAGAGGACTTTAATAGCCTTTCAGATAACTGGATATTCTTCTTTGATACCATACCAAAACTCCATAAATGGTAGTTTCTTAAGGATTAGTTGCAAGGTGGAATTTGAAACCATATTAGTGAAGTTTGGTAGTTTGTTATATTAAACCCATTGGTCCTCTTGCACTTGGAATCTTTTACTCATGTATGAATTTGTAACACCATGCCTAAGTCACTTGGGAAAAATTGGCCGAGTTAAAGTATTGGTAGACTATGAAGTTCATCATGGCAATACAAATTATCCAAAATTCTCTCACTTCAAAGCTTGGATTTTATCATTGGCAACAAGTATTGTCAGTTGTTGCTCTTGATAGGCCAACTTGGCTCCTTTTCCAGAAGATGTCACCTCATACCCAAATCTTAATAATTATGTTTGTCTGTTATTTTTCAAATAAATATTGTATATATTTGAAAAGTTCATAGTTAGGGGCACCTGGGTGGCTCAGTCGGCTGAGCGTCTGCCTTTGGCTTAGGTCATGATCCCAGGGTTCTGGGATCGAGCCCCACATTGGGTTCCCTGCTCAGTTGGGAGCTTGCTTCTCCCTCTCCCTCTGTCCCTCCTGCTCGTGCTGTCTCTTATCTCAAATAAATAAGAACAGAAGTCTTAAAAAAAAAAAAGTTCATAGTTTAGCTTGCAAGTGCACAGGTGCTTTTCTCTGAGATTGCCACTTGGGTGTGCAGAAGTTCTTTATGAATACTTAATATTTCCTCACACAATATTAAACAGTATGCATTTGAGTCAAGATTTAGTAAAACTGAGCTGCTTTACTGCTCTGTCAACAGGCAGTGAAACAGACTCATTCCTTCCCTCCCTCCCTCCTTCCCTCCCTTCTATCCATCCTTCCTTCCTTCCTTCCCTCCTTCCTTCATCTGTCTGTGTGTCGCAGTGAATACAATGACCACTAGTACAGTTTGGTACCACTACTCGGCCAGTAATTCTCTCCACCACTGCTTTTGCATCAAGTGCAAATGTCAATATAGTTGGCAAATAACAAGTTAGTATTGTGAAAATAGTTTGGCTGTCCTGGACCCTGTGAAACAGTCTTGGGGCCTTCCAGAGATCCATTAACCACTGAAATCCTTGAGAACCACCAACTAAAGAATATTAAAATGCTCTTAAAGTGGGTAGAAGTAGCATAACTCATATAGTCATTCAGCTTCTAAATAGTAGAAGTTGATTATAATAAATAGATGAATTTACTGGTTCAAGCTTTTTAATATTTCAGCTTTCTCTGAAGGTATACTTCCTGGCTGGTTTGTAAATAATTTTGTACAGTAATCAGTGTCTGTTAGAGATAGGATTTTGTGTATCTGTATCACCAGATACTGGGCCTCACCGTAAATATCTAGTTTAGTTTGTTAAAGGTTGTTTAATTAGCTAATTTTTCTAGTTACTATTTTTTTCTTCTTTTGAATACATAAAAATGTAAAAATTAGGGTGTTTGGGTTGTTAAGTTGTTAACTGTCTGCCTTCAGCTCTGGTTATGATCCCAGGGTCTTGGGATCAAGCCCTGTGTCAGGCTTCCTGCTCAGTGGGAGGCCTGCTTCTCCCTGTCCCACTCCCCTGCTGGTGTTCCCTTTCTCACTATGTCTGTCTGTCATATAAAGAAATCTTTAAAAAAATGTAAAACTTAATGTGACAGCAAGGTAAATATTACACCACAAGGTTAGAGGTTTCAGAGTATTTCTGTTGTGATATTTAAGTCACCTTAAATGCTCTAGTAGTGGGGACTGCTTTTTGATTTTTTTTTTTTTAAGGTTTTGGTTGATGTATGTATATCTTGTCATTTTTAAAGTAATTACTAGTAAAGCATATTAAATTTTTTAAATTTTTATTCTTTAGATAGAATGTGCATGCGCCAGAGTGGGGCGGGGGGAAAGTGGGGGAGTAAGGGGGTGTCAGGCAGGGGGAGGAGGAATGGAGGGAGAGAGAGAGAATCTTAATTGGGCTCCTCACCCAGTGTGGAGCCCAATGCAGGGCTCGATTTCACAACCCTGAGATCATGACCTGAGGGAAATGAAGAGTCAGACCCTTAACTGAGCCACCCAGGCGCCTCCCCAAATCTTCTAAACATATAGTTGTGCTTCACATTTCTGTCTTTGTTGGCTTTCACTTTCATTGGTTTGCTGAATTTTCTAAAGTAGTTTGTCTTCAACAGATAACATATTGCTGAATTTCTGTTACTTTGGTATTTGGAAACATGGAGTTGTAAGCCTATAGGAGGCACTGTAAATCAGTTCACTGTATTGGTAATTTGTAATAAGGTAAACATTTTTGCAACAAATAATCTTATTAATTATTTTTCTTACTGGACAAATTGTGAATCATTCAGAGTTGCCTCATTAGATTGTGAAGCTTCTGTATGGGGAGCACCAGTAAAAGCATGTTCATTTCTACCTTTTTCCATTCTTTTGCAGTGATCTTAATCATAGCACGCAATATGTACAGGGGCTAGCACTTTGTACCCTTGGCTGTATGGGCTCTTCAGAGATGTGCAGAGATCTTGCAGGAGAGGTAGAGAAACTCCTGAAAACCTCCAATTCTTACTTAAGAAAAAAGGTAACTTTTAATGAAACCAAATATCTGCATTTGGATCAGGGACTATTATGGAGATGGGGAGGCAAATTATTTTTGAGAGATGATGGTATAACGTATCTTTCTTGGCAGTAGATATATTTTAAATGATTATATATGAATCAGGTGTTTGTAAGTCGAAATCTGTCTTTATACTAATTTTGGAGGTCGGGGTTTTTTTTAATTAAATAATTAACTCCAGTTGGTAATTGTGAACACTTTAATTCTTCTCTTAATTCCCCTTTTTTCAAGAAAATGATTTATAAACAAACAAACGTTACTGGATATCCTAGATACCTAATTACTTCCTAATTTGCCAGGTTCTAAACAGTATTAAATAGAGTGATAATGAACAGAACTTCAAGAATTTACTTTTGTCCTAATAATTAGTGCCCATGTCTTTGTATGAGTGACTTTGAATCTCTGGAAGTGCAGTTCCATTGGGACCTACGTAATTATTAGAGAATGATCTAGAATATACTTTATAAATTGGTGTGTCTAAATGGAATAGTAATGGAAGACAATAATCTTACTCTCTTACTTGCTTTCATATGTTGATATAAACATTTATGTTTTTTAAAATTGTGCTTGAACCTTGTACCCTTCATAAACAAAGGGTGTAAAATGTAGAACTTAGAAGACGCGAACACTTACTATTGCCTGGTTGTCATTCACTGTGCCGCCACATTAATGGTGTGACAAGGCCCACGCTGTTTTCTAGGATCATGGACTGTTGATGATGATTGTGAACCAAAGTCAGTGCTTTCTCTTAAAGTATGAGTGGGCTGCTCTTGTTCAGAAAGTACATTATTTCATGAAATAAAACACTTCTGTGGATTGGAAAAAAAATCTTTTTTTCCCCCAAATATAACTTGGGAAGAATTAGCTGAAATCTTTTCTTGTTACTCTATCTATTTTGTTTGTGGTATTTTACTCCAGCAAATAGTATTTATGGGTACTTTTGGTATGCATAATCAAAATTAGTCTTTGTACCTTTTTTTCCAGTGAACAAGCTAAGACCATCTTTTCTTCAGTAGAGACTAGCTAATTATCAAATGATTTTCTTAATATCAGCAGAGAATGAATTGGGGAAGATAATAGGTATTATTAAAACTAACAGTAGTAATGTATCTTTAAATTTTATGGTGTTTTTATAAAACCTTTTGGTCATCTTAGAAGAATGAGTATCACAAATGGAAATCTTTATTTTTTACTTTGTAAAACACAGAAGTTATATTTAATTTGTTTGATAAATTCATATTAACCATGGTCTAGTCTAGGAAGTTTCTGTCCACTTATTTAGTAATACATGAATAAAGGGACAGCTGAGCTAAGAGTTCTCATTAATGAAATAGTATAAATTGGAAAGTCCTGACCAGTTAATATGTAATAAATCTGATGTCTCACTTCTTTGTTCTTTCTTCTTTCATTAGGTGAACTAAATGATAAGGCTTTTGTTGGTATTTTTTGCAAGACTGGTTGCCCTGACTTAGTTGAAATAAATCTTTTTTCTTTTCCTTCATAGGCAGCACTGTGTGCTGTTCATGTCATCAGGAAGGTTCCTGAACTTATGGAGATGTTTTTACCAGCAACAAAAAATTTATTGAATGAAAAGAACCATGGTAATGTGATTTGGATGTGCTTGTGAAGTACTGAGGGAAAGCAGGAAAGAGAAGGGGCTTCAGGGAGTTTTGGCTTTCTCTTTGAGTGCAGTGGACTTGCCTTTTTGTTGTGCTTAGACACTGCCAGGAAGGGTTGATGGGTCAAATCTCACTTCTCTCAAATCCTAATTTTATAATTAGAGATTGATTCCTTTATAGTAAACTTGGTTTTTATTTTCAGTCCTCTTTTACTATATTAAAAATACTGTGTTAAGTTACTAATACTCAGTGTAATGTACAAATGATCCTAGCCTTGATTTTCGTATCTAAAACACTTTGATTTCCTAGCTATCTTACCCTAGAAAAAAAAAAAACATTATATTTTTATTACCTTGTGGTAGGAGTATAAAATTTATGAAAATCCTTTAGGTTACTTGTAATAGGAATTTATAATGGGTACTTAGATATATTTATATAAAACTTGAGAGAAACTAAATGGAACATGGCTATTTTTTCCCATACTTTTATTCTTATTTTGAAGTCAGTGAAACAAGTTCTGAGGGAAGAAATTCAGTTGTCCTACTAAATGTTAAGAGAAAAATAGTAAGGTATATTTAATTTGGTTAATTCAGTCCTGTGCCTAGAAGGCTCAAAATAAACTTGTTGGACAAATGAGTGGTAGGGTACTTACTTATTATTAGTGGAAACTATTGTGAGATTTTTTTTACTCTGGAACAAGTGTATTTACTTTGTCATCCATAATTACCTTGGAATTTTGATTCATTTTATCTGGAAATTTAAAAGTTTTTTTAAGATTTTTCCTTTTTGAATGATCAGATCTCAGCTAACAGCTTTTTAATAAGTACAGGGCAGATGATACCTAGCTTATAGTGACTGTGAGTATTTCCTTATGGATAGGCTCAGATGGAGAGACACATGTGTTGGTTTTCATTTTTTAGCAGTTATCTTAGTTAAATAGTTTAAAATATTCTGATTTAACTGAGTTGACCAGGCATCAATTTAATACTTCTTTGTATTCACCTCAATGCTTAGCTTCTTTGGGAAATTAAAAACAAAAGTAGCAACTATCTTTTTGGAATTGACCTGCAGAACTCAAAGCCCTATTCTGTGGAGTTGAATAATATGTAGCCTCATTTTAGTTTTCATTTGCTCTTATCTTTCAGGTGTCCTTCACACATCTGTAGTCCTCCTCACAGAAATGTGTGAACGAAGCCCAGACATGCTCGCACATTTCAGAAAGGTAGGTACCATTCTGTATGCCTAAGCCTTTCTTTTCTTTTCTTTTTTTTTTAAATTAATTTATTTGACAGACAGAGATCACAAGTAGGCAGAGAGGCAGGCAGAGAGAGAGGAGGAAGCAGGCTCCCCGTTGAGCAGAGAGCCCAATGCGGGGCTCGATCCCAGGACCCTGGGATCATGACCTGGGCCGAAGGCAGAGGCTTAACGCACTGAGCCACCCAGGCGCCCCTGCCTAAGCCTTTCTTGATCGAAAAACAATTTTCCTGAAGAGTACATGATTTCCTCACTTAGGAATTTTCTTTTGAAAGGAAGTTATGGAGCTGAATAAAGGACTTGACCAGCCCTGCTGTGTGGTAGGGCTGGAAGCCAGATTTAGGCATATAAGAACTGGCAGTAGTACAGTGTTTTCCCTTTCATAATAGAAGTCTCTCAGTGTTGGCACACCTACCAGTCTCTCATGTGCTTTATCTGCTGTTTTCACATTGAAGTCAGGAAATGTAACTTGAGGTCAAATTACAAACAGGAATTGTGTGTGCGTGCACGTGTGGGGGGCGGGTGTGGGTGTTGGTGGGTGGGTGGGTGTTGGTGGGTGGGTGGGTGGGTGGGTGGTGCGGTGTGTGTTTTTAAAGGCAGGTAATTTATTTTTTTTAAGGTGAAAACTACAAAGTGAAGTTCGACATTACTTTTATGTAACACAGGGTCACCTTCTGTTCATTTTAGACTGTTGACTGAAGTCTAGCTTTCTTAGGCTCCCCCCTCTCTTTCTTACAGCATTCTAAAGTGGAAATTTTTGTTTTCTTCACTGGCTTTTAGAAGACGGTAGTAAGGATGCCTGGGAAAAACTGTACTTTGAGTAGTTACATGCATTTAATTCCTTTTTAAGGTGCTGATCACTCGATAAATGGGGCTTATTTTGTATTTTAGATCTAACGAGGCTCTAATAGCACTTATTTTTTTGGTTGTTGTTTTTTTTTCTTCTTCTTAGATGTTCATGTCTTGATTAAATTATTGTAAAATAGTATGAGGCCTGTATCTGTCCCTAATGCTTGCTTTGTATGTTTTGTTCCTGTTGTCTGTTTGGAATCCTGCTGTATGTTAGAATGAAAAGGTAAGAATTAACCCTCTTTTAGATGGTGCATGCTGGCATTAGGTCCTTAGTAGCTTTTGTGCATCCATCCACAAATGTAGCTTTTTAAAAAATACATTAATGCTGAAGCTGTGCTTAATATTATGAGTTATTTGTTTTAGCATTTTTGGCTAACTCCCGAGTCCGGTTTTTGTCTTGTCACTTAAACTCCTCACTCCAAAGTCAGCCTTGGATTTCAGTTGCAGCCTTTCCTGAATTCTAAGCCTCCTTCTCTGCCTTTTCTTCATATTCACTTGAGAAACTTTGAACAGTTTCCCGGTGGCTTTGGTGATGGCAATTCCAGATCAGTTTGGAGCCTTGGCACAAAACACTGCTTCTTTTTGAAGTAGATATTTTAGAATCATGTGTGGGTAACCTCATACTTTATAAAAAGCTCTGTATGTACTTCTGAGCTCTCAATTCAGACTTAGAGCTTTTATTTCTCCCCTTACCTGCACTTACTCTTTCCTGGAAGTTTTGGGATATGAAAGGATTTTGGGATAGAGTGGGTGGGCATCAACTGATTTTCATGGCTGCAGCGTTTCCCTTTGTCATCTTATCTTGTTTGTCTTGTCATAAGTTTTAGTGACTTGCGTTTTTGTCTGAAAAATAAAGCTGGGTTCCAAGAATTTGTATGCTAAACATTTAGGCATTTGTGCTTTTTGTCCCAGGGCAATTTTACGTGGTGTGCTGGTCTTGTGTCCGTGAATAAAAAAATTTGTGAATTTAGTAGCCCAGGGACAAAAGACTTCTCTAAGAAATCAGGTGAAACAAGTAATTAGGGATATGTGTAGTAAAAAAAAAAAGGAGGCCATTGGGAAGCATGCGGGGTGAGCCACTTTTTGTGCAGAGCTTGGTAACTAGGTGATCCCGGCTTTATTACATGTTAAAAGCAGTTTACAAATTTATATTATTCTTCCCACTAATATAAATCTGTCCACAGTTGACAGATTTAATGGGGATTCTGTTTAGAATTTACAGGTCACCATAACTTAGGTTTGTTTTAATCTCGGAGTTGTCCAAGTTAGAATTTTGTTTAAATGGCTTATGCATCACCTAATTCTGAAGTGTTACAGCCAAACTTCTTTAAATTCATACAGGTTATATTCTTATATTGAAAAGTGGCCTCAGTGTTGCGAGTGCATTCCTTGGCCTTTGTTTTGATCTTGATCCCCTTTTAAAACTGAGGCGTAAGGAGGAACAAGAGCCAGAACACAGTGAGAAAAAGTCATTGAGTTGCAGCAAATTGGTTGGGGCTGTTCTGATCGCCTCCAAAAGAAATGTGATTTGCTTCACTTTGGACACTTGTTTTCTTAATTTTAGGTGATTAGAGTTGTTTATGTAGCTAAATTGAGTTTTTAGTTGGAGCCCAGAAAAGTTCCCATTGTGGAGCACATTTTGGAACAGGGTTTAAGATTAAGTGCTTACTCAACAGAATGAAATGAATGATAACATTTGAAGCATTTAAAAAAAATACTTTGAAGTTCAGCTTAGCCATAAAATTGCCTCTACTATGTGTTATGATTCTAGTGGATGAAGTAAAGGAAGGGCAAGAGGGGGATTCTGACCATAAGGAATATATAGTTTCACTAACAAGATGAGACAAAGTAGGCAACAAAGTGTGTATAATTAAGTGCTGAAATAAAACTTTACCAAAAATTATATCTTATGAGTTAAGAATAGGGAAAGGAAATTATTCACGGCCTCGCTATCTTCTTAAGGTGAAAAGTACAATTTTTTTATGTGTCTTTTCTACTTGGTCAATGTTGGAGGCTTTTGGATTCCCTGTTGTTTGTTGGAAAAGAATAGAACTAGCCTTGTCTTAAGTTTTTTCTCTGTTTGAGATAGTATATCTTAAAACTGTAATTTTAATAAAATCACCAGTATTTTTTGGTGATGACATTTTATATTCAAATGTTTGAGTGTGTAAAAACCGAACATGTTTGTGTTACTGAGATATGTCAAGTTCTCTAGAAGTAGAAATGCAGTGTGCCCTGTAGGCATCTGTTTGACTTGATTCCCACAGGCTTTCTGACCTCCTGTTACTTATAGTATCTTTGCATATATAACTCTAGGGTAAAAACGTCATTTGTTTTTTTAATTCAGATAAAATACATATTCCGTCTTGAGTTCCTGGCCTAGGTACTCTTAAGTTCTGTTTATCAAGCATCAGCAGTATACCAGCGTATGGTATCAGTAGAATTTTCTTGGATTCAGACCCTTGCACCCTTTTTAATTAGGCAAATTACCTGTCTATTCATGAGAAATTCTTTCATGTTCACTGTTTTTTGATGCACTTTTCTTCTCTGCAGCTTGTGCCCCAATTAGTTCGTATTCTAAAGAACCTCATCATGTCGGGATATTCACCAGAACATGATGTTTCTGGTATCAGTGACCCCTTTTTGCAGGTGAGGTTGAAAGAAAATTTTGGAGAAGTGAATTTAATACCTTTGGAATAAATTGTTTCTTTCCTCTTAAGTTTATGTCAGTAGGAATTTGATAATTAACTGACTAAACCAATTACATTAATAAGTGAATAGTGACAGTTCTATACTGCATTAATAGAATAAAATTATAGTTGTACTGTGTAATATCTATTGCATAGAGACTTGACTTATCAATATACTGTAGCTTTGTAGGTGGTGGTATCCTTTAGCTGTGGAGTGATGAAGTGTGGGTTGTCTAATTACTTCATTCAGACTTAGAAGTATTTACTACTTTTCTAAAGATAATGTTTAAAATTCTTCTGTTTGAATTTTGACCATTTCTAATGAGATCTGAGACTTCATTTAAGTTATTTGAGTTTCATACCAAGTAAGTTCCTTTGTGCCAGGCGTAATTTGTTGACACTAATCATGTTTTGCACGTTAGGTACGAATTTTGCGGTTATTAAGAATTTTAGGACGAAATGATGATGACTCAAGTGAAGCTATGAATGATATATTAGCACAGGTGAGTAGGCTCAGTCTGCGTTGTATAAAATCTTCATTTTAGTGTAGTGGGAGTAGAACGATTCTGGTTAGATGGAGCAGTATTTATTTGTGTCTCCTCATTGGTGGCTGTAATCATTCACAAACTGTCTCTTGTTACCTCTGGATATTTTTTGAAAGTGTTATTTTATCACTAATGTACTGCCCACTTGTGACTTTTCAGGTTGCCACAAATACGGAGACTAGTAAAAATGTAGGAAATGCTATTCTTTATGAAACGGTTTTGACTATCATGGATATTAAGTCAGAGAGTGGACTGCGAGTAAGTCTTTTTAAATCTTTTCCCTAAACATTTCAATTAGAATAAATAACTTAGGCTTGAGTACTTTAGAAATGAATTGCATTTGGAAATTAACTTTAGGAAAGTGATGTGGAATGTATAATGCTGTGTTTTGGGATCTGAAGTATCATTCCTCCATTGAAGGCTTTTAATACTGATTACAATAAAGTTTGGAAGCTCTCAGGTATAGTTAGATACATAGATACTGTTGAGTGAAGGAAACATTTCAAAATAAGCTTTTGTTAGAGCCATGATTTGAATTGTATTCATCACTCCAAATAAGACATCATATTTGAGTTACTTTGTTTTTCTTAAATATTTGTGTTTTTTTTTTAAGAAATGAACACTTAAAGTAAAAAAACTAAAATAGTACCAAAGGTATGTAGGGAGGGAAATGTTTGCCTGTAGCTTTCACGTTCTAGTGGGGAATATTGTTACCCTTTCTTCATGTATTTTTTCAGAAATCTGAAAACGTATCTGTACATGTGTATTTCTTCTCTTCCCCACTTTTTGAAACTTTTGGCAATTATTTTAGACTTACAGAAAAGTTGCAAAAATAGTTCAGAGCTTGTACATACCCTTCACTCAGTTTCCCTTAATGTTAACATCATGCATAACTAGAGATAATTATCAAAATTAAGGAGTTAATATTGGTATCATGCTAAATTACAGAATTTAGTCAGCGTCCACCAGTTTTTCTATATCTGCCATTTTTCTTTTTGAGGAGCTGATCCTCGATTCCACATTGTATTTAATTGTCATGTCTCCTTAGTGCCCTCCAGTCTGAGGCAGTTCCTCCATCTTTCTGTGCCTTTCATGACTTTGACACTTTTGAAGAGTACTGATCAATTACTTTGTAGAATGTCCCTCAGTTTGGCTCTCTCTCAAGTTTTCTCATGATTAGACTGAGGTTAGGCTTTTTTGGCAAGACTACCACAGAAGTGATGTGCCCTTTTCAGTATCCTATGAGGAGAGACATGCTATCTGTTTGTTTCATTACTGGTGATATTAACCTTGGTCATTTGGTTAAGGTGGTGTCTGTTGTGTCTCTCCACTGTATTGTTATTTTTTCCTTTGTAATTAAAAATAGTTTGAGGGAGACACTCTGAGACTTTGCAAACACCCTGTTCTCAGACTTTTTGCCCACCCATTTTAGTATCCATCCAAGAATCTTTTTTTTTTTTTTAAGGATTTTACTTATGTGTTTGACAGACAGAGATCACAAGTAGGCAGAGAGGCAGGCAGAGAGAGAGGGGGAAGCAGGCTCCCCACTGCGCAGAGATCCTGATGAGGGGCTCAATCCCAGGACCCTGAGACCATGACCTGAGCCGAAGGCAGATGCTTAACCCACTGAGCCACCCAGGCGTCCCTCCATCAGAGAATTTTTTCTACAGTAGTTATTAGGATGGTGTTCCAGTGACACTTTTCTATTTGCCTCATTTTTTCCTCATTAAATAAATGTAATTCCTCTGTAAGGAGGAATTTATTCATGAATTTATTCATTTTTTCAGTCACTTAATGATAAAAGAATCGCTAGTTCATAGCCTTGTAAGAAACAGGTTTACTAAATACAGTCCAGTATTTAAATGTATACAGTTCTTTTTGTCCTTATCGTCCCAGTATCTAGATAACTTAACCAAAGTAATTTAGGTTAGTTCTCTTCCTCTCCCTCCCTTTCAAGCAAAATGAGAACATATTATATAGATTGTCCTGCACCTTACTCTTTCCACATAACATTATCTTGGAATTAGTCCATATTCATGTATAGAGACCATTCCCATTAAAAAAAAATGGTGGAATATACATAATATAAAAGTTAACCATTTTTAAGTCTGTAGTTCAGTGGCATTAAGTAATTCACTTTTGCAACCAGCACCACCATATATCTTCTGAACCTCTTTGTCTTCCCAAACAGAAACTTTGTACCCATTAAACAATAACTTTCCATTATCTCCAACCTTCAGTGCCTGGCAACCATCATTCCACTTTCTTTTTCTGAATTTGACTATTCTTGATACCTCATAAAAGTGGAATCATAGAGTATTGTCCCTTTGTAGCTGGCTTATTTCACTTAACGTAATGTCTTCAAGGTTCATCCGTGTTATAGTATGTGTCAGAACCCTAATGGCTGCGTCATGCTCCATTGTGTGGATGTGCCATAGTGTACTTAGCAAATTTGCTATTAATGGACACTTAGGATGTCCCAGTCATTTGTGATTACAGATAGTGTTGCAGTAGATTCTTGTGCATATGTACAAGTGTGTTTTTCAGATAAATTTCTATAAGTGGAATTGTTGAAGCAGAGGAGATGTTTAAAATATGTATAATTGCCAGAATTCTCTCCAGTGAGTCTGTGCCAATATTATTCTTCCACTAACAGTATAAAAACTTTAAAACATAATCTTCTAGCAATTACTTTTGAAAGAGTATGATTTTATGAGTTTGCCCTCAGATTTTTGTTTTGTTTCATTTTTGTTTTTTGCTAGCCATCTATAGAAGTATCAACTATCACCTTTAAATAGTTTTCACCGTCATGGGTCAGGAGGTGATCCTTATACAACATAAATGTTTAATTTTATTAGATTTTTTAACCTGTGTTATTTCTCTTTAGGTCCTAGCCATAAACATCCTTGGTCGTTTCTTATTGAACAATGACAAGAATATTAGGTAAGTCAAATGGAAAATATCTTGTATCTTGGTATTAGAAACTCAAGTGTTTTCAAGAGTGATTTTGCTCAAGATCGCATATGTACTGAGTGACTTTCTAGAACTTCAACTCAGGATTTTTATTTTTAAATTTTAAAACTTAAAACTACTGTTTCGTAAAGAATTTGAGGATTTGGCTCATGACTTAACTTTTACTTTGGTTTACACTGTCAGCATTAGGAGTCAGCGAACTTTTTCTGTGAAGGATCAGATGGTCACTATTTTAGGCTCTGTGGGCCTTAAGGTGTCTCTGGCAGCTATTCAAAACTCTATGTCTTGGTATGAAAGCAATCATAGACTATGTAAGTGATGACTGGCTGTGTTCCAGTAAAAATTCATTTACAGAACCATGCAGCATAGGGCTAGAGTCTTGTAGATAGAAGCTGTGGCTTGCGGACCTCTGCTCTAAATTAAGAAGAAAAATGTAACATTTTGCACTGCAGACCTGGAATGTGTTTGTGAACTCCAGCTAATTTTTTTAAGTAGATGAATTTGTAAGTATTTTATTTTGTTACTTTCCTTCATGTATTATATCCTTCTTGCCCTTTTTCCCGTTTTTTTTTTTTTTAAAGATTTTATTTATTTATCAGATAGAGATCACAAGTAGGCAGAGAGAGAGGGGGAAGCAGGCTCCCCGCTGAGCAGAGAGCCCGATGCGGGGCTTGATCCCAGGACCGTGGGATCATGACCCGAGCCGAAGGCAGAGGCTTTAACCCACTGAGCCACCTAGGCGCCCCCCCTTTTTCCCGTTTTAATCAGGAGAAAATATTCTTTCTTATCATGTGAGCATTTAAAAGTGTGTAAATAATCATTGTGGTACCCTGAATTATCTCCTCCTTTCAAAAGAATTTTTAAATATTTGAATCTTAAACTCAGATTTTTATAGGGGCAGTTTTGGTACCAGTATCAAATAAAAACAAAATACAGATGGTAACATTGAAATCATTTCCTCCTGTGTTTTGGGGCTGAGGAAAGGCATACTATATGCTTGTTTTGTTGTACTGCTTGGAAGAATTTGGAAGAATGGAATCAGTCACTTTTAGAAGTTTAAGTGGACTTGACCATGAATGCAAATCTAATAAATTCTCGTGATTACCACTACTTAAAATTGTATTTTCTTTTATGCCTTTAAGATGTTACTATTACACTAATTCCGTTTTGACTTTTAAATATTTAAAGATATATAGTCATTAGACATCTTCTTTGTCATTATTTAAGTAGAGAAGAACTATCCTGAATTTTACATTTCATTTCTGTTTTCTGCAACTTTGTTTCATCCAGATATGTAGCTTTGACATCTTTGTTGAAGACGGTGCAGACAGATCATAACGCAGTACAGAGGCACAGAAGCACAATTGTGGACTGCTTAAAGGATTTGGATGTCTCAATAAAACGGTAACAGATTACTGATCGTTCTCTGGTCTACCCCCTACCTGATAACTTCATAATAGTTCTGAGAATGAGTATGTTGCCATTTGTTTATTTAGTCATTATTTTCACAGTTGAACTCTCTGCTGAGGAAATCCTTTTTAAGAGAGGATCGGCAGGGGGAAGGTTTTATCAGTGAGAGAGGCCAGTAAGGAGTACTGAAGTGCACACTGCAGTTCTCCTTGGTTCTTTGTACAAACAGGTACATATAAGCTGGGGAGAGGTCTGCTTAACAGAAGTACTGTGCTCTGTGTGCTGGAGGATGAAAATGCGGAGTGATCCATCGGCTAAGTGTTTTATCACAATGCTGAAACTCAGTTGCTGACAGCACACATTTTCCCACAGTACTTATGCCCTGAGATACTAGAAGCAGCTGTGTTTTTTAGAACAGTGCATCTAAGAATGACTGTTAGGCAGCAGATAGCACTTTGAAAAGGCAAAATTTCTATTCCCCAGTGGAGTAACTCCACTGAATCTATGGGAAGAACTGAGAGATGTTTGTAAAACCTAGTCAGAGTTGGCCTCAGTGAACTTTTGGTTGTATGTTCAAATCCAGAATAAATTAGATTTGAAGTGATCTCTGAAACCATTCATTTAACAAATATGTATTGATATTGAGTTCCTTTTATTTTCAGAGAGCAGATGCTAAGCGCGTGAGCAATGTAAAGACAGACCTAAACTCAGCCACCATAACTCACCTAGTGCTTTGCACAGGATTTTTTTTTAAATTAAATTTTTCTTTTAAAGATTTTATTTTTTTAAACATATTTTTAAAATTTATTATTTATTTGACAGACAGAGATCAAAAGTAGGCAGAGACAGAGGAAGGGAAGCAGGCCTCCCGCTGAGCAGAGAGGGGGGGGCTCCATCCCAGGAACCTGGGATCATGACCTGAGCCGAAGGTGGAGGCTTTAACCCACGGAGCCACCCAGGCGCCCCTGAAGATTTTATTTTTAAGTGATCTCTGTACCCAATGTGGGCCTTGAACCTACAACCCTACAAGAGTTGCATGCTCCACCACCTGAGCCAGCCAGGCACCCCAGGGTTTTTGTGTGTGGTGGGGGGGTGCTTTGCACAGGGCTTATAAACACCCTCTCAGTTGATTCTCCGATCAAGCCAGTGAGACAGACTAGACAATTTACTTCTATCCCCACTTAACAAATTAGTTAAAATACAGTACCATAGGAATCAAATGATTTCCTCTAAACCTACCCCTGTAAGGGGCAGACCTGGGAATAGACATTTTTTTTTTTTTAAAGATTTTATTTATTTATTTGTCAGAGAGAGAGAGATCACAAGCAGGCAAAGAGGCAGGCAGAGGGAGAGGGGGAAGCAGGCTCCCTGCCGAGCCGAGAGCCCGATGTGGGGTTCAGTCCCAGGGCCCTGAGATCATGACCTGAGCTGAAGGCAGAGGCTTTCACCTACTGAGCCACCCAGGAGCCCCTGGGAATAGAAATTAGACCTTCTGACTCCTATTGTTGTTGTTTCTCTATTGCTCAAGACTGGGATTTGCATTTCAAAAGTAAAAACTGTGTCTTCTTGACAGGCTATTTAACGCTAGGAGCTCAGACTCTGCAGCCCGAATGCCTCATTTCAAATTTTGGCTCTGTCTTTATTAAATTTGCTTTGTTCACTTAACCTTTCTCTGCCTCAGTTGTCTGATATGTAAAATGCAAATGAAAGAGCACCCACTTCAGAGGCGCCTGTTTGGCCCAGTCGGTTAGGCGGTTAAGCGTCTTAACCTGCCTCAGGTTGGATCTCTGGGTCCTTGGATTGAGCCCCACCTTAGGCTTCCTGCTCAGCGGGGAGCCTGCTTTTCCCTCTCTCTCTCCCTCAACCTCTGCCCCTCCCTACCCCTCATTTTCTCTCTCTCTCTAAAATAAATCTTAAAAAAAAAAAAAAATGAGCACCACTTCAGAGGGTTATGCAGGATTAACTGGATTATTATATGTAAAGTACTTAAGCACTGTACAAGAATTAGCTATTATTGTATCCCTGTAAAGATTGAATGTTTGGTTCATAGATTAGCTAAGATGAAAGTATCTCTTACTTATTAAATTGGTGTTTTGAAAGTAAATTATATACCATGTTTGAAATTACTGACCAAATATGAGAAGATACATGCAGTAATCTTCCAACTTTTACATGTCAAACATTTCCATTTTGCCTTGGTTGATAGGCAGTTACAGAAACTCTTATTTGCCTGCACAGCACATGTCCTTTTTCCCTTTGCATGGCCCTCATTCTCTCTTTTGCCCCCCCCCGCCCCCACCAGCTTTATTGAGAAAAAAATAATAAACATTGTCTAAGTTTGATGTTTACAGGTGCATTGATTTGATCTATATTGTAAAATAGTTACCACCATGGCATTATGACACCTATGTCATACTACATAGTTACCATTTCTTTTTTGTGCTGAGAATAGTTGAGATCTATTCCCTTAGCAACTTTCCCTTAGCAACTTTCAAGTATATAATACATTTTTATAATTATTAATTGTTGTTGTAATGCTCTGCATTAGATCCCCAGAATTTACCCATTTTATGGCTGAAGCTTGTACCTTTTGATCGACATCCCCCCCTACCCCAGACCCTGGTAACCACCATTCCAGTCTGTTTCTATGCTTTTGACTTTTTTAGCTTCCAGGTGTAGGTGACATCATACAGTATTTGTTTTTCTCTGACTTATTTCGCTTATCATAATACCTTCAAAGTGTGTTTTTATTCCAATTTTCTGTATATCTTTTGATGTAGACTGTTACATCATCTTTGGACAGAAATGGATGTAATAAAAGGTGAACGTGGGGCGCCTGGGTGGCTCAGTGGGTTAAAGCCTCTGCCTTCGGCTCAGGTCATGATCCCAGGTCCTGGGATTGAGCCCCGCATCGGGTTCTCTGCTCAGCGGGGAGCCTGCTTCCCTTCCTCTCTCTCTGCCTGCGTCTCTGACTACTTGTGATCTCTGTCTCTCAAATAAATGAATAAAATCTTTAAAAAAAAAAAAAGGTGAACGTGGTAGCTTTATCACGTTTTTAAGGAATAATGCAAAGGGGTATCTTTCGGTAATACTTTTGTTGCTTCTCTTTTTGAGCCTTTTAAGTATTCTGAATTTCAGCTTCTTAAGACTGTTGAACCCAAACTGCATTTTTGGTCATAGATAGTGTATCTTTTAGAGCTTTTTGAGGAAAAATGTTGAATGAAGATTCAAAATGCTAAAACTAACCTTGTTAACTTTAGTTGTCTTGTGTACAAAGATTGGGATCACAAGATCATGGAAGGACATCAATATATCTGCCAGTAACTTGATGTTCAGAAACAACACACCTGGGTCTTTGTTTCGTTCCTGCTATAAATATCATAACTTTTTTTTTTTTTTAATGTTTTCCCTCTGCAAGGCGTGCAATGGAATTGAGTTTTGCCCTGGTAAATGGGAATAATATCCGAGGCATGATGAAGGAATTACTTTATTTTCTGGATTCCTGTGAGCCAGAATTTAAAGCAGACTGTGCATCTGGAATCTTTCTTGCAGCAGAAAAGTAAGATTTAATTTTTACATTTATTGGTAAAAGATGCTTGGAACTTTTTGAAAGCATCTTTACAACTTGGGGAAAATGTTGTAAACCTCTTTAAAATGTGTAATGTTTATTTCAGCCTCCCAGTTGGAAATTTGCTTCGTTAGAAGGTCATTCTAGTCAGTATTTAAGTATGCTAAGACCAAAAACAGCCCACTTTTATAAAATGTCCTCTTATATTTGTTCTTCAACTTCTCATCTATGAAGAAGAGAATAGAGAAGCTTTTGTTTGTTTCTTTGTGGGTTTTGGGTAGAGAATAGAAAGACTATAGCATCACAGCATCTAAATTGTCATTCTGTGTAAAACTTTTAGGAAGAAGTACCTCAGTTTTAGCAGTATGATTATTTCTCCTCTCTGCACTGTGAATTTAAGGAAATGAGTTTCTAGTCCTGGTATTGCCTGGATCCCTTTTCTTTCTTCTCTGTCCTCCTGCTTTGTCTTCGTGATTTGTTTTCTGAAAAACTGGAGATGGCGTCCCATGTCTCAGCTCAGTAACTCGTGTTACAGTTACTATGGGAAACATCTGGGTTTGTGTACCATTTCATTACCCTTTGAAATGGGGGTAACTACTAGATTCGAAGGTAAGATTTGCCCCCAAATAATCACTTTACCAGTAAACCTAAAAAGATTATAGGACAGGATTTTTGAAAGTCACTGAGCACAGAATATAGTCCACAGGTTCCAATAATTTCATCTGGTGCCATTATTTCCCCAGGTATGCACCTTCCAAACGGTGGCATATAGACACGATTATGCGTGTTCTGACAACGGTAAGTACTGTTTTTTTAGTCAACATATACCAAGTGCAGGATGTGCTGGTTAATGAGACAGACAAATCCCTTGTTCTCAGGAGGGTTTACATTCTAGTTCTAGTGGGAGAGATAGGAAATTCATGGAGAAATACGCACTATCTTGTTAGGCAAGAAAAAGATACTACGAGAAACAGTGAAGCAGCGTGAAGGACTACAGTGATGGCAGGAGAGAGTGGAATATGGGGGCAGTGGGCCAATTTTTTTTAGATAGAGTAGTCAGGGCAGGTCACTCAGTGGAGGTGACACTTGAGGAGAGAGCTCAGTGAAAGGAGGAGCCATGCCAAGGTTTGGGGGAGCAGTAAGTGTTGCAGAGCCCTTGAGTAGCAGCAAGTGTGGCCTGCTTGGAGGCAATAAGAAGGCAAGTGAAGCCAGTAGCATGAGAGGCAGAGAATGGTAGAACTGAAGCAGGGGCTAGGTTATATAGGGCCTTCAAGGAGTTTGGAAGCCATTGGAGGCTTTTGAATGACTACATTTATTCTGGTTTTAAAATTTCAGTTTTATAAGTTATTCTTTCTTTGGCAATCTTCCAGAATTTTGGAGCATCTCTGTTTATCATTCAGTTAATAGGAATCAGAGATTTAACAGTTAAAATGAAAGTGTTGTGGCATATAAAGAAAACATAACTACCTATGTTTAGTTGCTGTGTCAGAAATAGATACCATAAAGGGAAATTTTTGCAGGTTTAATCGCATTAAAATTCAAAACTTGTAAGGCAAAAGGAAAAAAAATCTACAGAGTTAAAAGGCAAATGACAAGTGGAGAAAAACACTGTAACATATGACAGCATGTTAATATCTATAAATAGTTTACAATTAATAGGAAAATTAAACACTGTAATGGAAAAATTGGCATTTGGACAGACATTTCATAAAAGAACAAAGAAGTGGCTAGTTAACATTGACAAATACCCTTACTAATAAAGAAATTTTACTTGTAAAATTACAAGGGAGGTATCATTTTTCACTTGTCATACTTTTTAATCAAATTCCTAGTGGTAGTTAGGAAATAGAGAAATAGGTAGTACCCTCCACTTCGTATTGGGTATAAAATGGTGCCATCTTTCCAGAGTACACTTCCAGAAATCAAGATTTGGCCCCTTAACTGACTGAGGCACCCGGGTGCCCCTAGTTTATACCTTTGAATTCAGTCATTGTCTTTTTAGTAATTTATCTTGGAAAAATAAAAGGACAAGTGTACAAAAACATATATACAAAGATAATCTCAGTCTTGTTTATAATGGGAGAAAACTGGAAATAAATACAAGTCTCCAAATGGGCATTGGTTAAGCAAGTTATGAAACGTGTCTGTAGGAAGGAATGAGATCGTTAAAATTACGGAGTGTGTATATATATTTGTTGCTGTGGAATTCTGTCTGTGACATGCTGGTTTGCTAGTTTACTTGAATTAACTTCATAAAAAGTTAATGTACTAATGAGGAAATTATATTTTAGCAAAAGCTGTGAATCAGGACACATTTTTTAGTTTTTATAAGGCTTAAGAGAAGAGAAAATTAAAGCTCTTGAAGAAAAATGTTGTCAATGCTTCATTCTTTTCATTTTTCCAATTGATTTCTATAGTCTTGTTATGGTCCTATGATTTTTCCTCTTTAACCTGTTGATGTTATCTTTGTTATCTTTGTGTTACTGATTCCTGGTTAAATCTTACATGACTTTTATTCCTTTATTTATTTATTTATTTTTAAAATTTTATTTATTTATTTGAGAGAGCGAGAACACAAGTGGTGGGGGGCAGGCAGAGGGAAAAGCACACTCCCCGTGAGCAGGAAACTTAACATGGGGCTTGATCCCAGGACCTCAAAATCATGACCTGAGTGGAAGCCAGACTCTTAGCCAGCTGAGCCACCCAGATGCCCCTGTCTTTCATTTTTTAAAATTTGAGATCTTTCTGGGGCCCCTGCCTGGCTGAGTCGGTAGAGGACGTGACTCTTGATCTCACTGTCATGAGTCTGTGCCCCACGTTGGGCGTGGAACCTACTTTAAATAAATAAATAAAAATACAAATAAATAAATTTGAGATTTTTTTATGGCCCAGAATATGGTTTGTCTTGGTGAATGTGCCATTTGAGCTTGAGAATAATGTGTTTTCTGCTGTTGGATGAAGTGGTGTATAAATGTCAATTAGATCATGTTAATGCTTTCTCTTATTTAAAACACTACTTTTTTCCATTAGGAAAGAAGAATGTAAAACAATTACTTATTTTTTCACTTCTGTCCATTCCTTTTTGACCATTTCCCCAAACTTCTCTCTCCTCTGGCTTTGTGGTTTTTTTTTAGCAGGTGTGGGTATCCCAATCACCTGGGGTTTTTTTTCTGTTTCTGTTTCTGTTTCTGTTTCTCTCTTTCTCCTTTCCCTTTTTCTGTCTCTTTCTCTTTGTTTCTCTTTCATCTTTTCCTTTTCCTTGGTCTCATTCTTCTGAGTCAGATCTGGTCCTCTGTCCTTGATCAAGGTGGAATGATACAAGGCACAGGTTCCACTATTTATATGTCCTGCACAGCTTGGTTATCATAATCCTCTGACAAGCCCAAGATTTAGTTTCCTCAGAGGTTAAATAGCTTTACTTTGTTGCATGGTTGCGAACAGTACCTCAGATTCTATTAGTCAAGAGGACATTAGAGAGACTAGGTTTGTTTTTGTTTTTAGTGTGCATGATTGAATACAAAATATTTCTCCTTTCTGGGACGAATGGTTCTTTAGTTTTTATAAACTCTAGTTTTCAAAGGACAATGTGATATTTTAAATAAATTGAAGTTTTAAAAAGATTACTATTTATTTAATTCTTATTTAAAATGCTGCCTTTTGGGGGTGCCTGGGTGGCTCAGTCAGTTTAACATCTGCCTTAGGGTCAAGGTCATGATCCCCCAGGTCCTGCTCAGCAGGGAGTCTGTTTCTCCTTCTGCCTCATCCTCCGTTCATGTGCATGCAGGCGCACTCTCTCTCAAATAAATAAATAAAATCTTAAAAAGAAATTTTTAAAAATGCCGCCTTTCTGGACTGCTGATATACACTCCCCTCTTCGTCCCCCAGAGTAATGTGGCTTCTCTAGCTAGCCCATATGATTTTAACTGTGTTGGGGAGTTGTGAGAGGGACAAGTTGTAGTTAAGTTCCCAGTGAATGTACTTCATATGTTTTTGAACTCTTAAACTAAATCTGTTTTGATAAAGGTCCTTTATATTTTACTTTTACTTTGACAAAAGAGATTTTTAAATTTTTTATAAAATTAATAAAATTAGAATATTCATTTAAATAAGTAAGTCATTTGAATAAGTAAAACTGAAGTTTGAGCTGCGTATAAACCTGAGAATTGGAACCAGCTTTATCTCTGAGGATGCTTTGTAGTCGTCTCTTTTGAATAAAAACAATAGCTAACATTTCTTATCATTACGGTGTGTTTCTAAGGGTAACTGTGTTTCCTTTTAGGCAGGAAGCTATGTTCGTGATGATGCAGTCCCCAACTTGATCCAGTTAATAACCAATAGTGTGGAGATGCATGCCTATACTGTCCAGCGCTTGTACAAAGCAATTCTTGGTGATTATTCTCAAGTAGGTACTTTCTACTTTGGTGGGGAAATTACCCATTATGTTCCTGGTGTGTTCTTACTACTAACACTCCAGATACATATTTCTTGGTTTTGACCATTATATGATTAGATGATGTGTGATTTGCATTAATCCTTGCAAGGATTAAAAGGCTTTGACAAACGATGACTTCTTTTGACAGCAACCTTTGGTACAAGTGGCTGCGTGGTGTATAGGTGAATATGGAGATCTTCTTGTATCAGGCCAGTGTGAAGAGGAAGAACCTATTCAGGTACTTCTTGTTACTCTTTCAGGCAGGGGAAAATAGTAGTTTTGGTTACAGAAGGATAGTGTTTAATGAGTACTTGAGGTTCATTCCTGAAAAGCCTGTTAAAGAAGGTAATGCCAGAATTATATTTGGAAACTTGCCAGTTTTTGAGATGGAACTTATTAGCCCTATGTGAGATTTTAAAACCACCTACAGACTGACTCCCCGCTCCATCCAACTAAAATACATTGTTTCTCCTACCCTGTGGCTTGATAAGAAGAAATGAGACATATCTGTGTCTGCCTTTGCTTATTAAAAGACTGGCTTTAAGGGTACCTGTGTGGCTCAGTGGGTTAAAGTCTTGGCCTTCGGTGCGGGTCGTGATCCCAGGGTCCTGGGATCGAGCCCCACATCGGGCTCTCTGCTCAACAAGGAGCCTGCTTCCTCCTCTCTCTCTGCATGCCTCTCTGCCTACTTGTGATCTCTGTCTGTCAAATAAATAAATAAAAATCTTTTTAAAAAATTTAAAGAAAAAATTAATTAATTGAAAAAAAAAAAAAAGATTGGCTTTAGGGGCGCCTGGGTGGCTCAGTGGGTTAAGCCTCTGCCTTCGGCTCAGGTCATGATCTCAGGGTCCTGGATAGAGCCCCAGGTCAGGCCCTCTCTCAGCAAGGAGCCTGCTTCCCCCTCTCTCTCTGCCTGCCTCTCTGCCTACTTGTGATCTCTCTGTCAAATAAATAAATAAAATCTTTAAAAAAAAAAAAAACTTTAGGAGAAGTTGTGGCAATAGCACTTGAACTCTATTTATCCTTTTATTTTCTTCCTTTACTTCTGCCTCTTGAAACTAATATAATGTGTCTCGCAGCCCCCATTGGGTATTTTCCACTCTTTTTTTTTTTAAACCTCCCTCCTACCTGCCTCTGATTGATGATCAGCGTGGACACTTAACAGTGGCGGAGCACAGATTGTGTTAGAAGTTTTGGTAATGATGGTAGGGTTGTCTTTCTGGTGGCATCCTGTGACTTGAAGTCAAATTTAGATATTTACTGTTAGAATTCATCCTATTTTTTTTTCCTTCCCCAGGTAACAGAAGATGAAGTGTTGGATATTTTAGAAAGTGTCTTAATCTCTAATATGTCCACCTCTGTGACCCGAGGTTATGCCCTCACTGCCATTATGAAGCTTTCTACTCGATTCACCTGTACTGTAAAGTGAGTATGGAGAAAAAGTAGAATGGACATTTTATTTATAATTTTTAAAAACTCTTTTGTTATGGAAAATTTCAAGCAAAGGCAAAAATAGGATAGTAAAATGAATTGTATATACCTGTTTTTCCACGAAAGTAATCATTAATTTGTGGTTCATCCTTATTTTATCTACACTTTGCTCCCTGTTACCCTCACACCCCACCATTTATTTTTTTGAAGGTAAAAAGTTATGTTTTTAAAATCTGATTTCTAATGCCTTTTCTGTTTAAAGTAGAGAAGTTATTTCCCTATATAAGGGTTCTGGTTTATTATAGTATTTTGAGATGTCTGAAGAGGAAGAAAATCACAGAGGTTTTGGTGGTCAAATGTTTACATTCTGCTCTTCACTATTTTGAATAAAAGTCAGTTGGATTAGTTTCCCAGCCAGGTATATTTAAGGCAAACTTAGTTCTCTTAGATTTTCTGTAAGACCATGTGAAAAAGGGTATTTTTTAACTCTTTAAATTGTGAACGAGAAGAATTCATTGTTAGGTAATAACCTTTTGTTGATAAAAGCTTATTTTAAAGTTGTAGAGAGAATGAACATTACATGCTTCTTTTGTAACAGATTAATAATTGGTACTTTTTTCTAGCAAATTTTAGGGATGGGACATTTAACAAAAAAAGTCTAACATTACGGTTAGAACAAGTATAGTGGTACATGATGGTGTTGAAGTGTATGTTGGATGAAAGAAGACAAAGGAAAGGGGTTTTGTTTTTGAAAAGATACGTAAATTAAGGAAAGAGGAGTGAAAACTCCGGTTTGTTTATTCTCTCTGCTTGTTCATGAACTTTCTTTTGGGTATTTGAATTTGTTTGTCATTTTATCCCAAAGCCGAATTAAGAAAGTGGTTTCAATCTATGGAAGCAGCATTGATGTGGAACTCCAGCAGAGGGCAGTAGAATATAATGCACTTTTTAAGAAATATGACCATATGAGGTAAGTGAAAGAAGCTAAGCAGTGCATGTGGCTGTTAGCATCCTGAACACATTGTCATGATAATCCACGAAGGAGACTCATTCCTTGTGCTTGATTACCTGGACCTCACAACTCTGTTTAGTCCTAATTGCTTGACTGCTTTTATTTGTCCGTCCTCTATTCTGCCTGCTCTATAAAGACTTAAGTCAGCCGTGTCCTCCTATTCACCTTCTCCCCTTTCTTTTGGTGTGAAATGTTTGCTTCATGTTCCATTTTATTGGGTTAAGAAGTGGGAGTTTTGGTGTTTTTTTTTTTCAACGGAATCTCATTGCAGTATTTAACTCTGTGACACACGATCTTTTTTTCCACTTCTGTTATGCAGTGTCTTCTTGATTGGAACTTGTTAATTCCTACTTATTTACCTTTCTTTCATTCCAATTTCTCTACCACCGAGAAATCCCAGTCTCTCGGGGTTTAGGTAGACAGTTTGTCTATTCAAGATTTCTTGCCTGCCCTTAATCCAGCCAGGAATTTAGGTCATGTATTCTTGTAATCCACCTTCTATTTTAGTGTGTGTGTTACAGGGTGGGGAGGGGAGATGGCTGTCCATATTTGACTCCAATATAGTAACAGTGATTGTCTTGGGTAGGGAATCTAGGTTAACTGCCTAGAATTTAACCACTTCAGATTCTTCCAGGTCTGCCCTCCTTGAGAGAATGCCTGTCATGGAAAAAGTGACCACAAATGGCCCTACTGAGATTGTGCAGACAAATGGAGAGACAGAACCAGCTCCACTAGAGACCAAACCACCACCCTCTGGGCCACAGCCCACCAGCCAGGTAGCTTTTCACTTGCTTATCTGGGAATCCTCATGATCTTAACAGTTCCTTATAACCTCTCAGCTGATTCCCTTCAGTGTTCCTGGATTGATTGATGACTCTCTTCCTTATTTTTAAGTGTTGAAAGAGCTTTGCCTTTGTTGCAGATTAGACAAATGACTAATGAATTGAGGTATTATTTCCTTGTATAGGCCAATGATTTATTGGATTTGTTGGGAGGAAATGATATAACACCTGTTATTCCAACTGCACCTACAAGCAAACCAGCTTCTGCTGGTGGAGAACTTCTTGATTTGCTGGGAGACATCAACCTTACAGGTGAGACCAGACTGGAGTTACTTAATGCCTTGGCTGGGTATAAAGGCCTTAGAGAAAAACTACACTGAACATAGACTTTCTGGCATGTGAAACAATTAAAGAGGGAAGAAGCTAAGTGAGAAGTAAGAATGGAATCTTAACATCTGGGATATAAACTGCCATGCTAGTATTCTAGAGCTAATTCACAGGGAATAAAGGGTCCAGTTTTTAATTTTGGGAGGATAAATTGCTCTCCTAGTATTTAAGATAGAAAGGACTTTCTCTCTCAGGCTACAGAAGAAATATATTCCAAGTCACTTCTGCTTTTACTTAGTGTCCTAAGACATCACTTTTTCTATGTTTCTTTCTACTCATGATCAGCTTTCAGTAGCCAAGGCCATTTGTGGAGAGTGGAGAGACGTTAATCTATTTTCCTCTCACCTTCTTAATAAAACAGTGGAGGAAGAAAATCGTCCATGATGATAATATTCAAACATAACTTTTCATTTGGGAACATTTTTTTCTTTTCTTTTCTTTTAAGATCTTATTTATTTATTTGACACAGAGAGAGAGAGAGACAGTGAAAGAGGGGACATAAGCAGGGGAAGCAGGAGAGGGAGAAGCAGGCTTCCCGCCAAGCAGGGAGCCCTATGCGGGGACCTATCCCAGGATCCTGGGATCATGACCTGAGCCAAAGGCAGATGCTTAACGACTAAGCCACCCAGGCGCCCCCGGCACATTTTTTTTCTTATGTTTGTTTGTATATAGTAGACATTAGTGATTGTTGATGTATTCAGTAACAGTATGAACCCTGAGTCCAAACGTATCACTGTAGCATATAACTTCTATCTCAAGTGATTTCTTTAAAAGTATAATGGTGAGTTACTGCATATATGACCTCAAATAGAAAGTAGCCATAGGATGAGGATTTTGGCTGCTCATCTAGACAAGCTACCAGAGGCTAAATGATTTTTCCTAACACAGCTTCTTCCCAGAGCTTACAGTTTATATTTATGTCTTAACAAAATTTCAAAATGTTACTGATGCATACTTTTGAGTCATTCCCAGATAGTTTCACATCCCCAGATGCCATAGCTCTACTGGATATATCAAAAAGCAAAAACAGCCCCTTAGTTAAAACATGGCGTAGGGGTGCCTGGGTGGCTCAGTGGGTTAAGCCTCTGCCTTTGGCTCAGGTCATGATCTCGGGGTCCTGAGATCGGGCCCCGGGTCGGGCTCTCTGCTCAGCGGGGAGCTTGCTTCTCCCTCTCTCTCTGCCTACCTCTCTGCCTACTTGTGATATCTGTCTGTCAAATAAATAAATAAAATCTTTAAAAAAAAAAAAAAAGATAGTGTATAGATGATTCAATTACTTATGAACGTATTAGCATTTCTGTGTTAGTTAGTTCATACTCTTCACAATTATAATTTTAGATGGTTGTCCAATATTGCATTAAAAGGTTTGCATCGTTATTTACTCAGTTCCTTACTATTGGATGTTTTGTTTCAGATATTTCTTGCAACTAATGCCTCAACAAATATCATCATTACATTGATTTTCTCTTATTTTGGATTACATTCTTAGGTCAGGTTACTCAGTATTTCTGGTTCTGTTTAAAGTAAAGATGGGAGGTGCCTGGCAGGCTGAATCAGTAGAGCATGTACCTCTTCATCTTGGGATTGTGGGTCCAAGCCCAGCTTGGATGTAGAGATTACTTAAAAATAAAATCTTTTAAAATACGAAAAGGATGGGGGTGCCTGGGTGGCTCAGTCACTTAAGCATTAGCCTTCAGTTAGGGTCATGATCCCAGGGTCCTGGGATTGATCCCAGGGTCCTGGGATTGAGCCCAGCATGGGCGTCTGCTCATCAGGGAGTCAACTTCTCCCTCACCCTCTTCCTGCTGCTCCCCCTGCTTCTGCTCTCTCTCTCTCTGTCAAATAATTAAATAAAATCTTTAAAAAATAATTTAAGAAGGATGATAACTACTTTACCTTACGAGCTCTTTGTGAGGAATGGTGACTTATTCAGTACATGCAGGACACATAGTAGGCACTTAGTAAATGTTGTATCTTTTCCTCAGTAGCATGTGGCTACCAGTTTCACTGTACAGTCATAGCATTGTGTATTTTCATTTTTTAAAAAACCCTACCAGGTAAAAGATTGGCCCTATTATTTTGTTAAATTTTAATTTTTTCCATCACAGGGATAGTTATATCTATCTATATTTTTGCACATGAATTTCTTTTTTGAATATTCCTTTTGTATCTTAAACTCATTTATCAGGGGGGTTTTAATGTTTTGTTTTGTTTTTGTTTTTACTTTCTTTCCTAGTGTTACATGAAAAGGCAAACTGGTAAAACGTTAAAAGAGCCTGGATTTTCCTTACTCATTATGTGTCTTAAATGTATTTTCCCATTTTCTTTATTAGGTTAGACATTTTTGAGGATTATATTCTTTAAGCCATCATTAATTACAGTCCTGTATTGTAATGCATAATCATTTAAGTAAGTGGAAATTAGGAAATAAATTTAGTGTGTCTTTTTAGGGGAACTGGAGCAATGAGTTTTTGTTGTTTCCCCAAACTACTTAATGTTCCTTTATAGGAGAAAAGAGCTAATGTCTGAGGGACTTAGGGATCCATAGTGCTGCCTGTATATTTTGAGTAGCCTCTGAATTTTCCATGGGAATGCATTTCTGAAATTGTTTTCAAAATGGAAATTATGGGGAAACTACTAGATTGGAGTTACAAAAGTTAGGAGAATTATATGAATATTTCTCTGTATACCTTATTGGTAATGTGCTTGACTGTACTTGCTGTGGTGTTAACATTTGTTTTAGCTTCTTAAGGTTTGCTTAACAATATATATTTTTACCTTCCTTGCTAACTTTTAATGTCACTTTTTTCTCATGTACTTGGGTTTTTTTTTTAAAAAGATTTTAACTTTCCTTCACTTTGTTAATCCTTTTTGAAATGGTATATTTTCAGATAATTTCATAAGTAGTTTGAAATCTGTTTACACCTAAAACTCCTTATTTCACTATTTTCTTTTGCCTTTTCTTGGAATCCTGATTTCTCTCAGTTCATGTTCATTTTCTACCACTTGCATGATCCTGAGCTTGTTCTTATTTGGAAGGATCAAATAAAGGTGGTAATTTGGTGACTTCTTTCCTCCAGTTCATACCACCTCTCCCAGGGTGTCTGTGCATGTGTGTTAAGATTTTATTATGCAGTATTTAACATCTAATAATTTAATAAATGTCTTGATCTACTTAGCTTATAAAATAAACTTATTAAATTATTATTAAAATTATTAAATTAATAAATTTATAATTTAATTTAATTAACTTAATTTAATTTAAACTAACATTTAAAATTTAAAATTATTAAATTATTATTAAAATATTATTTTGCCTGCCAGTTGTTGGCAGTGTTTGGAGATATTTTTGATTGTCACAGCTGAGAGGATGCTGCTATCATTTAATGGGTAGAAGCCAGGGGTGCTGGTAAATATCTTACAGTGCACAGGATAGCCCCCTACAGCAAATAATTAGCCTAAAATTTCATTCGATTTGAGGTTCAGGAACTTTAGTTTAGAGGTATAATCGTGTTCAACTCTGTTATTGCCAGATTGTTCTCCAGGTTGTTTGTACTAGTGTGCCATCTCTACAGCAGAGAGTAGAAGTAGATTCTCTTTTTACTCAGTTTCCCTCTTCTGTGAATTTCTTGTTTATATCTCTTAACATTTTTTAAGTTGGGTCATCTTTTTTCTTACTGATTTGTAGAAAATATTTATAGTTCTGGATACTCATTCATTTGTCATTTTGTAGCAAACATTTTCTCCTGCCTATAGTCTCTCTTCCTATTTTATTATAGTATTTTTTAAAGTATTTGAATGTTTAGTTCTTTCCCTTTATGGTTTGTTCTTTTTCTTTTTTTTTTTTTTAAGAAATATATTACTTATTTATTTATTCAGAGTGTGAGGACGGGGAGGGACAGAGGGAGAGGGGAAGAGAAAATCTTAAGCAGGCTCTGCACTCAGCATGGAGCCCGAGGCAGGGCTTGATCTCATAACCCTGACTGGAGGTGAAACCAAGAGTGGAACATGGGCTCAGGGGTGACTGAGCCACCCGGGCACCCCTGGTTTATGCTTTTTGCAACTTGTTGAAGGAATCCTTCTCTTAATGTGAGATGTAACAGTCTTCTCCTGGGGTTTTTGGGTGTTTTTTTTGGTGAGCTTTGTCATGCTGGTTAAGATGGACTTACCACTGGAATGTTTCATTTAGGTGCTCCAGCTGCTGCTCCTGCCCCTGCCTCAGTCCCACAGATATCCCAGCCCCCCTTCTTGTTGGATGGGCTTTCATCACAGCCTCTCTTCAATGACATCACTACAGGTACTGGTATTATCACCCTCAGTGAGAGGTAGTTATTGAAGAAGAGTAATTCTGTGAGCGTTAAGCTGACTGCAGTTAGACTGATCTTCCTATGCTTTCCAGGCATCCCCTCCATCACAGCATACAGTAAGAATGGCTTGAAGATAGAATTCACCTTTGAACGGTCAAATACCAACCCTAGCGTCACAGTGATAACGATACAGGCCTCCAACAGCACAGAGCTGGACATGACAGACTTTGTTTTCCAGGCTGCAGTACCAAAGGTACTACAGTGTCTTCTTTGCCTTTTCCATGCATTTAATAAGGGATATACTTTAATGTTTATTATTTATTTATTTATTATTATTATTTTTACTACTTTAATGTTTAGACGTTAAACTAAATTTACAGATTTAACCCAAATTAACAATAGTGTGTTATGGTTCACTGAAGCATGTCATTTTGAAAGCTTTTTACTTGGTCAGAAATATTCTTACAGTATAAAGAAAGGACATTCTTGTAATAGCTAGTGAGACTTACAGCAGAATTCTGCAAGGTGGTCTGGTAATGCTCAGGCCATGGAGGATGACTGGGATTCAGTAATTCAGTGGTTAAAAAGCACAAATTCTAACATGGAATTAAAATTCATTAAGGTGAAGGACTTTATCTCTTTGGTATTTTCTTCTAGTTACTGGATCAGAATTTAAAGTTTTCATCTCTTGTTATTTATTTAAGTGAAAGAAACATTTCCTTCTTTGTTAACATGTAGTTTAGTATTGATACAATGACTGGTTATTTTTGTGAATTGAAGCTTTGTTTATACCAAATCTTAGTTTAAGGAATATTTATGTCCTTTGAATAATTAAAAGTTTTGTATAAAGAAATATTGTAAATGAAAAGTGGGCAAAATTTTTCTGTCAAAGACAAGATAGTTAAGTATTTTAGGCTATATGGTTTCTGTTGCATCTACTCATTTCTGGTGTTATTGTGGGGGGAGAATGCCATGGTTAATATATAAATGAAAGAGTGTGTTTCTGTTCCAATAAAACATTTACAAAAGCAGATGTTGGGTCTTTCTTGGCTGATGGGCCATGGTTTGCCAGCCCTTGTTTTAGGCTAAACTAATCTAATCTTTGCAGTGACATGGGAATATGGCATTCAAATGACACATTTTTGGAAATTGAAAACTTTTCTTTTGTTTGTGGTTACTGCTGACTTTGCAGCCTCCTTTACTTGCATTTTTTAGGAGCCAGAGTCATGTAGATATTTTTATAAGCAGTAGAGTTGGGGTAGTTTCAGTACTAGTTGTATGATGTTAAACAAGTTTCTTAACCTCTGTGCCTCAGTCTCTTCGTTTACAAAGGAAGGATGGTGGCAGTGATTATCTACTTCCTGGGGTTTGTTTGAGGGATAGATGAGTTTTATGGGCTATGTACTGTTTTAAGCATTTTTCCTATGTTCATTGCTCAGTAAGTGTTAACTGCTGTAACTTTGGGTTTTATACTCGTTATTCTAGGCTGTGCCCTAGCAACATAGCATCTCTGCCATTAAAGCACAGCCTTATTTTTGGTGCTGTTGTACTATTTAATACCTATTTGCATGTCACGATGTATCTTGAACTTCAAAATAATCATATTTCATAGATTCTACCATTGCTTTTTATTATCTCTGAAATTGAGATGCATTTTAAAATTGATACTTTAATGATAGTTTAGTTGATGGCCTTTTATTTCTTCTCAGTGGTATATAAAATAATGGTGTGAAAAACAATGGCATCTTCTGTTTGATGAAATAAATGTAAATAATAATATTTCAGCTTACGTAATCTATCTTGACAATAGAATTATAATAAGACCCAACATAGTAAGTCTTTGAGTTGATACTAAATCTCTTTACTCTTACAATTTTGGTCCTAAGAGAAGGCTGGATAGACTGTCCTCCTCTTGTCTCCTGCCAGCCCTGCTCCCTACCTGTCTCTTTCTGTCTCTCTCCGCCTTTCCCTTTTTTTCCCCCTCCCTCTCCCCTCCCCCCTTCTCTCCCTCTGTTGTCTTCCCTCTGCCTCTCTTCCCTCTCTTTTCTCTCCTCACTCTCCATTATTTTCGAAGACCACACTTTCAGGAGAGATTTTTTAAATCCTAGTATGGGGTGCCTGGGTGGTTCAGTCAGTTAAGTGTCTAACTCTTGATCTCAGCTCAGGTCTTGATCTCAGGGTCATGAGTTCAAGCCCCACAGTGGGCTCCACGATGGGCATGGAGCCTCCTTAAATTAAAAATAAAGTAAAATCCTAGTATGTAGAATAGCTACATACAAACTATATTGTGCTAACAATTATGGGTTCCCCGTCTTGCTGATAACACTTTTATCTCTCTCCTATGTAAACAAATAAAACCCAACAACACTACAAATTATGATAGTTGGCTTTTCCAGATCTTTTGCTGTATAGGCTAGCTCTGCACGAAATTGTTCTCTTAAGACCTGTGACCCCAGTGGGGGAGATCTTGATGTATTCCACATACATATTAATAGCTTGGCTCTTTACAGCTTTTCCTTACCTGTGTCATGTAGCCCTTGACACATTCCAGATTATGTAGACTTGAGAAAACAAATGTTTAAGTCTCCATTTCCCAACCATGGAAATCAATGACAGCATAAAGGCCTGTAGTTGGTGATTGGTATGCTGGTTTGTTATTTCTAGAAAGTGTTTTTTCTTTTTCATTTCTTTATAGCTTTTTTTTTTTTTTTAAGCCACATGCACCCGTTTTTCACCTGCGTAGTTGATCAGTTACTATTAAGTGAGGTTGCCAAAACAAGAATTGGTCACCTTTTGAAAAGTGGTAGGCTAAAGTTCCTTTTGCCTGAAAGAGGAGAGTGGCTTATTGCTAGTTTTCATGATCAAAGACCTAACAGTGGGGTTTTAAAAATAACGTGAAGGTTATAGTCCAGCCCACATACTGTGAATTGCCGATATCTGGAAAACAAACAGAATGTAGTAGTAGGTGAATCTGTTACTTGAATAATTATCTAGGTGTCTGACTTTTTTATTTGTTAACATCTCTGACATGGTATTGAATGTGTTATTTTTTCTGAAGAGTGCCCTTTGTTCCCCACAGACATTCCAGCTGCAGCTTCTGTCTCCCAGCAGCAGCATTGTCCCAGCATTTAATACAGGGACCATCACACAAGTCATTAAAGTTCTGAACCCACAGAAGGTGAGTAGCACGTTTGAAGACAGTATCTGAGTGAGGTGTAAGCATATTTCCTGAAATAAAATTCTGCTTTGTTTCTCTAGGTTTTTTTCTGACTCATAGTTGTGGAAGAAATCTGTGAAAATGTCTAGTCTAACCTCTTCATTCTTTTGTAGATTAGATAATAAATGTAGCTTAGACACTTGAAATGGTTTAGTGGCAGCATTAAAATGCCGTTCTTTTTTGAGAGGGAGAGGGGACAGAAGGGGCAGAGAGAATCTTAAGGAAGATCCACGCCCAGCACAGAGCTCCACGAGGGGCTCGATCTCACGACCCTGAGATCATGACCTGAGCTGAAGTGAAGAGTCAGACACTGAACCGACTGAGCCACCCAGGCATCCCTAAAATACAGTTTTAAGGAGTTACTTAGAGGCTTCAAAGTCTAGTTTCTTGCAAGAGAAGAGGGAAAGCTTAGACATTTTAATCTTTTTTTTTTTTTTAACTTTAAGATTTATTTATTTATTTATTGTAGAGAGAGAGCAAGCGTATGATTGGGGGGTGGGGAGAGAATTTCAAACAGACTCCATGTGAACACAGAGCCTGACTCCAGGCTTGATATCATGATCCTGAGATCACTACCTAAACAGAAACCACGAGTCAGATGCCCAACCGACTGCACCCACGTGCCCCTTAATTTTTACACAAGTTGCAGTCCGGTGTAAGAGTATTTGTAGAACCCCATCTATCCATATTTACTACTGTGATTATTAAGAATGCCAGTATAAGAGGAGGTATTTTTACTGAAGCAGCCGAGTGAAAAGTAGCTTTAGAGACTGACATTAAGCAGTATTTTCATTATATCTTCTCAAAGAAGTAAATTGACTCCACTTTTAATAGTAATCAATTGGCTAGTTTTTGTACAGTTTCTGTAAACGGCCCAGAGGATTTCTTCACCTTGAAAGATTTCTAGCAGTGTCTCATAACCCCAGTATGATGATTTCTTCCAACATTTTGCCTTTCCTCCGCTACTCACCAGATTCTGAGTATCTGCCTATAGCCCAGATTCCTTTGATGATCTGACACAGAGTAAAAGTTTTCTTAGTGCATTAATATTTGAAATCTGCCACATAAAAAGGGTTTATAATTGAGTTCTCTTAAAACGACTTCTGTTCTCATAGTTAACTTTTTTTCCTTTTATGTCTTGGGAGCAAAACAAGTTTATGTTCACATTTACTATTGTTTTTATACACAAAGCAACAGTATCTCTGAATGTAGAGCATAAGATGAATATGTTTACCTCATTTTTCTGGAAAGTCAGATGCAGGGGTTAAATCTTTTTGAGAAGCACTCAGCCAGTGTTACTTTGAAAACGCTCCCAAGTGGTTCTGTCCTGTTAATGTGGTTCTAGGATGGAAGCTGATGACGTGTTCTGGAGGAGCACTTTCTCTGCTCCACTGCATGATGTTGGCTGGAGAACTAGGCAGGAATGATGGTGGTAATGGTTATTTGCCTGTGTGTCATTTTTAAGAGACAGCTTTCCTCTAAAATAATTTCTTTTCTCTGGATTAAAAGACTATCTGTGGACTGCACAGATTGTAGAGATTTCCTTTCAGTGTATAATTTGCGATTCTCTGTTCTTCTACAGCAACAGCTGCGAATGCGGATCAAGCTCACATACAACCACAAGGGCTCAGCAATGCAAGATCTAGCAGAGGTGAACAACTTTCCCCCTCAGTCCTGGCAATGAGGGCCCGGCACCATTCTCATTCTTGTCCCACTCAATCAAAGGAACTCTGGGAAGGAGGTTGTGATTGCTGGCAAGTCCCCCCCAACTGTACCATGGGCATGAGGAGCTGAAGAGAACTGTTGAGGAGGATTTTCCTGAAGTTACTGCTGACCTTGAAGCATTGTCAAACACGAATCTCCTCTCCTCCAGTGTTGAGGCCGGCTGCTTCTGGAGGCTATTTTGCACTCTTCCTCCTCTTCTCCTTTGTCCGCACTTCTCCACCCCTCCCACATTTACAGCCAGAATCAACATTCCCTGGGCCCCTGAGGAAATAAGCAGCTGGTCTGGAGGAGAGGACTGGAATCCATGGCAAGAAAACACTCACTCTGTCTCTGCAGCGAAGAGTTCCCCTTCTTTCTACTGTGTTTTTCTGTGGACTGGGCGAGGTGGGGGTATTCATTCCTCACTAGCTGGGTTATCATCTTCAGGCGCTTGTTACATCAGGCATTCAGAATGAAAATGTTAACGGTGGACATTAGGGAGCCCTGCCTTTTTCTACTGGTTCCCCCAATGTTTGAAAGAGGCATTAGGCTCCTGGTAGCCTTTTCTGTGCATTGCTGTATACACACAGACACACACGTGTATGTATGTTTGTTACCAAGACCTGGGCAGACCTGGAGAGGTTGTTTGTAAACACTGGACAGATGCAGTTAAAAAGAGCTTTTGTTGAGATTTGGCATGAAGGATATGGTGCTCTATTTGTAATAGAAACTCCCAAGGCTCTTCCAGATCCCCTGTCTCTCCATTCTTTAGCTGTAGTCATGAATACTCTCCCTGATTTTCAAAATTGATTCCCCTGAAAGTGCAAAGTGGACAACTTCTAAAAGATACATTAATAGTTATTAATGCCCCTATCCCCACCACAAATTTTAAAGTTTCTCCTAAGCCCGTAACTTGCCTGTTGAACTATGGTAAATGGGTGGAAAGAGGAGTTCGCTTTTTAAGATCAGACTCCTTAACAAAAGCACCTTTGCCCATAGGAAGAGTGAGTATCAGACTCATCCTAGAGCATATTGGAGTCATCTTCTCCATTACTCCAAACCTTTCTTTTTATTTCCTGAGCCTGGCTTGGACCTTGGCATTCCGTTTGAATTCCTTCTTCTAACTGGAACATTTGTGTTGTATCTGTAACACTGGCACTGAAATAAAGACCACGCGGTTAAAGAAATCTTTCCTATATTGTACTTTATGGTGTTGGAATGAAGCCTTGTAGCTTCCTTGCCCCCTGTGTGAGAGGAAGTCTTATGAACACCACAGGGTAGGCATATCCTTTCCTGAGTCTGAGAAGTTGGCCTCATGAATATCAGCATCAAAGACCTGAGGTCTGGAGCTTTTTACACTAGGGAGAGTGCCGAGTGCTTTTTAGAAAGGACCCTTGTGTTCTCAAACCTTTAACACTGAGTTGCTGGAATGAGGTAAGGTGACTCCTGTGGCACATGGTGAATGTACTGTGTACGTTCGGGTGCACGGGTGCCATGTCTGACGTACTCAAGAAGAGAGGAAGAGTCAGGCCCGCCTTGCTCTTAGAATGTTTCACAATCATTACTGTGTTGAGTACAGTGTAAGGACTACTCTGGCTTTGGTCTTAAAACCTGGGTACAAATCTCTTCTTCCCCCCCGCCCGTCGTTTCACCAAGCCTTTACTTAAAATCTTCAGTGTCTTGTCAGATCTAGCTCTGTATCAGGTGCTAGATTATTCCTAACATTTGACAAACCGGGGTTGAACTAAAAGGCTCCAGAGGGGAAATTTTTTGGTCTTGTTCGTAAACAAGAGCAAGATTTGCTAAAACTTAGTCTGCTGGATAAATGGTTGAGTCCAGAACAGGATATTATTTGGTGCACAGTTTTCAGTAAAGGCAAGTGTGGATTAGAGAGTGTTTCAGACAACTTGCTCTGCCTGTGCAATGAAGAGTAGCCTTTCAAGGTTTCTTTGCCGACTGATTTCATTGGATGGATACTTAATGCTGTGAAACATGATAGGATTAACATAATATTGGTGGATTTCTCGAATAGAATTTATCTAACATTCCTCTTTGGGTTAGAGGCTTTATTTTTCTCTCACGTTAATAGTTGACCAGCTCAAGTTTCTTTAGTTGGACTGAATTGAGTCTCAGAAACCTGCCAAAGTCCGTGCTATGAGACCGTGCTAGCTAGTGGAGCTGGAAAGGGTCTGCTCTAGGAACAAAGCATCTCCGTGGGTGACTGTAGTTTTGAGGTGGAGTGATGTGGTTCTCCATTGCTTTGTCTAGACGGGATAAAAATCATGGCCTTAACGCGGAGGGTGCTGCCTAGAATATCTGAAGTGATTTTGGAGAGTGGAAGCTGAGCACCGCACTGAAGAACTCTCGGCCAGAAAGCTGCCTAGGATCCTGACGGTTGCAATGACTTTTTCAAATGATGGGATCTTTGAAGGCTTCAGCGTGCCTTAGTTTCTAGGATCAGAATTAGTTCTCCTCGTACTTGGCCTTGCTGCTAACAGGAGAAATCTCTTACTTTCTATAAATACTTAGACATTTCAGCAATTTCTTTCCCTGGGATGACCATGCAAGGGGAAGCAAATTTGGATAGCTATACAACGTCAGAGCCATTGTGAGGAAAGAGTGATTCCCATGGCTGTCTTAATAACCCCAGGGTGATGAGCAGTGAGCCCACACATACTTGGACAATTTCACGTGCACTTTGACCTCATTTCCCCCCCTCTTTCAGAGTAGTGTATCCTCTCACTCCCACCCCCTCCACCCAAGCAATCCTAAGGGAGAACTCATCTAAGTAATCTTAAAAAACTGTAAGAAGGGTGCTCTACCCGAGAAGCTTCTCCCATAATACTCTGGTACTGTTACCTTGAGGTGTTTGGGACAGTCATGGAATGTTTCATGCTGTGTGTAGTGATCATCTGTTCATTTTAAGGTCTTTCTCATTTAAAGAAACATTCCCCAGTGTAACTTTCGGGCGGGGATTCTTTCTCTCAACTTAGGTTAAAGATGTGGTTCATACCCTTTATTTGTCCCATTCGTATAAGAAAGTAGACATTTAAAAACTGTTCAGCACTAACGATTTGAGTATTTCCATCTACTGCATAACCTGCTTTTCATTTTGACGTTCTTCTAGAAGAGGTTGGAAGTTAGGGGAGTACTGTTTTTGAGGTTCAACTTTATCATTTTCCTCACTGCAAAATACTTGGGCCATGAGAACTAGGGGGAAGAAAGAGTTTGAATGTTTTATTTTTTTTCTAGTGAATATATTTTATCCATATTGTCCTAAACCAAGTGAGAGCTAGAGAGCAAAAAGTAGATATTCACGAATTGGTGGTTGGTAGAGATGCGGTCCACGACTGTATACTCATGTATTTGGGAGTGGGGAGGGTCACTGAAGAGCGGAAAGTCCTGAAGTTTAAAACACATTGACCAGCTTTGGCTCAGGAGGGTGGGGCTGCTTGTGGAAGTGGAAGTGAATCACTCTTTTTCAAGCAATAGTAGTGAGTGGGCTCCATCTGCGGGGATCCAGGACCCAGGACACTTAAACAGAAGAACGTGCTGAAGCAGCTTGCACAGTTGCTTCGTGAACTTCTGTGAGGCTGATTCTGGCTTCAGGATGGAGCATCCAAGTTCTTTTTTGTTTTTGTTTTTGGAACCTGCTGTTGCGCTTTGTGTGTTTTGTTTTTGTTTTCAGTTTGGGGGGGGCTCGCTCATGGGAAAGAGCTTCTGGACTCTTTCCTTTGTGAACTCCCACTGTGTCCCTGTAAAGTCCCTTTTCTCTCATAATTGTTGTAAGTTACATTTTCATTAAGCCCCATCACATCTTCTTTACTGTAAAAATATTAAAAGGCTGTTTCTAAGTGGGACGGCTTATTCTAATTATTGCAGACATATTTTTGAGATGTAAAAAGAAACTTAAAATTAAATGATAAGTCTTAGAGGCGAGTGAGGCATAAAATGGATGTAAACATTTACATGGGATGCATTAGAATTCTGCTGTGTGTATTGTCTTTTGGTTGAAACAAATTATGAACAGTGACTAATAATAAAAAGTCAATACTCAATGATTTAAAATTTGCTTCCTTGCTTCTTACAAGTAGATTAGAGAAGCCTTGAATGAATTCTTATTCCAGAGCTTTGGGCTAAACTTACTGACCCGTTAATGTTCCTTTAACACAAAAATCCCACCTAGAAGAATTTGAACATTGTTAAAAAAAAAAACTTGTAGTCCATACCAGTCAAAAAGTGCAATTGGAAATTTTTATTAATGATTATTAGCTCATGCTGCTCCACATGGGTGAATTTTCAAGCAAAGCAAAGAAATTGTATCAAAGTGAAATGTGTATTTAGAGTTGGTCATGGGGTTTTAGTTATAAGCTATTTGTAAATTGTTTAAGTGTATCTGTGACTGGGAAGAGGAAGGTTTAACCAGCCAAAATGAATTCTATTTCAGGATCTATTTTATATGAATTCTTCTGGAGAAGTGAGAGTGGTTGGATGTTGGAAGCTATACTTTTTCTGTTACTTGGGTGATCCCTGATACTCCCTTGCTTGAGAAGGGGGAGAGCGGGAAAGCCCCCTAAGTGAGAAGGAGTAGAAGCCTCAGCATTAATCTAGTTTTTGCAGAAGTGCCCTTTGGCACTGATAAGTGACATTTCTGTAATCCTATATGTGGTTTAGTTAAAATTCATCTTTGTTTCTAATATTAAATTTAATTAACATGTTCATCTGCATGTAATTTCCTGTTAGAGGAAAATATAAAAGCTACAGTAGAAAAGTTTAGGCAGTAATAGACTTCAGGCACTTAGTCAACAATACAATGAATAGTGTTCAGAATTGAACTTTAGTCCAGAAGGACTGAGTGAATTTTTATCACTTTTAAGGGTTTTCCATGCTCTTTCCTCCCCTACTTCAATTGTCCCCATATTTTGAAAATATATCAAACACTGAAGCCAGGTAAATACTACCTGTTTCTTTGGAATTAAAATAAAGACTATCTAAAACTGGGGCACCTGGGTGGTTCAATCAGGTAAGCATCTGCCTTTTGGCTCAGGTCATGAACCTGGAGTCCTGGGATCAAGCCCTGTATCAGGCTCCCTGCTCAGCGGGAAGTCTGCTTCTCCCTCTGCTCCTCGTCCCACTCTTGTGCTCTCTCCCTCTCAAATAAATAAAATCTTAAAAAAGAATATCTAAATTTGTTCAACCTGTGGTAAAAAGAGATTAGGCCTACAGATGACTTAGTGGTCATTAAAGGAGTGGGAACTAGCTATAAATAAGTAAATGTAGTAAGACCTTATGGCTCTTCTACCACATTTTGACAAACTTTTCTTCTCCAGACTTTCTTTTGATTTTGTAGTGAGGATTAGGAAAGCTCCTGGGATAAAGCATGTGTGTGTGTGTGTGTGTGTGTGTGTCCTTCCCTCCTCAGGTGGAGAGAGAGGTGTGTACAACTGCTTATAAGAAGGATACAGAGAGGAGACAGTAATGACTTCTCTGTCTCTTGGCTTGATCTAAACAGTGATTTTTGTGTAATGATGAACCTGCAGTGAGGGCAGATGGATTTTTGCACAGAAATTCCCAGAGGATTTTATTTTTAGGGTTAGTCTCAGCTGTTTACCATTTCCAGAAATTGTAGTTACATAACCCTTGGCATACATTAATGCACACTGCCTTGAACTGGGGAAGAACATGAATATGTGACCTTTGAAACAATATAAAATGTTAATGGCAGTACATGATTTGGAAAGAAAAAGGAGAATCTAGTTGGTTGATTACTGAACTGGATCTTAAAACACAGAGACCTTTAAAGAGTTGCATTGTAAATAAATCCCTGGAACATCTGGGTTGGTAGTTTTTTATTTTTTGTTTTCCTTTTGAAAGAGGTACTACTGTTTTTGATGAAGAAGTAGTAAATACATAACTTTTAACATATGCTTGTATTCCGGATTTATGCATTAGCCCTTATTCCATTCATTAAAACACCAATCTACCACTGCTATTCCCCAGCATGAACTCAAAATGCTGGCCCAGGGATAAAATTCTTTCCCTTCAGGTGATTAATCAATAAAAAACTTAGGAGATCCGGAAAATGTAATGTATAAAACCTCAAGAAACAGGCTTTTAGAAACACTTAATTCTGAACCACATTTTGGTCTTTCCACTGTCTCTCTGTCCTCTGTCAAAAGTCCAGTTCTCTCCCCATATGGTGCCTATAGTTTATATACCAGTGTTCTTGCTGGAAGAAGTTACCCAGTAAGCATGGAAATGGGAATTCAGCTACTTTGAGTAGCTTCCTTGAAAGTAGTTTCAAGTAGAAGACCCAGGAGGTAGTCAACCTAAGAGCTTTTCTCACACTTTATGCCAGACTCATAGAAGTCATTTTTAATTTTAAAATGAGACAAATGAAGACTATTGGAGATTGGAATTTTGGTATATGCAAAGTAGCTCATGAGAAGGGAGAAAGTAGTGACTAAACTTTTGTACAGAGTCAGAATCTACAAGAGTCAGATTTTGTCTAGTAATCTGAAAGATCTCCAAGTGGTTACATATCTTACAGTAGAGAGGGGGCATGGACTGTACTGTTAGATCTCAAACTCTCTGGTCCTAAACCTATAATTAAAATATTTTAAACATAGTTGTTATAGACCAGGCAAGCTGGAGCAGTGGATAAGGTGATACTATTTTTACCAATTCAAAGCTCAGGGAATTACTGATTTTTTGCTACTTAATTCCTCACATGTTGCTTGAAGATTGATTAACACCTTTTTAAGAGGGAAAGCCCTAAAATCCAGAAGTCTAAAAGGTATCCTGGGAAAATTTAAAGTAGAATTTACAAGAAGAGAACACTGAGGAATTGAGTGAATCTTAGATTTGGAAAATCTGAATTATAACGGCTATTATGGATCCCTACTAAGCACTTTGTATGCATTCACAAAATCTAAGTAATAACTGCTAGAAAGATACTAATTTCTATTTCACAGCTAAGAAACAAAGGCTCAAATCAAGTAAATTGCACAAGGGTATAATAAGAGGTAAAGCTCAGATTTGGAATCAGGCTGCCTGACTCCAAATTTGGCTGACTGGCTAGCCACAAAGTACCATCACTGCAAGAATTAAAATAATGAATTAATTTAAAGATTTTCTGAATTAGCCTTGCAAATAATAAAATGGCCTTAGATCATATTGTGTCTTGAGGCAGAGTAAAGAATTCTTAGACTTCTACTAATGGAGGAGAAAAGGGAATTAAAATGTGGCTGGGAGGTGAGCTGACATTTTGTACACGAGGTTGGGTCGAATTTGCTAAAGAACATCGTGAACATCTCTAATAAGGAAGAGAAAAGGCCTTGCTAAGGTGAATATTCTCAACAATCCATTCAGTGGCTTTGCATGTGAAGGTGACAGGCCAGTTTTGAAGCAAAAAGAGGAAACGTCTGGGAGAGGTAAGTTACAAGAGCCACCCTCAGCGGAGGACAGCGCCCTGTCACTACTAACAGGTGCAGACCCCCACCTGTCCCTAGTCCAGCGGGTACTTCGGAGGCGGGGATAGCAGTAAATAACCCTCCCCGTGCCTCAGTCCTTCAAACCGAGGGCGGCGGGGCGGGAGGCGCAGGCCCAGGCTTGCGGAGGCGGCCGGCTCCGCCCGCGGGGTAGACACAGCCGCCCAGCCAGGATGCGGCTCGCACAGCCTGGGCCGCGCCGGGCCCGCAGCTACGCAGGTCCCGCTGGGCTGCGGGAGGGGAGGGGCGGGGCCCGGGGCGGGGCGGGCGGCCGCGGGGGGCGGGGCCGCGGGTTGCTCGCGCGCGCCGCCGAGGCTTCGCGCGCCGTCGCGCCGGCCCCGCGTCCCTGTGCAGCCTCCGCCACCGATGGGGGAGGTGGAGCCGGGGCCCGCGGGCCCGCTCGAGCCCCCGGAGCCGCCCGAAGCGCCCGCGAGCCGCCGGCCGGGCGGGATCCGGGTCCTGAAGGTGAGGCGAGCGGGCTGGGGAGAGAGCAAGGGCGGGGAGAGGCCGCCCCTGCCCCGCGCGGTGGCCGAGGCAGCCGGCGACCCCCGCGACGCGTCGGTCTGTCCGCTTCGCCGCCCGGCTGTCCCGCAGTCCGGCTGGGGGCGCCGCAGCCCCCGCCGAGGCCTTCGCGCCTGGCCCCCACCGAGGCCTCGGCCGCCTCCGTCTCCCCTCCGCTGCCCATCCCTGGCCGCGCGCCACCCGCCTCGCAGGCCCACGCCTTCGGTCCGGCGTCCGCCCGGCCGCCGCCGCCCACCCGGCTCCTCCGGGACCCGGGGCCCCGCCTCGACTGTCCTCGGCCTCGCTGGGGGCCGGCGGCCGGTCGCCCGTGGCCCGAGAGCGTGGCTGGAAGTACGCAGGGCTTTCTCCCCGGACACCTGAAGACATCACCCCAGCGGGAGGATGGCGGCGGTGATTGGCCGGGTGCTGCCGTGTGCTCTGGGCTGAGCCGGGTGGAGCGGGCCGACTCTGCCCTCGGGGCTCAGCACCGAAGTTAGGACCCGGCTCCCCGCTCCGAGGCGCCGGCCTGTAAGCTCCACCTGCCCGCCCGGACAGAGGATCCCCGGAGGAGCTTAATCTCGGGGAATCTCTGGGCGTGTTGCAGCAGGGAGGAGGGGTTTGGCAAAAAGGGCATTCCCGTTTGCGGGATCCGGGCTAACAATCCAGGGAGACGGTAATGGAGGAGCGGTTATGCAACAGGCAGCTAGCGGGGTTTTGGGGCAGGAATTGGGGGGAGTAGGAGGAAAATGAAAGCAGATGCTGGCAAGGCGGGGAGTGGAGCCTTGAAGGGAATGACAAGAAGTTTAAATGCACAAGGAATGTAGGGTCGGCAGGGGACAGTGAAGATGGTTTAAAGGAGAGGTTCTGGGAGACTAACTGAATGGAGTTTTCTACTGGCCTCTGAAATAGTTGGAGAGGAATTTTTCTGTAGGTCAACTATATAAACTAGATGTCCTTCTGGAGATGAAATAGAATTCCTTCTAGAGTTTTAGAAGAGGAAATCAGCAGGATTTAAAACTTGCCAGCGAGACGGAAGAGGGGAAAGAAAATAAAGAGGTTTTGATGTCTTTCAAAACTACTTTGCAACAGTGAAAATACATGATGTTAAAAAATACATTAAGTAATAGCTGTTAATTGGAATTAAGGATGAGCACTGTATATTAAGATTATTTGCAAGACACTGCTAAGAGGGAAACACTGAAAAAAAAAAATAGATGTGAAGGATCTGGTGAATCCATCCATGAAACAACATAAAATAGAACTCCGTGAAATATAAAACACTTTTTTTTTCTGCTGTTACCTCCCAATCTTAATGCAGTGACTTAAAGCAATAACTTTTCATAGTTTACCTTCACTTCTGCATAAAGCTTGTACATATTTATTTTAACTTACTTAGCCATAAGTTTTAAGTGTTATTACTTTAAGGCTTTTAGATATTTATTTAAAACTGTAAGGTCATCAAATGTAAATTGTGAATGAGCTTTTAAAAAAATGCTGTGCTGCTCCAGCTTATCAGGAAATGGCAGGTCTGGGATAGGTAATGCCCTCTGGCCTAGAAGATAAACAACCTTGGCTTTTTTTTGTAACAGCTTTTTGTGGGGGAGGGAGTGAACTGTGAGATGGAAGGAACGGAGATAGGAGGCTCTTGATTCAAGGGTCCTGTCTTCCTAGACTTAGGAAGTGGTCAGATTTACCACTGGTTCCCTGGGGCTCCAATCTGGGGACGGTTAGAAAGATACCAGAAATTGATCTTGATTATGGTACTGAGTTGGTGGTATGGGAGGCCCACAGTGCCCTTGTGTCTCTTGCTTTATTGCATATGGTCAACACTTAAGTAATCCTTGCATGGAAATGGGACTGGCTTTGGAGAATAGGTGCTGTGTGTTCTACATACAGAAGTTACGTTAAATAGCTGAGTCGTTGAATTTTGTGCTAAGTGAAACTGGAAAATAATATATAGGTAAAAGTCATAATCTGCTACTTGTTCTTTGAAGACGCTTTGAAAAAGTCTTATTCTATTTTGCTATGCCTTTTTACACTACGAAGTCATGAGCATCATTATTGTCAAATAATACAGATCCTCATAAAAAGGCTAATATAACTAAACCAGTATAATTTAGCCAGATTAGATCTCAGTCCATCAGTAGGTGGTATTGAAAAGTTTGACTCAAAAATCTGCTCCCAGCTTTATTTAGCAAATTGCTAGTTAGAATGTACCCCTTTACTGTTGTTGGAATATAATATTCGTGATACTCTTAAGATTATTGGGAGTACCTGTGAAGCATAGTTTTCCAGATGTTTGCGACAATTTGGGCCTTATTTTTTTTACTCAGACTGTAGAAGACATGAAGTTATAACTGGGCAGCAAGTCCCATGAGATCCATTTTTGTCAGTACTAGTTCCAGGTTTTTATCCAAGTAATGTGTTTATATGGTTTTTTAAAAAAAAATCAGTGAATACCAAAATGATTTTTAATGAATGGAAATATTCTTTTCTTTATCTCATCCCATCCTTTTGCAAAATATCCTTAATATATATATTCCTAAAGATGAGCCCATATTGTTTTAAAGTTTTGAATGCTGGAGCAAATCTCCTACGTTACAGTATTTCACATTCTCATAGAACTCAGTGAGTAGGGAGAGTTACTTGACCAGACTCTGTTTTTCCCATACATATCTTAGAGTTAATTGTATGTGGGCGTTTAATAGTTTATCACCTTGAATGGATCACAGCCCTCGTATGTATGTTATTTTCATTTTTAGAAAGTTAAAAGCTTAAAACTGAAGTGAGTACTTAATTCATGGCTTACTTTAAAGACTTGCACTTTCTGAATATAATTAAATTATTTTATTTTATTTTTTTTGGAAGTGGGAGAGTATGGGGGAGGGGCAAAGGGAGAGAGAGAATCTCAAGCAGGCTCTGCTCTGGGAGACTTTCGATCTTGAAGATCATGACCTGAGCTGAAATCAGGTCAGTCACTTAAACCAACTGAGCCACCCGGGGTCCCCTATTTAAATCGGAAATGTGCTCTTTTACAGTTGTTTAATGTGAGAGTTGATTAGTTTGTCAACAGATTTACATAAAAGTAAGGGAAGCAACAGAATGTTCTTAATCTAGCAGTTTCAGTGGAAAAGTGATTCTAAAAGCTGAGAGTCTATCAGCGGACCCTGATAGACTGCCCTTTCCAGCAGTTATCTGATGCTTTTCGCAGTGGAGAAGGAAGCACTAAGTAATTCAGCAATAGCTAATAATAGCTGAACAGTCCATCTAGATTGTCGCTGGAAGGCTATGCTTGCTTGGTGTCTAGGCCTTTTAAATGCCCATTGAACAGGTTTAAGGGAATGATACCTACTAAAGGTCTAACTCAGCAGTTTATCTGCATGGGGTCTGGAATATATCATATAAATAGAAGATACATTCTTTGGCCAACAACACATGTGTTTTAATAAGAAATTTATAGTCTTTTTTTTCCCCCAGTGCGAAAAAGTGTTTTTATTAAAGCAGAGGGATAGAACCCATGGGCAGAAAGAGCTGTCAGGGATTTATAGTCTTAAGGGAAATATATAAACACTTATTTTTTAAGACTTTATTTATTTGAGAGAGAGAGTATGAGCAGGGGAGGGGTAGAGGGAGAGGGACAAGCAGACTCCCTGGTAGTTAGGGAGCCAGACATAGGGCTTGATTCCAGGACCCTGAAACTATGACCCCAGCCAAAGTCAGATGCTTAACCGAGCCCCCCATAAATACATTTAAAAATGACTTAAAAATTTTTTTGTTCCCCAAATTTTATTTATTTATTTATTTGAGCGAGAGAGAGTACACAAGCAAGGAGAATGGCAGAGGGAGAGAGAGAAGCAAGCCTGATGTGGGGCTGGATCCCAGAACCCTGGGTTCATGACCTGAGCCGAAGGCAGATGCTTAACTGATTGAGCCACCCAGGTGCCCCTAAAAATGACTTTTAAAAATCCTCCCAGGAGAAAAATCATGGATGAACTAATATAACTTCCTGGGATTTTCTTGACCTTTCTAGGATTGAGAAGATCATTGGGCTATTAATTTGACTTGAAAAAGTTTTTTTTAAGAAGCTTTTTGGTGGCAGGGGCCCCTGGGTGGCTCAGTGGGTTGGGCCTCTGCCTTCCGCTCGGGTGGTGATCTTAGGGTCCTGGGATCGAGCCCCACATCAGGCTCTCTGCTCAGCAGGGAGCCTGCTTCCCCCTCTCTCTGCCTGCCTCTGTGCCTACTTGTGATCGCAGTCAAATAAATAAGTAAATAAAATCTTTAAAAAAAAAAGGCTATTTGGTAGTTTTGTGGTATAGTATCTACTTGCTCTCTTAGTAGCAGGGAGCAGAATTTCTCTCCAGTCAGTGCACAATGCAGAGCTTCTTTGTATAAACGTTGTTGTACCTTATAGAATACAGTTTTTAGATGGGCCAGTTGATCTTTTCCAAAGACTAAAAAATAGGGGATATTTAAAATTAATCAGCGATTAATTGTATTCAGTGGCTGAAATTACTGATACAAATATGATGGTCTTTGTCTTTATAAAATAAGTACTTGAAATTCCTTTGTTAATTCTGAGATGCTCAGCTTTGAGAAAATGTTCTTGTGGTCAAGAGAGACCTAGTTCCCACATGTAGCTGGGGTTTATCCTACTTATCTAAAGTTAGAATCAGTAATAATCCTTATGGTTTTGAATAGCGATATTCAAATCCTTAATATCTGTAAAATGATAGATTTACCTATTATCCTTAATTAATTTAAAATTATTATTATTTTTTAAAGATTTTATTTGACAGAGGGAGAGAGACAGCGAGAGAGGGAATACATGCAGGGGGAGTGGGAGATGGAAAAGCAGGCTTCCCACTGAGCTGGGAGCCTGACGCAGGGCTCAAGCCCAGGATGCTGGGATCGTGACCTGAGCCAAAGGCAAATGCTTAGACTGAGCCATCCAGGCGCCCTCTGTTATCCTTAATTTAAACAATGAAGCCATTCTCACTCATAATTTTCTTTCTTCCCACGTGGAAATGCCTTTTCACTTTTCCTTCACTTTTCTTTATCATCTTAGAAATTTAAATTTAGGTGCCACAGTTACCCTCAAATACTTAATCTCAGTAACTACAACAGTAATATTTGCTTTATTTATAGGTATTTCTGACTTCGAATGAAGAATAGTAGCAAAAGTCTTGTATTTACTTTGTGGTTTGTAAAAAGATTTTAGTGTTCTCTGTCAAAAAAGATTTTTCTCCTCAAGTTTGTTCAACTTCTTGCCAGAGCAAATTGGGCTACATTACAGACTGATAATATATTCTGTGATGTGATGTGATTTCTGTGAGTTCTGCATGCCTCTCAGGTATTAAGGCACTATAATAGATTCTCAGTGTAGAAGAGAGGAAGGAATATCAAATGCATGATTAAAACCCACTGTAGGGGCGCCTGGGTGGCTCAGTGGGTTGGGCCTCTGCCTTCGGCCCAGTTCATGATCTCGGGGTCCTGGGATCGAGCCCCGCATCGGGCTCTCTGCTCAGCGGGGAGCCTGCTTCCCTTCCTCTCTCTCTGTCTGCCTCTCTGCCTACTTGTGATCTCTGTCTGTCAAATAAATAAATAAAATCTTTAAAAAAAAACAACCCCATTGTAACCTCCATAGGACTAGAAGACATACATTCAAGATGAAGAGGTTCTCCTGTGAAGAGAGTAGAGTCACTAATTCTAGCTGTCCAGAGGAAACGGGGATGGCATACATAGAAGGCTCCATATGGAACACAAGAGAAGGTGATGTGAGTAGAGTTTTGAAGGCCATCTAGTAGATGGACAAGACGGGGAAGGACATTTCAGACAAGTCACAGAATTGTGGACTCATGATGTGTTTGGGAAGTTACAAGAAGCTGGGTATGATTGAAACAGTGACAGGTAACAGAGAATGATGCTAGAGAGGTATGGCAGCGTGTTAACGGAAATGCCTTTATATCAGGGAACGGGCGCCTGGGTGGCTCGGTCAGTTAAGCATGTGACTCTTGATTTCAGCTCAGGTCATGTCAGGGTTGTGAGATGGGGCTACAGGTGTAGGGCTTCCTACTCAGCGGTGAGTCTGTTTGTCCTTCTCCCTCCTCTTCCCTGCCATGCCCTCCCACCTCCCTCCTCTCTCTCTCTCTCTCTCTCAAATAATTTCATAAATAAAATGTAAAAAAGGGAACAGAACTGGCCCATCATGAAAATAGAGTAGGTCACTATTGATCTTTAGAGACTTGTCATATTGCTATAGCAGTTGTTTTTGCTTTGAAGTAACCACTGTATGTGTGAATTTCACACACCTAAATTATCAAATGCAGCACTAATTTTTTGGAAACATTAGAACAGAAAGAATATTTGTGCAACATTGTGCTATTTGCGATATGAGGCAGAGGGTCAGGACCCTAAAGAAACTTCCAGTTTGCACTGTAGAGACATATACAAAAATGTTTAATGCAGGATTGTTTCTAAAAGTGAAAAGATTAGAAACTAAATGCCATCATCAGGAGAATGGAAAAATTGCAGTGTATTCATATAATGAGATACTACTCAAATAAATGAGCTGGGTGTATTAGCATGACCGGTGTTGAACCAAATTAAAAAAATGTCAGTGTGAAACAATGTTAGGAAAAAAAAAAAAAGAAACATGTATGTTAGGATTTAAAGTTCTAAATCATGGAAAACAATTGTATTCAGTTTATAGATATGTACAAATATGGAAGACATAAAAATGCACGGAATGACTAATAGGAAGTACACTAGAGTGTTTTTGGGGAGAGAGGGAGGGAAATGGGATTGAGGTGGGGTATCAGGTGACTTCAGCTGTGTATGTATATATACATACATGTTCTTATATGTGTGTAAGACATGTAAGTCTTAGATGTAAGAATGTATGTTCTTTAGAATAAGAACCTGAAATAAATATGACAGGATATTAAAATTTGTGGAAAGTAGGTAGTAGGTACACAGATATTTTATTATTCTTACATTTTTTATGAAAACGTAAGAAAAAGGAAGGGTCAGACAGAGTGACGGAGAGGCCATGAACAGCTGGCAGGTGAGGAAATTGTTTTCCAGCTTAGGAATGGGCATGGCCGGTGTGGAAGGCCCCAAGGCAGGGCGCTGTGGTCGGTGAATAGAGAGCGCGAGGGTGGGGTGAGGCCCGAACGTGGCGAACTCAGCCAGACTTTCTAGCTAATGATTTCTTTGTCTTGATGTTTTCTAGAGAAATATGAAACGCAATGGGAGCAGGAATTGTTTGAACAGGCGGAGTCGGTTTGGTTCTCGAGAGAGAGACTGGCTGAGAGAAGATGTCAGGAGAGGTTGTGTGTACCTGTACGGAGCGGACTCGACCACTGCCACCGCAGGCGCTTCTGCCTCCGCCGCCTCCGACTTGCATCTGGTTCTGTGCACTGTGGAGACGCCCGTGTCAGAGATCTGTGCCGGAGAGGGAAGGGAAAGTCTTTATTTACAGCTTCATGGGGACCTGGTCAGGTGAGGTCTGAGTTTTACCCCTCTAACTCCATTGTAGTGTAAATAATCTGCGTTTCTGCTTGGAAATGGGCTGTAGGATTTGACTGGTGCTTAGAACTGACAATGGTTATGGGATCACTTGGCTTGAAATAAGATTTGTCTTTGGAATGCTGAAATTAGGATTCTTGAATTTAAAAGCAGGGCATGAAGGAAAATTTGGTCGTTACTTCATTTGGATTACACCACGGGTTAGATAGCCAAATTTTAAGTAAGTATTTATTTATTTATTTATTTGACAGAGATCACAAGTAGGCAGAGGCAGGCAGAGAGAAAGGGGAAAGCAGGCTCCCTGCTGAGCAGAGAGCCCCATGCGGGGCTCGATCCCAGGACCCTGAGATCATGACCTGAGCTGAAGGCAGAGGCTTTAACCCACTGAGCCACCCAGGCGCCCCTAAAATAAATATTTTAAAGTCATTTAAAAAAATAGGGGCACCTGGGTGGCTTGGCCAGTTAAGCATCTGACTCTTGATTTTAGTCAGGTCTCCATCTCAGGGTTATGAGTTCAACCCCCCCATGCTGGGTGTGGAGCCTACTTAAAAAATTTTGGGACACCTTGGTGGCTGAGTTGGTTAAGCATTTGCCTTCGGCTCAGGTCTTCATCCCAGGGTCCTGGGATCAAGTCCCACATCGGCCCCTTGCTCAGCCAGGAGCCTGCTTCTCTCTGCTTCTGTCTGCCACTCTGACTGCTTGTTCTCAATCTATCCCTCTCTCTCTCTCTGACAAATTAATAAATGAAATCTTAAAAAAATTTTTTTAATAATACATGTAAATAGAATGAAATTGAAATGTATAGAAGGAAATAGAATGAGAAGGATATATGCTCATGCATAAGTATGTTTATTTATATGTAAATATTAAAATTAATGGTGCTTATGCAGCGCATTTTTTTTAAAGATTTTTTTAAAAGATTTTATTTATTTATTTGACAGACAGAGATCACAAGTAGGCAGAGAGGCAGGCGGTGGGGGGGCGGGAAGCAGGCTCCCCGCTGTAGAGAGCCCCATGTGGGGACCCTGAGATCATGACCTGAGCCGAAGGCAGTCTTTTTTTTTTTAATTTTTTAAAGATTATTTATTTATTTATTTGACAGACAGAGATTACAAGTAGGCAGAGAGGCAGTCAGAGAGAGAGGAGGAAGCAGGGTCTCCGTGGAGCAGAGAGCCCGATGCGGGGCTCGATCCCAGGACCCAGGGATCATGACCTGAGCAGAAGGCAGAGGCTTTAACCCACTGAGCCACCCAGGCGCCCCTATGCAGCACATTACTGACTTCAAATCTTTTAGAGATCTTTCCATATTAATATTTATATAATTTTCATTTATTTAATGGCTGTATAATACTCTGTTTTATGAGTCTACCATCACTTTAGCTGATCTCCTATTAAGGGACATTCAAATTGTTACCAGTTTTTCACTTCTGCAAGCGGTGTTGCAGTGCATATTCTTTTACCTATGATATTTCTCCTATGTGGAAGTAATCTGTAGGATAAGCTCCTAGAAGTGGCATTGCTGGCCAAAGGATATATGCATTTATAATTTTGATACATATTTTCAGATTTCTCTTAATAGAAGTTAAACTTCAACAAATATAAAGTATGCCTATTTTCCCCTGAGTTTCTCCAGAACATGTTAGCATTAAATTTTATATATAAGCATGGACACGTACCCATGCATGAGTGCATACTTGCTTGTGAGTAGAAATGATTGTCACTGGTTTTTAGATTAGGGAATTACAAAGTCAGCATTCCAAACACAAATCTTTTGTCAAGCCTAATGACTTAGATTTTGCAAATCTGATAGGAATTTTATTTTTGTCATTGTAATTTTTGTTTATCTTAATGGGTGAAGTAGAGCATGTTTTCGTAGGTTCAGATGCCATTTGTGTTTCTTTAAAATCTTTTATGTGAATGTGAAGGAGAGTATTCTCATAGAATCTTTTACTGTGCTTATGAACTCTTTGCTTCAATTAAAAAGAAAATGACTATTAGTTCTTTGAATTAGATGTCAAATAAGAGTTTAAAGTGCCTGACCTTTCTCTCCTCCCTCTTCCCTGTAATAAATAAATGTCTTGAAACAATTCAGAGCTGTAGACTCAGTACTCTTGAAAGTGAGAAAGGAAGCTCCCACTTACACCTCAGAATGTGGTAATAATAGTAACACCTTCAGCTGAGCTAAAAATTGATATCATTTTAAAAGTCTAAAACGAGGTTTACTATGTATTCCTTTTAGGATTTGGACTAATTCCTGAAAAAGTAGATTAGCATTTGAATGTTTTCGTTGTTCACTAGTTAACTACATTTCCTAAATCCATTTGCAAAACGAAAGGATCAGACTGGGTGATCCTTAGGCTTTTCTAAATCTTAACACTGATTCTGATCTAATTTTATCAGGTGGAAAGCCTTGACCTACATTATAGCTGGTAGTGATTGATGGAGTTTGTGTGTTTAAGCCTAAGACCTACTCAGTTGTATACTAATGTATTTGTATAGAGAGATGCTAGAAATGTGGAGAAACCCCCACCTGAATTAGTTTGCTTCTACTGGTTGTGTAGTGAAGAATCCACATGTGAAATAATATACTTTAGTGAATCGAAATTACTTAAAATGGAGAGTGGCCTTGATAATTTTGTAATGAAATAGCTCTTCGTAGATCTAATTGGTTAGAAAATAATGAAAATACTATTGAACTGCCATTGGAAAGAATGAGTATGTTTTCATTGCTTGGAGCAGCTTAAGAGGTGTCACTCAGCCAAAGAATGATGCATCCGGCTGACATCACACTTTGTTTTGCCAGTCCACTGTGCTTAGTTCTCTACGTACATATTCTCATTAAATCCTCACAATAGATCCAAGGGTGGTAGCATCCTTTCTTTCAGATGAGGAAAAGTGAGGCTTTGCAAGAGGTCCAGTGACCTGTTCAAGGTCAGGCAGGTACTGCCAGGCAGCTGGAATGTCTCACTGAAAGTAGGTGGTGGACTTTGTTCGAGGAAAGGCCCTCCTGGAGAGGAAATGGTGCTATTTAATCATACTTAAAGATTTTTTTTAGATATCTTACTCAGCTGTTACTGCTTGAGTTCAGTCTTCTGTTATCTAATCAGAGGAATAGGTACTTTCTTTTTAATAGCCTGTGAGATAGTTGACAATCTCAGGTGCTATCTTTTTTTTTTTTTTTTCTCTTTACTGAATTGTAACAGGTAGTCACTGTAGAAATTTTGGCAAATGAAAAAATATAAAGAGAAATAATCTTCAGTGCTTGTGCTTTTTGTAGAGTACCTCATTTAATCCTCACAATGATCTTGGGAGGTAGGTACTATTTTCATTTCATCGATCAAGAAAATGAGGCTTAAAAAGGTTCAGCCTCTCACCTAAGATCACTTGTGGGGTGTCGGGGGGGCACCAAATGTGGGGCACTCAGATCAGGTAGAGGCCGGCAGTGCTGGTGGTGAAAGAATTCACCCCAAGCAGAATAAAAGAGATAAAAGTTTATTGAATACACTGCAAGGAAGCAGTGAGCAGACTAGCAATGGAGAGGCTGTCTGCCACAAGTGTTGAGGGGCCACAGGTATAGGGTGGAGTGAGTATGGGAACAAATGGAATTTTCCCTTTTTTGTTGATCTTAGGAACTGTGCCTGGTTGTAATTGTTCATTTAGGGCCTATGGTTATTTCAGGGTGGGTCACTTAATGAGCTTAGACCTCGGTTTTAATGTCTACAGGAAATTACATTTTACAGAAATGCTACTTAACTTGTTTAAAAATTGAGAAATAATAGGCAATGATGATTTAGAGCCTGGATTCTGGAACCAGAGTGTGTGGGTTCAAATCCTGGCTCTGACAGTCACTATGGAAGTTGTATGATGCTCTCTATGCCTTAATTTACTAATGTGTAAAATGGAGGATGACTGTATTTACATTATAGAGCTGTCATGATGAAAATTAATTACACCTTATGAAGATCAAATAAATTAATACTTGTAAAGTAGTGCTTTTTAAACTCTAATGTTCACCTGGGAGCTTGTTAAGATACAGATTCTGATTCAGAAGGTCTGGGATGGGGCCTGAGATTGTGTATTAAGCTCCTAAGTGATGTGCTTCACTTAGAGTGGAAAGGAAATAAAGTGTTTATGTCTGTCACCCAGTCTGTGACACCCAGTAAGTGCCCAGTGAGTGTTACCTACTTGGGTTGTTTCAAATCACTCAACTCTTAGAAGTGGTGTTGTGGTGACTAAACCTTGGCTTATGAATCCTTATATTGTTTTGTTTTTAAGATTTTATTTATTTATTTGACAGAGAGAGACACAGCAAGAGAGGGAACACAAGCAGGGGGAGTGGGAGAGGGAGAAGCAGGCCTCCTGCCGAGCGGAGAGCCCAAAGCGAAGCGGGGCTCAAGCCCAGGACCCTGGGACCATGACCTGAGCTGAAGGCAGACGCTTAACTACTGAGCCACCCAGACACCCCAGAATCCTTATATTGTTGATCTCCCTAGGCTCCATGCTAGAAATGGGATTGCTGGGTCAAAAATTACAGTGTGTTTTTTCTAAATCATCCATGACTTCCTTCTTTCCATACTTTTTTCAGTCACAGATTTGTCACTTCAGTAAAACTGAAGGATTACTAATTTATAGAATTGTAGCACTTGAAGGAACCTGAAAGAGATCATCTACTAGGGAAACAAAGTGTACCCAACTTAACGACCCCCCCTCCCTGCCCTCTTCATTTGGAAATATATGTGGGGCAGGGTTTGCTGGTTGTCAGAACTACTAGGGGGAGTTACCAGCATTTAAGGGGAAGGGCCAGAAAGGCTTAATGTCCTCAATATGCGGGATAGACTTGTACAACCAAGAATGGTCTTGCCCAAAAGACCAATAACTTCCTAGTGGGAATAACTGAGAGCATTTCCCTTTGTTTCATAAATGTGAAACTGAGGCCCGGAGAGGGCTGGTGGATAGCACGTTCTGGCTGCTACCTGGTCTGCCGCTGTCCCATTCCATTGCTCTTACATGATGACACTTGGTTTGTCTTTTTTATTGAACTGTTTAAGTGAGAACTGACTCACTAGTGAAGTTTAGTGTAGGCATTGCCTTCTGCCTGAAAAGTTGTAACAAGATCATTTATGTCAAAGTGGAGTGCCCCTTGGCTCATGATCATATATTTACTTTTATTCTTAGTCATCAAATTGAGTAAGATTTCTGTGTTTGATAGACTATCTTTTTTAAGATAAGTTAGGAGGCAGTAAGATGTTTATAACAGAAAATACCCTTTCGGTTTGGGATCCTGCCTTCTAATTACTTTTCTGTCACTGACTTGCTGGGTGACCTTGTACAGGTCACTAAAATCTTGTTTACCATATTTTGGTGTTGTAAAAGTAGTGTGAACAGTTCTCTTTCAGGATACATACTGAGCTGATTACTGCTGAGGAAGGAAAAGATTAGTTTTGTTTTTTGCTTCATTTTTCTGTGCTATTTTAAAACTTAAAAATTATCTGTTATACATTAAGTAATTCATTTTTGTTTTGTTTTTGTTTTTACATCATAATACTGCTGAAATCAGCTTGTGTTCTATAGTTGTTGATGGGTCATAGTTTAATTGGCAATGTTTTTTTCTTTCATAATGGTTATTATGATACCATTTGGTTTACTGCAGTACAATTCTGGTACTAACCACCCAGACTTTTCACACACTTCACAAGTTAAAGGCCATGGTCCACAGTAAGACTGCCCTTCAGATTCTAGCCACACTTCTAACCAACTGGATATAAATTTGGGAGTTCCCATGACCCTTTTAGGTTTAATAATAATAGAATGATTCAGACTCAAGAACGTGTTCTACTTATGATTACAGTTTTAGTAAAGGATAATAAAGGATACAAATCAGAACTAGCCAAATAAAGAGACACATAGGGTGAGGGAGGTCTGGGAGGGTCATGAACATAGAACTTTCATGCCCTCACCCTTGTCATCCTCTCACCACGTCTCCTCTTGTCACTTACCAGAAAGTTCCATGGAACTTCAGTACAGTTTTTATTAGCATTTCATTGGGTAGGCTTGATTGGTTCATTGACCTCATGCTTGGCCTTTAATCTCCAGCCATGTCTTCCTTCCCTACAGTCAGGCTAGCTCCAGACTCCAGCCTTTTCTTCACTTGGTTGGTCTTTATGGTGACCAGCCCGCGTCTTGAGTCATCTCATCTGTGAGGGGTGATGCCAGGGGCTCAAGAATGACTAAGACGCTCCTATTATTCAGGAAATTCCAAGGCTTTAGAATCTACCCCCAAGAATCAGGGATGGAAGACTAGTGTAAGATTCTGTATTATACAGTGATGCACACAAAGGTAGTGTATCTTTCAAATGATGTATTAGCCTGGAATACAATAATTTTTTTAAAAAGATTTTATTTATTTATTTGACAGAGAGCACAAGTAGGTAGAGAGGCAGGCAGAGAGAAGAGGAAGCCGGCTCTCTGCTGAGCAGAGCCTGACATAGGGCTTGATCCCAGGACCCTGAGATCATGACCTGAGCCGAAGGCAGAGGTTTTAACCCACTGAGCCACCCAGGTACCCCATAGCCTAGAATACAATAATTTTAAAACATAACTCTTTAGGTTCTTTGGTGTAAGTTAACATATGAAGTGTTTTGAGCTCTCTTCTGCATAAATTATTTTAACTATATAAAATAATGTGGTTTACCCAAAAGAAACTAGGATTTGTAATGAAACCAGAACACCTTGATGCCACTATGTACTCATTGTGTGATTCTGAATCTCACTTTCCTTATTTGCAAAGCAGACATAACTTTATAAAACGTTAAGCACTTTTCAGCATAGAGTCAGGCATGGAGTAGACATTCATTGAAGTATCCTTAGTATTGCTGTTTGTATTATTATTATCTGTATTATTGATCTTAACATTTGCAGATTTTACCTCTATAGGTAGCTAGAGACTGAGTTGTTGTTGTTCTTTTATTTATTTATTTATTTATTTGACAGAATGAGAGAGAGCGCAATCAGGGAGAGTGGGAGAGGGAGAAATGGGCTCCCTGCCAACCACGGAGCCCAATGCAGGGACTTGATCCCAAGTCCCCAGGATCATGACTTTCTTTAGGTGGGAATGTATAAACAGGGTTTCAAAGTCTACAGAGCCCCTTTTGGAAGGAAATTTGATCATGTAAAAAATGCAGAATTAGGATGTTTGCATTTCTCTTGATTTTCTAGACAGAAACTGAAAAATGGAGCTGGTGAGATTTAGCCTGAATATATCATTTCTTGGTCCTGGCTATGTGATCATTATATGGAATTATGGTACTTAAGTACATTGAACTCTGTATCTAAAAATAATAGCAGGATTCAGGTAGAATTTATGTTTATATTAGGAGGGTATCTTGGATGCCTCATAGACCCTTGAGTTCTGAAAGACCCTAAAGATCATCTGGCCCAATCTGATTCTTTAATTTTTATTTTTATTTATTTATTTATTTTTAAAAAGATTTTGTTTATTTACTTGAAGACAGAGATCACAAGTAAGCAGAGAGGCAGGCAGAGATGGCGGGGGGGGGAGGTGGGGGGGGGAAGCAGGCTCCCTGCTGAGCAGAGAGCCCGATGTGGGGCTCGATCCCAGGACCCTGAGATCATGACCTAAGCTGAAGGCAGAGGCTTTAACCCACTGTGCCACCCAGCCACCCCTTTAATTTTTATTTTTTTATTTTTTTAAGTAGGCTCCACACACATCGTGGAGCCCAGTGTAGAGTCTGAACTCACAACCCTGAGATCAAGACTTTAGCTGAGATTGAGAGTCGGACACGTAACTGACTGAGCCACCCAAATGTGCCTCAGCCTGATTCTTTCAGGAGACTCTTATCTAAAATTTCTGTGACAGGTGGCTCCCTAGCCTTCCATGAGCTATTTTGAGAGTCAGTCTCTTTCATTATTGGTCATCTCTAATTGTTGAAGTTCTTCCTCATTTTTGATCCAGGTTTACCTTTGCAGCTTTTCATTGTTCCTAATTCCATTCTTTGGAGTGATCCAGAATAAGTCTAATCCTTCTTGACACTGGAAGAGAGAGATAGCTCTTTATGCCTTTGTCTTCAAGTTAATCCTTCAGTGTTCAGGTTACATGGCTAATTGACCACTCCAGAATACAGCTTATAAGAAGTCCCTTTTACAGGGACGCCTGGGTGGCTCAGTCAGTTAAATGTCTGCCTTCGGCTCAGGTCATGATCCCGGGATCCCGGGACTGAGTCCCTCGTCGGGCTCTCTGCTCAGTGGGGAGCCTGCTTCTCCCTCTGCCTGCCACTCCCCCTGCTTGTGCTCGCTCACTTTCTCACTCTCGCTCTCTCTCTGAAAAATAAATAAATAAAATCTTTAAAAAAATTAAAAAAAAAATCTTAAAAAAAGTCCCTCTTACAATACATCCTCCTTAGAAGAATTCTACCACTGTACTGGGAAAGTGCTTAATATCGCTATAATCCTTTGTGAATTTTTATTTTGTTTGACTAGAGATTGGTTGTAATCGATGATGTTTTTATTCTGAAAAGTTAATTTTTTGTTTCTATTAAATTCAGTATTTATTTGTCTTTGTAGGGTTTTAGTTCTTGGTCATACCTCATGTAGTAGTTCTGAGTTTATGGATAAAAGTCTGCACTGAGCAGTCAGGAGGGGCCAAGTAGTTGTTTTATTTTTGCGTTTTTGTGCTCATCAGTATGATTTACATTCCTAAATTATCTTTTTTTGTGGGCTGTTCTGATTGGGTGGGGGCTGGTGGCCAGTGAAAGAAGTCACGAAAGGCAGAGCAAAAGAGGGAGAAGTTCATTGAGTGCGCTGCAGTGAAGTAGTAGGCAGGACAGCAAAGGAGAGACTGCCACAGGTGATAGACAGAAGTTGTAGTTATAGGTTGGAATGAGGGAATATGAGACGTATGGAATTTTACCTTTTTTGGTGATCTTAAGAACTATGTCTGCTTGTAAGTGACTATGGTCGATCAGGGCCTGTGGCTTAATGAGAGCCTGTTAGTGTCAGCTTGGTAGTGGCTGTGGGCCCTTTTGCCTTGCTCAAGTTTCCATTGCTGAGGCCTGTTGCCTAAAAGTAGTCTCTACAATTTTGGTAGTTGTTTACATTCAGCTTTGTAGTATTACTATTTTCATGTTAGTTTTACTTAAATCTTACTGCCAACAGTATTTTCTACTCCTTTCACCATAAAACACAGATGTCCTTCATATCTTTTTGCAGGGATGGGAGGTGTATCATGTTTCATGTAATTAATACAATTCTTAAGTTTTCTATTTATTTATTTATTTTAAAGATTTTATTTATTCATTTGAGACAGAGAGAGCCCAAGGAGGGGGAGAGGCAGAGGCAGAGGGAGAGGGAGAAGCAGACTCCCTGCTGAGGGGGAGCCTCATGCAAGGCTCAATCCCAGGACCCTGGATAATGACCTGAGCTGAAGTCAGAAGCTTAACCAACTGAACCACCCAGGTGCCCCCCCCCTTTTTTTTAAAGATTTTATTTTTAAGTAATCTCTACACGCAATATGGGACTCAAACTCATGGCCCTGAGGTCAAGTATCACACCCTCTGCTGACTGAGCCAGCCAGATGCTCCTTAAGTTTTCTGAACAGAATCCTTTTAAGACATAAAGACGAATGGTCCTTTAAAAGATTTAATTTTTTTATGAGAGAGAGAAAGGAGATAGCATGAACATGAGTAGGGAGAGGAACAAAGGGAGAGGGAGAAGCAGACTCCCTGCTGAGCAGGGAGCCTGACTCCTGGGACCCTGAGATCATGACGAGCCAAAGGCAGATGCTTACCCCACTGAGCTACCCAGGCGCTCCTCTTCAAGACCTTTTGAGCACACATGTGGTTTCCTATACTTGTTTCTTGGTTGTTGTTTCAGATGGGGGAGATATTCTGTTTTTATTCTAATTAAATAAAACTTCTAATTTAAAATTAAGATTCTAAGAATTTTTTTGAGTAAGTCTTCAGTGTGTTATTAAACACTATTATATATAAGATGTTTTGCGGAACACTTTAGTTACTATATAATATCTTGTAAGTAAATATATTTAATAACAACTCTGAGTTAAGTACTATTGTATTCCCATTATAGTGATGAGGAATTTAAGACAGGTTGAATAAATTGTCCAAGGGCATGCAGCTGATAAATAAATGGCAGAACTAAGACTAAACCCAGGCAGTCTGACTTTTGGAGCCTATACTCTTAGTGACTGTATTGATTTATAACTATTTGCTTTCTGATAAAACAATTGTAAAAAGGCTGTCTTGTGTTATTACTGATGTAGCCCCTTCTATCAAAATATGCGTGGAAGATTTTTGTTTTATATATATACATATATATATTTTTAAAGATATTATTTGTTCATTTGACAGAGACATGGTGAGAGAGGGAACACAAGCAGGGGGAGTGGGAGAGAAGAAGCAGGCTTTCCCGCTGAGCAGGGAGCCTGATGCAGGGCCCAGTCCCAGGACACTGGGACCATGACCTGAGCTGAAGGCGGAGGCTTAATGACTGAGCCACCCAGGTGCCCCTAAAAATTTTAATATTTACATATTTTAAGTGTTTTAGGTCTATATGATTTAAAATGTGCAGTGTCACCAGAGGCCACAAATAATTACTAGACATTCTGACTTTAATTTAGCTTTCATTTGGGACCACATGGTAGAATGATTTCTGGCGAATTATTCACTCCTAATTTTTATGCAAGAATCATCTCTGAAGCCAGTGGAAAACATAGTTCCTGAGACACAGTAGGCAATTCAAAGACTGCATCTCTGATTATGTGGGCAGCTCAAACGACTGAACCATTTAGGCATCCCCGTTATTTGGAAATCATTAATTTGAGCTCCTCACTGAGTAAATACCAGTAGGTATACCCCATGTATACCCCATGGGGTATACCTACTGGTATATGGGGGTCCTCAAAGACTAAAGAGGGGTCCTGAGACCAAAACCTCTGAGCACTTCCTGTTTAGATTAGTTGTGTCATACGATATTAAAGAAAATCTTGACACAGAAGTAAAAATCTAGAACATATTAAAAGATTGTAAATATTAAATGAAGCATTTTTATTTCTTACTAAATACTTCTCTTTTGAATTGTGTAAGCAGGAGACTGGAACCTACTGAACGACCTCTTCAGATTGTGTATGATTACTTATCCAGGCTGGGATTTGATGACCCTGTGCGTATACAGGAGGAGGCAACAGATCCTGACCTTGGCTGTATGCTTCGATTTTATGGTGGTAAGAATTCATCCGTGGCTTTCTGAATGTGTTTAATTGCTTTTAGTTGATCATTTGTGCCCCTCTCTGTCTTCAGCTTTTTAAAAGCATTTTAACAAAAGGTGTTTTTAAGCCATTTTTAACTAGTGTAATTAAAAAAAACAACAAAAAGAAGAAGGTGAGTTGTAGTTAAGGGAGACTTAGAAGTATTAGCCAAAACACCTTCCCATCTTTATTTTTGTTCTTCTTGTTCTAGTGTTTTTGCTGACTTAAAACTAAAATCATTTTATTTCTTTGTCAGAATTTTGATCGAATTATGCTTTTCAGTATCAGTTTTACTTTCGGGTGGCTTATAAAAACCATGGAGTTCTGGATAGCTCAAGAATGTTGAGAGCTAGGTGGTCATTATCAGATATGACTTGACATTTGATGAATACATTTGTCAAATCTATATATTATTAAATTTTTTTTTAAAGATTTATTTATTTGACAGAGAGAGATCACAAGTAGGCAGAGAGGCAGGCAGAGAGAGAGGGAATCGGGCTCCCCGCTGAGCAGAGAGCCCGACGTGGGGCTTGATCCCAGGACCCTGGGATCATGACCTGAGCCGAAGGCAGAGGCTTAACCCACTGAGCCACCCAGGCGCCCCTATATATTATTAAATTTAGTGGGCTTGAAATCTAGGATTTCTTTAACTCTTGTTTCTCTTTTGGTGCATTTTTCCCCTCATCATCTGTTTTTCACCTGATCACTTCAATAATAAAATTAGACTTATTAAAACTAAATACTTTCTGAATATTGCTTTCCAAATATACATAGTCTACTAATACTACGACTGTTGAGTACTATTGTGTGAGTATTACTGTGTGATTTTATGGTTGTGAATTACCTGGTTTATTACAACCACCTTATGCCATAGGAACTATTATCTTCTTCAACAGATGAGAAATCTGAGGCAGGGAAGTTAAACAGCTTGTTCGAGGTCATACAGCTATTAAGTGACAGAGCCATTTAACACCTAGTGATTTTGAAAAATGTGAATTAGTATGACCCACTTATCAAACAATTGAACTAATAACTGAATGATTAGTGTATAGTAGGCAAAGTCATTTACTGAAATTCCCTGCTCTCATTCCTGAAAGTGTCGATTAAATTTCTGTATACTTCTTTTTTTGTTGTTGTTTTTTTTTTGGCTGATGTTTATTTTTAAGTAATCTCTATACCCAGTGTGGGCTTGAACTTACCACTCGAGATTTAGAGTGTCATGGTCTACTGACGGAGCCAGCCAGGTGCCCCTCTGTATACTTCATGATATAACTCTTGTGACATAATGTCACAAGACAGCTTTATTTAGTGCACTTCACAAAAGATTTTATGTTTAATTTTTCATCATAACACTATTTTGTGACATATTCCTTGAAAGTTGGTTTTGTTTTATTTTATTTCAATTACTTTGTCTTCATTGCTAGTTCATGAAAGGAAAATAGTTGCTAGATTGACATTGAATAGGAAAAATCCATGGGATGCCTGGGTCCATCTCTTGATTTTGGCTCAGGCCATGATCTCAGGGTTGTGAGATTGAGCCCTGTGTCGGGTTCCACGCTAGGCATGGAGCCTGCTTAGAATATTCTCTCTGCCTCTCCCTCTTCCCACCACCCCCCCCCCCTTTAAAAAAAAAAAAAAGAATGAAAGAGGAAAGTTCTTTAGATTAATTTGAGGAGCACAGCCCATTTAAACCTATAAAACTTGGGTTAAAAAAGAGAACAACTTGGAGCAGGTAACATGTTCCTTTTGTGATTGTGGTTGAACATGAGTTCTGTTTATATGTTTTATTCTAAGGTGAGCGTTGAGCCTGAAACTGTCAGTGAGCTCCTTTTGAACCACTGAGATTGCATTGCACCCAGTTGTATATTGCAGGAGTATTGGCCCTAATACAGTAATCTTTTGCCACCACCTGATGAGCATGATAGCATGCCCAGGATCTTCATATACCCCTAAGAAAATATTTCTAGTAGAGTCTGAAAGAGTACCAGTTTGTAGTTCTTACCGTGTTTTTGAGGGGAGGGGGTCTTTAACAGAGAACATTTCCAAAAATGGGCTCTATTAATTTAGAGAAGCTAGTATAATTTGAGTGAGAAAAGTATGTTTGGGAAAGAGGTTTTTTAAAGCTAATTATTTTTGAAACTAGAAAATATGTATAAACAGCACCAAAACCAAAAGTTTTATATATATATATATACATATATATATATATATATATATATGTATGTATTATCTCTTGTCTGTGTAATGAAGTACCTCAAAATTTAGTAACTTTTGGGAGTGCCCAGGTGGCTGAGTTGGTTAAGTGTCCAACTCTTGGTTTTGGCTCAGGTCATGATCTCAGGGTTGTGAGTTCCAGCCCTGCATGGGGCTCCAGGCTCAGTGTGGAGTCAGCTTGAGAGTCTCTTCCTCTCCCTCGGCCCCTCCCCTGAGTCATGTGCTCTTTCTCTAAAATAAATAAATAAAATCTTAAAAAAAGAGCAACTTAGTAACTTAGGGGGCGCCTGGGTGGCTCAGTTGGTAGAACATGCTGCTCACACTGGGTGTAGAGATTACTAAAAAACATAAATAAACTTAAAAAAAGAAAACTTTGTGACTTAAAATGATAATAAGTATTTATTATATAGTTTGTGTGTGTCAAAAATCTAGGAGTAATTTAGTTGGATGGTTCCGGTTTGGGTTGCATGAAATTGTAGTCAGTCTTTTTGTTGAAGGTATAGTCATCCAGTGGCTTGACTGGGGCTGAAAGAACCACTTCTAGCGTGGCTCACTCAAACGGCTGCTGGTACGTCTCAGTAGCTGGTACCCAGCTTTCATAGGATGTCTCAGTTTTTCACTTTATAGATCTCTTTCTAAGGCTGCCTGAATGTCTTCCTGATTAGGCAACTAGCTCTGTCAGTGATGAGACAGACATGCACACGTGTGCACACGCGCACACACATAGACACACACACACACACACACACACACACGGAGGCCTCAGTATTTTTTGTGATCGAGCCTCATAGGTCACCTACATTATTACCACCTTCTGTTTAGTCGAAGTGAGCCACCATATACAGCGCACCCTCTAGAGAGGGAAATTAGGCCCCACCTCTTGGAGAGAGAACTGGCGAAGAATTTGTGGACGTGTCTTTAAACGATCACAAAAAGTATGCTTCCCTCTTATCTTGTTCCTCTATCCACTCAGTTCCTGAATCCCAAGACAACCACTGTTAGGAGAAGAAAAAATATCTGAAATGTTCTCTTAGAAGCAAATAGCTTAGTAATCAGCTTTAAATATTTTATATATAGTGTCTTTGGTGAGTTAGCTTAGTTAGCATCTAGTGTTAATGAGGCCAGGGTCATAAAGGCCTAAGTTCAAACCAGTTAATGTTGCTGTGCTTGCTGGATCTAAAAGGTACCCCATACCCCAAGCAGCCATTATGCAAATGTTCGTTAGTAGTGTTGCTGGAAAGGGAGTTCTGGGGAAAAGTGAGTTAGTGGAATGACTGGCTCAGTGCAAATTCATGATAAAAGCTGTGGAAATAACATAATTGCCTAAAGATGAGTAGGTAGCATGATCAGTCACAGAGATTAAGAGAGCACATTAATGAACTCTTTATTTGTGTATGAGGAAAAGGAGTCTAGAAGGTGTGATTTACTAGTGAAGTTGTAATTCTGGGGCTCTATGGCTCAGGTAGTATAAGTCCCAGCCTAAACATTTTCTTTCTTCCTTTCTTTCTTTTTTTTAAAGATTTTATTTATTTATTTGACACACAGAGAGAGATTACAAGTAGGCAGAGAGGCAGACAGAGAGAGAGAAGGGGAGAAGCTGGCTAAGCAGAGAGCCCAGTGTGGGGCTTGATCCCAGGACCCTGAGATCATGACCTGAGCCGAAGGCAGAGGCTTAACCCACTGCCACCCAGGCACCCCAAGACAGTTTTTTCCAAAGAGCATAAGCACAAAAAAATGAAGCCAGATACAGAAGAATCACATAGTATGTTTCCATTCATTTAAAGTTCAAAACCAGACAAAATTCAGCCATATTGTTTACAGATGTGTGGCAGTATTACTATCTGTCCATCAAAATCTGTTCTTTCCTTCCATAATAATAGAGTTACAGTTGGCACATGACTGCCCAGCTACATGTCACTTCCCAGCCTTTTTTGCAGTTAGGTTTGCACACATGTGACACAGTTTTCTTCCGTGGTATGGAGTGGAATTGTTGTGCCGCTTCTGTACCTGGTTCCTTCTTTTTTTTTTTTTTTTGAAGATTTTATTTATTTATTTGTCAGAGAGAGAGAGAGAGAGCAAGAGCAGGCAGAGGGAGAAGCAGGTTCCCTGCTGAGTGGGAGCCCAATGGTAGGGTTCAATCCCAGGATCCTGGGATCATGACTTGAGCCGAAGGCAGACACTTAACTGACTGAGCCACCCAGGTGTCCCTCTGTATCTGGTTAGTGCCCTTGTTTTCTTCCATGGGCTAGGATGGCATTCATCAAAGCAGTATTAGAAGTCATGTGTTGGGGCGCCTGGGTGGCTCAGTGGGTTAAGCCTCTTCCTTCGGCTCAGGTCATGATCTCAGGGTCCTGGGATCGAGTCCCGCATCGGGCTCTCTGCTCAGCAGGGAGCCTGCTTCTCCCTCCACTTCTCTCTGCCTGCCTCTCTGCCTGCCTCTCTGCCTGCCTCTCTGCCTACTTGTGATCTCTCTCTGTCAAATAAATAAATGGAATCTTTGAAAAAAAAAAAAAAAAAAAAAAAGAAGTCATGTGTTGAAATGGCAGAGCTATCATCAGCCTGAGTTTCTTGATAGTGCTGACCTCTGGAAACCTGCAGTGTCTACCCTAAGAGGATTACATTTCTTTTGTGTTTGAGCCATTGTGTTCTTTTCGTTGCAGACGTTTAACCAGCTATAACTGATCCAGGATGCATATATAAGTGGCAAAAATATGAAGAAAGCAAGGAAATGATTATAAAAGTCAGGAGAGTGGCTGATCTCTAGGGTGGAGGGACAAGGACGTAATTGCTATAAATATGATTTTTTTTTTAAGATTTTGTTTATTTGACAGAGAGAGACACAGTGAGAGAGGGAACACAAGCGGGGGAGAGGAAGAGAGAGAAGCAGGCTCCCTGCTGAGCAGGGAGCCCAATATGGGGCTCGATCCTGGGACTCCGGGATCATGACCTGAGCCGAAGGCAGACACTTAATGGACTGAGCCAGGCAGGCACCCTACAAATACGATTTTTGAGTCAATACAAATATATATATATATTTTTAATTTTATCAAAATATTCCTAAATTGCACAGACAATACTGATATGTGTTTTCATCAATAGCATTTGAGAATGCTCGTTTCTTTGTACCTTTGCCAACATCAGGTATTATTGTTAAAGTTAATCTTTGTCCCAGGGCGCCTGGGTGGCTCAGTCAGTTAAGTGTCTGCCTTTGGCTCAGGTCATGATCCCGGGGTCCTGGGATCAAGCCTCACATTGGGCTCTCTGCTTAGCTGGGAGCCAGCTTCTCCCTCTTCCTCTGCCTCTGCCTCTGCCTGCCATTCCCCCACTTGTGCTCTCTCTCTCTGTCAAATAAATAAATAAAATCTTTTAAAAATAAATAAATAAAAATAAACAAAATTTAAGGACAAGTTACAGGCCGAGAAAACATTTTTTTACAAATATTGTATGCAAAGTATGTATACTTAGAATACATACATATATCCTTTGGTTCAACATGAAAATAAGACAAAAATTTACACAGAAATATCAATGGGTTATCAAAGAAGAAGAAATCTAAAGATCCAATAAAAATCGAAACAACATTCAACCATACTAGTAGTACTCAGGGAAACGAAAATAAAAACAAAGACACCATCATTTTATTTATCGTATTAGTAAAACTTTCAAATGCTAATAATATTAAAAGGTGAAATTGTGGGAAAGGTGTACTTTGATATACTGATGGGCTATACATTTGTTCTGCATTATTTTAAATGCAAATATTCTATGACCCATTAATTTCATGTTTACAAATCTACTCTGAGGAAACACAGGGGCACAAAGGAGGTGATTTTACTATAATGCTGTTGGCAATAGTCAAAACTGGAAATACTGTAAAGGTCTATCACTAGCAAAATGGTTACATAAATTATAATACATGATATTCAGTACTGTGCAACTTAGAGAACTGCATATAGAAGACAGCTAAGGAAAGATCTCCAAAACATATGGTTGAGTGAAAAAGCATGAAGACCACAGCAAATAATACCACTTACGTACACAAAATATATTTCTACAAATACGTATTAGGTATGAATGTAAGTTAGAAAATTCTGAACAGATATACCCCATGTTGATAGCAGTGAATGGACCTGGGAGGTGATTGTAAGACACTGAAATGCTATAAATAATGAGACTGTAGGGGTGCCTGGGTGGCTCAGTGGGTTAAAGCCTCTGCCTTCGGCTCAGGTCACGATCTCAGGGTCCTGGGATCAAGCCCTGCATCGGGCTCTCTGCTCGCAGTGAGCTTGCTTCCTCCTCTCTGTCTCTGCCTGTCTCTCTGCCTACTTGCGATCTCTGTCTGTCAAATAAATAAATAAAAATCTTAAAAAAAAAATAATGAGACTGTATGCACACCTTACTTGTGAAATTAAAACTACTTTTTTTTTAAAGATTTTTTATTTTTATTTATTTGACAGAGATCACAAGCAGGCAGAGAGGCAGGCAGAGAGAGAGAGGAGGAAGCAGGCTCCCTGCTGAGCAGAGAGCCCAATGCAGGGCTTGATCCCAGGACCCTGAGATCGTGACCTGAGCCGAAGGCAGAGGCTTTAACCCACTGAGCCACCCAGGCACCCCTAAAACTACATTTTTTACAGAGGAAAAATATATGGACACAATGATTACAAATGTGAAATATGCATATGAAATATAACTAAGATGTGCATAATCATAAACATAATTGTATAAGGATGGTAGAATAGTTTTTTGTTGTTGTTACCTTTTTTTTAAAGATTTGAGAGAGAGAGAGAGAGCAGTCATGCAAGTGGGGAGAGGGCAGAGGGAGAGAATCTCAAGCAGACCCCCTCCTGAGGGTGGAGCCGGACTTGGGTTCCATCTCAGGACCCATGAGCCCATGAACTGAGCTGAAACCAAGAGTTGGACACTTAACCAACTGAGCAAGCCAGGCACCCTGGAATGTTGTTGTTTTGGTTTTTTTTAAAGATTTTTTATTTATTTACTTGAGAGAGAGAGAGAGCATGAGAGGGTAGTGGGAGAGGGAGAAGCAGACTCCCCGCTGAGCAGGGAGCCTGGTGTGGGACTCGATCCCAGGACCCTGAGATCATGACCTGAGCCGAAGGAAGAGGCTTAACCCACTGAGCCACCATAGTGCCCTGTTTATTGTTTTTAAATGTGCAGAAGTTTTTTTTTTTTTTAATTTTTTTTCGTGCAGAAGTTTTATTTAGTCAGATTTGGTGAGTCTTTTCCTTTAATGCATTTATATTCCTTAACCTAGGTCATAAAGGCATTCTGTATTTTCAGTACTCTAGATTTTTGAAATATGTGTAAGATAGGGATCTAACTTTACTTTTTTCTCTATAGGTAGATAGCGTTTTGTCCTAACAACATTTATGGAATACATCATCCTTTTCGTACTGAGTTGAAATATCATCTTTATTATTATTAAGTTCTTATAAAGGCAGTGTTCTATTTTTGGACTCTATTTTTGGACATGATAGAGATGACCAATTTGTCTCGTGCTAATGCCAAAATTATTTTAAATAATATACTTGTATAACACATTTTGATAGCTGGTAGGGAAGTACCTTATCACTGTTCTTCTCTGAAAAATCAGGGAGATCTCTGGAATCAGAGAAGCCTTTGTGAAGAAGTAGCTCTCTAAAAATTGACAGAATTTCATTAAGCAGAAAGGAAAAGGAGGACTTGGGATGGGAGATTAGACACCTCAGTGTATGTCCTGTGAATCACAGAGAATTCGATTCCAGATTGTTCTGGGTGTTGAGGGCAGTATCAGGAGTTTAGTCTTCATTTGGCAGATGATAGCAGGAAGTGAGAGGATCCAAGTGAGCCAGAGAAGGTGAATCTGGCACCAGTGTGGAGCATAATTCAGATGTGAATTAATAGGGGTCTGGAGTGGAGAATGGGAAGGAATTATTCAAACGAGAGACTTTTTGAAGGGATAATCGGTGAGAGTTGATGGCTGACTGAAAAGGGGAAGTGAGGAAGAGAACCTAAGAATTGAAGCTGACACTGAGGTTTTAAGCCGGGGTTACTTCAGGAGAATGTCAGGACTTGAGTTGTGAGAAGGAGCTGGTTCATGGGGATGGTGATGACTTGGTTTTGGGAATGTTTCATTTTAAATGGTGGTGAGATGCCTGACAGGCAGTTGGCAATGTGGAACTAGAGCTTAGGACATACAGATCTGGGAGTAGGGTAGGTGGGGATGTTAAAACTGTGGAAATTGTCACGATACCCGGAAAGAATTCTTAAACGTAGGGAAAGGAGGCTTAACGCAGGCAGAATTTTCATTATAATAACTAGCTTTGGTTTTATACCCTTGCTGTGTGCCAAGTGCTTTCTCAAGTGCTGAGCACTCTGTATACCTTGTCTCACGTAACCCTTAAAACCTTCTAGGTAGATGTGATTACTCCCTAGAGACTGTCATATGCCCCAGTCAAATAGCAGAGCCAGGAAGCAGATACATCTGTCTGCTTCTAAATTTCATCTTTTTAACTTCTAAGATACTCCGCTGTTTAGTTGTTGGCGAGAGAGTTTAGAGGAGGATGAGGGATCCATCAAATGAGAACACCTAATCCAACTCCTTGGTCTTAAACTCAGGAAACTAAGGCCTGAAGATGTAAGATTTATTTGGGATCATGAAACCAGATGGTGGACTTACTTTAGCCACCACTGCTTTGCCAAGTTTTCTAGTGAAATACTTCAAATAGAAGTTTTTTGTGTGGTATGAGAGCCTGTTGCAAATTTGAAATTTGTTGTGAGGTTTCCTATTTTGATCTTTGAATGTAAGTAAATATTTCATTTTCACCTTCTTACATATCTGCCAATATTTTTTGGTTTAACTTTTTTTTTTGGAGCTAACTTTGGATTTTCAGAGCAGTTGGAGGGCTAGTACAGAGAGCTCCTCCCGCATGCCCTTCATGCCGTCATTTGAACTGTTGTTCCATATAAATAGTACTTCCATTTTCTCCGGCTTCTCTTGAGACTTTGTCTTTAATTTTCAGCACTTTGATTATATAGTATCTGAGCTAGAATTTCATTGGGTTTGTTTGGGGTTCACTGAGCTTCTTGAATCCATGTTTCACTATAATCTTTCTCACTAGAGGAGTTCTCCTATATTTCTTCAAACCATTTTTCAGCATTGTGCTGTTTCTTCTCTCCCTTTGGCTCTATCCCTTAGTTCAGTTGTCAGAGTTTTTGGCCTGCTGCTTGGGATCACATTCACACTTGTATACGTCAGGGGTGAGCCCTGGAGTTCATAGACAACTTTAGGGGTGTCATTTTCCAGATCTCCTTCCTTTTTGCTATTTCCTGGGGTTTTACTTAACCTACCCTGTTGGACACTTCCTGCAAGGGTATCCACACTGCAGGACTCCCAGTGGGACACGGAGACCAAAAATTCAACAGGTTTCACCATGGGATTGCAGATCTTCCAACCAGAGAGGAAGTCACACCCATCAGAGTTTTAGGTGCCTGTGTCCCCACTGTTGGAGGCCGGAACTTAAGAAAATGAAAAGAGGGAAAAGGATGAGGAATTTCTCCCACTCTCTCTGAGTGTTAGGAGACCCCTTTTCTCCTCCTTAAGACAGGACCTGAAGGCGTTTCCTAGAGCTCTCTGTCCACACCAGCACCTGCCTCTGATCTTGGGCTTTCTCGAGTCCTGGGCTGGAAGATGTCACAGGAGGAAACAATGAGAAACTTGCCACTGCTTGGGTGGTATTTCAGACTGTGTTCTTCTTCCCTAATCTGCGTGCTACTGTTTTCTTTTCGGCATCCTTGTATAGCTCCTCCGTGCATTCTGTCTGGGTCTTATAGGTGCATTTAGTGGGAGAGGCAGGGTGGAGTGCGCCTTCTCCATCTTACTCAGAACCAGAACCTTAATGGTGTCTTTTGATTACTTCATTTTAATATAGTCCAATTGAACAGTCTAAATTTACCTTTATTATTTTCTAGAAGCTCTATTGTTTTGTCTTTCAGTTTATATTCACAGTTTCTATGATTCTTTTTGTCTATCATTGTGAGCTCATGGGCTTGTATATATTTGTTTTGACTTGTTACAGCCATTACTCTTTTTGTTGCTCATTTTGTCCCATTTCAGCTAGTGGGAGCTCTTTACATTGGCGTCTGTCCTTTCAGCGTGACCCCAGGAGTTTATGATAGCATTCTGGATTTTCCATTAAGTTCTGGCACAACAAGATGTCCTAAGCTCATCTTTTCATTGTCTGACTCAGACCAGGAATAAACTCTTTTTCTAAGGACTCCTGGTTCATTTTAATGAAAAATGATATTTAGAGATTATATTCTGGACAGTAGAGGAACTAATTGCTACAGGGTTGCCCTTGATTGTTTTTTTAGCAACTTTTTAAAATTATAAAAACATTACATTTTCTTTACAGAACATTTGGATGTATAAATATAAGGAAGTTAAAATTATCCGTAATTTTCCACTTAGAACCTTGGCTTTTGAGATTGTAAAACTATTTTTTTTTTGTAAAACTATTTTTTAATTCGAACTGTTACACATTCTGAATACTTACTAGAACTTTCTAATTCTCATTTTTTTGTTTTTTGTTTTTTAAGTAGCCTCCACGCCCAGCATAGAGCCCAGTGTGGCCTTGAACTCAAAACTCTGAGATCAAGGCTTAAGCTGAGATCAATAGTAGGACACTCAACCAACTCATCCACCCAGGCACTCCTCATTTTTTTTCTTTTTTTTATATCACTTTCAGATCAGAGACTGAATGTCTAGCAAATACTCCAAAATTAATAAAACAGCATATTATTTTGTATGTAAATGACTTATCCAAAACACAATGAGAGTGGTGGTGGATAGATTTATCTGTAGTAAAATATAAAGGAATAAGGCCAGGTAAGAACAGACTCATAATTATATATCAATTGATATAACATCTTTTTCATGTAAACTTTTAAAAAGACTATTAGGCAGTTTGAAAACATAACTATCATGAAGACCTATTTTTACATAATTTAGCCAACTTTGTAGTAGGTGATACTGTTAACCAGGGTGGGGGATATAGAAGCCATTGGCATGTTTGGGGAGAATAGTGAGATTAAAAAAAAAAATAGCAGTTTTATTGAGATATAATTCACATCCCATAACATTCACCCTCTAAAAGTATACAATTCAGTGCCTTCTAGTATATTCGGAGAGGTATCCAGCCATAACCACAGTCTAATTTTAGAATGTGTTCATCACCGTAAAACAGGACCCCGTATCCATTAGCATCATTCTCCATTCCTCACTCCCACAGCACCTGGCAACCACAGATCTCCATTCTGTCCTTATGGATTTTCCTGTTCTGAACAGTTCATGTAAGTGGAATCATACATTCTTGGCCTTCGGTGGCTGGCTTCCTATACTCAGCCTAGTGTTTTCAGAGCTCATCCATGTCATTGTAGGTATCCGTACTTCATTTCTTTTTATGGCCGAACAGTGTTCCATTGTGTAGACAGACAGTGCCACCTTTGGTTTATGCATTGCTCAGCTGCTGGGCGTTTTGATTGTTTCTACCTTTTGGCTCTTACGAATGATGCTACTCTGAACAAGCATGTGTGTATGAGTTCTTGTGTGGACATGCGTTTTCAGTTCTTTTGGGTATGGATGTAAGAGCGGAATTACTGGAGTGTATGGTGGGTCTCTGCTTAAACTTTTGAGGAACTACCAGACTGCTTTCCGCAGTGGCTGCCTCATTTCGTGATCCCTCCAGCGGCGTTGGTTTACATCTTTGCCAGCGCTTTCTAGTGTTTGTCTTTGCCGATTATAGTCATCCTAGTGGATGTGAACTGCTGTCTCATTGTGGTTTTGATTTGCATCTCTCTGGTCACAATGAAATGGAGCATCTTTTCATGTGCTTGCTGGCCTTTTATATATCTCCTGTGAAGTAATATCTATTCGGATTCTTTGCCCATTTTTAAATTGTGCTATTTGTCTTTATTGCTGAATTGTAGCAGTTCTTTATTCTGGATACAAGTCTGTTAATATGTTCATGATTTGCAACTATTCTCTCCTAGCTGGTGAGTCATCTTTTTACTTTCTTGATGGTGTCTGTTGAAACATGACAGTTTTTTACTTTTGATGAAGTCCATTTTTCTATATTTTCTTTTTTGTCACTTTATTTTTTAAAGGTTTTTATTTATTTGAGAGAGTGAGAGTGTGAGAGAGAGAACACGAGCACGGGATGGGGCTGTGAGCAGAGGGAGAAGCAGACTCCCCACTGCGCAGGGAGCCCAACTCCGGACTCGATCCCAAGGCCCCGGGGGTCATGACTTGAGCCAAAGGCAGATGTTTCACGCACTGGCATCCCATGTCACTTTTATTTTTTGTGTTGATGCCTAAGAAACCTTTGCCTGACTTAAGACCACAAGATCTATTCCACTGTTTTCTTCTAGGAGTTTTATAGTTTTAGGTCTTACATTTAGGCCTGTAATCCATTTTGAATTAATTTTCGTATATGATATGAGGTTAGGGATCTGACTTTATTCTTTTGCCTGTGGCTTTCTAATTGTTCAGCACCATTTGTTGACAAGACTCTTCTTTCCCCATGGAGTTATCTTGACACCCTGCTCAGAAATCAAATGTCCATAAATGTAGAGGTTTATTTATGAACTCTGTTCCATTGTTCTATGTCTGTTCTTACGTCAGTGCTGTGCTTTTTTTTTTTTTTTAAGTAATATCTATACCCAGTGTGGGGCTCGAACTCATGACCCCAAGATCAAGAATCAGATACTATACCAACTGAGCCAGCCAGATGCCCTAAGTACTGTACTATATATGCCAACTCCATATTCCATACTCCATAGTTGAGTTTTGAAATTAGGGAATGCGAGTTCTCCAATTTTGTTCTTTTTAAAATTGTTTTGTCTATTCTGAGTCTACCGTACTTCTCTATATGAATTTTAGGATTAATGTGTCAGTTTCTGCCATGAAGGCAGCTGGAATTTTGATAGGGATTACATTGTTGTAGATCAGTTTTGGGAGTTTTTTCATCTTAACGATATTATATCTTCTAACCCATGAACCCTGAATGTTGTCCATTTACTTAGGTCTGCAACTTCTTTTTTTTTTTTTTTTTTAAAGATTTTATTTATTTATTTGACGGAGAGATCACAAGTAGGCAGAGAGGCAGGCAGAGAGAGAGGGGGAAGGAGGCTCCCCGCTGAGCAGAGAGCCCGATGCGGGGCTTGATCCCAGGACCCTGAGATCATGACCTTAGCCGAAGGCAGAGGCTTAACCCACTGAGCCACCCAGGTGCCCCAGGTCTGCAACTTCTTTCAACTATGTTTTGTAGTTTTCACTGTACTATTTTAATTTTTATTCTTTTTGATGTTATCTTGGATGTAGTAAGTTTCTTAATTTTATTTTGAATTATTTATTCCTTGTGCATGGAAGTACAGTTGATTTTTAAAAAATTTTTGTATCTGGGGTGCCTGGGTGGCTCAGTTGGTTAAGTGTCTGACTACTGATTTCTGCTCAGGTCATGATCTCAGTGTCTGGGGATGAATCTCTGCACTGGCCTTTCTGCTCAGCAGGGAATCTGCTTGAGGACTTTACTCCCTCTGCCCTTTACCTCCCCCTCTTGTGTGTTTTCTTTCTCTCTTTCTCTCAAATAAAAGTAAATCTTTTTTTTTTTTAAGGAATTTATTTATTTGTGGGGCGCTGAGTGGCTCAGTGGCTTAAGCCTCTGCCTTCAGCTCAGGTCATGGTCTCAGGGTCCTGGGATCGAGCCCCAAGTCTGGCTCTCTGCCCAGTGGGGAACCTGCTTCCCCTTCTCTCTCTGCCTGCCTCTCTGCCTACCTGTTATCTCTGTCAAATAAATAAATAAAATCTTAAAAAAAAGATTTTATTTATTTGAAAGAGAGACAGAGATGGAGCATGAGGGGGAAGGCAGAGGCAGAGGGAGAAGAGGACCCCGTGCTGAGCAGGAAGCCTGATGCGGGCCTTGATCCCAGAAGCTTGGGATCATGACCTAAACTGAAGGCAGACACTTAACTGACTGAGTCACCCAAGTGCCCCCAAAATAAATAAATCCTAAATATATATAAAAAAATTTTGTATCCTGTAGCTTTGCTGAACTCATTTATTGGTTGTAATTATCTCTTTTGTGGCTCACTTAGGATTTTCTATATACAAGATCTTGTAGTTTGCAAATAAAGATAGTTTTCTTTCTAGTCTGATACTGGAAATTGAGGTGGTTGGGGACATCTTTTGGACATGTCTAGCAGACAGTTAGATATGAGATTAGAACCAAGGGAAGATTGGGGCAGGAGATAGAATTCTGAGGGCCATTATCATCATATGAATAGGGCAGTTTGGAGGCTGGAAGCCAGACTGAAGAAAATTGAGTAAATAGGAGGTGAGGTAGCAGAGATAGCTCATATAGAGGCACAAATGAGAACAAAAGAGTCTCAAAGGGTAAACTTACAATTTTTCAAAATACAGTTTGTGGGCCAACTACACTTAAACTACCTGGAATAGTTGTTAAAAATACATTTCCCAGGGTGCTTGGGTGGCTCAGTGGGTTAAAGCATCTGCCTTCGGCTCAGGTCATCATCCCGGGGTCCTGGGATCGAGCCCCATGTTGGGCTCCCTGCTCAGCAGGGAGCCTGCTTCTCCCTCTCCCTCTGCCTGCCTCTCTGCCTACTTGTGTTCTCTCTCTCTCTCTGTCAAATAAATAAATAAAATCTTAAAAAAAAAAAAACAAACCATTTCCCTGGGGGTGGCTGGGTGGCTCAGTGTGTTAAAGCCTCTGCTTTCAGCTCAGGTCATGATCTCAGGGTCCTGGGATCGAGTCCCGCATTGGCCTCTCTGCTCAGCAGGGAACCTGCTTCCCCCTCTCTGCCTGCCTCTCTGCCTACTTGTGATCTCTGTCCGTCAAATAAATAAATAAAATCTTTTAAAATAAATGCATTTCCCTGTGTTCCATCCCAAGCCCTGTGGGTTAGACTCTCCATGGGTGGGTGTCAGCGTCCCACATTTTAAACTGGCCTTACATAGTAAGTCTTGGACACTCACAAATCGGGAGAGTCACTGAACTAAAGAAATTCCACAGTTGAGACCGAGAGGGCACGGGAGAATATGGGAATGTTCTTGTAGCTTTGACAGGAACAGTAAGGAGAGTGGAGCTGAAGAGTGAGAAGAGAAAAGAACCAAACTCCCCGAGAAAGGTGGAGTTTGGAATATAGATCCAAGGATTGGCCTCAAATAGGAGGAGAAATGGGTCTCCCCCAGAGCTAGTGTCAAATAGAAAGTTTTAAAGCTTCGAAGTGATCTAACCCATTTCCTCAGATCATCTATGGGAAACACATAGTTAAAAGGGCGACAGGATGGCCAGGTTCCATAATCAATCCTGTGGTAATATCCAGTATAATGCAGTCTTTTCCCGGCTGATTGCTCTTTGCAGCACCTCATACTAGTGGTGTTCCTGTTCATTTTTGTGTAGTCTGGTTTTAGCGTGTTTTTAAAATGGGAAATCCCCTTTGTTTTTTTTTTTTTTTTAAAGATATTATTTATTTATTTGTCAGAGAGAGACAGTGAGAGAGAGGGAACAGAAGCAGAGGGAGTGAGAGAGGGAGAAGCAGGCCTCCTGCTGAGCAGAGAGCCTGATGTGGGGCTCGATCCCAGCACCCCGGGATCATGACCCTAGTCGAAGGCAGACGCTTAACGATTTTGCCACCCAGGTGCCCCTGGTTTTAGCGTATTTTAATCAAGAACCTGTCTTCTGTCATAATGTGCTGTTTTATTCACTTTGTCTCAGCCTTAGAAAGATTTCTAATGGGGAGGGAAGGTACAAAAAGAAAGAAACTTTTGTATGCACATATGAGCTTCTGCCACCAGGATTGGGATAGTTGATTGAAGTATCGGCCATAAGCTCTTCCTTACAAGGAACTGGAAAATGGAGTAATGTGTACAGAACTAGCGTGCTCCCATACTTATTAATTTCTTCCATCTAGAATGGACTCATCACAAGAGTGGCTGTCGTTTATTCAGTACTCCTTTTGTTACCCAAAAGTATGCTCAGTACTTTAAATTAATTATGCTAATTTTTTAAAAAGAAAACCCTAAAGATAAGTAGTATTAAGATCCAAACTGTGTAAATGAGGAAAGTCAACCTCAGTGGTTATATTAAGTAGTTCAAAGAAACAAAGTAAGTGGCAGAACCAGGATTCAAACTCAGGTTTGCATGTCTGGCCCTGAAGTCTGTGATCTTAATGACTTGCCAGATTGCCTTTCTCTGTGTACATGGAGATAGGATTGTGTTGGAAGAAGAATTAACAATGGCACCCAAAATAAAATCTTCCTCCCTGGCCCAAAATCCACAGTACCCCCCATTGTAAAACTTAAGTGATGGATAACATTTTAGAACTGAGATCATATTTTATGATACTTGTATTGCTTGGTAACTTGAATCTGTAAACGAGGTTGTTGAATATTGACACACAATACTTTCTTCTTCCTTGTAAGAGTCTCATATACTTGAATGGTGACTTCTGAATGCTGACTCCTGTTCTGTTTTCTTTTAGAAAAACCATGCCAGATGGATCATCTGGATCGAATCCTTCTGTCTGGCATCTATAATGTACGCAAGGGAAAGACCCAGCTGCATAAGTGGGCTGAACGCCTAGTTGTTCTCTGTGGGACATGCCTCATCGTTTCCTCGGTGAAGGATTGTCAAACTGGGAAGATGCACATTTTGCCTCTGGTTGGGGGAAAGGTAAGACTCATAAAAATGATTTTTCTTCATTTGTTTGATCTTAATTAAAATCACATTTAATTTTTGGCGTTTTCCCCACATCTTTTTAAAGAAGCCAATATGAGCATTATTAAAGATTGCATTACAAAGTTTGCTTTTTAGAGTTCTTAGTTTTAACCAGAAGAAACCGACTTAGGCTAATTTTTTTTTTTTTTTAAAAGATTCATTTATTTGAGAGAGAGAGAGAGTGCGCAAGCCGGGGGAGGGGCAGAGGGATAGGGAGAAGAACAGCAGACTCCCTGCTGAGCTTGGAACCCAACACTGGGCTTGATCTCATGATCTCATGATCTTATGATCTTACAATCTCATGACCCATGAGATAATGACCTGAGCTGAAACCAAGTCAGACGCTTAACCGACTGAACCACCCAGGCACCCCAACTTTACTTAGGCTAATTTAAGCATAAAATAGGTTTATTTATATCACAGGTTCTCTGGGAGGTCCAAAGCCTGTTCATACCCCAAATTCTGCTGCAGAACCCATTTGTTGATGATACCTCTGCCTCCACTGCTAGGCCCCCATAACACCCGAGTAGACAGAGAATGCTGCCACTTGCAGCCTCCTGCCACATCCATCCGCAAAGCAGATTCTTTCCAGCTTCTCCTTTTTCCCCATTTGACTTAAATTCAGAGTCGTGGGTGGTCACAAGCGCCTCTCCAGCAGCAAGGGGAGTGGAGGCATACCGTTTCTGGTCTGCTGGAGAATTCCCCATCCTAAGCAAGAGTTCATTTGCAAGTCTTTTAAACAGACTGACAGATGACTAGAAGCAGGTATGTTAATATTTATATGAAGCTGTACATCATTTTGTTTCTTTATTTTCCATCTTGAATATCATAAAACAGTCTGAATTTTAGAGAACTTCCAGATGAAATGACTTAGTGCATTCATGCTTTGAGACGTCCAGTCTGGCCCAGATGCATACCAATATCAGTAAAATAGATATATTCAGAAGGTAAATATATAAAAAGACATAGCTGTGCTATGGAATGTAGAATAGATGCAGTGAGCGGGTCTGAATCTGAGGGCCTGCTGGGTTCTGGGCCTGAAAGGTCGTGGCAGCCCAGGAGTTCAGCTCCTGTAAGTATTTGGGTTTAAAAGTCCTCTGCTCATAAGAAGAACCTGGCCCAGGCTTATTCTTTGAAGCAGGAGATGAGTGGTACTCTGCTCCTGAAGGAAAGCTGGAAAGAAAAAACAAACAAACAAAAATACAGCCCAAAACAGCTGTTAACCACTGACTGGAACCAAGTCTTTTTCTCGCCGTGGTCCTAGAAAGGTGGAAGGAACCAGTTATGTGCCCTGTGACCAGGAAGTGAACACGTCCCCACTGAATGAATGTGCACAGTCCACTCTCAACCGGGGGCAGCAACCCAGCACTTACTGTTGTGAGACCTGGTTCTGGTCTTGGAGGCTCTAGGACAGAATGAAGAAAATAGGTTAAAAGAAAATGACAGCCCTTCCTACCCCGCACCCCCACCAAAAATAAAAGAGAAAAGAATACAGCAAAGGAAAGGACATTCAAAGGGAAGTTGTAAGAAATAAGAAATAATGATAAGTGCAGACATTGACAAAATATGATGGTAAAGTTAATATTAATTGTAAGAAGTTGAAGTTTTTAAAATATTTTAAATATGAATATAAACTCTTAAAGCTCAAAGTGCCCTGAGTGATACTTAAAATATAGTGGTATGTTCGATAAGTAACGTGTGATACAGCCTTGGAATAAGAGAATAGAAATACCAAATAACTTTTAACTTTATTAGGAAAAACCTTAAGTATGAGTGTAAAAATTTTAAGGATAGCAACTAAAAGTAGAGAGGGAAAAAAAAAACATAAAACATTCTGTAGTGCTAAAAGAAGGTAGGAAAGGAGCAGAGAGAAATGAACGAAATGATTGGCCTGGTAAATTATCACAAATTATAGTGACAGAAACATATAGAAATATATCAGTAATCATAATTGTGATACAAGTTGTCATTTAAAATCCCAGTACTTGCTGTTTATTTTATAAGATTTTATTTATTTATTTATTTATTTATGTCTTAGAGAGAGCACGAGCAGGGGGAGGGGCAGAGAGAGAGGGACAAGCAGGCTCCCAGCTGAGCAGAGAGCTCAACGTGGGGCCCGATCCCAGGACACTGGGACCATGACCTGAGCTGAGAGCAGACGCTTAACCTACTAAACCATCCAGATACCCCCAGTACTTGCTGTTTGTAAGAGACCCTACACTTAGAAGGTTGAATGTGAATGGTGGGAAAAGCATGCTAGTCAAATAGCAACCAAAAGAAAATTGATGTGGTCATATTAACATTATACAAAACATTTTTATGAAAGCTTATCTGCAACAAAGGACTTCTCTCCAGAATTTAGAAAGAAGTTTTACAACACAGCAACAGAAAGGCAGATAACCTAGTAAAAACTGGGCAGAAGGGTTGAGTAGCTCCTTTACCAGTGAAGATCTACAGATGGCAAATCAGTACATAGGATGAGTCTCACCATCATGAGTCATTAGGAAAATGCAAATCACTATCACAGATTCTGCAAACCACTAGGATGACTAAAATCAAAAGACTGATGAGTACCAAATTTAGCAAAGATGAGGAGCAACTGGAATGCTCTCACATTGGCGGGAGGACAGTCACTTTGGAAAACAGTTTTTCATTTCTTATAAACAGAAACATGTGCATATCAGATGACCCAGCATTTCTCCTAGGTATTGGGAAATGAACATCTGTCTTTACAAAGACTTTATATGAATGTTCATAGCAGCTGTATTTATAATTGTCAAAAACTAGAAACAACCCAAAATTCATTGACTACTGGTGAATTAATAAACAAATGTGGTACATTCCACACAGTGGACTACTACTGAACAGTAGAAAGGAATGAACTGCTGATATACACCAAAATGAGGATGAATCTCAAAAACATTATTTTCTTTCTTTCTTTTTTTAAGATTTATTTATTTATTTTAGAAAGAGACAGCAAGCAAGTGCTCGAGCCAGCAAGCGCAGAGGTGGGGGGAGGGAAGAGGGAGAGGCAGAAAGAGAATCTCAGATTTACAAACCTTTCTCAGTATTTGACATTATGTGAGTATATTTTTCTGTGTCAGATACCCCATAGTAAAATATTTAAAAGTTTATTCTAAAACATGGGCGCCTGGGTGGCTCAGTCAGTTAAGCATCTGCCTTCAGCTCAGGTCATGATCTCGGGGGCCTGGGATTGAGTCCCACATCCAGCTCTCTGCTCAGCGGGGAGTCTGCTTCTCCCTCTCCCTCTGCTGCTCCCCCCTGCTTGTGCATGGTCTCTCGCTTTCTCTTTGTTAAATAAATAAAATCTTTTTAAAAAGATTATTCTAAAACAATCATTAATATCTGTTCTTCATTTCAGTAAGATCCTTTATTTTGATGTATTCATTAGCATGATTTATTACTAGTAAAAAATGATCCTGTTGTGAGATCAGAGTTGAGTGTTATAAATATTATTTAATTTTATTGGTATTTTTTTAAGATTTTATTTATTTGAGGGGTGCCTAGGTAGCTCAGTTGTTAAGCATCTGCCTTGGGCTTAGGTCATGATCCAGGGGTCCTTGGATTGAACCCCACATTGGGCTCCCCGCTCTGCGGGAAGCCTGCTTCTCCTTCTCCCACTCCCCTTGTTTGTGTTCCCTTTCTCACTGTATTTCTCTCTGTCAAAGAAATAATTAAATTCTTTAAAAAAAAAGATTTTATTTATTTGAGAGGAGGAGCATGCACACGCATGAGCACAGGAGGAGGGAGGAGGAGAGGGACAAGCAGACGCCCCACTGAACGCAAAGCCCAGTGTGGGGCTCCATCACAGGACCCTGAGATCACGACCTAAGCTGAAGGCAGATGCTTGACTGACAGAGCCACCCAGGTGCCCCTTATTGGGATCTTTTTAATATGATTCTTTTTTGCTTAAAGTATTTTGTGTTTTTGCCATTCGATTCAGTCTTTACTTGGCACTAGAAACCTAATGATTTACGAGTATAATTTGGAAGTTTCCAGCTGACTCACCAAGATTCAATAGTTATGACATATCAAAGTGAGATGTCAGACAAAGATGTAAGTGGTTCCATAACTATAGAGACTTCATCTTCATCAAAGCTATGTGAATTGGGTTGTTGGATTTTGGGGGAGAATTGCTTTGAAGAGAATTGCTATTGTGCTGTGAATCCCTACAGCCTTCCTAGCTGGGAATGGCTTCTGCCTTTTTCCTCAAGCCTGGTGAAAGAGGTTTCAGCAGGATTCAAGAGAGCTTAATATGGGTCCCTTGCGGCAAGGGGGGCATAGTGGATCGGTGTCCTGCCTCCTCCAAGAAGTCTTGAGGACAGAGATGAGTCTATCACCAGAGCAGCCAGGTAGCCTAAGAGCCTAGGTCATGCATTGGGATCATTGTGTCTCTTTGGGTTTGTTAGTTTGTGACCCAAATGGGTTGAGAGAGGAGAAGCCAGTGGGTAGATTGATGGATGAGTGGGTGGATTCTCTTAGAACTTGCCTGGCAGGGCCATCTTGAGGGACAGATAAGCTTCCCTTGAGGATAGGTTGACAGTGGACCACAGGATTCTTTCATGTCTGAGGAGGGAGTAGTCAACTGCTGGAAGAGTATGCATTAGCGAGGTCAAGTGATCTGTAAGTGAGACACTGTCATTGTTTGGGGTGGGGGGCGGTTAACCAAAAGAACCCTTAAAAGGACCCATTGTGGAAAAGCATCCCTTTAGAATCTCCTAGGCCCAGAGACTGAAATCAGGTTATGATTCTCCTTGTCTAGTAATAACCTTTGGTCTTCCCTTTCTACTTCAGCCCTGGAAGGGGTCAAAAATGGGAGCTAGCCCAGGGCTTAGTGAGAAAGGAGAGGAGTCCAAAAAGCAGGCCATGGCACCCTTTGCAGGCAGACAGCTACCTCCATTGTGCCCCAGTGTAGGTGGAAAGGGTTGGAACTGCGTTACCTTTGCAGTGGAGACTTTGGCTCTTATCACGCGGTCCAGAGACTCCTGTTCTGAAACACGGCATGCAGCCCTGCCTCGCAGCGAGTTGTACCTGGTGTTCCTGTATGTGGAATGCTCCTTGCCTAGGAGGTTCCCACGCCTGGACCCCCTTAGGGTCTTTGCTCACGTGTTACCGCAGTGAGGCCTTCCCTGACTGCCCTTTCTTAATTCAGATCACCCACCCTGTTCGCCAGGCTTTTCTCCTGCTTTCTTTTTCTTGATATTATTCATTATATATTATATTGTGTTATGCTACGTTTTGTCGCCATTTCGGTGTTAGAGTGTTTGTCCCTTCTCAAATACAGTTTACACTGAGGGCGGGGGCTTTTCCCCCTGCTTGTCCCCAGCTCACAGAACTGTAGAATGTATTCATGCAACAAATCTTTAACTATCAAACGGGGACTGTGTTGTGACTTACAAAGGAATTAATAAATAGATTTACTTAGGAGTATGCTCCGAGTCCTATTCCTTCAACATACTTCAGTGAAGTACTCCTTTGCTTTTTCTAAACAGCTTTATTGAGATGCATTTCTTTGGAGAAATGTCTATGCAGATCTTTTGCCTGTTTTAGAAAATTAAGTTCTTTGTCTTGTTGTTGTCCTTTGCTCTCTGACGGGGATTTTTTCTCTTGGTTCTCGCCCCTCCTCCTGTTCAGGTGGAAGAAGTGAAGCGACGGCAGCACTCCCTGGCGTTCAGCTCAGCCGGAGCCCAAGCTCAGACCTATCACGTCAGCTTTGAGACGCTGGCCGAGTGCCAGAGATGGCAGCGACAGGCATCCAAGGTGATAAGCTGTCGGACGTCCTGATGTGGGGATAAGACTGTAAAATCCCACGAGAGGTGTAATTTGAAACTGAACTCTCTCCAGGAGAGTGAATTATAATTTTTATGTATCTTACTTTAGGCCCCTCTAAGTATATAATGAATGGAAGAATGAAAGTCCAGCAGGTCCTTAACTTACTATTTGTATAGTAGAAATAGCTTTTAGAAGTGTTTGCAGGTGCATGTACCTCTCTACCATCTCTCTCTTTTTTTTTTTCCCCTTAAAGATTTTATTCATTTGGCAGAGAGACACAGAGAGGGGGAACACAAACAGGGGGAGGGGCAGAGGGAGAAGCAGGCTTCCCGCTGAGCGGGGAGCCCGGTGTGGGTCTCGATCCCAGGACCTTGAGATCATGACCTGAGCCGGAGGCAGCCGCTTTACAACTGAGCCACCCAGGTGCCCTCTACCAGCTCTTGAGAGGAATATGGCCTTGAAGGAATTGAGACACAATGAGATTCAGATGACTTTCCCTCAACCACTGTAGTCAGTGAGAGATGGTGCTGTTCCCTAATTCCTAGCCCGGTGCTTCTTGGTCTTGTATGTATTTAGCACAGCTGTGATGAACCACTTTAAATTTGAACTTACCATGGGATGTGACCTGTGCTCCTGTCACAAAGTCTTGTTACTGTATGCTGAGGATAATTAGCTTTTCAGCATAATTTCTGCTTTTTTAGTCTTTAAAGATGAAGTGCTCTAAAACTGTGTTGCAGTTTCCGAATTCTCTTGTTCTAGCTATTTGCAGAATTTTAGCACATTTTTCTTATGGAGCTAAATAGTTGCATAAAGGATGGTTTTCGTATAATGAGATGCCATAAAACATGAGTGACTTTTCCAGTGGCATTTTGTTTGGTTTTTAGACCAATTTTCACAACCCATCTTTTATTAGCATTCTATTATAGAAATATAAACTTGTTTTGGTTTTATTGAATTTTCTATATATACATTGTAGTTGTAATAAAATCTCTTCTGAATAAAACTAGTTTCAATTTTAAGTAGCTGTTCCATTCTTTTGACCTTATAAAGAGAAGTTAATATTTTTTGAGCACCTTTTGCATACTAGGTAGTGTGCTTTGTACTGGGTTAGTTAATTTTATCCTCACAATAGATGAAGAAACTGCACTGGTAAGTAGCAAAGCCCGTGTGGATACAAAAGGCCATGGCTTTCAATTTTACCCTGTCTGTTAGAGTTTTGTGTAGTTATTTTGGATCATCTCAACTTCTTGTATGAAATGTTAACTTTCTATCTTTATGATTTGTGTTTTTTTACTTATAGACACTTTAAAACTTACACTGTTGTGTGTTTTGAAGCAGTTTATGGTTTTAGGAAAAAGCAAAAATGAACTGGTTTTTATAAATAACTAATTGGATCTCATTACCTTTTTTTCCTTTGCATTTTTAAAATGAGTGCCTTTTTATGTAAATATGATTCGTTCCTATGCTGGGTGAGAGACATTTGGTGCTAGCTCAGATGGCTCTTTCCTTGACCGTATTCAGGTGGTGTCCCAGCGAATCAGCACTGTTGACCTGTCATGTTACAGCCTTGAGGAGGTTCCTGAGCATCTCTTCTACAGTCAAGATATCACCTACCTCAATTTGCGACATAATTTTATGCAGTTGGAAAGACCTGGGGGCCTTGACACTCTCTATAGGTAGGTGAGGAATGGGTTTCCCGACTAACTTATTCAAACCAAATCACGATCACCGTCTTAGTCATCTGTACCTGGAAGTGAGCATGCTTACCATCATATATATTTTTGAAAATTTCCCCTCCATTTTGAAGAGGAAGTAAAATTTTTTATTCATACAGTTTTCTTACACCACCACCACCCCTGCCCCCCACCTTTCCCCTCCATGCAGCAGAAGGTAGATGCAAATGTTCTGTTACGGAGGCAATGTTGAGCTGCCATTGATCTGGATAATCTTGTTACATAAGTCACTGACAGTGATGCATGATCTGAAGCCAGGGTAAATTGGGAGATTGAGTATATGGCAAGTTTTTGAATCATAAGTATCAAACTTAAATAACTTTAAGGAAATAGGCCTAATTTCAAGAATTCCATTTTCAGCATGGGGCTTTTATCTTTCCTGTGTACCTGCTAATGCTAGCTTCTAAGCTTTTCGACAGCTGTGAAACCTCTTTCTTCTGATAAAGGGATCATTTCACTCCTAAGGGACTATGGCCCATATATTTTCCAATTTCTTTGTTAGAATATATTCCCCCCTTCCAACCCTCCACCCTTTAAAAGTGGGTGGAAGTGAATAAATACCTAGTATAAGTAATTGTGTGGGCTTCTAGTGAACAGGGGAGAAATTGGAAATTAAAGCATTTAAAGTGGTGATTAAAAAAATAATACATATTGTGGGGCATCTGTGTGGCTCAGTTGGTTAAGTGTCTGACTTCAGCTCAGGTCATGATCCCAGGGACCTGGGATTGAGCCCTGTGTCAGGCTCCACACTCTGTGGGGAGTCTGCTTGTTCCTTTCCCTCTTCGTCTGCCCCTCCCCCATTCATGCTGTCTCTTGCTTGCTCTCTCTCTCAAATAAGTGAATAAAATCTTTAAAAAAGATAATATACCTTGAAATGGCATATTTTACTTTAATATTTACTATATTACTTTATTATATTTTTTATTTACTATTATATTACTTTAATATTTTTAGAATAATTTTGAGAAAGCATTGTGATTTTTATCCCATATGATGTGTTACAAAGCTTTTTGGGTATAAGCAAGCCTCTATCTAGTAATGAGATAATAGTTTTAATTATATTAATATGTAAAAACAACAGAAGTGATAATTTTAAGGAAGTGGGTTTCTAGCATTTTCTTCTCAGTCACTATGAAAATAGGGTTAATGCAGTTTGAGAGCAGCATTAGGAATTCAGAAGTCAAGGCACCAAGCCAAAGGAACAATCAGTACTCAAGGTCAGGACAATTGGAAATCAAAAGTTGAAAATTTGAAAGAGGAGCATTAAAGTGAAGTACCAGACTCCAGTCTAGGAGCAAGTGATACAGATCATCATCGTGGAGAGCACTCACACTAATAAAATCGTTAATCCTCCTGAGTAGAATTGCCAGAGTGATGCCTGTGGATCCAGTGTGTGATGATGATACAGTCTCTGGGTAAGACAGTGTAGATACTTGCACTTCTAGGAACAAAACAGAAGCACTGAAAATTATTATCAGATTATTATCAGCAGTCAGACTCCATATCACATTCACATTTGTAAGTTCTAAGTGGCCCATTCATTTCAAGTGACATTTGAGTCAATATAATTTCAATATGTAAAAAGTTGCTTTTATAATGGGATTTGATGTGCATTTTCGTTAGCTCTTCCTGTGTCCATGAGTTGGTGAATTGTTACAAGGTTTTTTATATTGCATATGGAAATTTGATAAAGGAAGAGATTTCAAGCATATCAGTATGACTTGATATAAAATACTTACACCAGCATGGGCTTTTCAAGATTTTGTACCTTTTTAAGGAGAAGGGAGAGGAACTCCCATTGCCCTAGACCTGATTTCCTTGTTGGTATGGAGCTGGGGTTAGGCATCTTAGCGTTCTGTGCTGTGCACGATGTTTGGCATGTGGTGAGTACTCAGTAGATATTTGTGGAACAAATTCTACTGTGGACATTTAAAACAGATGGCTTTTTCATTCATTACTGTAATTTGTATGTTTGCTTTTTAGATTTTCTCAGCTGAAGGGCCTAAACTTGTCCCATAATAAACTTGGGTCGTTTCCTGTATTGTTATGTGAGATTTCTACCCTCACTGAGCTCAACCTCTCCTGTAACGGATTTCATGACCTGCCGAGTCAGATTGGCAGTCTGCTAAAGTAAGTATCTGACTTTTGCTAGACTCATTTTTTACTGGCAGCATAAGGAGCTTGTCTGGCATTCGGAGTGAAGGTAGTCACATGAGCTCTGGCAGTGAAGTAAATCATATTAATTATGAGGATTCTAGACAGCAGCTGTTACTAGCTTGCAGGGGCGACTACTTAGCCCCTCAGTTTCAATAGCAGAAGCTCTGACTATTTTTGATGTTGGAGGGACCATCCATGGCAGTTATGTGTGTCATTGAGTCTCCATCGGTGGTGTATTTTATCATTATTGGATTCATAATAAATTAGTGATACAGTCAGAATAGATCCCTCTAGTACTACCCATTCCAGTTAAAACCTTTCCTAAAGTCTGTTTTTTATTTTCTTACTGTAGTCTTCAAACCCTCTGTCTTGATGGCAACTTTCTAACGACTTTACCGGAAGAATTGGGAAATCTGCAACAGCTTTCTTCCCTGGGAATTTCCTTTAACAACTTTAGTCAAATTCCAGAGGTTTATGAGAAACTCAATATGTTAGATAAAGTGGTTATGGCGGGAAATCGCCTGGAAGTCCTAAAGCTTGGGGTGCTGAGCAGGATGAGCCATATCAGACACGTGGATTTAAGGTGAGGCCGTTCTTCAGATGGATCTCTGATGGTTTCTTATGTTTGCTCTGTACGAACACTTCTCTAAAACATCAGGATTTTAGAACAGTGTCTGTTGTCCAAACTATAGTAAAGCTTCATTTTTCGCTCAGTAGCAGAGAGATTATGAGTGAGGTGGGTGTACCACACGATAGAGACTTTCACAGTACCTTTGACACAGGTGGTTCTGACTTACCCTCGCAGCAGCCTTTTATAGAATGCCCGTTTCTTCATGTCCTTGTCAGTGTTGGATTTTAGCAGTCTTTTTCCTTATTGTCAGTGTAGTAGGAGAGAATAGTACTTCATTGTTTAAAAGCATTTATGAATGAGGTTGAGCATCTTTTTAATATGCTAATTGGTAGTTTGTATTTTTCCTTACACTTGACCATTTTTCTGTTGAATCATTGGGTTTCTTCTTGATATCCATTGTATTACAATTAAAATGTTAAAGGTTTTCCTGTTCATTTTTTTGTAGGTTTTATTTTCTAGCTGTAACATTTTCCTGAAGGAAGCTGGTAAAAGACACATACACATAAAAGACACATATGCATAGTGTAAATGTACTTTCATTTACACTAAGCCATTGGTGTTCCTTGTAAAGAAATAATAACACAAAAATTTATTGAAATACAGGGGAATGAGAACATGTCTATGTGTTCTCTACAAGTATAGAAGAGAACTAAGAAGCCATTTTCTGTAATTTGCCCTTGAACTATCCCATATAGATACAGATTATTTTCCTCTGCAGTAATTAATGTGATGTGAATCTTACCACAAGAAAGAGTAGGCAGAGCCCCGAGAGAAAGTATGGCTGCTTCCTCTTGTTATCTACATGGTATACCACGACTGCTTTGCTTCTCACTAACCTGAAAGCTATGTTCATCTTCTTGTTCCTTTGGCCTGCTTCTTCATCCCTGCCTAACTTTACTAAGTTTTTAATGATTTGTAAGTGTGGTCCCTTTTCCCTTTCTCTTTAACTTGTATATGTATTTGCAAGTCTGGATTGTCTAAGTTTATAAACAGAGAATTCAGGGTACAGCTGTCCGTGCAAAATGAAGCAAGTAGTTAACTTTTTGAGTTGTTTAGGATAGAGAAAGGGATCATACTTCTCTTATTTTTATTTTGGTAAGCACATTTATTAGAATTTATTTCTAACGATTTCCTTATTTCTGAATATTTAAGGATGAACCATTTGAAAACCGTGGTTACTGAAAATCTGGAGGGAAATAAGTACATCACTCATATGGATCTGCGGGACAATCAACTGTCTGACTTAGATCTTAGCTCCTTGTGTAGCTTGGAGCAGCTGCACTGTGAACGGAACCAGCTGCGAGAGCTGACACTCAGTGGCTTCTCCCTCCGAACTCTGTATGCCAGTTCCAACAGTGAGTTCTCCATCCAGCCTCCTGTTTTTTCTCATGTAGATCTTGTCTAAGTTTTCTTCTTTTTATATATATATTTTTTCCTCTTTTATTAAGATTTTATTTTTTTTATTTATTTTCAAAGATTTTATTTATTTATTTGACAGAGAGATTGAGAGAGGGGACAAGCAGGGGGAGCATCAGGCAGAGGGAGAAGCAGGCTCCCCACTGAGTAGGAAGCCCATGCGGGACTCAATCTCAGGACCCCGGGATCATGACCCAAGCCAAAAGCAAATGCTTGACTGACTGAGCCACCCAGGCATCCCAAGATTTTACTTATTTTTTGACAGAGGGAGTCACAGTGAAAGAGGGAGCACAAGCAGGGGGCGTGGGAGAGGGAGAAGCAGGCTCCCCGCTGAGCAGGGAGCCCAACGTGGGACTTGATCCCAGGATTTTGGGATTAGGACTCAAGCCAAAGGCAGATGCTAATGACTGAGCCACCCAGGCACCCCTCATCTAAGTTTTCTAAGAACAGTGGCATCTGAGGTGTTGCTCAACCACTCTACAAAGTGTAGTTTGAGGTTCGTGGAGACCAGCTTTGTCTTTCAAGTTTGGTGTCAACACTTAAGTGGTTGAGATATGCATAAAAAGGCATTGCAGGACACTTGGATATTCACTAAAAAAGTATAATAGACACTTTGCAAAATAACGAGGGGTAGGAGGGTGGGCAAGCATGTTCAAAATAGAGTATCAATAATAGGCTAGAACAAGTGTTGACAAACTACAGCCCAGGGGCTAGATCTGGCCACCACCTGTTTCTATAGGGCCCACGAGGAAGGGGGTTTATACATTTTTTAGTGGCAGGGTTAAGAGATCAAAAGAGTAATTTTGGGGGCGCCTGGGTGGCTCAGTGGGTTAAAGCCTCTGCCTTTGGCTCAGGTCGTGATCCCAGGGTCCTGGGATCGAGCCCCGCATCGGGCTCTTTGCTCCTCGGGGAGCCTGCTTCCTCCTCTCTCTCTCTCTGCCTGCCTCTCTGCCTACTTGTGATCTCTATCTGTCAAATTAATAAATAAAATCTTTAAAAAAAAAAAAAGAGTAATTTTGACTTGGAAAGTTCTATGAAATTCAAATCTCAGTGAATAGACAGTGGTTAGAACATGCCCACTGCCATTTGTTTACAGGTTACTGGTCTCACGAGACAGTGGCAGAATGAAGTTGCTGTAAGAGAGACTGGCGGGCCTGCAAAGCCTAAAATATTTGTCACAGGCTTAGCCCTTTACTTTTGCTCATCTCTAGCCTAAAACTTTGTGCTGCTTCAGTTCTAGAATGAGAAGCCACTCACTTCAATAGTGATTTGCTCCAGGAATATTTTTAGGTGTAAAAGGCCCCATATTTGTTGGGACCATTCTTTTTATGGAGTTTTCTTTACCAAGGAAATTATAATTACTTTTTCTGTACTGAGGAAGGGATGGGGAAAGATGTTGAGTATCACTAAGTGTCAGAGAATGCAAATTTTGATAATGCCATTGTATACTCAACAAATTAAAAAAAATACTGTGAAGTGCTTTGAAGATGTGGAGAAGCAGCTCTCACACATTGTCAGTGAGAGGGTCATTTGGTAAAACCCCTTGGGAGAGCAATTAGACAGTGTTAAGAGAAGTCAAAGATGTGTGTAGCGCGTATTCTGACAGTTTCTCCATTTGGGATATCTCCCAGAAGTCCTCACATGTGCATAAGGTGATGTTCCTTACGGTGAAAAAAAAAAAGAAAAAAAATATGACTACTGATAGGAAGACATATTTATACAATAGAATATTGCACAGCAATGGAAATGAATGCCCTGAAGCTCTCTGTGTTAATCTGGGCAAATCTTAGAAACGTTATTTTGGGGGGAGGGGAAGCATAATTATATGTATACCAAGATAGTTGTATCAGATTTTCAAACACACAGAAATGTTGTTTCCTTAGCTATATGTATGCCATAACAGTATAAAAGTACCTGTAGGAGAGATAAAAATCATATTCAAAATGATGTTTACCTCTTGGTATGTGCAGTATTTTAATTCTTTGAAAAGTCTGCGTATAAGGCAGAATGTGAAGATTCATTAAAAGCTGGATGATGGGTGGATGAGTGTTCATTATTCTCTTTTCTGAATCTCTAAAATACATTTTTAGGATAAAAGATAAGGACTTCTCTTTTCATTTCCTTTATCATGCTAGAGAAGTTTCAAATTGTAGCTTAGATTAATAGTGTAGGTCCAAACAGTGTCATAGCTGATAAGTGTCCACTTGTGCTGTTTATAGATATTACTGTGAGATGGTAGTCTGTCTTTTGTCATGTAAATACTTGTTTTCAGGCCCATTCTCTATTCTAAATGTATCTAGAGAATCTGAATGAGTGGCCCTGCTGGAAAAGTCCTCATTGATGTACACCCTGTCTTAGGGACTGATTTTCTCTCACAGTGCCCTTCTAAATGTGGCTTGCTTGAAGTTAGCAACTTAAGGAACTTAAGGAACCTGTAAGTTCTACAACCTGGAAGAATTCATACCAACACTTGCAGTTCTGATGCCTCAAAAGTAAAGAACTCAGCTTTGCAAAAGAGGTTATCCAAGTTACCGTAGGAAAAGGAAAAGGCACTCAACCTCACTGGTCATCAGGGATATGCAAATTGAAACCCCAGCGTGACACCACTGCGCACCTACCAGAGTGACTAGAATGGGAAAGACTGAAAATGCCCGCATCTGCTCTTGTGGGTGTAAATCAGTGTAACCGCTTTGGAAAACCAAGGAATTGTCTACTCTCTCTCTTGCTCTCCTATCTTATACCAGCATAAATGCTGGTATGTCCGTGTCCACAAAAGACATGGACAAAAATGTTCATGGAAGCAGTATTCATAATTTTATAGTGACCTCAAACTGTAAAAGATTTCATTGCCTACCAACTCTAAAATGGTTAAATAAATTGTGGTATACTTACATAAAAAATTGGACACGGCTGTGAGAATGAGTAAACTACAGCCATATGTAGTAATAGCACCAAATTTCCCAATCATGGTGTGGTGGAAATAAAGCCAGACAGAAAATTATGCAGACTGTGTGTATTTATATGGATAGACAAAAATGATCTGTGGTATTTGGAGTCAGGGTAGGGTTGCCCAGCTGGGGAGTGACTAAAAGGGAAAACGGGGGGTCTTGGGGGCAGCTGCTAATGCGCTGTTTCTTGATCTGGGTACTGGTTACCCCATTGGGTTCTGTTTGTAAAAATTCCTTGATCTATACACTTAAGACTGTTGCACTTTACTGTATTTATGTTTTACTTTAATTATCAGTTAAAATATTGCCAGTAAAAATCCAATTATTAATTTTTTTTTTTAAGTTTAAAAGCTAAGTAGTCACTGTGTTGACATTTAACCACTGCCTGAGCTAATGTGAATTCAGACCAGTATATAGGATCCTTCTATTAGTTGTTTAATTTGGTTTTCAGATCAGGATCAGGTAGTCAAAGTTATTCATTGCAAGTTACCCAGGTTTTTGTCTTCAGTCCATCTCAGTAGATGACATCAGTTTTCTTCCTGGTGATCTCATGGAGCCACTTTGCCCTTGTTTACTCTCGGTTACTTTCTTCTTTGGAGAGTGTCACTAACACCTGTTTGTTTTTTGATTAGGGCTGACAGCAGTGAATGTCTATCCAGTACCCAGTCAACTCACTTCTCTAGAACTTTCCCGGTGAGTGTGTCTCATGAGAGTGGTGCTTGTTTGATTCTTAATGTATAAGAGATAGATGTGGATACTTTGGTGGTTTTGAGGTATAAGAGATCTAAGTACATGGAAATATTTGGATAGCCTGGAGAAGGGAGAAAGGATGAGGGGAGGAATACTTTTAATTGCCATACCGTCTATTTCAAGGGAAGGTCCTCTTGAAACAGGAAGGTGCCTGTGAATTATTCTTAAAGTCGGGGAATTTAGAATGAGGTGCAAACAAAGATCTTTCATCTTCTTCGTGGCAATGATTTCCTTTTTGCTGATTGAAATCAGATAATTCTTGGTTTTTAGTGACTTATTTTTAAATTTTTCTTCTCTTAATTATTTGGTATTCTTATGACTCATGGTGGTCTGATGGTCAGAGAAATATTAATTATTTATATTAATTGTATTCCATTGATGGTCAAGAACAAATATAACTGAAGTATGCTTCCTTCCCTTCACTTTTAACACTGTTGGGCATTCAGGATTCAGTGGTTGAGTTTTATGGTCTGGTGGAGAGTTCGACAACCAGACAGACAATTACAGGGTAGCTTCTTAAATGCTGTGATCATGGAGTGATAGAGCAGGTAGAAGGTGGACGGGGTCCTATATGGTTAGCGTCAAAGATTAAATGAGATACTAAATGCAGAAGATTTGTATGGTGCCTAGCAAAAAATAGTCTTTCAGGAAATAGTAACGCATAGAGCCGGGTTTCTTTTTGTTGTTACTTTGTTACCATTATTATTAAGCTGTTGTTCTAGATTCCTTTCCATCCCCTTCTTTTTGTCATATCTTCTCAGCAAAACCCCAGCATGGGTCAATACTAAGATTTACCTTCTCTTCCGGGCTTGATCATTGCTAAAGAAAATCAGATGGACATCACTGTAAAGTCACAGTTTCCAACCTCAGCTGGAGCTTATCAGCTGAGTCCTTCCAGTGTCCTGGGCATCTGCTCCGCATGGCTTGGCTTCCCTCCGCTGCTCTGCCCCCCATCTCCTGCGCTCCGGAGCTTAGCTCCTCACTGGATTGGGAAAATCGAGATCATCTTAGGCCGTCTCCCTCAGCTTCCTCCCACCTTGCTTGAAGGCATGTAGATTGATATCCATTCCCCACTTCTTTCCTCTGTTCGAGTCCAGGCCAGCCTCTCGGCCCCGGCCGGCAGCCGCTCCCCTGCTCCACACCTGGCTCTGTGAGTCACCACTTCCTCCCCTCTCGTGTGTGGTCATGGTCTTCCTTTTTTTCTATCCACTCACACTCACACCTCTTCTGACTTAACAAACACGGCTACTTGCAGCCCCTCTAGGTCTTACCTAATTCTTCGCATTCCCTTTTTGTCCAAATTTCTCAGTAAGTATGTTCATTTGTTGGCTCAGTTTCCTCGGTTCCCATTCGTTTATTCCGTCACAGCTTGCTTTCAGTCTTCTCATATGGAACTTCTTTATGTCGACACTGTCGTTCCTGCTCTCTTTTCTTCAAGCACGCTTTTTCCTCAGCTGGCTAATACAATCAGATTTTGTCCATGTGGCTTTGACCCCTCCTATCTCCTGCGCACTCTTCTTCCTCAGCCAGCCTTTTACAGGTCCCTTATTCTGGGTCTGCCCTTGCCTGCTACGTTCTCATGCAACAGAGTCTCGTTTACTCCGTGAGTTTAGCCACACTTGGCGTCAGCATCACCTAGATCGCCAGCCTGGCCCCTTCCAGCCTCAGACCCATGTGTCCAGTTGCGCGTTAGGGATTTTTGACCTGCCCGTCTCCAAGTACCTCAAACATGTGCCAAGTGAAACTCCTTATTCACTCCTCCAACCCTAGCTTAGCTTATTGTCTTACGTCTGCTTCAGCTTTTGGGATTAGCGTAAGATAGTCCTATCAGATGGACACCACTTGCAACTTACATTTCCAACCTCTTTTGGAGCCTGCCAGTCCTTTCTCGGGATATGATTTTTCTCCTTAGATGAAAAGCCTGAAAATCATTTTTTATTCTTCTGCTCTACTCCCATGTCTAATTCATCTCCAAGTTGTTTTGATTTTTGCCTCCTAGATATTTCTGGAATCCCTCCCCTCCTTTCCTTTTGTCTTACCACCCACTTAGGCCCATACCATGTCTTGTCTGGAAATCTGTAGCAGCTTCCTTTTACTAAAAAAAAGCACCTCAGCCAGACCTCTGAGTATCCACAGGGTGAGCTATTGAAGGTACAACACTTGACCGTGTCTTCCTACTGCTTACAGACCCTTCAGTGATCCTCCTGTCCCTGCAGGATAAAGTCACAATCTTCTAGACATGATTTACGTCTCTCCAGCTTGTTTCCTCCCCCTTGGCTCCATATTTGCTGCTCTGGCCCCACCAGATTGCTTAGTATTCCTCACATGCACCAGGCCCTTTCTTTTCTTCTTGCTGCTCTATCTCATGTTGTCACCTCTTGCTTAGTATGTCTTTGTCATCTTGGGTCAGGGTACAACATTCTTCAGATTCTAACCCAGATGTCGTGTGTCTTGGGGGAGCTGGCCCTGATCCATGTCAGGCAAAGTGCTCCCTTCACTTGGCTGTTGTAGCAGTATCTGCTTCTTTCTGCCTCATGATGTGATCTGTCCATCAGTAGATTCTTTGAGCCTTTGCGAAGCTAAGTATCATCTGAACATAGAATTCCTTGGGCTGACTATCTGCTGGGTGGCCTGGACTCACGTTGTAAATGACTTGAAGCTTCTGCCACCACTTGCCTTCTGTCCCCGCTTCCTCACCTGTATTCACTTGGTTCGTTTTCTCTACAGTTTTCCTTCTCTTCTCCTCCAGTCATTTATTATGTGTGCAAATCCTACTCATCTTTGAAAGTTTGTTTAGAATGCCACTGATTTCATTGTCTTAACCTTCGCCCATCTCTCTACTCTGTGCTTTCCTTGGTGCTCGGAGCCTCGGTGTCTTCTTTGAGCAGGCAGCATAATTGATGGAATATAATACATGTTCATCTGTTTGTCTCTCTCTTCCTATCAACAGCATTCATTGAGCACCTTCCATATTCCAGGTGGTGTGCTAGGGATGCTTTGGGGAGAGTGCTTCTGCCCTCAAGGTGCTCACAGGCTGGTTAACAGATATATTACAGACTAGTGAAATGAGTTCCACTTGTCATCTTCAGCGATGCCTTTTAATTATTTTCTGTAGAAACCTGCTAGAGTGTGTCCCTGACTGGGCCTGTGAAGCAAAGAAGATGGAAATATTAGATGTGAGCTATAATCTTCTGACAGAGGTTCCCATGAGGTACGTGTGTTTGTATGTATCTGTAATTCTTTTCCTAGGTTTGGGTTGCCTTTTTTTTTTTTTAAGATTTTATTTATTTATTTGAGAGAGAGACAGAAGGGGAGAGGCAGAGGGAGAAGCAGATTCCCCAAGCAGTGTGCCCGACTTGGGACTCCATCCCAGGACCCTGGGATCACAACCAGAGCCAAAGTCAGACACTTAATTGACTGAGCCACCCAGGTGCCCCTTGGGTTGCCTTTCAAAAGTTTTTCATTCTTTTTTGTTGTTGTTAAATATTGAGTACTTGCTGAGTGCAGGGCAGTGTGAAGTGTGGTAAGGAATACAGTAATGGCTAATGCACAGTGTTGGCCTGCATGGAACTGGTAAGTGGATAGTTGGGATGACTTGTGCACAGATAACTGTGATAAAATGTAACAAGAGTTATTGGCATAGATCAGGGACTTGATTATGATAATAGATCACTTGTATTGGATAAGTTATTAGGAACTGAGTAATATTCTAAGAATCTCAATTTTATTATCTTATTAATCCTTTAACCACGTTATTAGATAGACACTTATTCTCATCTTACAAATGAGGGAATGAGGGCCTGCAGCTGTTAGGTAACTTGCCCAAGGTCACACTTGACTAGGAAATGATGGGAGCTGACATTTGAGTGTAGCCGTTCTTAATCTGAAGCCCTCACTCTTCATCATTACGCTGTATGAATCAAATGTTTTAGAAATTCACAACTTCCAACGGTTAGAGAATGCTTCATGAGAGATTTGCATATTCAGGACGACCTTTTTACAAGATGGTAAGATTTCTGTATGTGGAGGGGGAGAGAAGGAGGTACTAGGGGTGAGGGAATGGAATATTCAGAAGCACTGAGGTGTAAAATGTGTAGTTGTACCTAGTGGAGTCTTTAAAATAAACTAGAGGCTTGAAGCATAGTAGGTGTGAATGCAGCCTTTGGAATCAGACCTTAGTTCTAATCCCGATGATACGATTTCCCACATTCAGTGTGAGATCTTTGGGAAATCAAAGTCCCTTAACCCTTCTGAACTTAATAGTTAAATTGGCTTGGCACATTTTAAACTCTAAATAAGTAGTAGTTTTTGTTATAATACATGTTTTTATTTATTACATTCAGTTACAGTTGACCCTTGAACAGTGTGGAGGTTATGGGTCCTGGCCCCTGCATAGCTGAAAATCCACATGTAACTTTTGACTCCCCCCACCCCAAAATCAGAGCCTACTGTTGACCAGAAGCCTTACTGATCACATAAACAGTCGTGTTTTGTATGTTATATGTATTTTATACTCTATTCTTAAAGTAAGCTAGAGAAAAGAAAACCTCATTAAAGAAAATCATAAGGCATAGAAAATACATTTACAGTACTCTGTTGCCTTTATTAAAAAAAACTGCACATAAATGGACCTATGCAATTCTAATCCATGTTGTTCAAGAATAAATTGTGTATTAATAAACTCACTGAATTTTGGTGCTGTCTAGACTTAAAATATAAATCAATTTATTCTAGAAATTGCTTTTTTTGTTTGTTTGTTTAGATCTGTGTTGTTTGCTTTCATTAAGTCATCTTTTTCCAAAATGACCTTATAATGACTTCCTGGTGGGTGGTGGGTAAGCATATGGTCGTGGCCGCCCTTTTGGCTCAGGTGCTTGCCAGTGAGGAGACTGTCTAGAACAGGCTTCTATTAGTTTACTGATTTCAGGGAGATGGCCAAGGGCATACTCAGAAAATGTGATTTAAGGAAGGTTTTCATTTGTTTCTTTGTACTGTTGCCCTTAGAATCCTTAGTAGCTTGAGTCTCAGAAAGCTAATGGTGGGGCACAACCAGGTGCAGAGCCTCCCGGTGCTGGCGGAGCACATCCCTCTGGAGGCGCTGGATATTCAGCATAACCTGCTCACCAGGCTACCAGATACGCTCTTCTCCAAGGCCTTAAAGTAAGTGCCACAGCGTTTATTGAAAAGAGAGTCATCAATACAAACAGTATTGACTTGTCATTGGCATGACCTTTGGAACTCTATTTACAGTGTTTGCTGTGTGGTCCAACTATAGGTGGGGATTGACTTATATGAGTAATTTGTAGGAAATGAAACATGGCATGTAGTCTTTAACTCAAGAGTTGAAATAACCATCAAATGGTGAAGAAGTTTTAGTGTTGCAAACAATTTAAAGCAGCTTGGGAAATTTCAAACAGGCTTTCATCTCCAAAAATGAATACATTTATGACCTCTTAAAGAAAAATTACAGCATTCTGATCAAGTTTTCTTGGGCAATTTTCAGCTTTTGCATATGGGAGAAAAGGACATATCAGTAAAGTTAATTTAGTTTTTGCTTCTTGCTTTACCAAGCTATCATCAAGTTATATTCTTAATGTGCAGTGCTTTTTTACTACCTACTTTGAAAACTGTGCATTTAAAGGTAACTTTGTTCCAAAAGGTGTTTTTTGTGTTTTCATTGTAAATTAACAAATAGATAGTGTGTCTTCCTATTACTTCCTATAATCAAGTTTATCTTATGCATATGTTACCATTAAGTGAAAACTCGCTTTAATTATAGTCTTCTGCTATATTGTCTTCAGTTTAGAGATGGAGAAAACAGAGATGAGCATTAGTAATTTAACATAAGGCTATAGGATACATATGAGAAGCGTTTAGCTCACAAGTGTCTGGCTTACTCTTTGGCAGCTTATATATCTCTAAATGTATAATATACTTGTTCGGATTTTCCTCAAAAAAAAAATCTTTGGAAATTCTATAAAATATTTGAGGGAACTTTTCTTTTTGGAAAGCTTATATGGGATTTTACTGCAGTAACATTTAACTGTTAATTAATAAATATTTGTTAGTAATGCATTTAGCTCTTTTTTTTTTTTTTTAAGATTTTGTTTATTGACACATAGAGAGAGATTACAAGTAGGCAGAGAGGCAGGCGGCTGAGTGGGGGGGGGAAGCAGGCTCCCCGCCGAGCAGAGAACCTGATGTGGGGCTCGATCCCAGGACCCTGAGATCGTGACCTGAGCCGAAGGCAGAGGCTTTAACCCACTGAGCCACCCAGGCACCTGGTCTTTTCTTTTTTAGCAAGAGGGGAAAGGGTAGAGGGAGAGAGAATCTTGAGCAGGCTCCATGCCCAGCATGGAGCCCATCACAGGGCTTGATCTCACAACCCTGAGATCATGACTTGAGCTAAAATCAAGAGTTGGATGCTTAACTTGACTTGAGTCACCCTCTTTTTTTTTTTTTTTTAAGATTTTATTATTAAGGTATTTCTGTACCCAATGTGGGGATTAAACCCATAACCGCAATATCAAGAGTCAGATGCTTAACTGACTGAGCCACCCAGGTGCCCTCTTTGTTGTTGCTTGTTGTGGTTGTTGTTTAAGTTTTTATTCAAGTTTTTATTGTTAAGCAATCTCTACACCTAATATGGGTCTTGAATCCACAGCCCCAGGATCAAGAATCACACACGCCACAGACTGAGCCAGCTGGGCGCCCCACTGCATTTAGTTCTTTTTTTTCCCCCCTCCCTGTTGCATTTAGTTCTAATGACAGTCTGAATAAAATTAGTTTACAACCTTAGAATCTGTAGTAAGGAAGCTACTTAGTAGCTATAGCAAACTGTCAATGATATTAATTTAATACTAACTCTGCACAAAGCACTTTCGGGACATATAAAGACATACACATATTGACAGTACCCTCAACAGCTAAAAAGCTAATTAGGGATGTGAATCACATAATATGAAGAAGACTTAACACACAACAAGGTTAATAATAATAGCTGTCTTTTATTGAGCATGTTCTGTATATACCAAACACCATGCTAGGCAAATTTTAAAAATCATACCATATGTTACCTGTTAGATTGGTGGAGATTAAAATGAATTATGATACTCAGGGTTGACAAGGGATTGAGCAAACTGACTTTCTTATATCCTTCTTGTGGAAGGTATAACTTGATAAAGCTTTTCTGGAGCTCAGTTTGGCAATGCATATATACCCAAATCTTAAAGGTGAATGTATCTTTTGACCCTATAAATTCTGCTTCTGGGAACATAGCCTAAAGGAATAATTAGATAAGGACACAAAATTGCTCCTTATGATGTCTATAATTGCAAATAGGTGCCAACAGCCTATATGCCTATCATTAGGGGACTGTCAGGGAATTGTCTAAATAAATACGATCTTATTAAAATCAGACCAAAACTTCCCTGAAGGGTGTCTTCACCACTGATAAATTTGTAAATATGAGATTCAACAACACCTTTTCTGTGGACAAGAGACAGTAAAAGATGAAACTAGGTTAGAATCAGGCCACTGCAGAAGCCTGGGAACATAAGCAAACCTAAATTCTTTGCTCTCTGCTTGGCTTGCATGAGTTGAATAAAAGGAACTTTGGTTGGGTGGATAGAATCAATTAGAAAAAAACCCTGGAGGAATTGACTTGTGTCACAAGTTTGGGAGCAGTGTCCCATAGTGAGATGGGATGATGGTAACAAATAGCCATAAAGGAAACGGTGATTTCTGTGTGTTGTGTCAGTCTCAGATACTTGAATGCATCTGCAAACAGTCTGGAATCTTTGCCATCTGCTGGCGCTGGAGAGGAGAGTCTGAGTGCTCTGCAGCTGCTCTATCTGACCAACAACCTCCTGACAGACCAGTGTGTGCCTGTTCTGGTGGGCCACCCGCACCTGCGAATCCTGCATCTTGCCAACAACCAGCTACAGACCTTTCCTGCAAGGTGAGCAAATGCACCCGCTGGTCATTTCAGACACTGAGGGTGAAATCTGCATTTGCCTGTCTACCTTAGAGCTCTCTTACTGGATCTCTTGCTTTGTGTTGAGCAACTTTCTGGTGCTGTGGTTCCACTAGTTGAATGAGAAAATCTGTATCCAATTGTTAAATTTCAGTAACCAGAGAAGTTGTAGATAAAATGCATTTCATTCTTTGTTCTAAGTACTTAATAATGGTCTCTGACGGGACGCCTGGGTGGCTCAGTTGGTTAAGCTGCTGCCTTCGGCTCAGGTCATGATCCTGGGGTCCTGGGATCGAGTCCCACATCGGACTCCTTGCTCGGCAGGGAGCCTGCTTCCTCCTCTCTCTCTGCCTGCCTCTCTGCCTGCTTGTGTGTACTCTCTCTCTCTCTGACAAATAAATAAAAATTTAAAAAAAAATTAAAAAAAAATAATAATAATGGTCTCAGAATTTTCAACCTATAAAAGTACAGGCCTAAGAAATACATTCTGAAAACAATGTTTTCTTTTCCCTTGTCAGCTCTGTTTTATAATATATTGTTGAGTCCATTAATTTATTCTTTATATATATATAATATATCATATGTATATTATATATAGAACGTCTACTTTATGTCAAGTTCTGCATAAGTACTGGGGAAACAGTGGTTAGGTAACAGTGTCTGTCGTCATTTCAGTAACTTACCGTCAAGCTGGGGACACAGACAAGTAATGGGCAGTTGCAGTACGGTGTAACGAATGCGGGATGTCAAGAATACACACAGGTAGCTTGCTGCACTGGACGGTGCCTGGGGATGGGGTTGCCCTCCAGGAGGAAGAGATGAATAGTAGTTAGCCAGACTCTACCCACAAGAAAATATAACAGAGCTATTTAATGCTGTTAAAGTTTTAAACAGTATCAGTGGAGAAATCAGTATTTTCCAAAATATATTTGATTAAAAGATTTTGGGAAATTTGATACCAGAAGAATCTATACCATGAAAGTCGTCCTTAAAAAAATGATGTTTTCTTTTTTTTTTTTTAAATATTATTTATTTATTTGACAGAGAGAGAGAGAGAGATCACAAGTAGGCAGTCAGAGAGAGGGGGGGGAAGAAGGCTCCCTGCTGAGCAGAGAGCCTGATGCAGGGCTCCATCCCAGGACCCTGAGATCATGACCCAGGCCAAAGGCAGAGGCTCAACCCATTGAAACACCCTGGAGCCCCAAAAATGATGCTTTCAAAAATGAAGCCAATAGGGAAATGATGTTTGATATAATTTGAATGAAACTATATGTATCATATAAAATTATGTTTGCTGTAATTTGAAATTATGTTTGATATAATTTGAAAACAAAACTATTTATTTTGATATTCTAATTTTATTTTATAGACTTTTCTTAGAAATGTGATAAACTTGGGGTGCCTGGGTGGCTCAATCATTAATGGTCTGCCTTTGGCTCGGGTAATGATCCCAGGGTCCTGGGATTGAGCCCCACACTGGGCTCCCTGCCGAGCAGGGAGCATCTCCCTCTCCCAGTCCCCCTGCTTGTGTTCCCTCTCTCGCTGTGTCTCTGTCAAATAAATAAATAAAATCCTTTTTAAAAAAAGAGAGAGGAATGTGATAAACTTAGAAAAACTCATAGAGATCATAGTTTTTGCGAATGTTTATGAAATGAGGTATTTGCAGCTTATAGAAGACAAGCAGGATGAACTTGATGGCTTCCTAAAAGAATTTGAACAATGGCTTTTTAAGTGAAGGCATAATCTTGGGGCACCTGGGTGGCTCAGTTGGTTGAGCATCTTCCTTCAGCTCGGGTCATGATCTTGGGGCCCTAGAATCAAGCCTCACGTCCCCTGAGCAGGGAGTCTGGTTCTCTCTCTCTCTCTCTCTCTCAAATAAATAAAATCTTAAAAAAAAAAAGTGAAGGCAGAATCTTAATTTCAGCATGTGAGAGTCTCTTGAAATCCTATCAGATTAATTCCACTGGCCTCAGATACGTTCCTGTAAAGTGGAAACAACAGACCAGTGACAAGTCATACTGGTTTTTGAAGCTTTTGGGAGATAACAGATGGAATGCTCTGAAGCTGTTGAATTCCTCCTAATCTGATGACATTCTTATTGTACGCATTAAAAGCAGACTGATACAGAACTTAAAATACCTCAAAGATTATGAAAATAGGTTAGAAAATAAAAAGTAATAGATTACACAAAATTAGAGTACTCTGAATACAGATAATAAAACTAAATGGAATTTAGGAGCAGTATATTAAAGAAAATGTTCTACACTGAATCATAAACTCACTAACAAGTCATCTCCTGAGCAGTGTTTAATTACACAGGCGTAGTCCAAATCTTCTGTTTCTTTTGGACTACTTTTTCAGAATCTAGTGTAGCTCTGGGTGCTCAATAAGAGGCTGGCTGAAATAGGAATGCTACATTTTTATTTACAAATTAGATCTAAGTAGGGAGTTGTATAAAAGAAAAGCACGAGATTTGGACAGGAGAACATTTTTTAACTGTTAATTTGTTAATTTTAAAATGTTAAATTGTTAAGTTAAAAAAGGCAAATTATTAAACATATATAACATTTTTTACTTTGAAAAATATAGTTTACTGCATTAAAAAAGACAAGAAAGAATACCCTCCACCAGACTGTTATGAGAGATTATCTCTGGTAGTAGGATTAAAAGATTTTTTTCTGTTTATCTCTACTTTTCAGGTTTTTTTCAATGAGTATGCATTACTATTATAGTAGGAAAGAAAACAATTTGAATTTACTGAACTTATTCGAAAGTATCTATGAATTTTCTAGGAATAGAAATTACTTACGATACATGGAAAGGGCAGGAGATAAATTTTATGTAAAACAAATATGCAAATGAAAATTCTGCATATGCATCTCATTTAGCAGAAACCGTAATTTCAGATTGGTGGTATTATTGTTTTATTTATTTTCTAAACTTCCTCTTCACGTTATGGGACTTTATTTTTATAATTTTTTAATTAATAAATTATAAACAGAGCAGTTTGTAATAATTTAGGTAAAGATGTTAGGCTGTCTGAAGATACTTTGCTTGCTGTGTAAAAGCTTTGCTTAGGCCCGCAGAACAGTGAGTCACTCACATCATAGTCCCTGGCACGTCGCTGCGTGCAGAGCGAGCCCTCCTGAGATGTCTACTGAAGGTGGGTTATGTGACGCACCAGTAGCTGTAGAGACTTAGCCCTGAAAGGAATCTTAGCGATGATTTAGTACAACTTGTTCATTTTATAGCTGAGGCTGTCGATGCCCGCTGACATTAGATTGTGCGGTATTTTGCAGCTAGTTAGCAATGGCCAAGCTAGTCCCATGGTAATCCACTCCCCACAGGCCAGCGAGGATTCAGCCTCTTCCCCGTAAGTCTGATAACAGAAAGATGTTCATACCCACAAGATCCAAGAGCTGTACGAGAAGCAAGGGAAGCTTCCGGCCTTGGAACCCAGTGAGAGACAGATGAGGCTGAGATTTAGGGAGCAGTCACCTTGGGGAGCTGTTCCCTTTGCTGGCATCTGACTGTTTCATTCCGAGCGGCCCTCTGGCAGCGGACCAGGCCGCCGCTGTCACACTGGCTTGGTGGCTGCCCCCTGTGAATGCAGTGTGCTATGTGGTTGTTTCTTTTTCAGCAAACTAAATAAATTGGAGCAGTTGGAGGAACTGAACCTAAGTGGCAACAAGCTTAAAACCATTCCCACGACCATAGCCAACTGCAAAAGGCTTCACACCCTTGTGGCGCACTCCAACAACATCAGTATTTTCCCGGAGATACTGCAGTTGCCTCAGATCCAGGTACTTTTCTGTGACTGAGCGGTGTCCTGCTGGGGAAACGGCAGGTCACTCTCTTCTCGTAGAGGAGAAGAAAGTGGCAGTTCAGGATCACAACAAATTTAATCGATTCCTGGGAAGAAATGATTTCTTTTGAGGATATGGTAGGGGACTTTTAGGGATCTAAGAATTCACTGCCTGTGATGTATTTTCTTTTGATTTCCCCATTTTCCTCTCAGTTTGTAGACCTAAGTTGCAATGACTTGACAGAAATCCTGATTCCCGAGGCTCTGCCTGCTACTTTACAAGACCTTGACCTGACCGGAAATACGAATCTGGTTCTGGAACACAAGACGCTGGACACATTTAGGTAGGAAAAATTTTGAAATTGAATCCACACGTGCTTTTAATTCCATCAGCCATGCCAGTGATCTCCTGTAGAGGTCTGTAGGGATCTTGATTTATTAAAGGGAATAGAATGAATTAGGCCATAGAGCCCCTCTGTTCTTTTACTTAATTCAGTTATGGATAGATATTTTATCCAGTAGACAGCCCATTTGTATCGGAACTCAGCGTCATGGGTACTGCTCAGCCACACACTGAATATCTGTACATAGACATTTTAGGTGGCTTGGATTACACTGCATTACATCATTTAAGAGATGATGCAACCTCAGTCATTGTACCAAGCCTTCATTGTATCAGAATATTTAAGTAGACAGTTGGCTAAGACTTGGAAATCTTTGGATGTGCTTGGTTTTTCATTGAAATGAACAGTACCAATGGCCACAATATTTGACCACCTATATCTTCCTCCAACCCTTTTTCTTTCTCCTCCTCCTTAGCCCGTGGGTTAGCACACTACTTTCCTTGTTCTCTCTGGAGATGAGTCTTGGTCTGTCAGCAAATGATTTTATAAAAACACATGTTCTTTGGGGATAGTTTTTGTGAAACACAGAAGCTTATGTGGTCTCATCTTCCCTTCGTGCACTTTCCACAGCCATATCACCACCTTGAAAATTGACCAGAAACCTTTGCCAACCACCGATGCTACACTTACATCAACCTTCTGGAGCCATGGACTGGCTGAGATGGCAGGGCAGAGAAATAAGTGAGTATCTTGGCCATGGAGAAAAATTAAAAAGGCAGCCTCTGACATCTGATCTGGGGCTGAAAGCTGGGCCAAGTTGATTCCAGTGGGACGTAAACACATCATAGAATGCCAGCATGAGAGAAGACCCCTCTGAGAGCATGGTGCAGGGAGACAAAACCAAGATGAACACACAGTCCACAAAATACCAAACATCCCCTCTCACGGCTGAAATGGTAACTGCTTTCTCCTCATGCTAATCTTCTTTCCGTATAGATCAGATTTACTGAGATACCGAGCCGTAGAACGACCCCACTTGCGACAGCACCTAATCTTGGTGGGCATTGTCCCTTGCTGCGAGGCATGATAGGCCTAGTTTGCTCCGCCGTAGTTGTGCTCCTGGGGGTCTCTGGCTGAAGGATGTTGACCATACTAGTCCTTAATCACTACTAGAGGAAAACGTTGACTCTTTCCAGCCTTCGGCAGCACTGCAAAGCGAGTGTGTACTGCCCGTGAGTGTGGCTGAATTCCCCTGTTTCTTATGACATCAACTCTTTTAGGTGCTACTAATTACCTCATACTTTTTTCACGTGTAGATTAGAATTTACTACTGTTTTTTCCACCCGCCGTTGATACTTTTCAAAGAAGGCTACCTGGAGAAGAATCCTTTTACCATAACTTGCTTTGATGTTTGTTTTTCTCCTATTTGTGTTACAGGCTGTGTGTCTCTGCCCTGGCTGTGGATAACTTTGCAGAGGGGGTGGGCGCTGTGTACGGCATGTTTGACGGGGACCGGAACGAGGAGCTCCCTCGCCTCCTCCAGTGCACCATGGCGGACGTGCTTTTGGAAGAAGTACAGCAGTCAACAAATGACACGGTGTTCATGGCTAACACCTTCTTGGTATCTCACAGGTAAGCAGGTGGGTTGAATAATCCCTGACTCGGTTCTACTTTTGGAACATAAATCTCACTAAGCCAGAAGGTCAGGGTCTAAATTTATAGGTACAGGATCAAGGTCTCACCTTGATCCTTCTGCTACAACTGTTCTCTGGACCAGCATGGAGAAATGTGGGGCCTTTGGTCCTTTATTTATTTATTTTAAGATTTTTATTTGAGAGAAAGAGTACGAGCATGGGGAGGGGCAGAGGGAGAAGCAGCAGCAGATTCCCTGCTGAGTATGGAGCCACACACAATGTGGGGTTCCATCCCAGGACCCTGAGATCACAGCCTGACCTGAAGGCTGATGCTTTTCCGACTGAGCCACCCAGGAGCCCGAGGACATTGGTCCTTTGAAGAGCCTGGGGGGAGCCATTTGTTTTCCCTGTTGAACCCAGAGGCTGCTGAGGATCTGGAAAATCCAGAAATTGTGTGTAGAAGGTTGATTGTGTATAAGTGCATTTGTACTTTTGGGTGGTGCGTAAGCTTTTGTAAGATTCTTCACAGACTCAGTGACCTACAGAAAGTTAATAAGCACTGATCAGATTTGTGTGTTTAGAATACTTCTTATTGGGGATTTACCAGTTAATCAGCCACTTAAGGGCAAAAACTATATAACCAAACTATTGAAAATCTCTTAGTAGCTAATATAGCCTCGTGTACATCAGGTGGGCTGTGGGAAGGCCGTGCACAAATGAGAGGTTATAACCTTGTATCATCCAGGTTGAGATGGAATAGCTTGGAGCCCAAGCTGGTATTACCTCTTATTATAACACAAAGCAAAGATGTTGGGAAAGGAGTCTATTTTTCAGTAATGGACTTGAGCTAGGAACTTGGCAAAAGAAAGAGTTTGGGAAAGAGAACACGGTTTATGAAGCACCCCCAAGAGCCAGGCAGAAGACCAGTCTTTCTTTCTCATACCATATCTTTAGTTTTCCAAACAAGCCAAAGAAATGGGTATTTTCTCAGAAAAATTTCTCAGACAACTGTCTTGCTATGGATCTGCAGTGAGCAAATGGCAGAGCTGGAATTTGCAACCGGATCTTTCTCAAAGTATCTGCTCTGTGCTTAGCATTGTGTGCTAGGTGCGAGGGGATGGATGCCCTGTGTACGGGACATAGAGGAGGGAGAGTGTGGTCCCTCTTTGGAGGACCTCGCAGCCTAAGTGAGTGGTTCTCAAAGTGGTGTACTAGGAGCAGCATCCTCAGCACCACTAGGAACTTGTTAGAACAGCAGATTACTGGGCCAGCCCCTTACCCACTGCATCAGAAACTCTGGGGAGGGAGCCCAGCCGTCTGTTCTAACGAGCCCGCCAGGTGACTTCTGATGGGCTGAAGTTGAAAATGACTGAATGAAAAAACAGTCTATGATCAGACACAAGCAGAAGCTGTAGACAAAGATGTAGCTTCACTGGCTCCCCCACCCTCAGCCTGTTTGTAAAATCTCTTTTCTCAGTCAGCTGTGCGTGGAAGGCATGTCCTGTAGTTAAGAGTCTGCCTTCAGGTCAACACCGGGCAGCTGGCTCTTAGTCACGTGGCAGAGAAACGAGGAACACGTGGACACAAAGGACTGCTTCTTACTTCGACAACTTCATTTTCTTTCTTTCTTTCATTCTTTTTTTTTTTTTTTCCTAAATAGGAAATTGGGAATGGCTGGCCAGAAGCTGGGCTCCTCCGCTCTCCTTTGTTACATCCGCCCCGACACTGCCGACCCAACAAGTAGTTTTAGCCTGACTGTAGCCAACGTTGGCACGTGCCAAGCGGTCCTGTGCCGCAGTGGGAAACCAGTGCCCCTCTCGAAAGTCTTCAGCCTGGAGCAGGACCCGGAGGAGGCTCAGAGGGTGAAGGACCAGAAAGCCATCATAACAGAGGTGAATCTCACTCTCTACCAGTTGCTTCTGCTTCCCAAATCTACTGAAAACTGTTCTGCATACAGGCAGTGAAGGTCCATTTTCTTTCCGTCAAGCCTGGTAAATTGTATCCAATCCAGAAAATAGTACTAGAAGACAATCTAATGAATAGTTAATGACTAACAAAAAGAAAAGGCAAATTAGAAATGAAAAATCCCAATTTGTGATCCTTCAGCTGATAGCTAGCACGTAAACTGAATGCACATGTCTTCCTTGGTTAATTTCCAACTCCTCTGGTTTGTTATTCCAAATAGAAGAAGAAAAAATTCTGCAGTTTGACATCACTGTTCTGAAGTGCAAAGTTTTAAGATATTTTTACTGTTTATATTGTGTCTGGCTTAGTATGCTCTGGTGGTTTGGTTTTGTTTTTTAATAATGAAGCATCAGTATCTCTACTGTTTTATAGCTTGTCTCCTTTTCTAGTAATTAGCATCACATTTTTGCTTTCAAAGAGACTTTAGTAATTGCATGTGAACACTGTTTACTGCAAAAGCGGAATTCTGCTCAGATGCTTTGCCCATTTTTAATTGTTTCTTTGTTGTTGAGTTTTAAGAGTTCTTTGTGTATTTTGGGTACAAGTCCTTATCAGACATGTGTTTTGCACATACTTTCTCCCAGTCTGTGTCTGTCTTTTCACTTTTTTTTTTTTTTTTTTTAATTTACTTGACACAGGCAGAGATCACAAGTAGGCAGAGCAACAGGCAGAGAGAGAGGAGGAAGCAAGCTCCCCGCTGAGCAGAGAGCCCGATGCAGGGCTCGATCCCAGGACCCTGGGATCATGACCTGAACTGAAGGCAGAGGTTTTAACCCATTGAGCCACCCAGGCACCCCTCTTTTCACTCTTTTAATGGTGTTGTTTGCAAAGCACAGGTTTTAGTACGAATTTTTTTTAATTAAAAAAATTTTTTTTTCTTAAGTAGGCTCCACACCTAATGTGGAGCTTGAAGTCACGACCCTAAGATCAAGAGTCAAATGCTCTACTGACTGAGCCAGCCAGGCGCACCCCAAGAAGTTTTTAGTTTGAATGAAGTCCCACTTACCTTTTTTTTCTTTTATGAGTTCATGCTTTTGGTGTTTACAAACTCATTGCCAAACTCAAGGTCACCTAGATTTTCTTCTGTGTTATCTTCTGGAAGTTTCATGTTTTAATCTATGTGGATCTGGTTTTAATTAATTTCTGTGACAGATGTAAGCTCAGTGTTTAGAGTCCTTTCTGCTTTTTGCATGCGAATGCCCAGCTGTTGCAGCAGTATTCATTGACCAGAAAGTCCTTTCTCCATTGAAGTGCCTTTGCTCCTTCGGCAGCGATCAACGGACCATATTTGTGTGGGTCCATTTCTGGGCTGTCTGTTCTGTCAGAATTCTGTGTAAGGATTATCCAGAGGAGATTCCACCCAAAGAACACAAAACCATAAAAAGGGCCATGACAATGTGGGTTGATATTAAGGAGATTCTGGTAAACCAAGGCATTAGTCTCAGGAGGGTCTTTCAGTCAAAACAGAGGAAAGATAAAAGATAACTTTGTGTTTGAATAACCTCTTTTTCCAGGATTTAGATAATGTTTTGGTTTTTCTTGGGGCGCCATAGGCAGGCAGGAATTATTCTTAAAGTGTCAGTTTAACCACAGGCATTTATTGTTTGCTAAGCACTTGACTCTTGTTTTATTTACTTTTCACAATAATCCCCATGAAAGAAGTGCTTTTATTTCCATTTTACAGATGAGGAAAATAAAATTTAGAGTTTGTGACAGATTCTGGTAAATGAGACAGCCAAGATTTTTACCAAGAGAATGACCACAACTCTGAAACAAAGATATTGATGACTTTTTAGAGGTTTTGTTTGGTTTTATCTTAAAAAGAAATCAGTACAAAGGATTTGGCAGACGACCATTCCCAACCTGCAAAAGAGGATTATTCTTTTTCCTCTAAGTTTAGAATTATATCCGTTGTGACTTGATCTGCTATTCATTCCAGGTACAGGCCTTACAGATGAGGTAAATTATGCTGTGGAATTCAGACTTGACTTTTCTAGGCTAAATAGCTTTAGAGGTCATTTAATGCTTGCACTACAAAGATTCTCTTAGCCATTTAATATCTAACTGAATCTTTTCTGTCCCAGCTGTGCCTTTAATGCGAAATCATTTTTAGTGACCCACCTCTGTGAGAATACTGGTGATGGAGGGTTAATACCAGCCCTGCTTATTGTTTTTCTAACAGATGTTTCTCTGTTTAAGGACATGCTGGGGCCTGTACTTCTTTGAGAGCCAGTATCTTTTGAGATGGAGGTGCTAAACTTTTAGCCACTTAATTTTAATTGGTTTTAACTGCAGTCCTGTGAACTATTTGGTATAATAACCACATGATACTTTGTCCTTTAAGAATTCTGTACATTCATTTTTGTAAGTCCACTTAAATTATAGAGATCTGAGGAAAAACCATACCTGCCTGTTCTCTTTTACTGTAGAGCACTAGGCATTGTGATCTAGAAAGATAAGAAATTTTGTGTCATTGTTGCTTGTTACTCAGAATTTTGCATTCTGCTTGTCTCCTAGGACAACAAAGTGAACGGGGTAACCTGCTGTACTCGGATGCTGGGCTGTACATACCTCTACCCTTGGATCCTCCCTAAACCCCACATATCTGCCACTCCACTTACCATTCAAGATGAGTTGCTGATTCTGGGAAACAAAGCATTGTGGGAACACCTGTCATATACAGAAGCTGTCAACGCAGTACGCCACGTGCAGGACCCATTAGCAGCTGCCAAGAAGCTGTGCACATTAGCCCAGAGCTATGGTTGTCAGGACAATGTGGGGGCGATGGTGGTTTATTTGAACATTGGAGAGGAAGGGTGCACGTGTGAAATGAATGGGCTCACTCTCCCAGGTCCTGTGGGATTTGCTTCAACCACTGTCCTCAAGGACCCCCCCAAGCCAACCACTCCTTCCTCCAGCAGTGGCATTGCCTCTGAGTTCGGCAGCGAGATGTCCACCTCAGAGGTGAGCAGTGAGGTGGGGTCCACCGCTTCTGACGAACACAACACTGTCGGGCTGGATGCTGGCTTGCTTCCAAGGCCAGAGAGGCGCTGCAGCCTCCATCCAACACCCACCTCCGCGCTCTTTCAGCGCCAGCCTTCTTGTGCGACTTTCTCGAGCAACCAGTCTGACAATGGCCTGGACAGTGATGACGACCAGCCTGTCGAAGGTGTCATAACAAATGGCAGCAGAGTCGAAGTAGAAGTAGATATCCACTGCTGTAGGGGAAGGGATCTCGAGAACTCTCCCACTCTTAGAGAGAATTCTCCTACCCCGTGTCCTGAGGAACATGCTAGAGGATCGTTTTTTGGGATCCGAAGACAGAACAGTGTGAACAGTGGCATACTTCTGCCGGGGAGCAAGGACAGGATGGAGTTACAGAAGTCCCCCTCCACTTCCTGTCTCTATGGAAAGAAACTCTCGAATGGCTCTATCGTGCCCCTGGAAGATAGCCTGAACCTCATTGAAGTGGCCACAGAAGCACCCAAGAAGAAGACTGGCTACTTCGCTGCCCCGACTCAGCTGGAGCCGGAGGATCAGTTTGTTGTACCTCGTGACCTGGAGGAAGAAGTCAAAGAGCAAATGAAGCAACACCAGGAAAGCAGGCCCGAGCCTGAGCCCCACGAAGAGGATCGGACCGAGCTCCCGGAGGAGTTTGACACGGCCCTGTAACCCTCCCCGAGGAGCCGGAGCGCTAGGCAAGGCTGTGCAGTGTCGGGGTAGGGATCCTTCCGGAGGCACAGTGCCTTTGCTTTCCTAAACCGTAGCTGAGGGGGTAGAACTTGGAGCCAAACGTGGTAAGAGCTATCAGGGTCTTGCTCCGGGATAAGCTAATAAACACCATCAGTGTTAAGTTTCACATTTAACCTGCATTGGAATTCCCAGAGTTACTGGGAAGAAAGCCGATGTGGTTCTGTATCAGTCCTACCACCTGCCATTAACCCTTTCTCTCCTAGGATAATTTGAGAATTTGCCTGCCTGGGCAGGAAAGGGACTTTTTCTGTGGAGGAAATAACTGAAGATTGATTCTCTTTACTAATTGCTGCTGATGGATCTCTGTGACAGAGAAATCACCTTATATCTCAACCTAACTGATGGGATGTGATGTGACCAGTCACATGGCTTTTCATTCTTCTCTACGAGAATACAGCCTTTCGAAATGATGTTTATTGGAAATGTAGAACCAATCAAACCGATAATTTATGTATGTAATGTAATGAGAGCACTTTTCATTGACTGTGAACTTTTTATTTTTGAATCTGCACTCGAGCCAATCTTCTTAGAGGCAGCCCGGCACCTTTGTCTGTAGACAGAATGATCATCAGGTGTTGGAGCGTTCTGTGAGGGTACTAGGAAAGGCCCTGGGCAATCTTCGAACTGTTGGAGGGCAGGCTGGGAAAGCTCCTGGGAAACTTGGGGGAGTAGGATCTTTGGGGATGAAGACGGGGAAGGAAGGAGAATTAAGGCTGCTTCCCCGTCAGTCAGAAAAAGAGATTTAGCTCCTTGACACATGTGACACCTGCCAGGAATTGCCCAGCAGATCACAAGAGAAGTATTTGGGGGCTGGCCTCTTCCCACAATGTGTGATGGAGTTGGCAGCCAGGCTCCTCACATGTAGGGCCAAGGCTGGTGCTGCTTGCATCCAGGTAACCTTGAGTGTAGCAGGTGACTCTACACAGACTGAGGCTGAATGAGAGCAGACGGATGGACGGAGCTCATGGGTTAGACATGTTCCTTCTCTTACTCTAGAGCAGAGGGATCGTTTCCTAAAGTGTCAGAAATGAGTTCACATCTTTAATGTTGAACAGAGTATGCTTCTAAAAACTGCTTATCCACCTCACATGGTTTCGGAGTACTAGGCTCAATTAATAGGAGGAGGAAGGAGGACTTAATTGAGAAAATCCTAAGCTTACAGAAAACCTGGTTTACTGTATTTTTGCACATTCCACATAACCTTAGCAAAATGCAGTTCCTTCCATATTTCTGTTCTGTTGCCTTTTCCATTAGAAGACTTACTTAGGAAACTAATTCCTACTTATTCCTATAAAATTTTGACATTGCTTGATTTCACCCGATGGGGAATGTGCTTTGAATTTTTAGAATACTTTAACAATTAAAAAGAAAATAGTGTGGAACCATGAATTTGCTTTATGAGAAACAAAATGTTAAAGATAGGGTTGAGATATATATAGATCTGGCTGTCCATCTATTTATATCTTTGAGGGAGTTTTTGAAGTTTTTGTTAAAGCAATAGTAGAAAACCAGATGATCTGTCCACAAATGGTTATGTATCCTCATCTTCTCAGAGGCCCCACATCCGTGTGTGTGTGTGTGAGAGAGAGAGAGAGAGAGAGTGGGGTTCACTCCTGGGGGCTTACACTCCAGCGGCTTTCTGAAATTCAACCCCTCAAGAATCTGAGTTTTAGTCCCCATATTGTCAGAAAAACTTGACTTCTCTGTATCAAACTACTGGTCAGCTACTAAAAAGTTTCAGAACTCAGGTCTTAATTTGAAGTAGGGAAAATAATGGCTTATACAAAGTTTAGATGCTGTTAGAAAAGGGGGAACGAATTGTGTGTTGCTGCCCTATTTTTATATGGGGAAATGGGGGGGGGGGATGAAGGAGAAATGAAAATGAAGAAAAAGCCCAAAATAATAGTGATGGGTGATGTGAAACGTCTTGCTACCCAGACAGCAGAGTCTTTGAGTTACAAAACACTGATGCTGTCTGTCTGCAGAAGAAAGTTCCTTTGGGAATATACCACTTTCATAGTATAGCTTCTTAAAAATAGTTCTTTATCTCTGTGAACCCTTTTCTTGTCTTTGTTTCCCACCCTACTTATTGGAACCACCATGAAACCCAGTCCTGAAATGACTTTACCAAAAGTAAATGTATTTACTTTTTAGTCAGAAGAACTCTAAAATTCCGTATGTTCTTTTTACATGGTAGATTTATTTTCAGGAAACACTAGGTTGCATTGAAAACCTTTCATACAGGCTTTCATATCATTAGTACCAAACTACTCTTTTCTGTGACTTCCTTTCATTCATTTCCCTCTATAATTGCTCTGTATTAAAATAGAGGGTAAGAAGGCCATAGTCCGTTACCAAAAATAGATTACAGAACTCTTGACCTATGAGGTCATTTATCGTCGTGTGATCTGATTAGGTTGTCACATGGTGAAATCCAGGAATCTGTCTCCAGGTGAATGTAATCTACTGCCCAGGACTTTACCCAGAGGATGTTTTCCCCAGGTGGGCAGAGTACCATTGATCTCTAGCCCAGAGATTCTGGCCTCTGGGTGATTCTCAGGTCTCTGTGTGTACCTCCCATTTAATAGAGAACTGTAAGAGGATTTGTGAAAGGGTATCACTCCTGCTTCTGGGAGCAGTTCAGGAGTTCCGTGGAAGAAAGAAAAATACATGAGTCTTGGCAGCCATGGTATTCTTGTTTTTATCCTAATGGGTTGGAAATTCATTTTTTGAACATTTGAATGCCACTATGTCATTACGAGTCTACCGTAGAGTCATTGAATTGGCACTCCTCATGCAAGTGAGGGCGTTATTATACTACTGTAGAGTGTATGTGTGCAATAAGCTGATGAATTCATTCCTTGGTGTACGGAAGAGCCAACACAAGAGCTTGGTAATCACTGGGTGCTATTACAGTTGTTTGTAGCGAGTGCTATTTTCCGGGAGACGGAGCCAGTTAGGCGTATCTACTGAATCTCAAACGTTGCTCTTCTTCCCACGTAGACCTTCAGCAAAAGCAGGTACTTGGAAGCCACAGGCTCACCTTCTCTATCTACTCAATAATTATTAATGAAGAGACCTCCATAAGGGAGCATTTGGCTGTTACCGATAAATGTACCAATTATTAAATAATTAGTCTCCAAGCCATTCAGTGATGCCTGCAGCATCACTAGAGAACTGTGTCGCGTCACTTTTTACTTCCCTCCGGGCGGGGCCTTTTCAGACTCCCCCAGTCGTGGAGGCGAGTTCATCTTTCTCTCCAGTTAGTGACTTTTGCCCCGTAGTTGGGTAAGCACTTCCTAGATTGAGAAAAGCAGCTACAGTAAATCCTGCTATTTCCTTCATTTGGTGATCATTCAGTCACACAGAAGCTCCTTGTATTCTGAATTTCACGCACTTCTCCCAGATGCTCTAGGGTTTTCTCTCACTGTTGCCAGTGGATGTCATCCAGACAGTGAGTTCATATCTTATGGTTTTGTGCAATCATTGTTGTATTGTAGTCCTAAGACTCATTATAGTGTATTTTTGATATTTTTGAAATGTGTTAAATTTTTTAATTCAATAATATGAGCCAGAGCATGTTGCAGCAAATCTATTGTTTGTAAAAAATAACAATAACAGTAATAATAAATAAAATAAAATGGAATATCTTTTTCATGGCTTTGTTTTAAAGTGGAATACCTGTTATTTTATAAATACTTCATTTTGGCATGAAACTGTAATTTTCTCTAACTTGTACATAGAATTAGTTTCTTAACCAAAAGCATCTTTAGGATTTTTCTTGCCCCCCCCCCCATTTATTTATTTTTTGCTTTAGAGGAAGATAACAAATGAAACCACATTCCATGACACTATGGAGCAACGAGTTAAGGCAAGAATAAATATTTTCGCTCACCTCTTAAGCTGAAACAGCAATAAAGATTTTTTTATGTTAAGAAACATATTCTGACTTGACTTATATGTTGAAATAAATCCCAAAGACTGGAAACAGTCCTTATTTGCATGCAGGCTGTTAGCTGACTAGAAGAAACTCAGTTAAAAGTAACTGATGGCTCCCAAATCATAGAGCTGGTGATGACACAGAAGGGCCAGTTGGATAACCTAGCAGTCGCGTTTGTCCTAAGGTAAGGGTTTGGTGTCAGAATCTTAGCTGTAGGAGTGCGCTTTGACTCACAAAATACTTAAAATCCAGTTCAGCCTCTAAATTATCTCCTCACCACCCTCCCTCCCCCGCTGGCTGTCTCCCATAATTTCTGAACTTCCAAGCAAGATTAGGTTTCTCTAATAAAAACCAGGTTGAAGTCATTTTGCAGGTCTCCTCCTCATCTGGCAGAACGAACATTTTAAAACCCTGGTGTGTCAGCTGTTCATGGAGCACCTTCAAAGTGCAGGGCTCAGGGCCACCATCTGTATGCTCTAGTGCCTCAGCTCTCTACGACACTCCCCTCCCTACTCCAGGGAGAAGTCAACAACAGAAGTCAAGTCCTCTGCATGTGTTCTCTGCTTCCCGTGTTAGCCCCTGGTACACACAAGAGTGCGTTAGTCTCTCAGAACATGTTCTGAATGTATTGGGTAAGTTTTGTCTCTGCTACCTAAAAGATTTGACTAGGGCCGCCTGGGTGGGTGGCTCAGTTGGTGGTGAGGCAGCCACCTCTTGATTTCGGCTCAGATGGTGATCTCAGGGTCGTGAGATCAAGCCCCACATCAGGCTCCACACTGGGTGTGGAACCTACTTAAGATTCTCCCTCCCTCTCTTAAAGAAAAAGATTTGACATTAGGCAAGTTAAATAACCTAAGACTGTTTTCCTCACCTGCTAAAAATGGAAATAACTCCATCTCTCCCAGCAGTAACTTAGGAGCTTGAACGAGACCGTGCAAATGCTGCCTTAGCCCGGTACCAGGCCTGGCTTATGATGAGCAGTCAACAAAACATCAGCTGTCAGGTAAGCCACTTAAACCTCGAACCTTCATCTCATCTTGTAGCAAGTGAACAATAAATCCTGACTTGCCTATCAGACAAGCGGTAGTAAATAAGGCGAGGTTTGCTCCAGCCTTTGGACATGATGAAACTGCACAGGTGGAAGGTTATGATTGCAGTGACGGATGGACTCCGATCCCTCAGGAGGAGGGGACTCTCCGGAGCAGTAGCGAAGCCGCCCGGGGCACAGTGCTGGGGTCTAGATAGGCCAGAGTCCCCGTTTTATCAAGAGTAAGACCCAGACGTGGGTAAAACTCTCACAGGGACATGTCTCTGGGAAAGAACGCTAGGTTTGGGGGGCGGGGTGGGAATCTTCTTTTCTGGGGGGGGTGTGAGGAAGGAGCGAGTTCTTTTGACTTTTGACTTTTGCTGCTGTTAAACATCCTACCAGCTGGCGAAAACGGGGCTCTGGCCATGGCCTCAAGGCTGAAGGGGACAGAGAAGCAACTTTCTGTGGCACTGTTGTTTGTACGTTAACCTAAGAATGTGGATGCGCAGTTGATTATTTTCCTCCAAGCTTTACTTCTACATAGAAGGAGAATGAGGTATTTCCCCATTTCTGCATGAGGTTTAGTTTTGACCTTTCAGCTTGGATCGGTTCTACAAGAAGTAACTGTTGAAGGGACTTGAGAGAAGAGGAAAAGGAGTATGTTCCAGGGAGGACAGCAGCTGGAAGGTGGGGAGGAGGAAAATGAAGTTTCTCCCAACAGCCATTTTGGTGTATGTGGAAAGAGGCTTATGTTTGCTGGTTTCTTACTCACCAGAAATTAGAGAATCGGAACTTGATGTCAGAATTGCATCGTGGAAATAAATTGTTTTTAGAAGTGTACTAAACATTTAATTTATAAATAGCTTAACCTCATTGATAGTATGAAAGTAAAACTGTGATGTTACAGAAAAAAAGGACTAGCTGTTGAGAAGCAAGAGGGCGATTAGGGAAAAACAATGATAAGGGCATGTTTATTTTTCGAGGTGCGTCTGACATGAACTGAAAGTCTAAGGCTGGTCGTAAAGTATAAGAACAGCCATAAAACTTGAGATTAAAATAACTGAAAACTTTATTTTTAATATTCAGTGTTAATGATGTATATTACGTTATGAAAACAATCCGGGGGCACAAGAGATCACAAGCTGCCTTTGAAGGCCTACTCTGGAGAGCGCTGTCAGGGAAGGCAGAAAAGGGGAAGCCTCCAATAAGCCCTTCTAGTCTAGTAAAATTAACTGTCCTGTTGAATCAGTTGAATAACGCATTGAAGAAGTTCATGAATTTTATTTCTCTCTGGGAAGGCTTGTATTTAAGAAAATTATAACATTTTAGGAATGTGAAATCCAAATGAATGACTTGCAACAAAAACAAGGAACTTGGAATGCTGGCAAAACCCCATTTTCTCTCAGCCCCACTGCGAGGAGGGACACGCACACTACCGGCATCTGCCTTCGTGTATCAGGAGTCCCACCTCCCGCCTTGAAGGGAGGATGGCTGCTGGGACCCAGGCAGTCATGGCGGCTTCCTTCTAGGAGAAGCAGACTGTAACTACTCATTTAGAATTCAGTCATACAGCTGCTTTAAAATCATTCCCCAGGGACCAAATACGGGGAGCAAAGACAGGTTTCTTTCGGTGACTTTAAGTAGTCATGCCAGACAAGAGTATTTCTGTTGTAGCGCTGGGCCTGCTACCCTGGATGTGTAGGTCTCCTCTCTCCTTCTGAATTTCTCTGGCTCCTTAGTTCTGTATCATCGTGATCCTACCATCCCCGCAGCAGTGTACCCAGACTCTGGATGTTGCTCTTTGCTGCAAAAGGTGATTTCTTTCATTCTTTCTTTCCCAAGTTCTCAGCCAACAAAGACTTTTTGATAGAAAACTGAGATGATCATCGAGCTCTGCACTGGTACTGGTGGGACTTTTTTTTTCCCTCCAAGATTTTGTTTATTTGTCAGAGAGAGAGACAGAGAGCACAAGCAGGGCAAGAGGCAGAGGGAGAAGCAGACTCCCCGCTGAGTTCGATCCCAGGACCTTAGAATCATGACCTGAGCTGAAGGCAGATGCCCAACCACTGAGCCACCCAGGCGTCCTGATGGGACCATTTGCAAAATCATTTATGTGAAAACCACCGTTGTCTAACATGTCATTTGAAAAGACACCTTTTCATGAGAGAAACAGGGATGTGGACTGCCCACAGAGAAGAGGGTCTCAGAGTACTCCCGACCACAGGTACTCGGGCGCATCGCTGTGGCTGCTGTGCTGTGCTTGGCTCTCCTTGCAGAGCTTCTGCTCCCGGTAGCTCCGCAGGGCCAGCACCACGCCGGCCCCGTACAGCAGCACCAGGAGGCAGGCGAAGGTGGCTGCCGCCCCGTCCGTGCCTGCCAGCTGGCAGTTCATCCAGGTGAGACCCTTGCGGGCATAGAGCCTCTCTCGTGCTCTGCAAGTGTCCGTGGAATTGATCTGCAAGGCCACGTGGAGGTAAATGCCGGTGCCCACGCCGTAGCTCACTGCTGCCAGGAGGCTGAAGGCGGCCTCTAGGAGGAGCCACTTCCCCGACAGTTCCTCCAGACTTTTGGCTCCTTGGAGTAAAACACTCATAGTGAGGACGCCCAGCCCCAGAGAAACAGCCACGCCCCCGTAGATCAGGGGTGCCCGGAGCACTGTGTACTTCTGGTCCAGCTGCCGAACCTGCTCCAGCTCGGTGCCCTCGAATGGTGAGTAGTAGTTGTTCCCAAAGCCGCCGCCACTGGTGAAGGTGGCAGTGAATCCAGCAAGGACAAAGTAGGAGGACACGACACACATGAGAACCATGCCATTCAGTATCACCTCCACTATCTGTACCACACCTAGGAGGAGAGAGATTTGGGATTTAACACCGACATCACTTGCTCAGAAAAGTCTAGGTTAGACTCGAGAAGTACCGCCGGTGCCCTGCTTCTAAGGACACGATCTGATTCAATATTAACATCTTTGGTTTTTGTTTTTTAAACTGACATATGTATGGATGGATGGATGGATTTTTAAGTAGGCTCCATACTCCATATGGGGCTTGAACTCACAAACACTGAGATCAAGAGCTGTATACCCTACCGACTAAGCCAGCCAGGAACCCCAGTTTTTTTTTCTTAATATTCACATGTTCAAAAAACAAAATGCCACTCTGGAAAAAATTTTGTCACGTTTCTTAAAAAAACATATATATATATATACACACACACATACCATGTGACCCTAAGACCAGACTCCTGGAGCATTTATCCTAAAGAAAGAAACACTGAAAGTCTATACAAAACTGTGCACATGAAAGCTCACAGGAGCTTTATCTGTCATTGCCTCATATCAGAAACCTAGATGTCTTTCCGCAGGCGAAGGGTCAGCAGTCAGATGCATCCATACCCCGGGAAACTCCACTCAGCGGTCCAATGGAAGGAGCTGCGGAGACACACGACTGCTCGGACGGCTCTCCAGGGAATTACAATGAGCAGAAGAAAGCCAGTGTTAAAGGTCTTATACACTGTGTGATTCCTGTTATGTAAGTCTCAAAGGACACAATTTGGAGAGTGAGCACAGACCCACGCTTGTTGGCGGATGGGGAGATGTGGGGGAGCCCTAGCAACGTCTGAGCACGGGACAGTTCTGTCGCTGATCATGGTGGTGGTGGTGACGTGAAGATACGTGTGACCGAACGGCACGGAAGTGTGCACACACACAGACACAAGTGCAGTACAGCTGGTGAAATCCACATTTCTCCAACGTCAGTGTCCTGCTGCCGGCGCCACGTTCCGGTGACGCAAGACAGGAGCCCCGGGGAACATGGTGTGGAGGGCGCATCTGTTACCATTTCCTGAATCTACAGTTAAAATTTTAAAGTTTTTTTTTTTAAACTAAACTGACATAAAAAGGAATACACTGGGAAAAATCACTCCTGTCCCTGTCCATCCTGTTCTCTGCCCCCACCCACTTTCATTATTTCCTAATATAACTTTCCAGCGTTCCTTCATGCATATAAAAGCAGACTCAAATCTGCATTTCATTCCCCCCTTCCCTTTTTTTTTTTTTCCCCACCAGGAAGCATACCCCACACACTGTTCTGAGTCTTGTTCATTTACTATTCTAGGAGGTGTTTTCAGATCTGCTCCCACGGCGTCCACAAACTTCGTTATGTGGGCTCCGATGCCACTGTGGGGACAGACCGGTCTGTTCAGCTGACCGTCACGTGGGCTGTTCACTTGGGGGTTTCTTACGCATTTAAGGAAACGAGAGGTGACTGCACACTGAGTATCTTCTCGTCCAAGGTCAGCTTTCATTCATCACTAACAGAGGCCCTGCCTTCTGCTTAGGTGTACTTCTGGAAGAATGTCTCCTGTCATGCTCCAGGGTTCAGAGAATAGAACTCAGAGAGAAGCATATGAACCTAGAGTGGGAACACCAGGCTCCCGTCCCTACACTCTGCTGCAGGGGATGTTGCCCTGACGAGAAGCCTCACACACTTCATCTGACACGGGAAAGTGGTGCCTGCCTGTCTTATCCCGCAGGGCTGGGCTGAGGCCCCGATGAAAGCAAGTACCTATAAATATTTGGAAAGTCATAAAATGTGAATGCAAACGGAGAGTGATGCTACTCAGTAACGTTTAGACAATGGAAGGGGCTTAGTGAGAGATTTAAGAAATGAGACAAATTATGAGAAGTGTGGTTTCCCAAAAATTGGGAAGCCTCGCTAGTACACTGGGGAGTACCATAACGTTTAAAAACTGGGCAGCGAAATACCAGTCTCTCTAACAGACTGAGGCACCATCTCCTGGGCCGGGTGGTCCTAACTCCTGCTGGGCCCACAGGAATTCCTGGAACGTCCGCGGGACACAGCAGCCAAAGGCTCTGACAGTCGATAAGCTACATTCCTCTAATTTAGATCTGAAAATAACATCAGATCAGAACTGCCCACTCACCACCCAGGCGCTGTACGGGACTGGCCACTTGCTCCCCAGAGCAGAACAAGTGAATTGGCCCAAACATCGCTCTACTTCAGGGGGAGCACTTTCTCCTGCATCCGATACCCTTCTCTGCCTTGGTTTTCCTTCTGCACGCAGGTTAATGTCCCACCCCTGCAGGGAGAGACAGGAATACTGTCCTGCTACAAGATGGAGAAACCTGAACGCTTCCTCCTGGGGCAGATTCGGCCAAAACAGTGCAGTCGTGATCCATGCATGTATCTGCTGGGCTGAAATGAAATAAATCTAGATCTTGTCAACTACCCCCCCTGGATAGGACAGTTGAGAGGAATAACGGTCTGATGCCGGGTCCAGTGCTATTGGCTCTGCTGAAGGAATATGGCCACTGAGTATCATCACAGACCAGGCAGGCCTGGCCTGGCTTAGCTATCAATATCAAACAGACTCATGTATTTTCTTCTTCTTCTTTTTTTTTTTTTTTAAGATTTTGTTTATTTATTTGAGAGAGAGCACGAGCAGGAGGAGGGGCAAAGGGAGAGGGAAAGGCAGACCCCCCCCCACCCCACTGAGCAGGGACTTGATCCCAGGACCCTGAGATGGTGATGTGACCTGAAGGCAGATATTTAACCTACTGAGCCACCCAGGCACCCCCAGGCTCATGTACTTCTAACCTTGCTGTTAGCGCAGAAAGATTCACAGCTCTCAGAAGAAAACGAGGGTGATTGCCAGAGCCAGCAGTTTATTTTGATGGCAGGATGGGACAAGTCTCTGGAAAGAGAGAAGAGCGAGGGCTCTAGAGAGGGAAGTGGAGACCAAAACAGACATGAGATTTTTGTTATATATGGGGTCTTTTTGGGTGAGGCTGGTTTTGTGGCTGATCACGTAATATCCTGCTTAATTAGACATCTACTTCTGTGTTTGCACTGTAAATGTGAAAAAAGAGGGGAGCAAATCAAGTTTTTTATTTCTCTAAAATAAAACTGAAACGTGCAGTCAAGCTATGCTAAAATGGAAAATAAAATCTCCTTCTCTCTGGAAGCCAATACTCTTCATGCTTTCTTATGTATTCTTTAAGAAACTGTCTAATCATAGATAAGCATTTATTTCACTTTCTAAACCCAAATGGAACTCACCTTTTAAATATGACAAGTTGCCTGTGTTTAAGGGTATACTGTTAAAAATGTGTTGTAAAGAGGAGCATCACCTCCAAGTTAAAATTTTTCTTTGGACTCTTATTGGATTTACATAAAGCAAAGATCATATTCACTTGTACCCAGAATATGTTGTAATGTTCCCGAAGTCACAATTTAACATGCACTAAGAACCCATGAAGTTGTCTGGCCAAAAGTTGCATTCTTCCGTTGGGAAAGATTTTACATTCTTTTATTCTGGATGGATCCTGAATTCCAGATGTTGGGTTTAATTCTCCATACAATGGTACATTTACAAGAGGTACAAAACACTTATTGAGTTTTCAAGGCCATTGAAAGGGGCTTGTGAGAATTGCTTCTTTGCAGCCCAGTGAATGAATCTGATTCCTCTTTGCTCGGCCCACGCCTACCTCCAACTTACAGGCGGAGTCTCCCCAGCTTCCCTACACCCTGCCTGCAGAGCATCAAGGAAGTGAAGGATCCAAGCCCTCAGTGTGGAAAAACTTTGGGGCTCATCTGCTTAAGACAGCTGTGTTTAGAAAAGTTCAAGCCGGAATGTTGTCTCTGATGTATAGGGCTTTCCACCAACTTGGAAGATAAGGTTCTTCAGATTCACGCGGTTATCTCTCTTGAGCTAATCAAAAGTGCATTTTGCTGCAGCTCGTGCCTTTTCCTCGTGGGTCCTGACTTCCAGTTTTGGTCTGTTTCAATAACTTTGACTCGCTCGCCAGCAGAGGACTCAAGAACTTAGAACCTCAGAGAACGCGGCTCTGTGTAACCTGGAGCTTCCCCAGGACACCGATGTTGGTCCCACCCTCTTCAAGTGCAGGCAAGTCCCATGGCCAAGTATTCCGTGAAAGACAGTGGTTCGGAGTAACTTCCACTGCTGACATTTGGCGGGATGGCTTAAAAGGCCTAAAACTCCAACATCTCTGCAGGCTTCTCTTTGAGCTTCCTGACCCGCCGGTAACCTCGGATGGCCAGCACAGCCCCCAGAGCAAAGAGCCCGATGCTCAGGACGGCGAAGACCGCAGCTCCTATATCCCCACCGTGGAAAGTGCAGCTGAAGCCGCTGTACCCTTTGCTCTGGTACAGCGCCTCCCTCTCTCTGCACACCGGGGACGCATAGGCAGCCGAGAGCTGGTGGAAGTAGAAGTACAGAGCGGGGATGTAGGCCCCCGCGATGAGCACGTCCAACAAGCCTTCAATCAACAGCCACGGGGGGCAGTGCCACGGGACCCGCAGGACGCCCAGGAGGACAAGGAGGCAGCAGAAGGCCATGAGGGCTCCGCTGTAGGCCATCGCCGCAGTGACCGTGGGCAGCTTCAGCTGGTAGAACTGGACGTCCAGCTGCTGTGCTTTCTCCCCGTCAGCGCCCTCGAAACCACTGTAAGCACCTCCGAACTGGTAGTAGTAAATGCCCCCCAGGCTGGTGATGCCCGTGTAGCCCCCTGTGGAACTGTAAGACACGGAGCTGCAGGCCAGGATCAACAAGTTCAGGAGCACCTCCAGCATCTGGCAGCAGGCTGCAAAAGAAGGGTGTGTTACCATTTTGAGAGCTGCTATTTCGTATTCGGAGACGTCCGCCTTGCTGTTCGTCTTCCCTGTGGTAGCTCAGGCCGCCGCCCCGGGCTCTGGGTTCCGCCCCGGGAGGCCCGAGCTGCCCCAGCTGCGTGAGGGGCATGAGATGGGAGCGGGGAACTGTGGGCTCTGGAAATGCTGTCGGAGGTGCTCAGAGCTAAAAATAAGAGTAACTCTCAAGGGAGCCTCCCCCTGCCGGGGTGCAGGAAGATGGCGGGAGAAATCAGGCCAGCTCCCGACCGGAAAGAAAGGCATCCTCCATGGAAGGCGAGAACATTCTCTGCCCCAGCCCTTCCCTGCCAAAGAGACTAAGAAAGACCGATGTCCTCTTTAGATATGTTTTGTGGCTTGCTTCATTTGGAAAGAAGAAACTTCTCCAAGTCTGAAGGAAATAACATAGAGCTTAAAAAATACAATGAAGGGCGCCTGGGTGGCTCAGTTGGTTGAGCGACTGCCTTAGGCTCAGGTCATGATCCCAGACTTCCAGGATCGAGTCCCGCATCGGGCTCCCAGTTCTTTGGGGAGTCTGCTTCTCCCTCTGATCTTCTCCTCTCTCATGCTCTCTCTCACTCATTCTCTCTCAAATAAATAAATAAAATAAAAAAAAATACAATGAAGTCGGAAAAAAGCACGGAAGTCATACATCAAAATGTTAACTGTGGTTCACATATATTGGAAAGAGGAAAGATTAAGTTAACTAAACCCACAAGGTTTACTGAATTAAAGAAACGTAATGGGCTTCCCTGTTCTTAGATTTCAACTCAGTAAGTCTGTTTTACAATTTAACTTTGTTTTCTTTGGTTTCCCTTAAGAGCAAATGTGGGCTGTGATTCTTTTTGCAGGGCTAGGTTCTCTGGGGGACCCTTGGCTTCTCTGTCTTGGACAAGGAAAGAGCTCCAGCTTTTCTGCCCAAACTGGCTGCTTTCCTTAAAATCAACTTCACTGAGATATAACGGATACGGAACAAAACGACCCATGTTAAGTGTACAGCTTGTTGAGTTTTGACAAACACAAATGCCAGGTCTTCCGAAGCAAGATACAGAATATCTTCATCTGCCCAGAAAGTTCCCCCAAGAGACTGCTTGTGGTCAATGCCTCACCCTCCTCCTCAGACAATCACTAGTCTGCTTTCTGCCATTAGGAACGAGGTTGGCCTTTCTAGAATTTCATGTAAATGGAATCATACAGTTATGTACTCTTTTGTGTGTGGCTTCTTTTTCTCAGGATTCTATAAAGCTAGGTGTTCTGAGCTGGAAATTGTATATGCTGGCACAGTCCTGGTAGGTCAGTTGACTACGAGCAGTCAGCCAGCAGCTCCCGGGTGGGTGTTTAGAGAATGGGATTTTGTGCCTGGGTCCAGCTGGTTTATGTATGAAGTCGTGGTACATCTACCTACACACTCTCCAATGGGAATGACAGACTGCCAAGTATTGTCTTTACGCTCCTCACTTTCCTCCAAGATGCAGACAGCCTTATTGTTGTCTTTAATTATAAAAGTACTATATACTTGTGGGAAAAAATAAAGACAAAAACATATAATGTCACAATTACCTAAAATCCAACTGTTTAAAAATGCCATTATTTTTTCTTCTGGACTTTTATCGTACATTCATCATTTTTTCTGTTATTTGCTTTTAGGAGAAGAACACTCTAGCCACTATTATATAACCTATTTTTTCACTTAAGAATATAGGAGGAACATTTTTTTTCTATCTCAGCAAATATAAATCTATTTCTATTTTTATTTTTATTATTTTTTTTTCTACTTTGTATTTTTAGAAGGCGTATAGAATACCACAATGAATTTTAAAAATCCCAGTGTAAAGGACATTAAGGGTTTTCCAATGTCTTGCTGTATGGGGAGGGCAGAGCCCCTGCAACCCCTTGTTCCTGTTGTAGCTTTAACAGAACCAGGAAAGAATAAGCAGGGCTGGGGGAGATGTGTAATCCAGACTACAAGCTGAACGCAAACATCATGATGTGAACATTGCCAGTCGAAGGGGAGAGGGAAAGAACAAAGGAAAAACAGAAACTGCTCCAAACAAATCAGGGAGCCGAAGAGGGAGCAGGAAATACATCTTCTTCCCAGGGAACTGGAACTTCTCAGCCGTCCCTCCAAATAATAAATGAGCACAACCTGTACGTGCATAGGATCCCCTGGTGATCTGACACACACGGGGACAGCTGAACTTGCTTTTTATCTGATCTTAAGCCTCAGCCGCCAACGATTTTAGTAGCTGAGGGGACTTGCTCGGAAGTGAATGTGGGATCCACCTCTTTCCCTCAGTGTCCTGACTGTCCCACTGAACTAGCAAAGCATGACTTCGGGCTCTCCCTAGGAAGCCAGAGAGGGCCACAGCAGCCTCCCGCTTCCACCAGTTTGCTGAGGGAGGAGATGAGTTCACTGATAAGGAAAAGCAGTCACAAAAGACCTACTCTTAAGATAGGGGTGGAAATCTTCAGGTGACCTGCTGGAGACTAGTCCCTGGTGTTCAGTGGCTGTTTCTCTCGACACAAAACCAAGAATTATATACTGATATGGGCCTCTGCATATCCAGAGATCTTTATAGGCCCTCCGCGGTTCTGACTTCTAAACCAGTCTTCCACTGTCTTGACTCAGAAACGATCTCTGGGTCCAAAGCCAAACAGCCGGAAGCAGTCAAAGCTAAATCAAGGTGTATTTTGGTCAGGAGGCTCACGTCCTGCCCTCGCCTCTTGGTAAAATAACCACAGGGGAAAACATACTTCTGCTGAGAAACCTGTTAACCCAGTCTCTGGCTTATTCCTATTATTTTTATCATCAAAGGGGGGGAAAAAAAAAGGAAACGAAAGGTCAGGCAAGTAAACCATCTCAGGCCTTAGAGTTAGGCTCTGAGTTTCCGCTGCAACTCCTCCACGTAACAGCTGTGTGGCTTTGTTATCTTACTATACCTCTCTGAGTCTCAGGAATTATTGAGCAAATTAGAAGCAACGAGGTTGTGCCAATACATGTACACCAGAGTGTAGATTCTTATACCTGGATTGCCTAGAGCTCTTTAACGGAAGTTCCAGAAAACCCCATAATCATGTGCATTATTGGAATCATCCTATGATACAATTTCAGGTACAAGTTCCTTGATTTCTCTCCCTTAGGCTGAGAAGTTTTCCCCCTTAGTCATAGGCAGCCTAGAAGAATTTCTCACCAAATCACGTGAGCTACAAGGGCTCACCATGGCAAACCAGATTATCTTCATTACTGGCAAGGCCAGGACGAATGCTTGGATGGGAACTCAGGGCACCACACTTGGAGCCGACACATATTATTTACATATTCTGCAAACTGCATGTTCTATAACTTTTTTTTTTCTGTTTGTTCTCAGTAAAACAGGGTGGACCAGAAATTACTCACATAGCTGATATCTAATAAGGTTAAGTACTGTTTCAGGACGTGCGTGTATGTGTATGAACCTGGGCCTTCAAGGAAGATCTATTTCTTCCTATGGATCTCAGTCAACAAATTTTAAAAGACATCCTGTGGCATGAACTGCTACCAGGCTGCCCCCTCCAGGTGGCTTTCTGTCTCTAACCCAGCCCTCCCACAGCTGGTTCTCCCTGCGGTTCCACCTGACACCCGCAAGCAGGGCGGCTCGCCTTGCCGCCGGACATTTGAAGAGAAGCACTGGAAATCTCGCTGTAGCTTTCAGATGTGCCTACCTTTTTGGGGGGTTGGGAGAATGAGAACCTCATGCAGTTGTATAAATGGAAATGTTAGGAACCCAAAAGGGAAGTCTGCTTGGATTTTCGCTTCACCAGCTCAGACCCCTTCCAGAACCATCAGCAAACAGTCAACGGTCACAGTGCCTCCCAAATGGCTTACCTCTCCCAGTGCACAAGTATTTGCATTTGTGGCATTCCAGGAGTCCTTCAGCCTCTGACTGGTAATATTCCACTTCCTCTAGTCCAGACCTGGGGTTCGAGGGCAAGTATCTCCCTGCAGTGGGTTCACTGTAACTGAAAACATACATGGCCCTTAGGGGCTTCAAACTCAATAGCTGGTTCAATATTAGAACCCTGAACATCTCACACTGGCATTAAAGAGACATTAAAGAGATGCGCAGAACAGAAACAGATTTTGCTGTAGCATTTCATATTCCAGAGAATTCTCTGGTTTAGGGGCCCCACAGGGTATCCAAACACTTGGCCCAACACTCCTAAGCCACCATGCCACACATCCCTATAATTCTGAGCACTGATTGGATGCTGGTTTGCCCACCTGCTGAAGCTATCTAACCAGGTAGCTGGGAGCCACCTTTGTGAGCCTAACTTTCCAGTTCGGCATGGACCAGGCCTTCTTTAAAGCTAATTTACGTTCACAAGACTCTGATGCCCAGACTGGCATTCTCTTCCTTCTTTTGTTACTTTGCAAAGGGCTGAATCCACAATAATTCTCTAGGCATATGGGTAATACAGATAACTTTGTGTGTCTTCCTGTCTCTCCCTTTTCCTCTGCTAGTTCTGGCACTTTCTTTCCTTCCCCCGCTTTATCCAGCATATCCGGAGCTTTCTACCTGCTGGGCACCAGGGATCCTTCCAGTGTTCTCATTATGGATCTCTGGGGTTTGAAATCCTTAAACTCTCATGGCTTTGGATAAAGTCCAAACTTTCAGCACAGCACACAAGGCCCTGGCTCATCTCTCTTCACTCACAACCTCACATTCAAAGACCCAACCATAGTGAACTGCTCCTCTCCCCTGGCCCCCCAAAAGATGACCTGCACTCCTGTGCTGTAGGTCACTGTGGAAGCTAGTTCTCTGCTTGGAACCCCTTTCATTTCCTCTCCCAGTCTTACCATTCTTGCTCCTTTTCTTTCTTCTTTTCTTGATTTTATTTATTTATTTGAAAAAGAACACTAGTGGGGGAGGGGCAGAGGAAGAGGGAGAAGCAGGCTCCCTGCTGAGCAGAAAGCCTGTGTCGGTCTCTATCCCAGGATCCTGGGATCACGACCTGAGCCAAGGCACATGCTTAACCTTAACTACTGAGCCACCAAAGTCCCCTCATTCTTGCTCCTTTTCCAGAACTCAGCTTCGAGGTCAATGTCCTCCAGGAAACCTTCCAGATCTCAGGCAGGGGATCTGTTCTCTCCAAATCTGTTTCCCCTACAGTGGCAGATCTACCTGTCAGTCTCCTACCAGACTGTGGACACTGTCAGTAGATCTCACCCATTAAGTAACGGAGCCCTGGCCCCTCCATCCTGCCCATTAAATCAAAGTTTATCGTGTGGAAGAAAGGCGGAAATAAATTGTCTTTTGGTTTCAAACCACCAACTGGCTATGAGCCAAAAAAGCAAAAGTAATTCCTTCACTCACCCTGGGTGCGGGGGTGGGGGCAGGGGGTCGTGGTGAGGGACAAGGATACTGGTTTAAAAAGAAACCCAAAATGAAACTCGGGAGCTACCAATGCAATGTGGTTTTGGTCAGGAACGCACAACAGCTCGTGCCTCTGACTGTATCGGGGCATAACCTTTGTCAGAGTTTGGCTAGTTGGTTTTAGATAATGTAACATAAGCTCAGGATAACAGCTTTCCCGCTATGTGGACACAACTGGGAAGGGGACTGAGTTTAAACCTCCAAATCCTACAGCAGAGAGGAGCCTGACTCTTCCTTAAAGAAAAGAGCAGATGTCCAAAACCAGAAGGCAGTCTCACTCCAGTACCTACCTGTCTCCTTGTTGGCCTGGCACATAACCTGGGAATTCAGTAATATCTGTGGAGCTGGATGGAATGTTCGATGGAAAAAAGACCAACTCTTGACGGGGGTGTGGAGTCTAGGGCTGACTGCCTCCTTTCCTCCCTTCCACTCCCTCTCCCAGCTCCCTAAGTCTTCCAGGATAGCATGAGGCTTTCACCTCACAAGACCTTACCAGAATCGTCTGTGCTCTAAAAGGCAGGGACGGCCTAGTTTGTTCATTCAGGGAGGTGGGATCTGAAACAATCAGGGGATTTGCAGGAGGCTGTCCAGAAGGCTTCACTGACAACAGTGGGCAATCTCTACCCTTCAGTGGGGGAGTTTTAGGTAGATTCAGTTCTTTGGGTATAAGAGTAGCTTCTCCCAGCAGTCTGTTTTGAAATGCATATACCCCTACAAGAGGTTACAGATTAAACTATTAACCCTTCACTGGGCTGACCTTATCAGACCCTGACGGGACTTTGGAAGGCTGGTTTTGGAACACAGGACAAGGGTCCGAAGCCCCACGGGGCGGTCCTGTGGGCACGTCTCGGTAGGGTGGGGTGAGGTCAGGGAGGAGCCTCAGGTTAACCCCACCTACCTACCCTCCTTCCCACTCCTTCCCTTTCCGCTCCAGAAGTTTTCTCTTCCTCCTCATCTGGTCCCCGGCCCTGCTACTGCCAGCAGGGGTGGTTTCTGCTTTGTTAATCGGATTCGGATCAAGAAGTGGGGCACCGTAAGGTCTTCCTTCCCCCCCAGGTGTCCTCTGAGACCACAAAAGGGGGGAATGGCACTTTCTTCCTTGAAGCCGCCTTCCTAGACCATGGAGTCGGGCGCTGGAGCACCGCAGCGAGGGGGAGGGGGGGTGTGTGTCTCAGACCCAGGCTTTCCGGGTCACCAGGTCACAGGGCGTCCCGCAGCCCCACCTCACCTTGCCGGGCCACTGGTCCCGAAGCGCTCCTTCCTCTGGGGCGGTAGCTCCGGGGTTTCCCAAGGTGCGGGCCAGGGGGGCGGGGCTGCGTCCCAGGTCGGCCTCCGGGGTCTGTCCCGCGTCCGACTTTGATGGGACTTTTCCCAGACTCTTTGTTCACCGGCGCGAAGGTCCTCGACCCGGTGCCTGTCTTGGCGAGGGTCTCGGTGCCTCCCCCTGTCCCGGTCCCCGTCCCTGCGCTCGCCCACGTTTCTCTCCCTCCGCCGGTCCCCGGGTCGGTCCCGGTGTCGCTCGGGGTGGCGGTCTCGGTCCTGGCGGGGGTGCCGGTCTGGGTCTCGCTCTCTCGGCCGGGCCCGGGGCTCCCGAGCCCCCGACGTACCTTCCATGGCCAGTTTCCGTGTCCCCGCCCCGGAGCGACCCGAGGGCAACAATCCACCACCAGTTTCACGGGCAGGTGGCCAAGCACCGGGGCGAGGGCGGGGGCGGGAAAGGGAGCGGGAGCGGGGCGGGACGCTCACCTGCGCGCACGCGCACTAGCCACGCGGCGGGCTCGGAGGGCGCTCACCTGAGCGCGCGCGTCGGTAGGGGGCGCGGCTGTGCGTGGCGGGCGTGCAGGCGCGCGGGGAGCGTGTGCGAGGCTGAGGGCCGGGGGAAGGGGGTGGCTCGCTGCTCTGCACCCCGCTCAGCGGATACCCCTGCGCCCGCCGCGCCTAGTCGTCCCTGGAGCGTCCTTTCCGTGACCCCGGAAGGTGGGTGGCATAGGGAAGCGAGCTCTGGACTTCCTCAGCCCCTTGGGTGCGTGCCCATCTAGTCACTCGCCCGTGTTTCCTGCCCCTCCAGCCACCCAGCCGTCTCCCCCTGCACTTGCCCTCTCTCGCCTCCTCCGTCTCCCGCTATCCTTAAAACTGTGTTGTTCAGGGGGCTTGAGGCCAGTTCATCTACTACAACAGTCTCGGATTTATAAACGTTTTTAAAGTAACCGCACAGAATAGTCAGCTTTTCCTGTTGTTAATCCTTTAGAGAAATACACGTGAGCAGGTACCCTGGCAGGCCGTGGAGACACAGTGGCGAACTCCCATTATGTGGCGCTTCCCTTCTAGCATGTGTGGGAAAAGAGAGAAAGAGACAATGTCTAAAATTTAATGAGGAAGGCAGGTTTCTTTCCTTAGACCTCAGAAGGGACCTTTGAGTTGAGCCCCGGAAGGCAGCTTTGGGGATAGCTGAAAGAATGTGCCAGAAAGAGAAGCTAGGTAATACAGAGTGGGGATGTGGGATGAGGCTGAGAGGAGCAGCAGCCCGGTGTTGTAGGGTCTCCACAGTGAGGGGTTGTTTTCATTCTGAAAGTAATGGGAAAACATTGAACGGTTTGAGCAAGAAAGTGACTTGCTCTGATTTAGGTTTTTATTATTGGTATTATTACTTTTTTAAAAAAAGATTTTATTTATTTATTTGACAGAGATCACAAGTAGGCAGAGAGGCAGGCAGAGAGAGAGAGGGGGGAAGCAGGCTCCCCGCGGAGCAGAGAGCCCGATGTGGGGCTCGATCCCAGGACCCTGGGATCATGACGCAAGCCGAAGGCAGAGGCTTTAACCCACTGAGCCACCCAGGCACCCCACTTTTTTTTTTTTTTAAGGGAGAGAGAGAGAGAATCTTAAGCAGACTCCACACCCAGCATAGAGTCTGAAGGGGCTTGATCTCATGACCTGAGGGGCTGAGATTCATGACCTGAGCCAAAATCAGAGTCAGACACTTAACCACTGAGTGGCCCAGGCACCCTTGATACATGGTTTGAAAAGATGACTGGCTTTTTTGTAGAGGGTGGAGGATAAGGAGCCAAGAGGAGAGGCAAGAGATAAATTAAGAAGTTGCCAAAGCAACCTGAGTGAGGGGAGCTAGTGGCTCAGTTGCTGGTGAGAAGTGGGTGGATCCGGGTTGTGGTTTGGAGGAAGGACTTAAAGGATGGATTGGATGTGTGGGGGGTGAGGGTGGTGGAGGCAAGTGCTTACTGAGATGGGAAGACTGGAGGGAACCGGGTGTGGGGCAAAGTAGAGAGTTCCATTTTAGACATGCTCGATTTGAGGTGGCAATGATTCATCCAAGTGTAGACGTCCAGTTGCAAAGGGATAGATGAATGAGTCTGGAGGAAGAGGGGGCAGAGATACTCTGTGGGAATAAGGGCAGTTACCTAAAGAGGGAGAAGTTTAAATGCCAGGAAGACCTTGGGATGAGCCCCAGGGAAATCTAACCTTTAGAGCTAACCCTAAAAGGACTGAGAAGTGGTGACTGGGGTAGGAGGAAAGCTGGTAGGGTGAAGTCAACAGGCCTACCTGCCAGAGATCATCCTGCAGAAACACCGTGGGCCATATCCTCAGGCCTCCACAGATATTTACATGAGCAGCACCCTGTTCTGAGCCTGGGACAGCTGTGGCCTTCCAGGAAGCCTGGCGAACAGGCAGACTTGGGATGGTTAGTGAGATGGCAAAGCGCTGCTTCTCTCAGGCCTTCCCTCTGGGCTCCTGGAACCCCTTTTTTGAATAAACCAACACCCTTACCACCTTACCTTTTTATTTTCCTTGTTTTTGTTTTGTTTGGCATCTTTACCTTGACCCACTACTTATTGGTTTGCTGTTAAAGGGTGCAAATGACTCCATTTGGGGCTTTTCTTTTTAAAAGATTTTATTTATTTTTTTGACAGAGAGAGAGAGAACACACACAATCAGGGGGAGCCACAAAAGGGGAGGGGGAAGCAGGTTCCCCCCTGACCAAGGAGCCAGACAGGAGGCTCGATCCCAGGACCCTGGGATCATAACCTGAGCTGAAGGTAGATGCTTAACCGAAGGCAGATGCCCTCAACGCACCACATTGTTTTCTCTTTTATAATTTAATTTTATTTTTTCAGTGTTCCAAGATTCATTGTTTATGCAACACTGGCCTGCCCCGACTCAGATCAGTGGTCTTCCAGTCTGCTCTCCCCCTGAGCAGGACTCTGCGGGACACCCAGGGTGTAGGTTCCTGTCAAAAGCACGTTTGACCCTGGACCCAACGCTGAGGGTCAGTGTTTTCTCTTGTTTTAACAGTATTTCGCCCTTTGCTTTCTCTTCTCCCTTCACAGACTTCATCACTCTGAACACCAAGTCCACTCAGGGCAGGGTGTCTGAGAGTCATCTGTAAATGTTCCCCATTCTGTGCTCAGTCAGGATTTGCTGAATGGAAGGATTGACAGATACATATTGCTTTTTTACTCCCTTTGGGCTGCCTTGTGGAACAAGGGGGACCTGGATATATTTTTGTGGGAGGCTGTGGAGGAAAGTCTTTCAAAAGTCCAAGTGATGACTTAACTTCTCCACAAACTGTCTAGGGCAGATTGCCTTTTCTAAAACAGGTCACAACAATATTTCCGGTCCCACATACTCTTCCAGAACCTTCCCACTGCCCCTTTAAGACGGAGAGTCTTTATCCCCACGCTGGGAGCGTGGGCAGTCCTTTGCAATTGTCTGGATGAAGAGATTCAGGGCTGGCTACATAATTTGTAGGGTCCAGTGCAAAATAAAAATGTGGGACCCTTTGTGTAAATATTATTAGGAATTTCAAGATGGTGACAGCAGAGTATTAAACCAAGTATAGGATGTTCTAAGCGAGGGGTGCTGGGTGACTGCACAGGTCACATCCTGTGAGGCTAGCCCTGAAGAGAATGTGGCAAAAGGGACAAAATGGCTTCTAGGGCCTGTCATAAAAGGCCATGCAGCTTCCCCCTGGCTCTTGGAGAATGCTCCCTCTTGGACTGCAGTCACAGTAATGTGAGGAATCCCAGGCTACATGAGAAAACCATGTGTGGGTGTTCTGGCTGTTAGCACCAGCTGCAGTCCCAGCTGACAGCCCATATCACCTGCCGAAGGCTGGTGAATGCGGGTTCATGATTCCAACCCTAGCCTTTGAATCACCTCCAGCCTTTGGATCTTCCTGCTCAGTTCTTACTCTTACAAAGGAGAGATAACCCATCTCCACTGGGCCTTTCCAAATTCCTGACATGACACAGAATGACACAGAATCCATGAGCATAGTAAATAGTTCTCTTATGCCTCTAAGTTGGCCGGGGAGCAGGGGATTGGATTCATTACTCAGCAAAAGATAGTACCTTCCATGACTCGAGCTCATCTTGGCCTCTCTTTTTCTGAGTAGGGAAATTTTTTGAATTGCAAAATGTATTGCAGTTTTGGTTCAAAACATGCAGTTTATCTATTGTTCCCAATATTTGAAAAATTTACATTTATTTGTGTTGATTTGTATTGTCGGTCTCTCTAGGCTGTCAACTGCCTGGAATGATGTTTTTGACAATATAATGGCATGGCATTTAGGAGGTGCTCAATAACTAATTGTTGGATAAATAACATTAGTTCTTGTTGGTGAATCTGTGTTCTGAGAAAGATGACAGGGACCTTATATTTTCCATATCTTGCATAAGGTACAAGACGGCATAAGGGGCATTAAAAAGAAAAGTTTCCAACTATGTGTAATTTCTGATCAATCAATCAACTACACAAGTCAGGAAGGAGTAAGTAAGGTAGCTAAGTTAGAGCCCAATGAAAATTTGATGGGTTTATTTAATTTTAGTCTAATGTATGTTCTTTCCATTTTTGTAGAAAAGATTAGGAACCAATGCTCTGACCTCACTTTTGCCTTAGTTGGAAGTATAAAATCTTGTGGTTATTCCACCTTCTTCCGGGAACCCTTGGACAGACGTTATGCATATGGTGAAAGGTTACACGGGCAGGAGCCCTTTTCTGAAGAAACCCCTGAATGTTTAGCTAAAGTAAAGATCACCAGTAGCCGAAGGCCAAAGAATGGAAAAGGAAAGTACTTGCCATTGGTGTGTTCAAGAGAAATTTCCTGAAAGGTAAGATCACAACTCTCATTCAGATATAAAGTGGACACATGCTAAACATCTTATTTAACTCAGTAATCACTGAGGGACTCAGGCAGCTGTTACAACAGGTTCAAAAGAAAATCTGAAGAACACACCCCGGATAGGTCGGGAATAATGAAATGAGTGTGCGAAGGAGGCAAAATTGATTGCTTGCCAGGAGGGAAGGGAAAATCAGTTGAACCATTACCAGACAGGATAGAATTTGCATGTCTATAGGCAAAGCTTTTTTTTTTTTTTTCATGGCTATTGAACAGCTACAGTTTGGTGTTGCAAAATAACATGGTTTTCTGCTGAAGCCCAAACAGAAGGGCATTGCTGTCATTTAAACTGGGAAAGCTGGGTGCTCAACGGTCTTAGAGATTTGTGCGTTTGGGAAAATGTAGTGAGGGGCTCGCCCTGAGGAGAAATAGTATGCGCTGCCTCTTCTGATTTAGCAGGCTCGCAATGAAGCCTGTGCATCTGCATTTTTTAATAATTCTCTGAGGCACCCCGTTTGAGAACCAGTATATTCATGTAAATTAGTTTTCCATCCTAACTAAACGAAAACCTAATGTGAGATGAATTCAGATACTCACCTAAGTTTTTTCTTTAAAAAAATAAACATTCCTCTTGGTTTTGGGGACATTCTATGGCATTTGGGGGCAGAGGGTTTACTTTCCCAATTCTGTTCTTAACTCTGAGTGGTTTCATGCAGCCGTCCCTATCAGGAAGACAGCCCTTCAGGTGTGTGAATCCACAGGTAACCCCTGCGTATTCCCTGCACGATCTCCTGACCCCTCTCCCTCTTAGAATATCCTGTGCTGGGCTCCAGACTCCAGGCTCAAGCTCAGGTGACAGGGACTTTCGGACAGTTAAGCCTGCAGCGAAAGCAGAGATGGCCAGCAGGGGGCAGCGCAGGCTCAGGCCGGGGTGTCTACGCCATCTTCCCTTTCCTCAGCCTGAGCGTTTCCCAGCTCACCTGAGCATGGGTGACTATTTCTCTGATCACAGGTGTGATAGAAAACACACAGTTCAGTTTAGTTCAGTATTCCTTGAACTCTGCATACTATGTAAATGACTTCAGGAAGTCCCTCAACGTCTCTGTGTCCAAGTGTCCTTGTTTGCAGAATAGGGATGTTTGCACGCATCTCCCAGGATTAAATCAAGTAAATATGGGTAAAACACTTGAAGCAGTGGTTGGATATATCAATACTATAAAAGTATGAGCTGTTATTACTGTCACTGTTACTGTTTATCAGGCACTGTGGACTCCTAAGTAAATGAGACTTTTTCTTTTTTAAGATTTATTTATTTATTTGAGAGAGAGAAGGTACGCGCTCACACATGCACACAAGTAGGGAGAGGGGCAGAGGGAAAAGAATCTCAAGCAGACCCCCCACTGAACGTGGAGCCCTGCACAGGGCTTGAACTCACGACCCTGAGATCATAACCTGAGCTGAAATCAAGAGTCGGTCCCTTAACTGACTGAGCTACCCACGTGCCTCCTGGACTGTCTTTGAAAGCTCACAGCTCTAAAAGGCAGAGAGGGAAATACATGATATTGCAAAGGAAAAGCTGTGCGTGGGTGTACCTGGGGTATGGAGGGAGGCAGAAGCAACCAAAAAATGGCTTGCCAGAAGAAGGAGTGCTTTTAGGAATAAATAAGACAAAAGGGTTTGGGGCTTGGGGAACAAAGGCAAGGGGCAGCATTCCAAACAAAGGTGGGGGCAGTGAATAGAAAGTAGGCAGGTTTGGGTAGCTTCAGCTTCCATTCCTTCCACTTAGGCCAGCACAAGGAACAAAGGAGGAAGTCAGGGAAAGATAGGGGCAGGGACCAGATCATGACCAGTCTTGGAAATCAGCCTTATGGACTTGCACTTACTGCTCTGGTTCTGGGTTCTCCAAGCAAGGGCATACAACCTCCACTGAGGGGTAGGAAAGACATATTAGCGCTTTAATGTATGAATGTTATCTTTCTGGGAATTTTTTTCTCTGTACCTGGTTTATAATATTAAGTAATATGTTAATACAGTGGTATAATTTTAAATAAATACATTTGGCCCTTGAATGACATGGGGGAGGGTGGAGTACCAAGCCCCTATCCCACTGAAAATCTACGTATAACTTTAGACTTCCCTAACACTTAACTACTAACAACTTACTATTGACTGGAAGCCTTAATGGTAACATAACAGTGCATTAACAAATGTTTTGTATGTTATGCGTATTACATTCTGTATTCTTACAATAAAGTAAGGGAGAGAAAAGAAAATGTTATTAAGGGGTGCCTGGGTGGCTCAGTCGCTAAGCGTCTGCCTTCAGCTCAGGTCATGATCCCGGGATCCTGGGATCGAGCCCTGCATCGGCTATCTGCTGGGCGGGGAGCCTGCTTCTCTCTCTCCCACTCCCCCTGTTTGTGTTCCCTCTCTCACTGTCTCTCTCTGTCAAATAAATAAATAAAATCTTAAAAAAAAGAGAAAATGTTATTAAGAAAATCATAAGGAAGAGAAAATGCATTTACAGTGATGTACTGTATTTATTGAAAAACATCCGCATGTAAGTGGACCTGCACAGTTCAGACCCACGTTCAAGGGTCAGCCGTGTTTGTATATTGGGGTACATGCTAGCTTTATGACTACAGGTCCTGCAGAGCCACCAGAGATGTCTTTTAATCATGGAAGCAATAGTAATAATACTCCAGAACGTCCTAGAAGGCAAGCTAGCCCACTTGAGGCCTTGGCACTGGAGGCGACAAGGCGTGGACTTGAGTGATATGAAGGAGGTGTTTAGTTCCATCAACCAATGAGGAGCAGGTGATCTGTAAGTGGCCAGGTGGCCAAGAGCTTGGGGAACAGAATGTCAAATGCTCAATGAAAAACAAACACTCACAGAACATCAAGTACCCAATGACTATCAGATATTGGTGCAATAAATCTTTTATTACTTTTTTTTATTACAGAGAATTCAGTAAATCCAAGATTAGAAACTTTTCAGTTGTATCTGGACTGTAAGTGACCTTCACTAGATCATGGGAGGAGGATGATTCCTTCTTGCTAGGAAGGAGCCAGACTGCACTTTTGGATGAGAAGATAGGTGGCAGGACCATTGCAGGGAGGAGGGGGAGACAATTTTCCTAGAAGGAAGAGACTTAAGCATATCTATAGGCTCAAGAAAGAGAGGATTAATAATGGGATGAAAAATAGAAACAGGGGCACCTGGGTGGCTCAGCGGGTTAAAGCATCTGCTTTCGGATCAGGTCATGATCCCAGGGTCCTGGGATCAAGCCCCGCATCGGGTTCTCTGCTCAGTGGGAAGCCTGCTTCCTCCTATCTCTCTCTGCCTGCCTCTCTGCCTACTTGTGATCTCTGTCAAATAAATAAATAAAATCTTTAAGAAAAAAAATAGAAACAGCTTCTCCAGCAGCCTCCCCAGAGCCTGGTCCCCTGGCAGTATTACTCCACTTCCTCTCACCAAAGAAACCCCTTCTCTTGTTGTACTGCTTATTTAAAATGGCTAAAAACCTTGACCTTTTTTTTTTTTAAGTTTTATTTTTATTTTATTTATTTTACCTTTTAAGATTTATTTATTTATTTATTTATTTATTTGAGAGAGAGCAAGAGAAATCACAGAGGGAGAGGAAGAGGGAGAAGCAAACTCACCGTTGAGCAGGGAGCCTGACGCAGGGCTCTATCCCAGGACCCTGAGATCATGACCTGAGCCGAAGGCAGATGCTCAACCGACTGAGCCACCCAGGCATCCCTTAAGTTTTATTTTTAAGTAATCTCTACAGCCAGGCTGGGGCTTGAGCCTACAACCCTGAGATCAGGAGTCTCAGGCAGGTGGGCACCCCTAACAAGCATGACTCTTACGCGAATGGTGAAGTGTGTGTCAAAGATTTATTTAGCCCTTTTTGTTTATTTAGCTTAATTTATTTATTTGGATTGTTTATTACTAATGACAGAACAGCAGTATGAGAAAACTGCTCCAGAGGCCTATGGGAGAGACCAAAGTATTTCCAGCTAGTGAAAGACAACACACCAAAAGAAGATGGTCAAGTGAGCTCCCACACTGGCTGCTGTCTTGCAGCAGATGAGCAATAGCCTCGGTTTGCCCAGCACAGTCCTGGTTTTAGCACTGGAAGTTCTTTGTCCTGGGAAGTCCCTCCATCCTCAGGCAAATGGGAACAGTTGGTCACCCAGCCTACAGGACCATAAGCTATAAACTTTAAAGTTATTCTTTCTACTAGACAAGAAATCCCTTCAATCTTTTGTTTCCAAAAAGCATTTGCAGTCGACCAATCCAGAAGAGCATCGAAGTTTATAGAACCTGAGCCCTTATCAAGAGCCAGTGATAAGTCAAACAAGAGGACTCTACCCCTAAAGAATCAGTACTTTTGGTGTGGGCCTGCCTCACAATGCTTCTTAGAACATTGAGGACACACAGTTATCTCTTGTCTCATTTCCAAGTGTTGAATAATTTTTCTTAATACTCTACAAAATAAAACAAAAAGTAGTTTCTATGCATCATCCCCAAGCACCCATTTCTCTAGAAGAAAGAAAATGATCAAGGGCAGGCTGAGTCGTCAGAGCCTGAGGGACACCCCTCCATGTAAGCTGTCCACATGCATAATTAAGAATCACCCCCCCACAGTAGCCACCATTTCAAAAAGCTGCAAAAGGTTTAGAGCTCAACCCCTCAAGCCCCCACCCAAAAAACAAGGTTTAGAACCCAGACAGGATAGAGTTCAGGCTCCAGGACTAGGCCCGGCCAGATAATCCAGGATAATTTCTCTATTTTAAGATTCTTAATCATATCTGCAAAGTTGATTTTGCTCCATGAGGCAACATAGTCACAGTTGCCAGGGAGTAGGCCGTGGACTTCTTGGAGGGGCGTGTTGTGGGTCAGAGATTCAGGAGTGCTTTGGCTGGGTGGTTCATGAGCCTCCCGTGAGGCTACAGCCAAGAGTTCGGTTGGGCTGCAGTTATCTAGGCTTAAATGGGGCTCGGGGATCTGCTCTAAAAGTCAGCCACTCACGTGGTGGACAAGTTATCGCTGCTTCTGGTGGGGGCGGGGGCCTCAGTTCCTCTTCACTGGGGCTGTCCAGAGGACTGCTTGGGTATCAAGACATGGCAGCTGGCTTTCCCCAGAGCAAGAGATCCACGAGACCGAAGTGGAAGCTGCAGTGTTTTTTATTTTGACCTTTGCCTTGGGAGTCACATGCTATCACCACTTCAGTGGAATCATTGGTCACGCGGGTCAGCACTTATTGCATGTGGAAGGACCATGTGAGGGCATGTCCACTGGAAGGCAAGGATCAATGGGCTGTTGTGGAGGCTGACTATCCCTGATGGGTGTTATCTCTAGTTTTTTTTTTTTTTTTAAAGATTTTATTTATTTATTTGAGAGAGAGAGAGAGAGAGAGAGGGAGGGAGAGGGAGCATAAGCAGGAGGAGCAGTAGTCAGAGGAAAAAGCATTTTCCCTGCCGACCTTGATCCCAGGACCCGGTTATCATGACCTGAACCGAAGGCAGATGCCCAACTGATGGAGCCACCCAGGTGCCCCATCACGAATCTTTTGATGTATGGTATCCTTAAGAATTTTCTCAGATTGTGGAAGCATTTTCAAAGCATTCTTTGTTTTTAGGAAAAGTCTATAAATGCATGTATATGTATTAATTGTTAAAGTAATGCAATATCATAAAAAATAACCCTTCATAATTATAAACTACTTTTTTGCACAGTCTATTAAAACTTTGCAGAAATATCTATATGTATGTGTATACATATAAAATACGTGAAATATATTTTAAACTGTTGTAAATATAACACAAACCATTTTGCAATATGATGAGGAGGTTAAGTGTTTGGTCCGTGGAGCCAAATTGCCTGCGTTCAAAGCCCGATTCCACCACTTACTAGCTATGTGACCTTGAGAAAATAACTTAATATTGCTATGCCTCAATTTTCTTATTGGCAACATGAGGATACTAATACATCATACCTGTGAGGATTGAATGAGTTAACATATTTAAAGTGTTTATAACACTACCTAAGACATAGAGTATGTCTTAGGTAGTGTTATAAACACTTTAAATGCCAAGTGAGAGTTTGCCATTGTTAACATTTCTCTTAGCATTATGTCATAGTTTTGTTGTAAAACAGTGTCATGGGGGCTCGGTGGGATAAAGCCTCTGCCTTCGGCTCAGGTCATGATCTCAGGGTCCTGGGGTCGAGCCCCACATTGGGCTCTCTACTCAGTGGGGAGCCTGCTTCCCTCTCTCTCTCTGCCTGCCTCTGTGTACTTGTGATCTCTCTCTCTGTCAAATAAATAAATAAAATCTTTTAAAAAACAAAACAAAACAAAAACAAAAACAAACCAGTGTCATGACTTTCTGGGGAGGAAAAAAAAAGATATGTGGAAGTCCTAACCTCTGGTACTTCAGACTGTGACCGTATTTGGAGATGGAGCTTTTACAGAGGTAATCAAGTTACATGATGTCATTACAGTGGGCCCCTAATCTAATGTGACTGGTGTCCTTATTTTAAAAAGGGACATTGAATGGAAAAAAGAGAGTCTCTTCAACAAATGGTGTTGGGAAAATTGGACAGCCACGTGCAGAAAAATGAAATTGGACCATTTCCTTATACCACACATGAAAATAGACTCAATGGATGAAGGACCTCAATGTGAGAAAGGAATCCACAAAATCCTTGAGGAGAACATGGGCAGCAACTTCTTCCTGGGAACATCGCCAAAGGCAAGGGAAGCAAGGGCAAAAATGAACTACTGGGACTTCATCAAGATCAAAAGCTTTTGCACAGCAAAGGAAACAGTCAACAAAACCAAAAGACAACTGACAGAATGGGAGAAGATATTGGCAAATGACATATTAGATAAAGGGCTAGTATCCAAAATCTATAAAGAGCTTATATAAAGAGCAAACTCAACACCCAAAGAACAAATAATCCAATCAAGAAATGGGCAGAGGACATGAAGAGACATTTCTGCAAAGAAGACATCCAGACGGCCAACAGACACATGAAAAAGTGCTCCACATCACTCGGCATCAGGGAAATACAAATCAAAACCACAATGAGATACCACCTCACACCAGTCAGAATGGCTAAAATGAACAAGTCAAGAAATGACAGATGCTGGCAAGGATGCGGAGAAAGGGAAACCCACTTACACTGTTGGTGGGAATGCAAGCTGGTGCAACCACTCTGGAAAACAGCATGGAGGTTCCTCAAAAAGTTGAAAATAGAGCTACCTTATGACCCAGCAATCGCACTACTAGGTATTTACCCTAAAGATACAAAGGTAGTGTTCCGAAGGGGCACGTGCACCCTAATGTTTATAGCAGCAATGTCCACAATAGCCTAACTATGGAAAGAACCTAGATGTCCATCAACAGATGGACACACACACACACACACACACACACACACTGGAATACTATGCAGCCATCAAAAGAAATGAAATCTTGCCATTTGTGACAAGGTGGATGAAACTAGAGGGTATTATGCTTGGCAAAATGAGTCAATTGGGGTGGGAGGAGTCAAGATGGCGGAGAAGTAGCAGGCTGAGACGACATCGGGTAGCAGGAGATCAGCTAGATAGCTTATCTAACCATTGTGAACACCTACAAATCCAACGGGAAATCGAAGAGAAGAAGAGCAACAATTCTAGAAACAGAAAATCGATCACTTTCTGAAAGGTAGGACCTGCGGAGAAGTGAATCCAAAGCGACGGGAAGATAGACCCCGGGGGGAGAGGCCGGCACCCAGCAAGCAGCGGAGCGACGGAGCACAAAATCGGGACTTTTAAAAGTCGGCTCCACTGGGAGACATCGCTCCAGAGGCTAAACTGGGGGGAAACCCAGGCGGGGTCAGCATAACCCCAGGTCCCGCGGGGTCACAGAAGGACTGGGGGTGTCTGAGTGCTGCAGAGCTCGCAGGTATTAGAGCGGGGAAGCCGGCTACAGTTACAAAGCCGAGGAGCGAGCTCTCAGCCCGGGGTTACCTTGTGCCGGTCGCAGGCTGGGTGGGCTCGGAGCGCGGGCGGAGGCCACGGAGACGGAAGCGACCCTGCGCTTTTCTCCAGCTCCAGCAATTGACTGCTTTCCTCAAGGCGCGACCGCAGGCCAGGGAGGCGGGGCGGTGGGGCGCTTTGCTCTGAGAGCGCACTGAGGAGCGGAACCCCAAGCTCTCGGCTCCTCCGGGCCGGAGACTGGGAGGCCGCCATCTTCATTCCCGTCCTCCAGAACTCTACGGAAAGCGCTCAGGGAACAAAAGCTCCCGAAAGCAAACCCGAGCGGATTCCTTAGCCCGGCCCCTGGCAAGGGCGGTGCAATTCCGCCTGCGGCAAAGACACTTGAGAATCACTACAACAGGCACCTCCCCCAGAAGATCAACAAGAAACCCATCCAAAACCAACTTCAGTCACCAAGAACAGCGGAATTCCACAGCAGGAGAAAGCAAATCCTACCTGGACAAAATGACAAGGCAGAAAAACTCACCTCAAAAAAAAGAACAAGAGGCCGTACCGAAGGCTGGAGACCTAATCAATACGGACATTGGTAACATGACAGATCTGGAGTTCAGAATGACAATTCTCAAGGTTCTAGCCGGGCTCGAAAAAGGCATAGAAGATATTAGAGAAACCCTCTCCGGAGAGATAAAAGCCCTTTCTGGAGAAATAAAAGAACTAAAATCTAACCAAGTTGAAATCAAAAAGCTATTCATGAGGTGCAATCAAAAATGGAAGCTCTCACTGCTAGGATAAATGAGGCAGAAGAAAGAATTAGTGACATAGAAGACCAAATGACAGAGAATAAAGAAGCTGAGCGAAAGAGAGACAAACAAATACTGGGCCACGAGGAGAGAAGTCGAGAGATAAGCGACACCATAAGACGACACAACATTAGAATAATTGGGATTCCAGAAGAAGAAGAAAGAGAGAGGGGAGCAGAAGGTATATTGGAGACAATTATTGGAGAGAATTTCCCTAATATGGCAAAGGGAACAAACATCAAAATCCAGGAGATGCTAAGAACGCCCCTCAAAATCAATAAAAATAGGTCCACACCTCGTCACCTGATAGTAAAATTTACAAGTCTTAGCGACAAAGAGAAAATCCTGAAAGCAGCCCGGGAAAAGAAGTCGGTAACATACAAGGGTAAAAACATTAGATTGGCAGCGGACCTATCCACAGAGACCTGGCAGGCCAGAAAGAACTGGCATGATATATTCAGAGCACTAAACGAGAAAAACATGCAGCCAAGAATCCTATATCCGGCTAGGCTATCATTGAAAATAGAAGGAGAGATAAAGAGCTTCCAGGACAAACAAAAGCTGAAAGAATTTGCAAACACCAAACCAGCTCTACAGGAAATATTGAAAGGGGTCCTCTAAGCCAAGAGAGACCCTAAAAGTAGTAGATCAGAAAGAAACAGAGACAATATACAGGAACAGTCACCTTACAGGCAATACAATGGCACTAAATTCATATCTCTCAATAGTTACCCTGAATGTTAATGGGCTAAATGCCCCAATCAAAAGACACAGGGTATCAGAATGGATAAAAAAACAAAACCCATCAATATGCTGCCTACAAGAAACTCATTTTAGACCCGAAGACACCTCCAGATTTAAAGGGAGGGGGTGGAAAACAATGTACCAGGCTAATGGACATCAGAAGAAAGCTGGGGTGGCAATCCTTAGATCAGATCAATTAGATTTTAAGCCAAAGACTATAATAAGAGATGAGGAAGGACACTATATCATACTCAAAGGGTCTGTCCAACAAGAAGACCTAACAGTCTTAAATATCTACGCCCCTAACATGGGAGCAGCCAACTATATAAACCAATTAATAACAAAATCAAAGAAATACATCGACAGTAATACAATAATAGCAAGGGACTTTAACACTCTCCTCACTGAAATGGACAGGTCATCTAAGCAAAAGATCAATAAGGAAATAAAGGCCTTAAATGACACACTGGACCAGATGGACATCACAGATATCTTCAGAACATTCCATCCCAAAGCAACTGAATATATATTATTCTCTAGTACACATGGAACATTCTCCAGAATAGACCACATCCTGGGTCATAAATCAGGTCTCAACCGGTACCAAAAGACTGAGATCATTCCCTGCATATTTTCAGACCACAATGCTCTGAAGCTAGAACTCAATCACAAGAGGAAATTTGGAAAGAACGCAAATACATGGAGACTAAACAGCATCCTTCTAAAAAATGAATGGGTCAACCAGGAAATTAAAAAAGAATTGAAAAAATTCATGGAAACAAATGATAATGAAAACACAACGGTTCAAAATTTGTGGGACACAACAAAGGCAGTCCTGAGAGGAAAATATATAGTGGTGCAAGCCTTTCTCAAGAAACAAGAAAGGTCTCAAATACACAACCTAACCCTACACCTAAAGGAGCTGGAGAGAGAACAACAAAGAAAACCTAAACCCAGCAGGAGAAGAGAAATCATAAAGATCAGAGCAGAAATCAATGAAATAGAAACTAAAAAAACAATAGAACAAATCAACAAAACTAGGAGCTGGTTCTTCGAAAGAATTAATAAGATTGACAAGCCCCTGGCCAGACTTATCAAAAAGAAAAGAGAAAGGACCCAAATAAATAAAATCATGAATGAAAGAGGAGAGATGACAACCAACACCAAAGAAATACAAACAATTATAAGAACATACTACGAGCAACTCTACGCCAACAAATTTGACAATCTGGAAGAAATGGATACATTTCTAGAGACGTATAAACTACCACAACTGAACCAGGAAGAAATAGATAACCTGAACAGACCCATAACCAGTAAGGAGATTGAAACAGTCATCAAAAATCTCCAAACAAACAAAAGTCCAGGACCAGACGGCTTCCCAGGGGAATTCTACCAAACATTTAAAGAAGAATTAATTCCTGTTCTCCTGAAACTGTTCCAAAAAATCGAAATGGAAGGAAAATTTCCAAACTCATTCTATGAGGCCAGCATCACCTTGATCCCAAAACCAGACAAGGATCCCACCAAAAAAGAGAATTACAGACCAATATCCTTGATGAACACAGATGTGAAAATTCTCACCAAAATACTGGCCAATAGGATCCAACAATACTTTGAAAGGATTATTCACCACGACCAAGTGGGATTTATTCCAGGGCTGCAAGGTTGGTTCAACATCCACAAATCAATCAATGTGATACAATACATTAATAAAAGAAAGAGTAAGAACCATATGATACTCTCAATAGATGCTGAAAAAGCATTTGACAAAGTGCAGCATCCCTTCCTGATTAAAACTCTTCAAAGTGTAGGGATAAAAGGCACATACTTCAATATTATCAAAGCCATCTATGAAAAACCCACCGCAAATATCATTCTCAATGGAGAAAAACTGAAAGCTTTTCCGCTAAGGTCAGGAACACGGCAGGGATGTCCGTTATCACCACTGCTGTTCAACATAGTACTAGAAGTCCTAGCCTCAGCAATCAGACAACAAAAAGAAATTAAAGGCATCCAAATTGGCAAAGAAGAAGTCAAACTATCACTCTTTGCAAATGATATGATACTATATGTGGAAAACCCAAAAGGCTCCACTCCAAAACTGCTAGAACTTATCCAGGAATTCAGTAAAGTGTCAGGATATAAAGTCAATGCACAGAAACCAGTCGCATTTCTTTACACTAACAACAAGACAGAAGAAAGAGAAATTGAGGAGTCAGTCCCATTTACAGTTGCATCCAAAACCATAAGGTACCTAGGAATAAATCTAACCAAAGAGGCAAAGAATCTATACTCAGAAAACTATAAAGTACTCATGAAAGAAATTGAGGAAGACACAAAGAAATGGAAAATCCATGCTCATGGATTGGAAGAACAAATATTGTGAAAATGTCTATTCTACCTAAAGCAATCTACACATTTAATGCAATCCCTATCAAAATCCCATCCATTTTTTTTAAAGAAATAGAACAAATAATCCTAAAATTTATATGGAACCAGAAAAGACATCGAATAGCCAAAGGAATATTGAAAAAGAAAGCCAAAGTCGGTGGCATCACAATTCCAGACTTCAAGCTCTATTACAAAGCTGTCCTTACCAAGACAGTATGGTACTGGCACAAAAACAGACATATAGACCAATGGAACAGAATAGAGAGCCCAGAAATAGACCCTCAACTCTATGGTCAACCAATCTTCGACAAAGCAGGAAAGAATATCCAATGGAAAAAAGACAGGCTCTTCAACAAATGGTGCTGGGAAAATTGGACAGCCACATGCAGAAAAATGAAATTGGACTATTTCCTTACACCACACACGAAAATAGACTCAAAATGGATGAAGGACCTCAATGTGAGAAAGGAATCTATCAAAAGCCTTGAGGAGAATGCAGGCAGCAACCTCTTTGACCTCAACCGCAGCAACTTCTTCCTAGGAACATCGCCAAAGGCAATGGGAGCAAGGGCAAAAATGAACTATTGGGACTTCATCAAGATCAAAAGCTTTTGCACAGCAAAGGAAACAGTCAACAAAACCAAAAGACAACTGACAGAATGGGAGAAGATATTGGCAAACGACATATCAGATAAAGGGCTAGTATCCAAAATCTATAAAGAGCTTATCAAACTCAATACCCAAAGAACACATAATCCAGTCAAGAAATGGGCAGAGGACATGAACAGACATTTCTGCAAAGAAGACATCCAGATGGCCAACAGACACATGAAAAAATGCTCCACATCACTCAGCATCAGGGAAATACAAATCAAAACCACAATGAGATACCACCTCACACCAGTCAGAATGGCTAAAATGAACAAGTCAAGAAATGACAGATGCTGGCGAGGATGCGGAGAGAGGGGAACCCTCCTACACTGCTGGTGGGAATGCAAGCTGGTGCAACCACTCTGGAAAACAGTGTGGAGGTTCCTCAAAAAACTGAAAATAGAGCTACCCTACGACCCAGCAATTGCACTCCTGGGTATATATCCTAAAGATACAAACGTGGTACTCCAAAGGGGCACGTGCACCCGAATGTTTATAGCAGCAATGTCCATAATAGCCAAACTGTGGAAAGAGCCTAGATGTCCATCAACAGATGAATGGATAAAGAAGAAGTGGTATATATACACAATGGAATACTATGCAGCCATCAAAAGACATGAAATCTTGCCATTTGCGACGACGTGGATGGAACTAGAGGATATCATGCTTAGCGAAATAAGTCAATCAGAGAAAGACAACTATCATATGATCTCTTTGATATGAGGACGTGGAGATGCAAGGCGGGGGGGTTGGGGGGAGGTAGGAAAAGAAAAAATGAAAGGATGGGATTGGGAGGGAGACACACCATAAAAGACTCAATCTCAAGAAACAGACTGAGGGTTGCTGGGGGGAGGGGGGGCCGGGAGAGGGTGGTGGGGAAATGGACATTGGGGAGGGTATGTGCTATGATGAGTGCTGTGAAGTGTGTAGACCTGGCGATTCACAGACCTGTACCCCTGGGGATAAAAATACATTATATGTTTATTAAAATAAAAAAATTAAAAAAATGAGTCAATCGGAGAAAGACAACTACCATATGATCTCCCTGATATGAGGAAGTGGAGATGCAATGGGGAGGGGCTTGGGGGGTAGGAAAGGAATAAATGAAACAGGATGGGATCGGGAGGGAAACAAACCATAAGAGACTCTTAATGTCACAAAACAAACTGAGGGGGACGTGGGGGAGAGGGGTGGGGAGAGGGTGGTTGGATTATGGACATTGGGGAGGGTATGTGCTATGGTGAGTACTGTGAAGTGTGTAAACCTGGCAATTCACAGACCTGTACCCCTGGGGCTAATAATATATGTTTATAAAAAAATAAAAATTTTTTCTAAAAAAGGGACATTTGGGGCAGCTGGGTGGCTCAGTCATTGGCCGTCTGCCTTCAGCTCAGGTCATGATCCCAGGGTCCTGGGATCGAGCCTTACATCAGTCTCTACTCAGTGGGGAGCCTGCTTCTCTCTCTCGCTCTCCCCCTGCTTGTGTTCCCTCTCTCACTGTGTCTCTCTCTCTGTCAAATAAATAAAATCTTAAAAAAAAAAGGGGGGGGACATTTGAAGACAGACAAAGACAAGCAAATAGGGGAGATAATGTGAAGAGACAGGGAGGGGACAGCCCTTGGCAAGCCTGAGAGAGAGGCCTGGAGCAGACTCTTCACTCACAGCCCTTAGAAGGAGCCAATCCTACGAACCCCTTGGTCTTGGACCTCTAGCTTCCAGAAGTGTGAGACAATAAATTTCTCTTGTTTAAACCACCCACTTTGGGGCATTTTGTTATAGCAGCACTTGCAAACTAATACACTTTTCTGTGATGGAATATATACCTTTACAGTTGTGATTATACTAATTATTATAACGTGTATTCATTAAACGTGATGTCATCACAATTTATTTAGCTTTTCCCCCACTTGGGGCACTTAGGATGTTTTCAGTGTTACAATATTATAGCTAGTGCGGAAATAACTTACTTTTTAGGATAAATTCTCAGGAGTGGGATTTCTGGGGTCAGGGAATATGGATATTTTTGTAACTTGATGTGCGTTTGTTTTCTTGAAGGGCCACTCTGGTGGTCCATGTCTGAAACATGGTTCTAGCAAATCAAAGTCCTGGGTAATTACCTGTCTCTGTTCTGGGTCTCTCTAGGGCTTCACGCACTTGGTAATGCCCTCTGCCCTCTAGGAGCATCATCGTTTCTGTTATAGTGTTCAGTGAAAAAGTCTGCGAGGTGCTAGCAAACACTAGCGGTTCTCAGAATCTTAGGACGTCAGTAATAACAAAAACAGTTTCCTTCAATGTTTTCATCTCACTAAATGTCCAGCGTGTTGCCTTCAAAGGTGACTCGGAGAGAACCCACTGGCCTGCCCAGGAACAGCACCTGCATCAGCTGATAAGTGTGGGCCCTGTTGGCTTTCTGCACACTGACGTCAGCAGAATGCCCTGTCCTGTTCTTAGCACCACCTTGCCCAGTAGCACCCAGCTGTGGGTGATTCCCAACTCAGGTTTCACAATGTCCCTGGGAAGGCAGTTGAGTACAAGTAGCAGCCCGGGGCTGGGGAGGGTGAAGAAGCTCTGACTTCAAGAGCTAGTTTCCAGTAAAATCTGGACACAGACAAAGGGTGTTGCTCCTCGCCTTCTGACTTCTCCATTCAGCATCATGTCCTTCTTCGGGGGCTCTTGTTACCCCCTCTCCCCTTGTATCCTCTACCCCCCCAAAATCTGCTGAGAGTGAACTTTTACACAGAGGAACAAGTGATCTGTGCCTAATAATATCACTTACCCCCTAACCCGCCAAAATGGAAGCCCCACCGGAGCTGTTGTTTTTTGACTGCTGTAACAGTACCTGGCATGTAGTAAGTGCTCAATAAACATTTGCTGACTAGAGGAATAAACTTCATCCTTTAAAGTCAATACCATTGGAGTGCCTGGGTGGCTCAGTGATTAAGTGACTGCCTTCAGCTCAGGTCAGGATCCTAGGGTCCTGGGATTGAGCCCCGCATCAGACTCCCTGCCGAGGGAGTCTGCTTCTCCCTCTCCTCTGCCGCTCCCCCTGCTTTTCCATTCTCTCTCTCTGTCAAATAAAGAAATGAAAATGCTTTATAAATAAATAAATAATGTCAATATTATTATTTTGGATTATTAGAAGCACTTACTATAGTAGAAATATTTGAAATGGAGAAAAATGTAGAGAAGAAATTAAAATCACCCACAAAAAAGTCACCCATAAGTCTAGAATCCCTTATTCCAAATAATGTTAATGTTTAATATTTTTTCCGGTAACTTTGGACGTCCAAATTTATGTACTTGCTATAGTGAAAGTGCTTTAAAATAGTGTAAGGTGGAGGCACCTGGGTGGCTCAGTTATTAAGGGTCTGCCTTTGGCTCAGGTCATGATCCCACGGTCCTGGTATAGAGCCCTGCATCGGGCTCCTTGCTTGGCAGGAGGCCTGCTTCTCCTTCTCCCATTCCCCCTGCTTGTATTCCCTCTCTTGCTGCCTCTCTCTCTTTCTGTTGAATAAGTAAATAAAATCTTAAAAAAATAAAATAGTGTAAGGTGATTAAAAAATAATAATTTATAATTTCCTAAACATGGTCCTTTGGGTAGTCCAGAGTATTCTCTCCTCCATCCATTTCTGTGCCCAGTGGCCATCTGCTTTTGTTTATATCCTTGGCAAAGGGGATAGAATTATCTTAGGGTATGACAAAATTGGCAAGACCTAATTAATTTTTTAAAAGTAAGTCCACGTCTGGCAGTTCCTTTGGGCTGGGGCTGGGGGAGAGGGAAGCTTCAGGGAGGTAGAGAGTAACGGGCAATATCACAAAATCAAATAAACAACTGTAACGTGTTTGGTGTTGCAACTCCGAAATGGCTGGAAATGATCACAGCCTGAAGGCAGTGATATCGTCCTGTGATATCGTGTGTGGTGAGGGCAGCTCTTCTTGCAAACCAGTCCCAGGGACCCTGCCCTTTGCGTCCTGGGCCTCTTCATTCTACAGTCCTCTCAAAAGATCTCTCTCTCTCTCTCGAGTTGATGGCTTGTTTTAAATCCATCTAATTTAAAACTTTATGTTTTAAGTCTTCCCACAGTAGTGCTATTATGAGAACAACAGAACCAGAAGAGAAGCGTTGGTATCATCTATAGGACCTCCCTTATTTGCCCGGTTTGCTCAGGGTCAACAACAGAGTGTTGACAGCCTAAGACTGGAGCAAAAATTCTGTTATATCTTTCCATTTTTTCACACCAACCCTCCTAGTTGCTCCTTGTTCTGGGTTGAATTATGTTCCCTCTCCAGGATCACAGAATGTGACTTTATTTGGAAATAGGTTATTGCAGGTGTAATTAGTTGTGAAGTAGAGCGGGCCTCCAATCCAGTGTGACTCACGTTCTTATTAAAAGGGGAATTTTGGACACGGACAGGTGCACAGGGAGAGTGCACAGGGAGATGAGGCAGAGAGTAAGAGGATGTACCTATAAGTCAAGGAATGCCTGAGATTGCCAGTAAACCACTATGAGCTGGGGAGAGGCATGAAACAGATTCCCCCTCCCAACCCTGAGAGGGAATCAACCCTGTGGATACATTGATCGCGGACTTCTGGCCTCTGGAATTCTGGGACAATACGATTCTGTTGTTTAAGCAACCCAGTTCTTGTTACTTTGTACCACAGCCCTAGTAAACTAGTACACTCCCCCTAGTAGGACCTCAAGAAGTCATAGACTCTGGGGAGACTAATGCTCTCCCAAGGGCTTAGAGTCTCTTTGGTGATTCTGGCTTCCTTTTTCCTCTCTTTGGAGAGTGGTAGTACTAATTCCAAGCATATATCAATAGTTTGGATTATTAAAGTCGTGAATATGCAGGTTAAGGTAAAATATGAAAATGTGTGATAAAAAAAAACTTGATGCATCCAGTATACCATCAGATTATATCCATGCAAATTACACCTATATATTCAAGGGACCTTATGCAAATTGTATTTATCATTTGTATGCCTATGTATATATACACATAGAGACTGTCTGTATTTATGCTTATGTACAAAGAAGAGGATTAGGAATATAAAAGACATAGATAAACTCCTTCATCCAACCAATGTGCAGAGTGCACATTCCTCTCATTCTCACATGGAACAGTCACCAAGAGAGGTTGATTTTAAGTCAATTATCTAAGTTTCTACGCTAGAAAACTAGAAGTGAGGGCACCTGAGTGGCTCAGCTGTGAAGCATCTACCTTCGGCTCAGGTCATGATCCCAGGGTCCTGGGATCGAGCCCCACATTGGGCTCCCTGTTCAGCAGGAAGCCTGCTTCTCCCTCTCCCACTCCCTCTGCTTATGTTCCCTCTCTGGCTGTCTCTCTCTGTCCAATAAATAAAATCTTTTAAAAATAAAAAAAAAAACTAGAAATGGAAGAGCAAATCTGAAGTAAGTAGAAGAAAAGAAATAATAAAAATTTGAGCAGAACCCAATGAAATAGGGGTGCCCGAGTATCTCAGTCCATTAAGCATCTGCCTTCAGCTCAGGTCATGGTCCCAGAGCCCCGGCATTGAGCCCCACATCACGATCCCTGCTCAGCAGAGTCTGGTTCTCTCCCTCTGGCCCTCTCCGCACTTGGGCTCTCTCTCTCACTCTCTCTCAAATAACTAAATAAAATCTTTTTTTAAAAAAAAGAAACCAATGAAATATAAAACAGGAAATCCATAGAGAAAATCAACAAAACTGAAAGCTGGTTCTTTGAAAAGATTGATATAACTCTAGCCAGGATAATTAAGAAAAAAAGAGTGGTGACACAAATTACTAATATCAGGAATTAAAGAGCGGATATCATTGCAGATCCATGGATATTAAAAAGATAGTAAAGGAATACTATGAGCAACTCTCTGTTCACAAATTTGATAACCTACATGAAATGGACCAATTCCTTGAAAGACACAATCTGCCAAGACTCACAGCACAAGATAGATGATCTGAAAGGGCCTTTATCTGCTAAAGAAGCTGACTCAACAGTATATAGCCTTCCAAAACAGAAAGTGCCAAGCGCACATGGGTTCACTGGTGAATTCTACCAAATATTTAAGGAGGAAAAGCATATCCATTCTCTCCAATCTCTTTCAGAAGATAGAACCAGAGAATATACTTCCTAACTCATTCTGTGAGTCCAGCATTGCCCTCATACCAAAACCTGACAAACTACAGACCAATATTTCTCATGAACACAGATGTAAAAATTCTCAACAAAATATTAGCAAATTAAATCTGACAGTGTATAAAAAGAATTATACAACATGACCCAATGAGATTTATCTCAGGTATGCAAGACTGGTTCAACATTTGAAAATTAATTAATGTAATCTATCACATCAACAGATTAATGAAGAAAAGCCACATGATCATATCCATAGATGCAGAAAAACCATTTGATAAACTCCAGCAGCCCTTCATGATGAAAATTCTTGGTAAACGTGGACTAGAGGGGAGCTTTCTCAACTTCATGAAGAGTATCTGTAAAACAACGTATAGGTCATATTATACTTAATGGTGAGAAACTCAAAGCTTTCCCACAAGAATAGGAAGAAGGCAAGGATGTTCCTTCTCATCACTGCTTTTTAACGTTGTACTTGGAATTCTAGCTAATGCAATAAGACAAGGAAAGGAAATAAAAGGTATACAGATTTGGAAGAAAGAAAGAAAACTGTCTTTGTTAACAGATGACATGATCATTTTCATAGAAAAATTTTTTTAAAACCCAAAAGCTCCTGTAACAAATAAGCAATTATGGCAAGGTTTCAGGATGCAAGGTTAAGATACAGTGATCAGCCACTTTCCTATATATACCAGCAATGAACAAGTGACATTTGAAATTAAAAAACATAATACCATTTATATTAGTACTGAAAAAAATGAAACAGACACAAATCTAACAAAGTAGGTACAAGATTTTATATATATGTGTGTGTGTGTGTGTGTATACATATATATGTGTGTGTATATATATATGGAAAACTATAAAACTCCGATGAAAAATATCAAAGAACTAAATAAATGGAGAGAGATTTCATGTTATTGGATAGGAAGAGCCAATAGTGTCAAATTGTCATTTCTTCCCAAGTTCATCTGTAGATTCAGTATGACCCATCCCCCCCAAATCCCAGTAAGTTGTTTTATGACTATTGACAAACATATCCTAAAGTTTATTTGGAAAGGAAACGACCTAGAATAGCCAACACAATATTGGAAGAGGACAAAGTTAGAGGAATTAATACTACCCAACTTCAAGGCAGAGATTGTCAGACTGGATTTTTTTTTAAAGATTCAGTTTGGGGTGCCTGAGGGGCACAGTCAGTTGAGCGTCTGATTCTTGGTTTCATCTCAGGTGGTGATCTCAGGGTCCTGGGATAGAGTCCTGCATTGGGCTCCATGCTCAGTGCAGAGTCTGCTTGAGATTCTCTTTGTCCCTCTCCCTCTGCCCCTACCTCCCACACTCACTCTCTTTCTGAAATAAATAAATATTTTAAAAAGATTTAATTACATGCTAACTACAAGGACATCCTTTAATTTTTTAAAAAGATTTTATTTATTTGTCAGGGAGAGAGACGGGGAGAAAAAGCACAGGCAGGGGGAGCGGCAAGCAGAGAGAGAAGCAGGCTCCCCATTGAGCAAGGAGCCTGATGTGGGACTCGATCCCAAGACCCTGGGATCATGACCCGAACTGAAGGCAGATGCCCAACTGACTGAGCCAGCCAGGCATCCCAAGAGACATACTTTAGATTCAAAAGCACAAATGGGCTGACGGTAAAAGGATGGGGAAAAATACACATGCAAAGAGTAACCATACATGAACTGAAGTGGCTATACTAATATCAGACAAAATAGGTTTTAAGACAAAAATATTATTAAACACAAAAAGGGAAATTTCATAATCACAAAAGGGTGTAGTAGGTATGACACTTCTAAGCACATACTCACCCAACAGAACCCTGCAATTTAAGAAGCAGAACTGACAGAATCAAAAGAGGAAAGGGAGGGGCGCCTGGGTGGCTCAGTGGGTTGGGCCTCTGCCCTCTGCTCAGGTCCTGATCTCAGGGTCCTGGGATCAAGCTCCGCAGCATCGGCTCTCTGCTCAGCAGGGAGCCTGCTTCCTCCCTTCTCTCTGCCTGCCTCTCTGCCGCCTTGTGATCTCTGTCAAATAAATAAATAAAATCTTAAAAAAAAAAAGATGAAAGGGATTACCAGGAGTAGATATAAGGATGAGAGGAGAGATGACCTTAGGTATCTGGTTTGTATAACTTGATGAATGATGGGGTAGCCATAATCCAAGATGGCTCACAGTGACTTTTGCCTCCTGACATCAATGTCCTTCCTTTCTTTTTTTCTTTTTTAATTTTATTTATTTCTTTGACAGAGAGACAGCGAGAGAGGGAACACAAGCAGGGGAGTAGGAGAGGAAGAAGCAGGCTCCCCACTGAGCAGGGAGCCTGATGTGGGGCTCGATCCCATGACCCTGGGATCATGACCTGAGCCAAAAGCAGATGCTTAACCACTGACCCACCCAGGTGCCCCTCAATGTCCTTCCTTATTTTTTTAGACATTTTTATTAACATATAATATATTATTTGCCCCAGGGGTACAAGTCTGTGAATCGTCAGACTTACACATTTCGCAGCACTCACCATAGCACATACCCTCCCCAATGTCCATAACCCAACTACCCTCTCCATACCGCACCTCCCCCCAGCAACCCTCAGTTTGTTTTGTGAGATTAAGAGTCTCTTATGGTTTGTCTCCCTCCCGATCCCATCTTGTTTCATTTTTTCCTTCCCTACCCCCCAAGCCCCCCACTCTGCCTCTCAAATTCCTCATATCAGGGAGATCATATGATAATTGTCTTTCTCTGATTGAATGTCCTTCCTTATTGAGTAGTGCTAATCTTATGTATCCAGTAGGATACCATAGAAATGACAAAGGGTGGCTTCTGAGGCTAGATCATCCCTGCTCGGCAGGGAGCTGGTTACGGGGCTCCATCCCAGGACCCCGAGATCATGACTTGAGCCCAAGGCAGACGCTTAGCCGACTGAGCCACCCAGGCACCCTGTCATTTTTATTAGTTAGGATGCGTATTTTGGTCTCATTTATTTGGTACTTGTAAATTACATTTGTTTTATGAGTTTTTAAAAATTGAGATGTGTGAATGTGCTCTTACTTTAACCCCTTCTTGGGAATAAGCACCCACCTCTTGATTAAATTGAATTAAGTGTTCCCTTGTGCGTAAAACTAGTGCTGTATAAAACCAGTTAAATAGGGGCGCCTGGGTGGCTCAGTGGGTTGGGCCCGCATTGGGCTCTCTGCTCCGCGGAGAGCCTGCTTGCCTCTCTGTCTGCCTGCCTCACTGCCTATTTGTGATCTCTCTCTCTCCGTCGAATAAATAGAATAAAAAAAAAATCTTAAAACCAGTTAAATAAATATGGCCCCTGCTCTCAGAAATGCACAAACGTGAAAAGAACTAGAGATATATACACTTTCCCAGAGTCCACACTTTGGCACAAGCACAAGAAGCCAAGAATACATTGATCAAATATGCACAAGACACATAAGCATTGCAGTTAATCATTTTCATGTTAGGGCTCACTGACATCTAAGTGGGAACGTAATGGTAGTTAAAAAAAATGAGTAGAGAAGTAAAAATCTATAACTTTTGTGAGCAAATTTATCAGTCACTTTGACAGATTGGTCATACACAAAATCTCTTGAGAAAATACTGATGTATGTTCATGGGTATGCTTATAACTCTTAGTTTATTTATTTTTTAAGACAGGAGACAGGGTTCCTGGGAGAGAGTTGGCATTCACATGCCTTGTAGCTGTGGATTGTTGTCCTGAAGTCAGGCAATATTCCATCACCATCTCTGCACTCCCCGTGCCCCGGTGTGCAGGAAACTTAGCAGGATCAGTCTCTGGTCATTCTCTTTCTGTTCTCTTCTCGCCGTCTGCGTTCCTCGGTAACCCCTCGTTTTTCCCCGCTCTGATTTGCTGGAACTTTCCTCTGCCTCTCAAGCCACATGATTCTCCTTTGGGTGGCCAGGGGTGGGGGAATGGATCCGTTCTGTGGCACATGCAATAAGGTGCAACACCGAAGTCACTGAGCGGGATATTTCTCAATATTTGCTCTGGCAGATGTAGGGAACCAGAGCTGCTCCTGTGTTCTAGGGGACTGAAATCAGTTTGTAAAGAGAAGGGAAGGAATCTGCCTGGCCTCAGGTCTGGAGGGTAGGAGGTTTTGCCAGACAGTGAGTCCAGACTTCCTTTGCTTGTCTGGTTGGCAAATGGACTCCTTCAAGTTGCAACACAAGGGTCAACAAAGTCCTCTCTGCTCCTCTGGGCGCATCCTGAATCTTCTGCAGGCTTCCATGGCGCTGGTTATCTGTCTAGGAGCCTCTTTGTTTATCTATCCCCAGTGCCTATCACAGCGCTTGACACGTCAAGGGCGCTCAGCAAATGTTAACAGAACAAAAGCCAACCGGAGAGGGTTGGCTCTGCCTTCCTTTTGTCATTTGATAATTGGCCAGCAAACCCAATGGCCTAATTAACCAGGGGCTCGGGAGGTCACTTTAGTCACAAAAGTTAATGATTTTTATTGCTTTATTGATTCTTTAACTGTCACTTAAGTACCATGAAGACAGGGTGGGATGTTTTAGTGGCTACGAGGCAGTATAGCCTGGTGGGTAAGAATGCTACCGTGGCCTAAGTTTTGACTCTGCTGTTCAGTCCCTTTGGCATGTTCCTTAACCTTTCTGTGCTTGGGTTCTATGGTGTGTAATAGTACCTGTCTCCTGTTGTGAGAATTGGAGGAGCTAACATTTTTTTTAAAAGATTTATTTATTCATTTATTTATTTGACAGACAGAGATCACAAGTAGGCAGAGAGGCGGGGTGGGGTGGGGTGGGGTGGGGGGTGGGGAAGCAGGCTCCCCGCTGAGCAGAGAGCCCGATGTGGGGCTTGATCCCAGGACCCTGGGATCATGACCTGGGCCGAAGGCAGAGGCTTAACGCACTGAGCCACCCAGGCGCCCCAAGCTTAGAGATTTATAAGATTCTTTGGATATCTTTTTAAAACACACACAGAGATAATACATGGTTTTATAAAAATGAGATCATATTCCAAATTTTGAAAAAAGCGCTGTGGCCCAAGTTGGTCCCTTTCCTTTCTGTTCCCTCCTCCACGACCCCGGTTCAGGTCCTTATTCATTTCTGTGACAGCTTCTTAAACTTCTTAACCAGCTCCCTGCCTGCCACCCTCCTTGCAGTTTTCCTCTCTCCAAAACATCCTCCTCCTCACTGCCGCTGCTCAGGTTAATTTTAATAAAACACTCTTCAGATTATGACCTGTTCATGCTCAAAAACCTATAGCTCCCATGGCCCTTGAGTATCGAGTCCCAACTCCTGGCAATGAAGGCTCCCTAAACCGGCCCAAACCTGGCAGGTTTGGCAGGCATCTCCCCAGTGCCCACTGTGTGCCAGCCTCAGGCTTGGCTCAGGGATGGAGGTTCAGCAATGAATAAGCCGTAGTCTCCTCCACCATCTAGAGGGAGGTCAGACGGATTAACAGCCATTTTCTTTTTCTTTCTTTCTTTTTTTTTTTTTTTAAGATTTTATTTATTTATTTGACAGACAGAGATCACAAGTAGGCAGAGAGGCAGGCAGAGAGAGAGAGGAGGAAGCAGGCTCCCTGCAAAGCAGAGAGCCCGATGAGGGGCACGATCCCAGGACCCTGGGATCATGACCTGAGCCGAAGGCAGAGGCTTTAACCCACTGAGCCACCCAGGCACCCCACTTTGTTTTTTTTTTTAAGGGAGAGAGAGAAAGAGACAAGTGGAGGGGGCAGAGGGAGAGAGAGAATCTTAAGCAGGATCATAACCTGAGCTGAAGGTAGATGCTTAACCGAAGGCAGATGCCCTCAACGCACCACATTGTTTTCTCTTTTATAATTTAATTTTATTTTTTCAGTGTTCCAAGATTCATTGTTTATGCAACACTGGCCTGCCCCGACTCAGATCAGTGGTCTTCCAGTCTGCTCTCCCCCTGAGCAGGACTCTGCGGGACACCCAGGGTGTAGGTTCCTGTCAAAACCACGTTTGACCCTGGACCCAGCGCTGAGGGTCAGTGTTTTCTCTTTTTTGAACAGTAGTTCGCCCTTTGCTTTCTCTTCTCCCTTCACAGACTTCATCACTCTGAACACCAAGTCCACTCAGGGCAGGGTGTCTGAGAGTCATCTGTAAATGTTCCCCATTCTGTGCTCAGTCAGGATTTGCTGAATGGAAGGATTGACAGATACATATTGCTTTTTTACTCCCTTTGGGATGCCTTGTGGAACAAGGGGGACCTGGATATATTTTTGTGGAAGGCTGTGGAGGAAAGTCTTTCAAAAGTCCAAGTGATGACTTAACTTCTCCACAAACTGTCTAGGGCAGATTGCCTTTTCTAAAACAGGTCACAACAATATTTCCGGTCCCACATACTCTTCCAGAACCTTCCCACTGCCCCTTTAAGACGGAGAGTCTTTATCCCCACGCTGGGAGCGTGGGCAGTCCTTTGCAATTGTCTGGATGAAGAGATTCAGGGCTGGCTACATAATTTGTAGGGTCCAGTGCAAAATAAAAATGTGGGACCCTTTGTGTAAATATTATTAGGAATTTCAAGATGGTGACAGCAGAGTATTAAACCAAGTATAGGATGTTCTAAGCGAGGGGTGCTGGGTGACTGCACAGGTCACATCCTGTGAGGCTAGCCCTGAAGAGAATGTGGCAAAAGGGACAAAATGGCTTCTAGGGCCTGTCATAAAAGGCCATGCAGCTTCCCCCTGGCTCTTGGAGAATGCTCCCTCTTGGACTGCAGTCACAGTAATGTGAGGAATCCCAGGCTACATGAGAAAACCATGTGTGGGTGTTCTGGCTGTTAGCACCAGCTGCAGTCCCAGCTGACAGCCCATATCACCTGCCGAAGGCTGGTGAATGCGGGTTCATGATTCCAACCCTAGCCTTTGAATCACCTCCAGCCTTTGGATCTTCCTGCTCAGTTCTTACTCTTACAAAGGAGAGATAACCCATCTCCACTGGGCCTTTCCAAATTCCTGACATGACACAGAATGACACAGATTCCATGAGCATAGTAAATAGTTCTCTTATGCCTCTAAGTTGGCCGGGGAGCAGGGGATTGGATTCATTACTCAGCAAAAGATAGTACCTTCCATGACTCGAGCTCATCTTGGCCTCTCTTTTTCTGAGTAGGGAAATTTTTTGAATTGCAAAATGTATTGCAGTTTTGGTTCAAAACATGCAGTTTATCTATTCCCAATATTTGAAAAATTTACATTTATTTGTGTTGATTTGTATTGTCGGTCTCTCTAGGCTGTCAACTGCCTGGAATGATGTTTTTGACAATATAATGGCATGGCATTTAGGAGGTGCTCAATAACTAATTGTTGGATAAATAACATTAGTTCTTGTTGGTGAATCTGTGTTCTGAGAAAGATGACAGGGACCTTATATTTTCCATATCTTGCATAAGGTACAAGACGGCATAAGGGGCATTAAAAAGAAAAGTTTCCAACTATGTGTAATTTCTGATCAATCAATCAACTACACAAGTCAGGAAGGAGTAAGTAAGGTAGCTAAGTTAGAGCCCAATGAAAATTTGATGGGTTTATTTAATTTTAGTCTAATGTATGTTCTTTCCATTTTTGTAGAAAAGATTAGGAACCAATGCTCTGACCTCACTTTTGCCTTAGTTGGAAGTATAAAATCTTGTGGTTATTCCACCTTCTTCCGGGAACCCTTGGACAGACATTATGCATATGGTGAAAGGTTACACGGGCAGGAGCCCTTTTCTGAAGAAACCCCTGAATGTTTAGCTAAAGTAAAGATCACCAGTAGCCGATGGCCAAAGAATGGAAAAGGAAAGTACTTGCCATTGGTGTGTTCAAGAGAAATTTCCTGAAAGGTAAGATCACAACTCTCATTCAGACATAAAGTGGACACATGCTAAACATCTTATTTAACTCAGTAATCACTGAGGGACTCAGGCAGCTGTTACAACAGGTTCAAAAGAAAATCTGAAGAACACACCCCGGATAGGTCGGGAATAATGAAATGAGTGTGCGAAGGAGGCAAAATTGATTGCTTGCCAGGAGGGAAGGGAAAATCAGTTGAACCGTTACCAGACAGGATAGAATTTGCATGTCTATAGGCAAAGCTTTTTTTTTTTTTTCATGGCTATTGAACAGCTACAGTTTGGTGTTGCAAAATAACATGGTTTTCTGCTGAAGCCCAAACAGAAGGGCATTGCTGTCATTTAAACTGGGAAAGCTGGGTGCTCAACGGTCTTAGAGATTTGTGCGTTTGGGAAAATGTAGTGAGGGGCTCGCCCTGAGGAGAAATAGTATGCGCTGCCTCTTCTGATTTAGCAGGCTCGCAATGAAGCCTGTGCATCTGCATTTTTTAATAATTCTCTGAGGCACCCCGTTTGAGAACCAGTATATTCATGTAAATTAGTTTTCCATCCTAACTAAACGAAAACCTAATGTGAGATGAATTCAGATACTCACCTAAGTTTTTTCTTTAAAAAAATAAACATTCCTCTTGGTTTTGGGGACATTCTATGGCATTTGGGGGCAGAGGGTTTACTTTCCCAATTCTGTTCTTAACTCTGAGTGGTTTCATGCAGCCGTCCCTATCAGGAAGACAGCCCTTCAGGTGTGTGAATCCACAGGTAACCCCTGCATATTCCCTGCACGATCTCCTGGCCCCTCTCCCTCTTAGAATATCCTGTGCTGGGCTCCAGACTCCAGGCTCAAGCTCAGGTGACAGGGACTTTCGGACAGTTAAGCCTGCAGCGAAAGCAGAGATGGCCAGCAGGGGGCAGCGCAGGCTCAGGCCGGGGTGTCTACGCCATCTTCCCTTTCCTCAGCCTGAGCGTTTCCCAGCTCACCTGAGCATGGGTGACTATTTCTCTGATCACAGGTGTGATAGAAAACACACAGTTCAGTTTAGTTCAGTATTCCTTGAACTCTGCATACTATGTAAATGACTTCAGGAAGTCCCTCAACGTCTCTGTGTCCAAGTGTCCTTGTTTGCAGAATAGGGATGTTTGCACGCATCTCCCAGGATTAAATCAAGTAAATATGGGTAAAACACTTGAAGCAGTGGTTGGATATATCAATACTATAAAAGTATGAGCTGTTATTACTGTCACTGTTACTGTTTATCAGGCACTGTGGACTCCTAAGTAAATGAGACTTTTTCTTTTTTAAGATTTATTTATTTATTTGAGAGAGAGAAGGTACGCGCTCACACATGCACACAAGTAGGGAGAGGGGCAGAGGGAAAAGAATCTCAAGCAGACCCCCCACTGAACGTGGAGCCCTGCACAGGGCTTGAACTCACGACCCTGAGATCATAACCTGAGCTGAAATCAAGAGTCAGTCCCTTAACTGACTGAGCTACCCACGTGCCTCCTGGACTGTCTTTGAAAGCTCACAGCTCTAAAAGGCAGAGAGGGAAATACATGATATTGCAAAGGAAAAGCTGTGCGTGGGTGTACCTGGGGTATGGAGGGAGGCAGAAGCAACCAAAAAATGGCTTGCCAGAAGAAGGAGTGCTTTTAGGAATAAATAAGACAAAAGGGTTTGGGGCTTGGGGAACAAAGGCAAGGGGCAGCATTCCAAACAAAGGTGGGGGCAGTGAATAGAAAGTAGGCAGGTTTGGGTAGCTTCAGCTTCCATTCCTTCCACTTAGGCCAGCACAAGGAACAAAGGAGGAAGTCAGGGAAAGATAGGGGCAGGGACCAGATCATGACCAGTCTTGGAAATCAGCCTTATGGACTTGCACTTACTGCTCTGGTTCTGGGTTCTCCAAGCAAGGGCATACAACCTCCACTGAGGGGTAGGAAAGACATATTAGCGCTTTAATGTATGAATGTTATCTTTCTGGGAATTTTTTTCTCTGTACCTGGTTTATAATATTAAGTAATATGTTAATACAGTGGTATAATTTTAAATAAATACATTTGGCCCTTGAATGACATGGGGGAGGGTGGAGTACCAAGCCCCTATCCCACTGAAAATCTACGTATAACTTTAGACTTCCCTAACACTTAACTACTAACAACTTACTATTGACTGGAAGCCTTAATGGTAACATAACAGTGCATTAACAAATGTTTTGTATGTTATGCGTATTACATTCTGTATTCTTACAATAAAGTAAGGGAGAGAAAAGAAAATGTTATTAAGGGGTGCCTGGGTGGCTCAGTCGCTAAGCGTCTGCCTTCAGCTCAGGTCATGATCCCGGGATCCTGGGATCGAGCCCTGCATCGGCTATCTGCTGGGCGGGGAGCCTGCTTCTCTCTCTCCCACTCCCCCTGTTTGTGTTCCCTCTCTCACTGTCTCTCTCTGTCAAATAAATAAATAAAATCTTAAAAAAAAGAGAAAATGTTATTAAGAAAATCATAAGGAAGAGAAAATGCATTTACAGTGATGTACTGTATTTATTGAAAAACATCCGCATGTAAGTGGACCTGCACAGTTCAGACCCACGTTCAAGGGTCAGCCGTGTTTGTATATTGGGGTACATGCTAGCTTTATGACTACAGGTCCTGCAGAGCCACCAGAGATGTCTTTTAATCATGGAAGCAATAGTAATAATACTCCAGAACGTCCTAGAAGGCAAGCTAGCCCACTTGAGGCCTTGGCACTGGAGGCGACAAGGCGTGGACTTGAGTGATATGAAGGAGGTGTTTAGTTCCATCAACCAATGAGGAGCAGGTGATCTGTAAGTGGCCAGGTGGCCAAGAGCTTGGGGAACAGAATGTCAAATGCTCAATGAAAAACAAACACTCACAGAACATCAAGTACCCAATGACTATCAGATATTGGTGCAATAAATCTTTTATTACTTTTTTTTATTACAGAGAATTCAGTAAATCCAAGATTAGAAACTTTTCAGTTGTATCTGGACTGTAAGTGACCTTCACTAGATCATGGGAGGAGGATGATTCCTTCTTGCTAGGAAGGAGCCAGACTGCACTTTTGGATGAGAAGATAGGTGGCAGGACCATTGCAGGGAGGAGGGGGAGACAATTTTCCTAGAAGGAAGAGACTTAAGCATATCTATAGGCTCAAGAAAGAGAGGATTAATAATGGGATGAAAAATAGAAACAGGGGCACCTGGGTGGCTCAGCGGGTTAAAGCATCTGCTTTCGGATCAGGTCATGATCCCAGGGTCCTGGGATCAAGCCCCGCATCGGGTTCTCTGCTCAGTGGGAAGCCTGCTTCCTCCTATCTCTCTCTGCCTGCCTCTCTGCCTACTTGTGATCTCTGTCAAATAAATAAATAAAATCTTTAAGAAAAAAAATAGAAACAGCTTCTCCAGCAGCCTCCCCAGAGCCTGGTCCCCTGGCAGTATTACTCCACTTCCTCTCACCAAAGAAACCCCTTCTCTTGTTGTACTGCTTATTTAAAATGGCTAAAAACCTTGACCTTTTTTTTTTTTAAGTTTTATTTTTATTTTATTTATTTTACCTTTTAAGATTTATTTATTTATTTATTTATTTATTTGAGAGAGAGCAAGAGAAATCACAGAGGGAGAGGAAGAGGGAGAAGCAAACTCACCGTTGAGCAGGGAGCCTGACGCAGGGCTCTATCCCAGGACCCTGAGATCATGACCTGAGCCGAAGGCAGATGCTCAACCGACTGAGCCACCCAGGCATCCCTTAAGTTTTATTTTTAAGTAATCTCTACAGCCAGGCTGGGGCTTGAGCCTACAACCCTGAGATCAGGAGTCTCAGGCAGGTGGGCACCCCTAACAAGCATGACTCTTACGCGAATGGTGAAGTGTGTGTCAAAGATTTATTTAGCCCTTTTTGTTTATTTAGCTTAATTTATTTATTTGGATTGTTTATTACTAATGACAGAACAGCAGTATGAGAAAACTGCTCCAGAGGCCTATGGGAGAGACCAAAGTATTTCCAGCTAGTGAAAGACAACACACCAAAAGAAGATGGTCAAGTGAGCTCCCACACTGGCTGCTGTCTTGCAGCAGATGAGCAATAGCCTCGGTTTGCCCAGCACAGTCCTGGTTTTAGCACTGGAAGTTCTTTGTCCTGGGAAGTCCCTCCATCCTCAGGCAAATGGGAACAGTTGGTCACCCAGCCTACAGGACCATAAGCTATAAACTTTAAAGTTATTCTTTCTACTAGACAAGAAATCCCTTCAATCTTTTGTTTCCAAAAAGCATTTGCAGTCGACCAATCCAGAAGAGCATCGAAGTTTATAGAACCTGAGCCCTTATCAAGAGCCAGTGATAAGTCAAACAAGAGGACTCTACCCCTAAAGAATCAGTACTTTTGGTGTGGGCCTGCCTCACAATGCTTCTTAGAACATTGAGGACACACAGTTATCTCTTGTCTCATTTCCAAGTGTTGAATAATTTTTCTTAATACTCTACAAAATAAAACAAAAAGTAGTTTCTATGCATCATCCCCAAGCACCCATTTCTCTAGAAGAAAGAAAATGATCAAGGGCAGGCTGAGTCGTCAGAGCCTGAGGGACACCCCTCCATGTAAGCTGTCCACATGCATAATTAAGAATCACCCCCCCACAGTAGCCACCATTTCAAAAAGCTGCAAAAGGTTTAGAGCTCAACCCCTCAAGCCCCCACCCAAAAAACAAGGTTTAGAACCCAGACAGGATAGAGTTCAGGCTCCAGGACTAGGCCCGGCCAGATAATCCAGGATAATTTCTCTATTTTAAGATTCTTAATCATATCTGCAAAGTTGATTTTGCTCCATGAGGCAACATAGTCACAGTTGCCAGGGAGTAGGCCGTGGACTTCTTGGAGGGGCGTGTTGTGGGTCAGAGATTCAGGAGTGCTTTGGCTGGGTGGTTCATGAGCCTCCCGTGAGGCTACAGCCAAGAGTTCGGTTGGGCTGCAGTTATCTAGGCTTAAATGGGGCTCGGGGATCTGCTCTAAAAGTCAGCCACTCACGTGGTGGACAAGTTATCGCTGCTTCTGGTGGGGGCGGGGGCCTCAGTTCCTCTTCACTGGGGCTGTCCAGAGGACTGCTTGGGTATCAAGACATGGCAGCTGGCTTTCCCCAGAGCAAGAGATCCACGAGACCGAAGTGGAAGCTGCAGTGTTTTTTATTTTGACCTTTGCCTTGGGAGTCACATGCTATCACCACTTCAGTGGAATCATTGGTCACGCGGGTCAGCACTTATTGCATGTGGAAGGACCATGTGAGGGCATGTCCACTGGAAGGCAAGGATCAATGGGCTGTTGTGGAGGCTGACTATCCCTGATGGGTGTTATCTCTAGTTTTTTTTTTTTTTTTAAAGATTTTATTTATTTATTTGAGAGAGAGAGAGAGAGAGAGAGGGAGGGAGAGGGAGCATAAGCAGGAGGAGCAGTAGTCAGAGGAAAAAGCATTTTCCCTGCCGACCTTGATCCCAGGACCCGGTTATCATGACCTGAACCGAAGGCAGATGCCCAACTGATGGAGCCACCCAGGTGCCCCATCACGAATCTTTTGATGTATGGTATCCTTAAGAATTTTCTCAGATTGTGGAAGCATTTTCAAAGCATTCTTTGTTTTTAGGAAAAGTCTATAAATGCATGTATATGTATTAATTGTTAAAGTAATGCAATATCATAAAAAATAACCCTTCATAATTATAAACTACTTTTTTGCACAGTCTATTAAAACTTTGCAGAAATATCTATATGTATGTGTATACATATAAAATACGTGAAATATATTTTAAACTGTTGTAAATATAACACAAACCATTTTGCAATATGATGAGGAGGTTAAGTGTTTGGTCCGTGGAGCCAAATTGCCTGCGTTCAAAGCCCGATTCCACCACTTACTAGCTATGTGACCTTGAGAAAATAACTTAATATTGCTATGCCTCAATTTTCTTATTGGCAACATGAGGATACTAATACATCATACCTGTGAGGATTGAATGAGTTAACATATTTAAAGTGTTTATAACACTACCTAAGACATAGAGTATGTCTTAGGTAGTGTTATAAACACTTTAAATGCCAAGTGAGAGTTTGCCATTGTTAACATTTCTCTTAGCATTATGTCATAGTTTTGTTGTAAAACAGTGTCATGGGGGCTCGTGGGTGGCTCGGTGGGATAAAGCCTCTGCCTTCGGCTCAGGTCATGATCTCAGGGTCCTGGGATCGAGCCCCACATTGGGCTCTCTACTCAGTGGGGAGCCTGCTTCCCTCTCTCTCTCTGCCTGCCTCTGTGTACTTGTGATCTCTCTCTCTGTCAAATAAATAAATAAAATCTTTAAAAAAACAAAACAAAACAGAAACAAACCAGTGTCATGACTTTCTGGGGAGGAAAAAAAAAGATATGTGGAAGTCCTAACCTCTGGTACTTCAGACTGTGACCGTATTTGGAGATGGAGCTTTTACAGAGGTAATCAAGTTACATGATGTCATTACAGTGGGCCCCTAATCTAATGTGACTGGTGTCCTTATTTTAAAAAGGGACATTCAATGGAAAAAAGAGAGTCTCTTCAACAAATGGTGTTGGGAAAATTGGACAGCCACGTGCAGAAAAATGAAATTGGACCATTTCCTTATACCACACACAAAAATAGACTCAATGGATGAAGGACCTCAATGTGAGAAAGGAATCCACAAAATCCTTGAGGAGAACATGGGCAGCAACTTCTTCCTAGGAACATCGCCAAAGGCAAGGGAAGCCTGGGCAAAAATGAACTACTGGGATTTCATCAAGATCAAAAGCTTTTGCACAGCAAAGGAAACAGTCAACAAAACCAAAAGACAACTGACAGAATGGGAGAAGATATTGGCAAACGACATATTAGATAAAGGGCTAGTATCCAAAATCTATAAAGAGCTTATATAAAGAGCAAACTCAACACCCAAAGAACAAATAATCCAATCAAGAAATGGGCAGAGGACATGAAGAGACATTTCTGCAAAGAAGACATCCAGACGGCCAACAGACACATGAAAAAGTGCTCCACATCACTCGGCATCAGGGAAATACAAATCAAAACCACAATGAGATACCACCTCACACCAGTCAGAATGGCTAAAATGAACAAGTCAGGGAATGACAGAAGCTGGCAAGGATGCGGAGAAAGGGAAACCCACTTACACTGTTGGTGGGAATGCAAGCTGGTGCAACCACTCTGGAAAACAGCATGGAGGTTCCTCAAAAAGTTGAAAATAGAGCTACCTTATGACCCAGCAATCGCACTACTAGGTATTTACCCTAAAGATACAAAGGTAGTGTTCCGAAGGGGCACGTGCACCCTAATGTTTATAGCAGCAATGTCCGCAATAGCCTAACTATGGAAAGAACCTAGATGTCCATCAACAGATGGACACACACACACACACACACACACACACACACTGGAATACTATGCAGCCATCAAAAGAAATGAAATCTTGCCATTTGTGACAACGTGGATGAAACTAGAGGGTATTATGCTTGGCAAAATGAGTCAATTGGGGTGGGAGGAGTCAAGATGGCGGAGAAGTAGCAGGCTGAGACGACATTGGGTAGCAGGAGATCAGCTAGATAGCTTATCTAACCATTGTGAACACCTACAAATCCAACGGGAAATCGAAGAGAAGAAGAGCAACAATTCTAGAAACAGAAAATCGATCACTTTCTGAAAGGTAGGACCTGCGGAGAAGTGAATCCAAAGCGACGGGAAGATAGACCCCGGGGGGAGAGGCCGGCACCCAGCAAGCAGCGGAGCGACGGAGCACAAAATCGGGACTTTTAAAAGTCGGCTCCACTGGGAGACATCGCTCCAGAGGCTAAACTGGGGGGAAACCCAGGCGGGGTCAGCATAACCCCAGGTCCCGCGGGGTCACAGAAGGACTGGGGGTGTCTGAGTGCTGCAGAGCTCGCAGGTATTAGAGCGGGGAAGCCGGCTACAGTTACAAAGCCGAGGAGCGAGCTCTCAGCCCGGGGTTACCTTGTGCCGGTCGCAGGCTGGGTGGGCTCGGAGCGCGGGCGGAGGCCACGGAGACGGAAGCGACCCTGCGCTTTTCTCCAGCTCCAGCAATTGACTGCTTTCCTCAAGGCGCGACCGCAGGCCAGGGAGGCGGGGCGGTGGGGCGCTTTGCTCTGAGAGCGCACTGAGGAGCGGAACCCCAAGCTCTCGGCTCCTCCGGGCCGGAGACTGGGAGGCCGCCATCTTCATTCCCGTCCTCCAGAACTCTACGGAAAGCGCTCAGGGAACAAAAGCTCCCGAAAGCAAACCCGAGCGGATTCCTTAGCCCGGCCCCTGGCAAGGGCGGTGCAATTCCGCCTGCGGCAAAGACACTTGAGAATCACTACAACAGGCACCTCCCCCAGAAGATCAACAAGAAACCCATCCAAAACCAACTTCAGTCACCAAGAACAGCGGAATTCCACAGCAGGAGAAAGCAAATCCTACCTGGACAAAATGACAAGGCAGAAAAACTCACCTCAAAAAAAAGAACAAGAGGCCGTACCGAAGGCTGGAGACCTAATCAATACGGACATTGGTAACATGACAGATCTGGAGTTCAGAATGACAATTCTCAAGGTTCTAGCCGGGCTCGAAAAAGGCATAGAAGATATTAGAGAAACCCTCTCCGGAGAGATAAAAGCCCTTTCTGGAGAAATAAAAGAACTAAAATCTAACCAAGTTGAAATCAAAAAGCTATTCATGAGGTGCAATCAAAAATGGAAGCTCTCACTGCTAGGATAAATGAGGCAGAAGAAAGAATTAGTGACATAGAAGACCAAATGACAGAGAATAAAGAAGCTGAGCGAAAGAGAGACAAACAAATACTGGGCCACGAGGAGAGAAGTCGAGAGATAAGCGACACCATAAGACGACACAACATTAGAATAATTGGGATTCCAGAAGAAGAAGAAAGAGAGAGGGGAGCAGAAGGTATATTGGAGACAATTATTGGAGAGAATTTCCCTAATATGGCAAAGGGAACAAACATCAAAATCCAGGAGATGCTAAGAACGCCCCTCAAAATCAATAAAAATAGGTCCACACCTCGTCACCTGATAGTAAAATTTACAAGTCTTAGCGACAAAGAGAAAATCCTGAAAGCAGCCCGGGAAAAGAAGTCGGTAACATACAAGGGTAAAAACATTAGATTGGCAGCGGACCTATCCACAGAGACCTGGCAGGCCAGAAAGAACTGGCATGATATATTCAGAGCACTAAACGAGAAAAACATGCAGCCAAGAATCCTATATCCGGCTAGGCTATCATTGAAAATAGAAGGAGAGATAAAGAGCTTCCAGGACAAACAAAAGCTGAAAGAATTTGCAAACACCAAACCAGCTCTACAGGAAATATTGAAAGGGGTCCTCTAAGCCAAGAGAGACCCTAAAAGTAGTAGATCAGAAAGAAACAGAGACAATATACAGGAACAGTCACCTTACAGGCAATACAATGGCACTAAATTCATATCTCTCAATAGTTACCCTGAATGTTAATGGGCTAAATGCCCCAATCAAAAGACACAGGGTATCAGAATGGATAAAAAAACAAAACCCATCAATATGCTGCCTACAAGAAACTCATTTTAGACCCGAAGACACCTCCAGATTTAAAGGGAGGGGGTGGAAAACAATGTACCAGGCTAATGGACATCAGAAGAAAGCTGGGGTGGCAATCCTTAGATCAGATCAATTAGATTTTAAGCCAAAGACTATAATAAGAGATGAGGAAGGACACTATATCATACTCAAAGGGTCTGTCCAACAAGAAGACCTAACAGTCTTAAATATCTACGCCCCTAACATGGGAGCAGCCAACTATATAAACCAATTAATAACAAAATCAAAGAAATACATCGACAGTAATACAATAATAGCAAGGGACTTTAACACTCTCCTCACTGAAATGGACAGGTCATCTAAGCAAAAGATCAATAAGGAAATAAAGGCCTTAAATGACACACTGGACCAGATGGACATCACAGATATCTTCAGAACATTCCATCCCAAAGCAACTGAATATATATTATTCTCTAGTACACATGGAACATTCTCCAGAATAGACCACATCCTGGGTCATAAATCAGGTCTCAACCGGTACCAAAAGACTGAGATCATTCCCTGCATATTTTCAGACCACAATGCTCTGAAGCTAGAACTCAATCACAAGAGGAAATTTGGAAAGAACGCAAATACATGGAGACTAAACAGCATCCTTCTAAAAAATGAATGGGTCAACCAGGAAATTAAAAAAGAATTGAAAAAATTCATGGAAACAAATGATAATGAAAACACAACGGTTCAAAATTTGTGGGACACAACAAAGGCAGTCCTGAGAGGAAAATATATAGTGGTGCAAGCCTTTCTCAAGAAACAAGAAAGGTCTCAAATACACAACCTAACCCTACACCTAAAGGAGCTGGAGAGAGAACAACAAAGAAAACCTAAACCCAGCAGGAGAAGAGAAATCATAAAGATCAGAGCAGAAATCAATGAAATAGAAACTAAAAAAACAATAGAACAAATCAACAAAACTAGGAGCTGGTTCTTCGAAAGAATTAATAAGATTGACAAGCCCCTGGCCAGACTTATCAAAAAGAAAAGAGAAAGGACCCAAATAAATAAAATCATGAATGAAAGAGGAGAGATGACAACCAACACCAAAGAAATACAAACAATTATAAGAACATACTACGAGCAACTCTACGCCAACAAATTTGACAATCTGGAAGAAATGGATACATTTCTAGAGACGTATAAACTACCACAACTGAACCAGGAAGAAATAGATAACCTGAACAGACCCATAACCAGTAAGGAGATTGAAACAGTCATCAAAAATCTCCAAACAAACAAAAGTCCAGGACCAGACGGCTTCCCAGGGGAATTCTACCAAACATTTAAAGAAGAATTAATTCCTGTTCTCCTGAAACTGTTCCAAAAAATCGAAATGGAAGGAAAATTTCCAAACTCATTCTATGAGGCCAGCATCACCTTGATCCCAAAACCAGACAAGGATCCCACCAAAAAAGAGAATTACAGACCAATATCCTTGATGAACACAGATGTGAAAATTCTCACCAAAATACTGGCCAATAGGATCCAACAATACTTTGAAAGGATTATTCACCACGACCAAGTGGGATTTATTCCAGGGCTGCAAGGTTGGTTCAACATCCACAAATCAATCAATGTGATACAATACATTAATAAAAGAAAGAGTAAGAACCATATGATACTCTCAATAGATGCTGAAAAAGCATTTGACAAAGTGCAGCATCCCTTCCTGATTAAAACTCTTCAAAGTGTAGGGATAAAAGGCACATACTTCAATATTATCAAAGCCATCTATGAAAAACCCACCGCAAATATCATTCTCAATGGAGAAAAACTGAAAGCTTTTCCGCTAAGGTCAGGAACACGGCAGGGATGTCCGTTATCACCACTGCTGTTCAACATAGTACTAGAAGTCCTAGCCTCAGCAATCAGACAACAAAAAGAAATTAAAGGCATCCAAATTGGCAAAGAAGAAGTCAAACTATCACTCTTTGCAAATGATATGATACTATATGTGGAAAACCCAAAAGGCTCCACTCCAAAACTGCTAGAACTTATCCAGGAATTCAGTAAAGTGTCAGGATATAAAGTCAATGCACAGAAACCAGTCGCATTTCTTTACACTAACAACAAGACAGAAGAAAGAGAAATTGAGGAGTCAGTCCCATTTACAGTTGCATCCAAAACCATAAGGTACCTAGGAATAAATCTAACCAAAGAGGCAAAGAATCTATACTCAGAAAACTATAAAGTACTCATGAAAGAAATTGAGGAAGACACAAAGAAATGGAAAATCCATGCTCATGGATTGGAAGAACAAATATTGTGAAAATGTCTATTCTACCTAAAGCAATCTACACATTTAATGCAATCCCTATCAAAATCCCATCCATTTTTTTTAAAGAAATAGAACAAATAATCCTAAAATTTATATGGAACCAGAAAAGACATCGAATAGCCAAAGGAATATTGAAAAAGAAAGCCAAAGTCGGTGGCATCACAATTCCAGACTTCAAGCTCTATTACAAAGCTGTCCTTACCAAGACAGTATGGTACTGGCACAAAAACAGACATATAGACCAATGGAACAGAATAGAGAGCCCAGAAATAGACCCTCAACTCTATGGTCAACCAATCTTCGACAAAGCAGGAAAGAATATCCAATGGAAAAAAGACAGGCTCTTCAACAAATGGTGCTGGGAAAATTGGACAGCCACATGCAGAAAAATGAAATTGGACTATTTCCTTACACCACACACGAAAATAGACTCAAAATGGATGAAGGACCTCAATGTGAGAAAGGAATCTATCAAAAGCCTTGAGGAGAATGCAGGCAGCAACCTCTTTGACCTCAACCGCAGCAACTTCTTCCTAGGAACATCGCCAAAGGCAATGGGAGCAAGGGCAAAAATGAACTATTGGGACTTCATCAAGATCAAAAGCTTTTGCACAGCAAAGGAAACAGTCAACAAAACCAAAAGACAACTGACAGAATGGGAGAAGATATTGGCAAACGACATATCAGATAAAGGGCTAGTATCCAAAATCTATAAAGAGCTTATCAAACTCAATACCCAAAGAACACATAATCCAGTCAAGAAATGGGCAGAGGACATGAACAGACATTTCTGCAAAGAAGACATCCAGATGGCCAACAGACACATGAAAAAATGCTCCACATCACTCAGCATCAGGGAAATACAAATCAAAACCACAATGAGATACCACCTCACACCAGTCAGAATGGCTAAAATGAACAAGTCAAGAAATGACAGATGCTGGCGAGGATGCGGAGAGAGGGGAACCCTCCTACACTGCTGGTGGGAATGCAAGCTGGTGCAACCACTCTGGAAAACAGTGTGGAGGTTCCTCAAAAAACTGAAAATAGAGCTACCCTACGACCCAGCAATTGCACTCCTGGGTATATATCCTAAAGATACAAACGTGGTACTCCAAAGGGGCACGTGCACCCGAATGTTTATAGCAGCAATGTCCATAATAGCCAAACTGTGGAAAGAGCCTAGATGTCCATCAACAGATGAATGGATAAAGAAGAAGTGGTATATATACACAATGGAATACTATGCAGCCATCAAAAGACATGAAATCTTGCCATTTGCGACGACGTGGATGGAACTAGAGGATATCATGCTTAGCGAAATAAGTCAATCAGAGAAAGACAACTATCATATGATCTCTTTGATATGAGGACGTGGAGATGCAAGGCGGGGGGGTTGGGGGGAGGTAGGAAAAGAAAAAATGAAAGGATGGGATTGGGAGGGAGACACACCATAAAAGACTCAATCTCAAGAAACAGACTGAGGGTTGCTGGGGGGAGGGGGGGCCGGGAGAGGGTGGTGGGGAAATGGACATTGGGGAGGGTATGTGCTATGATGAGTGCTGTGAAGTGTGTAGACCTGGCGATTCACAGACCTGTACCCCTGGGGATAAAAATACATTATATGTTTATTAAAATAAAAAAATTAAAAAAATGAGTCAATCGGAGAAAGACAACTACCATATGATCTCCCTGATATGAGGAAGTGGAGATGCAATGGGGAGGGGCTTGGGGGGTAGGAAAGGAATAAATGAAACAGGATGGGATCGGGAGGGAAACAAACCATAAGAGACTCTTAATGTCACAAAACAAACTGAGGGGGACGTGGGGGAGAGGGGTGGGGAGAGGGTGGTTGGATTATGGACATTGGGGAGGGTATGTGCTATGGTGAGTACTGTGAAGTGTGTAAACCTGGCAATTCACAGACCTGTACCCCTGGGGCTAATAATATATGTTTATAAAAAAATAAAAATTTTTTCTAAAAAAGGGACATTTGGGGCAGCTGGGTGGCTCAGTCATTGGCCGTCTGCCTTCAGCTCAGGTCATGATCCCAGGGTCCTGGGATCGAGCCTTACATCAGTCTCTACTCAGTGGGGAGCCTGCTTCTCTCTCTCGCTCTCCCCCTGCTTGTGTTCCCTCTCTCACTGTGTCTCTCTCTCTGTCAAATAAATAAAATCTTAAAAAAAAAGGGGGGGGGACATTTGAAGACAGACAAAGACAAGCAAATAGGGGAGATAATGTGAAGAGACAGGGAGGGGACAGCCCTTGGCAAGCCTGAGAGAGAGGCCTGGAGCAGACTCTTCACTCACAGCCCTTAGAAGGAGCCAATCCTACGAACCCCTTGGTCTTGGACCTCTAGCTTCCAGAAGTGTGAGACAATAAATTTCTCTTGTTTAAACCACCCACTTTGGGGCATTTTGTTATAGCAGCACTTGCAAACTAATACACTTTTCTGTGATGGAATATATACCTTTACAGTTGTGATTATACTAATTATTATAACGTGTATTCATTAAACGTGATGTCATCACAATTTATTTAGCTTTTCCCCCACTTGGGGCACTTAGGATGTTTTCAGTGTTACAATATTATAGCTAGTGCGGAAATAACTTACTTTTTAGGATAAATTCTCAGGAGTGGGATTTCTGGGGTCAGGGAATATGGATATTTTTGTAACTTGATGTGCGTTTGTTTTCTTGAAGGGCCACTCTGGTGGTCCATGTCTGAAACATGGTTCTAGCAAATCAAAGTCCTGGGTAATTACCTGTCTCTGTTCTGGGTCTCTCTAGGGCTTCACGCACTTGGTAATGCCCTCTGCCCTCTAGGAGCATCATCGTTTCTGTTATAGTGTTCAGTGAAAAAGTCTGCGAGGTGCTAGCAAACACTAGCGGTTCTCAGAATCTTAGGACGTCAGTAATAACAAAAACAGTTTCCTTCAATGTTTTCATCTCACTAAATGTCCAGCGTGTTGCCTTCAAAGGTGACTCGGAGAGAACCCACTGGCCTGCCCAGGAACAGCACCTGCATCAGCTGATAAGTGTGGGCCCTGTTGGCTTTCTGCACACTGACGTCAGCAGAATGCCCTGTCCTGTTCTTAGCACCACCTTGCCCAGTAGCACCCAGCTGTGGGTGATTCCCAACTCAGGTTTCACAATGTCCCTGGGAAGGCAGTTGAGTACAAGTAGCAGCCCGGGGCTGGGGAGGGTGAAGAAGCTCTGACTTCAAGAGCTAGTTTCCAGTAAAATCTGGACACAGACAAAGGGTGTTGCTCCTCGCCTTCTGACTTCTCCATTCAGCATCATGTCCTTCTTCGGGGGCTCTTGTTACCCCCTCTCCCCTTGTATCCTCTACCCCCCAAAAATCTGCTGAGAGTGAACTTTTACACAGAGGAACAAGTGATCTGTGCCTAATAATATCACTTACCCCCTAACCCGCCAAAATGGAAGCCCCACCGGAGCTGTTGTTTTTTGACTGCTGTAACAGTACCTGGCATGTAGTAAGTGCTCAATAAACATTTGCTGACTAGAGGAATAAACTTCATCCTTTAAAGTCAATACCATTGGAGTGCCTGGGTGGCTCAGTGATTAAGTGACTGCCTTCAGCTCAGGTCAGGATCCTAGGGTCCTGGGATTGAGCCCCGCATCAGACTCCCTGCCGAGGGAGTCTGCTTCTCCCTCTCCTCTGCCGCTCCCCCTGCTTTTCCATTCTCTCTCTCTGTCAAATAAAGAAATGAAAATGCTTCATAAATAAATAAATAAATAAATAATGTCAATATTATTATTTTGGATTATTAGAAGCACTTACTATAGTAGAAATATTTGAAATGGAGAAAAATGTAGAGAAGAAATTAAAATCACCCACAAAAAAGTCACCCATAAGTCTAGAATCCCTTATTCCAAATAATGTTAATGTTTAATATTTTTTCCGGTAACTGTGGACGTCCAAATTTATGTACTTGCTATAGTGAAAGTGCTTTAAAATAGTGTAAGGCGGAGGCACCTGGGTGGCTCAGTTATTAAGGGTCTGCCTTTGGCTCAGGTCATGATCCCACGGTCCTGGTATAGAGCCCTGCATCCGGCTCCTTGCTTGGCAGGAGGCCTGCTTCTCCTTCTCCCATTCCCCCTGCTTGTATTCCCTCTCTTGCTGCCTCTCTCTCTTTCTGTTGAATAAGTAAATAAAATCTTAAAAAAATAAAATAGTGTAAGGTGATTAAAAAATAATAATTTATAATTTCCTAAACATGGTCCTTTGGGTAGTCCAGAGTATTCTCTCCTCCATCCATTTCTGTGCCCAGTGGCCATCTGCTTTTGTTTATATCCTTGGCAAAGGGGATAGAATTATCTTAGGGTATGACAAAATTGGCAAGACCTAATTAATTTTTTAAAAGTAAGTCCACGTTTGGCAGTTCCTTTGGGCTGGGGCTGGGGGAGAGGGAAGCTTCAGGGAGGTAGAGAGTAACGGGCAATATCACAAAATCAAATAAACAACTGTAACGTGTTTGGTGTTGCAACTCCGAAAAGGCTGGAAATGATCACAGCCTGAAGGCAGTGATATCGTCCTGTTGATATCGTGTGTGGTGAGGGCAGCTCTTCTTGCAAACCAGTCCCAGGGACCCTTCCCCTTGCGTCCTGGGCCTCTTCATTCTACAGTCCTCTCAAAAGATCTCTCTCTCTCTCTCGAGTTGATGGCTTGTTTTAAATCCATCTAATTTAAAACTTTATGTTTTAAGTCTTCCCGCAGTAGTGCTATTATGAGAACAACAGAACCAGAAGAGAAGCGTTGGTATCATCTATAGGACCTCCCTTATTTGCCCGGTTTGCTCAGGGTCAACAACAGAGTGTTGACAGCCTAAGACTGGAGCAAAAATTCTGTTATATCTTTCCATTTTTTCACACCAACCCTCCTAGTTGCTCCTTGTTCTGGGTTGAATTATGTTCCCTCTCCAGGATCACAGAATGTGACTTTATTTGGAAATAGGTTATTGCAGGTGTAATTAGTTGTGAAGTAGAGCGGGCCTCCAATCCAGTGTGACTCACGTTCTTATTAAAAGGGGAATTTTGGACACGGACAGGTGCACAGGGAGAGTGCACAGGGAGATGAGGCAGAGAGTAAGAGGATGTACCTATAAGTCAAGGAGTGCCTGAGATTGCCAGTAAACCACTATGAGCTGGGGAGAGGCATGAAACAGATTCCCCCTCCCAACCCTGAGAGGGAATCAACCCTGTGGATACATTGATCTCGGACTTCTGGCCTCTGGAATTCTGGGACAATACGATTCTGTTGTTTAAGCAACCCAGTTCTTGTTACTTTGTACCACAGCCCTAGTAAACTAGTACACTCCCCCTGGTAGGACCTCAAGAAGTCATAGACTCTGGGGAGACTAATGCTCTCCCAAGGGCTTAGAGTCTCTTTGGTGATTCTGGCTTCCTTTTTCCTCTCTTTGGAGAGTGGTAGTACTAATTCCAAGCATATATCAATAGTTTGGATTATTAAAGTCGTGAATATGCAGGTTAAGGTAAAATATGAAAATGTGTGATAAAAAAAAAACTTGATGCATCCAGTATACCATCAGATTATATCCATGCAAATTACACCTATATATTCAAGGGACCTTATGCAAATTGTATTTATCATTTGTATGCCTATGTATATATACACATAGAGACTGTCTGTATTTATGCTTATGTACAAAGAAGAGGATTAGGAATATAAAAGACATAGATAAACTCCTTCATCCAACCAATGTGCAGAGTGCACATTCCTCTCATTCTCACATGGAACAGTCACCAAGAGAGGTTGATTTTAAGTCAATTATCTAAGTTTCTACGCTAGAAAACTAGAAGTGAGGGCACCTGAGTGGCTCAGCTGTGAAGCATCTACCTTCGGCTCAGGTCATGATCCCAGGGTCCTGGGATCGAGCCCCACATTGGGCTCCCTGTTCAGCAGGAAGCCTGCTTCTCCCTCTCCCACTCCCTCTGCTTATGTTCCCTCTCTGGCTGTCTCTCTCTGTCCAATAAATAAAATCTTTTAAAAATAAAAAAAAAAACTAGAAATGGAAGAGCAAATCTGAAGTAAGTAGAAGAAAAGAAATAATAAAAATTTGAGCAGAACCCAATGAAATAGGGGTGCCCGAGTATCTCAGTCCATTAAGCATCTGCCTTCAGCTCAGGTCATGGTCCCAGAGCCCCGGCATTGAGCCCCACATCACGATCCCTGCTCAGCAGAGTCTGGTTCTCTCCCTCTGGCCCTCTCCGCACTTGGGCTCTCTCTCTCACTCTCTCTCAAATAACTAAATAAAATCTTTTTTTTTTTTAAAAAGAAACCAATGAAATATAAAACAGGAAATCCATAGAGAAAATCAACAAAACTGAAAGCTGGTTCTTTGAAAAGATTGATATAACTCTAGCCAGGATAATTAAGAAAAAAAGAGTGGTGACACAAATTACTAATATCAGGAATTAAAGAGCGGATATCATTGCAGATCCATGGATATTAAAAAGATAGTAAAGGAATACTATGAGCAACTCTCTGTTCACAAATTTGATAACCTACATGAAATGGACCAATTCCTTGAAAGACACAATCTGCCAAGACTCACAGCACAAGATAGATGATCTGAAAGGGCCTTTATCTGCTAAAGAAGCTGACTCAACAGTATATAGCCTTCCAAAACAGAAAGTGCCAAGCGCACATGGGTTCACTGGTGAATTCTACCAAATATTTAAGGAGGAAAAGCATATCCATTCTCTCCAATCTCTTTCAGAAGATAGAACCAGAGAATATACTTCCTAACTCATTCTGTGAGTCCAGCATTGCCCTCATACCAAAACCTGACAAACTACAGACCAATATTTCTCATGAACCCAGATGTAAAAATTCTCAACAAAATATTAGCAAATTAAATCTGACAGTGTATAAAAAGAATTATACAACATGACCCAATGAGATTTATCTCAGGTATGCAAGACTGGTTCAACATTTGAAAATTAATTAATGTAATCTGTCACATCAACAGATTAATGAAGAAAAGCCACATGATCATATCCATAGATGCAGAAAAACCATTTGATAAACTCCAGCAGCCCTTCATGATGAAAATTCTTGGTAAACGTGGACTAGAGGGGAGCTTTCTCAACTTCATGAAGAGTATCTGTAAAACAACGTATAGGTCATATTATACTTAATGGTGAGAAACTCAAAGCTTTCCCACAAGAATAGGAAGAAGGCAAGGATGTTCCTTCTCATCACTGCTTTTTAACGTTGTACTTGGAATTCTAGCTAATGCAATAAGACAAGGAAAGGAAATAAAAGGTATACAGATTTGGAAGAAAGAAAGAAAACTGTCTTTGTTAACAGATGACATGATCATTTTCATAGAAAAATTTTTTTAAAACCCAAAAGCTCCTGTAACAAATAAGCAATTATGGCAAGGTTTCAGGATGCAAGGTTAAGATACAGTGATCAGCCACTTTCCTATATATACCAGCAATGAACAAGTGACATTTGAAATTAAAAAACATAATACCATTTATATTAGTACTGAAAAAAATGAAACAGACACAAATCTAACAAAGTAGGTACAAGATTTTATATATATGTGTGTGTGTGTGTGTGTATACATATATATGTGTGTGTATATATATATGGAAAACTATAAAACTCCGATGAAAAATATCAAAGAACTAAATAAATGGAGAGAGATTTCATGCTATTGGATAGGAAGAGCCAATAGTGTCAAATTGTCATTTCTTCCCAAGTTCATCTGTAGATTCAGTATGACCCATCCCCCCCAAATCCCAGTAAGTTGTTTTATGACTATTGACAAACATATCCTAAAGTTTATTTGGAAAGGAAACGACCTAGAATAGCCAACACAATATTGGAAGAGGACAAAGTTAGAGGAATTAATACTACCCAACTTCAAGGCAGAGATTGTCAGACTGGATTTTTTTTTAAAGATTCAGTTTGGGGTGCCTGAGGGGCACAGTCAGTTGAGCGTCTGATTCTTGGTTTCATCTCAGGTGGTGATCTCAGGGTCCTGGGATAGAGTCCTGCATTGGGCTCCATGCTCAGTGCAGAGTCTGCTTGAGATTCTCTTTGTCCCTCTCCCTCTGCCCCTACCTCCCACACTCACTCTCTTTCTGAAATAAATAAATATTTTAAAAAGATTTAATTACATGCTAACTACAAGGACATCCTTTAATTTTTTAAAAAGATTTTATTTATTTGTCAGGGAGAGAGACGGGGAGAAAAAGCACAGGCAGGGGGAGCGGCAAGCAGAGAGAGAAGCAGGCTCCCCATTGAGCAAGGAGCCTGATGTGGGACTCGATCCCAAGACCCTGGGATCATGACCCGAACTGAAGGCAGATGCCCAACTGACTGAGCCAGCCAGGCATCCCAAGAGACATACTTTAGATTCAAAAGCACAAATGGGCTGACGGTAAAAGGATGGGGAAAAATACACATGCAAAGAGTAACCATACATGAACTGAAGTGGCTATACTAATATCAGACAAAATAGGTTTTAAGACAAAAATATTATTAAACACAAAAAGGGAAATTTCATAATCACAAAAGGGTGTAGTAGGTATGACACTTCTAAGCACATACTCACCCAACAGAACCCTGCAATTTAAGAAGCAGAACTGACAGAATCAAAAGAGGAAAGGGAGGGGCGCCTGGGTGGCTCAGTGGGTTGGGCCTCTGCCCTCTGCTCAGGTCCTGATCTCAGGGTCCTGGGATCAAGCTCCGCAGCATCGGCTCTCTGCTCAGCAGGGAGCCTGCTTCCTCCCTTCTCTCTGCCTGCCTCTCTGCCGCCTTGTGATCTCTGTCAAATAAATAAATAAAATCTTAAAAAAAAAAAGATGAAAGGGATTACCAGGAGTAGATATAAGGATGAGAGGAGAGATGACCTTAGGTATCTGGTTTGTATAACTTGATGAATGATGGGGTAGCCATAATCCAAGATGGCTCACAGTGACTTTTGCCTCCTGACATCAATGTCCTTCCTTTCTTTTTTTCTTTTTTAATTTTATTTATTTCTTTGACAGAGAGACAGCGAGAGAGGGAACACAAGCAGGGGAGTAGGAGAGGAAGAAGCAGGCTCCCCACTGAGCAGGGAGCCTGATGTGGGGCTCGATCCCATGACCCTGGGATCATGACCTGAGCCAAAAGCAGATGCTTAACCACTGACCCACCCAGGTGCCCCTCAATGTCCTTCCTTATTTTTTTAGACATTTTTATTAACATATAATATATTATTTGCCCCAGGGGTACAAGTCTGTGAATCGTCAGACTTACACATTTCGCAGCACTCACCATAGCACATACCCTCCCCAATGTCCATAACCCAACTACCCTCTCCATACCGCACCTCCCCCCAGCAACCCTCAGTTTGTTTTGTGAGATTAAGAGTCTCTTATGGTTTGTCTCCCTCCCGATCCCATCTTGTTTCATTTTTTCCTTCCCTACCCCCCAAGCCCCCCACTCTGCCTCTCAAATTCCTCATATCAGGGAGATCATATGATAATTGTCTTTCTCTGATTGAATGTCCTTCCTTATTGAGTAGTGCTAATCTTATGTATCCAGTAGGATACCATAGAAATGACAAAGGGTGGCTTCTGAGGCTAGATCATCCCTGCTCGGCAGGGAGCTGGTTACGGGGCTCCATCCCAGGACCCCGAGATCATGACTTGAGCCCAAGGCAGACGCTTAGCCGACTGAGCCACCCAGGCACCCTGTCATTTTTATTAGTTAGGATGCGTATTTTGGTCTCATTTATTTGGTACTTGTAAATTACATTTGTTTTATGAGTTTTTAAAAATTGAGATGTGTGAATGTGCTCTTACTTTAACCCCTTCTTGGGAATAAGCACCCACCTCTTGATTAAATTGAATTAAGTGTTCCCTTGTGCGTAAAACTAGTGCTGTATAAAACCAGTTAAATAGGGGCGCCTGGGTGGCTCAGTGGGTTGGGCCCGCATTGGGCTCTCTGCTCCGCGGAGAGCCTGCTTGCCTCTCTGTCTGCCTGCCTCACTGCCTATTTGTGATCTCTCTCTCTCCGTCGAATAAATAGAATAAAAAAAAAATCTTAAAACCAGTTAAATAAATATGGCCCCTGCTCTCAGAAATGCACAAACGTGAAAAGAACTAGAGATATATACACTTTCCCAGAGTCCACACTTTGGCACAAGCACAAGAAGCCAAGAATACATTGATCAAATATGCACAAGACACATAAGCATTGCAGTTAATCATTTTCACTTCAGGGCTCACTGACATCTAAGTGGGAACGTAATGGTAGTTAAAAAAAATGAGTAGAGAAGTAAAAATCTATAACTTTTGTGAGCAAATTTATCAGTCACTTTGACAGATTGGTCATACACAAAATCTCTTGAGAAAATACTGATGTATGTTCATGGGTATGCTTATAACTCTTAGTTTATTTATTTTTTAAGACAGGAGACAGGGTTCCTGGGAGAGAGTTGGCATTCACATGCCTTGTAGCTGTGGATTGTTGTCCTGAAGTCAGGCAATATTCCATCACCATCTCTGCACTCCCCGTGCCCCGGTGTGCAGGAAACTTAGCAGGATCAGTCTCTGGTCATTCTCTTTCTGTTCTCTTCTCGCCGTCTGCGTTCCTCGGTAACCCCTCGTTTTTCCCCGCTCTGATTTGCTGGAACTTTCCTCTGCCTCTCAAGCCACATGATTCTCCTTTGGGTGGCCAGGGGTGGGGGAATGGATCCGTTCTGTGGCACATGCAATAAGGTGCAACACCGAAGTCACTGAGCGGGATATTTCTCAATATTTGCTCTGGCAGATGTAGGGAACCAGAGCTGCTCCTGTGTTCTAGGGGACTGAAATCAGTTTGTAAAGAGAAGGGAAGGAATCTGCCTGGCCTCAGGTCTGGAGGGTAGGAGGTTTTGCCAGACAGTGAGTCCAGACTTCCTTTGCTTGTCTGGTTGGCAAATGGACTCCTTCAAGTTGCAACACAAGGGTCAACAAAGTCCTCTCTGCTCCTCTGGGCGCATCCTGAATCTTCTGCAGGCTTCCATGGCGCTGGTTATCTGTCTAGGAGCCTCTTTGTTTATCTATCCCCAGTGCCTATCACAGCGCTTGACACGTCAAGGGCGCTCAGCAAATGTTAACAGAACAAAAGCCAACCGGAGAGGGTTGGCTCTGCCTTCCTTTTGTCATTTGATAATTGGCCAGCAAACCGAATGGCCTAATTAACCAGGGGCTCGGGAGGTCACTTTAGTCACAAAAGTTAATGATTTTTATTGCTTTATTGATTCTTTAACTGTCACTTAAGTACCATGAAGACAGGGTGGGATGTTTTAGTGGCTACGAGGCAGTCTAGCCTGGTGGGTAAGAATGCTACCGTGGCCTAAGTTTTGACTCTGCTGTTCAGTCCCTTTGGCATGTTCCTTAACCTTTCTGTGCTTGGGTTCTATGGTGTGTAATAGTACCTGTCTCCTGTTGTGAGAATTGGAGGAGCTAACATTTTTTTAAAAAGATTTATTTATTCATTTATTTATTTGACAGACAGAGATCACAAGTAGGCAGAGAGGCGGGGTGGGGTGGGGTGGGGTGGGGGGTGGGGAAGCAGGCTCCCCGCTGAGCAGAGAGCCCGATGTGGGGCTTGATCCCAGGACCCTGGGATCATGACCTGGGCCAAAGGCAGAGGCTTAACGCACTGAGCCACCCAGGCGCCCCAAGCTTAGAGATTTATAAAATTCTTTGGATATCTTTTTAAAACACACACAGAGATAATACATGGTTTTATAAAAATGAGATCATATTCCAAATTTTGAAAAAAGCGCTGTGGCCCAAGTTGGTCCCTTTCCTTTCTGTTCCCTCCTCCACGACCCTGGTTCAGGTCCTTATTCATTTCTGTGACAGCTTCTTAAACTTCTTAACCAGCTCCCTGCCTGCCACCCTCCTTGCAGTTTTCCTCTCTCCAAAACATCCTCCTCCTCATTGCCGCTGCTCAGGTTAATTTTAATAAAACACTCTTCAGATTATGACCTGTTCATGCTCAAAAACCTATAGCTCCCATGGCCCTTGAGTATCGAGTCCCAACTCCTGGCAATGAAGGCTCCCTAAACCGGCCCAAACCTGGCAGGTTTGGCAGGCATCTCCCCAGTGCCCTCTGTGCGCCAGCCTCAGGCTTGGCTCAGGGATGGAGGTTCAGCAATGAATAAGCCGTAGTCTCCTCCACCATCTAGAGGGAGGTCAGACAGATTAACAGCCATTTTCTTTTTCTTTCTTTCTTTTTTTTTTTTTTTTAAGATTTTATTTATTTATTTGACAGACAGAGATCACAAGTAGGCAGAGAGGCAGGCAGAGAGAGAGAGGAGGAAGCAGGCTCCCTGCAAAGCAGAGAGCCCGATGAGGGGCACGATCCCAGGACCCTGGGATCATGACCTGAGCCGAAGGCAGAGGCTTTAACCCACTGAGCCACCCAGGCACCCCACTTTGTTTTTTTTTTTAAGGGAGAGAGAGAAAGAGACAAGTGGAGGGGGCAGAGGGAGAGAGAGAATCTTAAGCAGGATCATAACCTGAGCTGAAGGTAGATGCTTAACCGAAGGCAGATGCCCTCAACGCACCACATTGTTTTCTCTTTTATAATTTAATTTTATTTTTTCAGTGTTCCAAGATTCATTGTTTATGCAACACTGGCCTGCCCCGACTCAGATCAGTGGTCTTCCAGTCTGCTCTCCCCCTGAGCAGGACTCTGCGGGACACCCAGGGTGTAGGTTCCTGTCAAAACCACGTTTGACCCTGGACCCAGCGCTGAGGGTCAGTGTTTTCTCTTTTTTGAACAGTAGTTCGCCCTTTGCTTTCTCTTCTCCCTTCACAGACTTCATCACTCTGAACACCAAGTCCACTCAGGGCAGGGTGTCTGAGAGTCATCTGTAAATGTTCCCCATTCTGTGCTCAGTCAGGATTTGCTGAATGGAAGGATTGACAGATACATATTGCTTTTTTACTCCCTTTGGGCTGCCTTGTGGAACAAGGGGGACCTGGATATATTTTTGTGGGAGGCTGTGGAGGAAAGTCTTTCAAAAGTCCAAGTGATGACTTAACTTCTCCACAAACTGTCTAGGGCAGATTGCCTTTTCTAAAACAGGTCACAACAATATTTCCGGTCCCACATACTCTTCCAGAACCTTCCCACTGCCCCTTTAAGACGGAGAGTCTTTATCCCCACGCTGGGAGCGTGGGCAGTCCTTTGCAATTGTCTGGATGAAGAGATTCAGGGCTGGCTACATAATTTGTAGGGTCCAGTGCAAAATAAAAATGTGGGACCCTTTGTGTAAATATTATTAGGAATTTCAAGATGGTGACAGCAGAGTATTAAACCAAGTATAGGATGTTCTAAGCGAGGGGTGCTGGGTGACTGCACAGGTCACATCCTGTGAGGCTAGCCCTGAAGAGAATGTGGCAAAAGGGACAAAATGGCTTCTAGGGCCTGTCATAAAAGCCATGCAGCTTCCCCCTGGCTCTTGGAGAATGCTCCCTCTTGGACTGCAGTCACAGTAATGTGAGGAATCCCAGGCTACATGAGAAAACCATGTGTGGGTGTTCTGGCTGTTAGCACCAGCTGCAGTCCCAGCTGACAGCCCATATCACCTGCCGAAGGCTGGTGAATGCGGGTTCATGATTCCAACCCTAGCCTTTGAATCACCTCCAGCCTTTGGATCTTCCTGCTCAGTTCTTACTCTTACAAAGGAGAGATAACCCATCTCCAATGGGCCTTTCCAAATTCCTGACATGACACAGAATGACACAGAATCCATGAGCATAGTAAATAGTTCTCTTATGCCTCTAAGTTGGCCGGGGAGCAGGGGATTGGATTCATTACTCAGCAAAAGATAGTACCTTCCATGACTCGAGCTCATCTTGGCCTCTCTTTTTCTGAGTAGGGAAATTTTTTGAATTGCAAAATGTATTGCAGTTTTGGTTCAAAACATGCAGTTTATCTATTGTTCCCAATATTTGAAAAATTTACATTTATTTGTGTTGATTTGTATTGTCGGTCTCTCTAGGCTGTCAACTGCCTGGAATGATGTTTTTGACAATATAATGGCATGGCATTTAGGAGGTGCTCAATAACTAATTGTTGGATAAATAACATTAGTTCTTGTTGGTGAATCTGTGTTCTGAGAAAGATGACAGGGACCTTATATTTTCCATATCTTGCATAAGGTACAAGACGGCATAAGGGGCATTAAAAAGAAAAGTTTCCAACTATGTGTAATTTCTGATCAATCAATCAACTACACAAGTCAGGAAGGAGTAAGTAAGGTAGCTAAGTTAGAGCCCAATGAAAATTTGATGGGTTTATTTAATTTTAGTCTAATGTATGTTCTTTCCATTTTTGTAGAAAAGATTAGGAACCAATGCTCTGACCTCACTTTTGCCTTAGTTGGAAGTATAAAATCTTGTGGTTATTCCACCTTCTTCCGGGAACCCTTGGACAGACATTATGCATATGGTGAAAGGTTACACGGGCAGGAGCCCTTTTCTGAAGAAACCCCTGAATGTTTAGCTAAAGTAAAGATCACCAGTAGCCGATGGCCAAAGAATGGAAAAGGAAAGTACTTGCCATTGGTGTGTTCAAGAGAAATTTCCTGAAAGGTAAGATCACAACTCTCATTCAGACATAAAGTGGACACATGCTAAACATCTTATTTAACTCAGTAATCACTGAGGGACTCAGGCAGCTGTTACAACAGGTTCAAAAGAAAATCTGAAGAACACACCCCGGATAGGTCGGGAATAATGAAATGAGTGTGCGAAGGAGGCAAAATTGATTGCTTGCCAGGAGGGAAGGGAAAATCAGTTGAACCGTTACCAGACAGGATAGAATTTGCATGTCTATAGGCAAAGCTTTTTTTTTTTTTTCATGGCTATTGAACAGCTACAGTTTGGTGTTGCAAAATAACATGGTTTTCTGCTGAAGCCCAAACAGAAGGGCATTGCTGTCATTTAAACTGGGAAAGCTGGGTGCTCAACGGTCTTAGAGATTTGTGCGTTTGGGAAAATGTAGTGAGGGGCTCGCCCTGAGGAGAAATAGTATGCGCTGCCTCTTCTGATTTAGCAGGCTCGCAATGAAGCCTGTGCATCTGCATTTTTTAATAATTCTCTGAGGCACCCCGTTTGAGAACCAGTATATTCATGTAAATTAGTTTTCCATCCTAACTAAACGAAAACCTAATGTGAGATGAATTCAGATACTCACCTAAGTTTTTTCTTTAAAAAAATAAACATTCCTCTTGGTTTTGGGGACATTCTATGGCATTTGGGGGCAGAGGGTTTACTTTCCCAATTCTGTTCTTAACTCTGAGTGGTTTCATGCAGCCGTCCCTATCAGGAAGACAGCCCTTCAGGTGTGTGAATCCACAGGTAACCCCTGCGTATTCCCTGCACGATCTCCTGGCCCCTCTCCCTCTTAGAATATCCTGTGCTGGGCTCCAGACTCCAGGCTCAAGCTCAGGTGACAGGGACTTTCGGACAGTTAAGCCTGCAGCGAAAGCAGAGATGGCCAGCAGGGGGCAGCGCAGGCTCAGGCCGGGGTGTCTACGCCATCTTCCCTTTCCTCAGCCTGAGCGTTTCCCAGCTCACCTGAGCATGGGTGACTATTTCTCTGATCACAGGTGTGATAGAAAACACACAGTTCAGTTTAGTTCAGTATTCCTTGAACTCTGCATACTATGTAAATGACTTCAGGAAGTCCCTCAACGTCTCTGTGCCCAAGTGTCCTTGTTTGCAGAATAGGGATGTTTGCACGCATCTCCCAGGATTAAATCAAGTAAATATGGGTAAAACACTTGAAGCAGTGGTTGGATATATCAATACTATAAAAGTATGAGCTGTTATTACTGTCACTGTTACTGTTTATCAGGCACTGTGGACTCCTAAGTAAATGAGACTTTTTCTTTTTTAAGATTTATTTATTTATTTGAGAGAGAGAAGGTACGCGCTCACACATGCACACAAGTAGGGAGAGGGGCAGAGGGAAAAGAATCTCAAGCAGACCCCCCACTGAACGTGGAGCCCTGCACAGGGCTTGAACTCACGACCCTGAGATCATAACCTGAGCTGAAATCAAGAGTCAGTCCCTTAACTGACTGAGCTACCCACGTGCCTCCTGGACTGTCTTTGAAAGCTCACAGCTCTAAAAGGCAGAGAGGGAAATACATGATATTGCAAAGGAAAAGCTGTGCGTGGGTGTACCTGGGGTATGGAGGGAGGCAGAAGCAACCAAAAAATGGCTTGCCAGAAGAAGGAGTGCTTTTAGGAATAAATAAGACAAAAGGGTTTGGGGCTTGGGGAACAAAGGCAAGGGGCAGCATTCCAAACAAAGGTGGGGGCAGTGAATAGAAAGTAGGCAGGTTTGGGTAGCTTCAGCTTCCATTCCTTCCACTTAGGCCAGCACAAGGAACAAAGGAGGAAGTCAGGGAAAGATAGGGGCAGGGACCAGATCATGACCAGTCTTGGAAATCAGCCTTACCGACTTGCACTTACTGCTCTGGTTCTGGGTTCTCCAAGCAAGGGCATACAACCTCCACTGAGGGGTAGGAAAGACATATTAGCGCTTTAATGTATGAATGTTATCTTTCTGGGAATTTTTTTCTCTGTACCTGGTTTATAATATTAAGTAATATGTTAATACAGTGGTATAATTTTAAATAAATACATTTGGCCCTTGAATGACATGGGGGAGGGTGGAGTACCAAGCCCCTATCCCACTGAAAATCTACGTATAACTTTAGACTTCCCTAACACTTAACTACTAACAACTTACTATTGACTGGAAGCCTTAATGGTAACATAACAGTGCATTAACAAATGTTTTGTATGTTATGCGTATTACATTCTGTATTCTTACAATAAAGTAAGGGAGAGAAAAGAAAATGTTATTAAGGGGTGCCTGGGTGGCTCAGTCGCTAAGCGTCTGCCTTCAGCTCAGGTCATGATCCCGGGATCCTGGGATCGAGCCCTGCATCGGCTATCTGCTCGGCGGGGAGCCTGCTTCTCTCTCTCCCACTCCCCCTGTTTGTGTTCCCTCTCTCACTGTCTCTCTCTGTCAAATAAATAAATAAAATCTTAAAAAAAAGAGAAAATGTTATTAAGAAAATCATAAGGAAGAGAAAATGCATTTACAGTGATGTACTGTATTTATTGAAAAACATCCGCATGTAAGTGGACCTGCACAGTTCAGACCCACGTTCAAGGGTCAGCCGTGTTTGTATATTGGGGTACATGCTAGCTTTATGACTACAGGTCCTGCAGAGCCACCAGAGATGTCTTTTAATCATGGAAGCAATAGTAATAATATTCCAGAACGTCCTAGAAGGCGAGCTAGCCCACTTGAGGCCTTGGCACTGGAGGCGACAAGGCGTGGACTTGAGTGATATGAAGGAGGTGTTTAGTTCCATCAACCAATGAGGAGCAGGTGATCTGTAAGTGGCCAGGTGGCCAAGAGCTTGGGGAACAGAATGTCAAATGCTCAATGAAAAACAAACACTCACAGAACATCAAGTACCCAATGACTATCAGATATTGGTGCAATAAATCTTTTATTACTTTTTTTTATTACGGAGAATTCAGTAAATCCAAGATTAGAAACTTTTCAGTTGTATCTGGACTGTAAGTGACCTTCACTAGATCATGGAAGGAGGATGATTCCTTCTTGCTAGGAAGGAGCCAGACTGCACTTTTGGATGAGAAGATAGGCGGCAGGACCATTGCAGGGAGGAGGGGGAGACAATTTTCCTAGAAGGAAGAGACTTAAGCATATCTATAGGCTCAAGAAAGAGAGGATTAATAATGGGATGAAAAATAGAAACAGGGGCACCTGGGTGGCTCAGCGGGTTAAAGCATCTGCTTTCGGCTCAGGTCATGATCCCAGGGTCCTGGGATCAAGCCCCGCATCGGGTTCTCTGCTCAGTGGGAAGCCTGCTTCCTCCTCTCTCTCTCTGCCTGCCTCTCTGCCTACTTGTGATCTCTGTCAAATAAATAAATAAAATCTTTAAGAAAAAAAATAGAAACAGCTTCTCCAGCAGCCTCCCCGGAGCCTGGTCCCCTGGCAGTATTACTCCACTTCCTCTCACCAAAGAAACCCCTTCTCTTGTTGTACTGCTTATTTAAAATGGCTAAAAACCTTGACCTTTTTTTTTTTTTAAGTTTTATTTTTATTTTATTTATTTTACCTTTTAAGATTTATTTATTTATTTATTTATTTGAGAGAGAGCAAGAGAAATCACAGAGGGAGAGGAAGAGGGAGAAGCAGACTCACCGTTGAGCAGGGAGCCTGACGCAGGGCTCTATCCCAGGACCCTGAGATCATGACCTGAGCCGAAGGCAGATGCTCAACCGACTGAGCCACCCAGGCATCCCTTAAGTTTTATTTTTAAGTAATCTCTACAGCCAGGCTGGGGCTTGAGCCTACAACCCTGAGATCAGGAGTCTCAGGCAGGTGGGCACCCCTAACAAGCATGACTCTTACGCGAATGGTGAAGTGTGTGTCAAAGATTTATTTAGCCCTTTTTGTTTATTTAGCTTAATTTATTTATTTGGATTGTTTATTACTAATGACAGAACAGCAGTATGAGAAAACTGCTCCAGAGGCCTATGGGAGAGACCAAAGTATTTCCAGCTAGTGAAAGACGACACACCAAAAGAAGATGGTCAAGTGAGCTCCCACACTGGCTGCTGTCTTGCAGCAGATGAGCAATAGCCTCGGTTTGCCCAGCACAGTCCTGGTTTTAGCACTGGAAGTTCTTTGTCCTGGGAAGTCCCTCCATCCTCAGGCAAATGGGAACAGTTGGTCACCCAGCCTACAGGACCATAAGCTATAAACTTTAAAGTTATTCTTTCTACTAGACAAGAAATCCCTTCAATCTTTTGTTTCCAAAAAGCATTTGCAGTCGACCAATCCAGAAGAGCATCGAAGTTTATAGAACCTGAGCCCTTATCAAGAGCCAGTGATAAGTCAAACAAGAGGACTCTACCCCTAAAGAATCAGTACTTTTGGTGTGGGCCTGCCTCACAATGCTTCTTAGAACATTGAGGACACACAGTTATCTCTTGTCTCATTTCCAAGTGTTGAATAATTTTTCTTAATACTCTACAAAATAAAACAAAAAGTAGTTTCTATGCATCATCCCCAAGCACCCATTTCTCTAGAAGAAAGAAAATGATCAAGGGCAGGCTGAGTCGTCAGAGCCTGAGGGACACCCCTCCATGTAAGCTGTCCACATGCATAATTAAGAATCACCCCCCCTACAGTAGCCACCATTTCAAAAAGCTGCAAAAGGTTTAGAGCTCAACCCCTCAAGCCCCCACCCAAAAAACAAGGTTTAGAACCCAGACAGGATAGAGTTCAGGCTCCAGGACTAGGCCCGGCCAGATAATCCAGGATAATTTCTCTATTTTAAGATTCTTAATCATATCTGCAAAGTTGATTTTGCTCCATGAGGCAACATAGTCACAGTTGCCAGGGAGTAGGCCGTGGACTTCTTGGAGGGGCGTGTTGTGGGTCAGAGATTCAGGAGTGCTTTGGCTGGGTGGTTCATGAGCCTCCCGTGAGGCTACAGCCAAGAGTTCGGTTGGGCTGCAGTTATCTAGGCTTAAATGGGGCTCGGGGATCTGCTCTAAAAGTCAGCCACTCACGTGGTGGACAAGTTATCGCTGCTTCTGGTGGGGGCGGGGGCCTCAGTTCCTCTTCACTGGGGCTGTCCAGAAGACTGCTTGGGTATCAAGACATGGCAGCTGGCTTTCCCCAGAGCAAGAGATCCACGAGACCGAAGTGGAAGCTGCAGTGTTTTTTATTTTGACCTTTGCCTTGGGAGTCACATGCTATCACCACTTCAGTGGAATCATTGGTCACGCGGGTCAGCACTTATTGCATGTGGAAGGACCATGTGAGGGCATGTCCACTGGAAGGCAAGGATCAATGGGCTGTTGTGGAGGCTGACTATCCCTGATGGGTGTTATCTCTAGTTTTTTTTTTTTTTTTAAAGATTTTATTTATTTATTTGAGAGAGAGAGAGAGAGAGAGAGGGAGGGAGAGGGAGCATAAGCAGGAGGAGCAGTAGTCAGAGGAAAAAGCATTTTCCCTGCCGACCTTGATCCCAGGACCCGGTTATCATGACCTGAACCGAAGGCAGATGCCCAACTGATGGAGCCACCCAGGTGCCCCATCACGAATCTTTTGATGTATGGTATCCTTAAGAATTTTCTCAGATTGTGGAAGCATTTTCAAAGCATTCTTTGTTTTTAGGAAAAGTCTATAAATGCATGTATATGTATTAATTGTTAAAGTAATGCAATATCATAAAAAATAACCCTTCATAATTATAAACTACTTTTTTGCACAGTCTATTAAAACTTTGCATAAATATCTATATGTATGTGTATACATATAAAATACGTGAAATATATTTTAAACTGTTGTAAATATAACACAAACCATTTTGCAATATGATGAGGAGGTTAAGTGTTTGGTCCGTGGAGCCAAATTGCCTGCGTTCAAAGCCCGATTCCACCACTTACTAGCTATGTGACCTTGAGAAAATAACTTAATATTGCTATGCCTCAATTTTCTTATTGGCAACATGAGGATACTAATACATCATACCTGTGAGGATTGAATGAGTTAACATATTTAAAGTGTTTATAACACTACCTAAGACATAGAGTATGTCTTAGGTAGTGTTATAAACACTTTAAATGCCAAGTGAGAGTTTGCCATTGTTAACATTTCTCTTAGCATTATGTCATAGTTTTGTTGTAAAACAGTGTCATGGGGGCTCGTGGGTGGCTCGGTGGGATAAAGCCTCTGCCTTCGGCTCAGGTCATGATCTCAGGGTCCTGGGATCGAGCCCCACATTGGGCTCTCTACTCAGTGGGGAGCCTGCTTCCCTCTCTCTCTCTGCCTGCCTCTGTGTACTTGTGATCTCTCTCTCTGTCAAATAAATAAATAAAATCTTTAAAAAAACAAAACAAAACAGAAACAAACCAGTGTCATGACTTTCTGGGGAGGAAAAAAAAAGATATGTGGAAGTCCTAACCTCTGGTACTTCAGACTGTGACCGTATTTGGAGATGGAGCTTTTACAGAGGTAATCAAGTTACATGATGTCATTACAGTGGGCCCCTAATCTAATGTGACTGGTGTCCTTATTTTATTTTTTTTTTTTTTTTTTTTTTTTTTTTTTTAAAGATTTTATTTATTTATTTGTCAGAGAGAGAGAGAGAGAAAGAGCGCACAGGCAGACAGAGTGGCAGAGGGAGAAGCAGGCTCCCTGCGGAGCAAGGAGCCCGATGTGGGACTCGATCCCAGGACGCTGGGATCATGACCTGAGCCGAAGGCAGCCGCTTAACCAACTGAGCCACCCAGGCGTCCCTGTCCTTATTTTAAAAAGGGACATTCAATGGAAAAAAGAGAGTCTCTTCAACAAATGGTGTTGGGAAAATTGGACAGCCACGTGCAGAAAAATGAAATTGGACCATTTCCTTATACCACACACAAAAATAGACTCAATGGATGAAGGACCTCAATGTGAGAAAGGAATCCACAAAATCCTTGAGGAGAACATGGGCAGCAACTTCTTCCTAGGAACATCGCCAAAGGCAAGGGAAGCCTGGGCAAAAATGAACTACTGGGATTTCATCAAGATCAAAAGCTTTTGCACAGCAAAGGAAACAGTCAACAAAACCAAAAGACAACTGACAGAATGGGAGAAGATATTGGCAAACGACATATTAGATAAAGGGCTAGTATCCAAAATCTATAAAGAGCTTATATAAAGAGCAAACTCAACACCCAAAGAACAAATAATCCAATCAAGAAATGGGCAGAGGACATGAAGAGACATTTCTGCAAAGAAGACATCCAGACGGCCAACAGACACATGAAAAAGTGCTCCACATCACTCGGCATCAGGGAAATACAAATCAAAACCACAATGAGATACCACCTCACACCAGTCAGAATGGCTAAAATGAACAAGTCAGGGAATGACAGAAGCTGGCAAGGATGCGGAGAAAGGGAAACCCACTTACACTGTTGGTGGGAATGCAAGCTGGTGCAACCACTCTGGAAAACAGCATGGAGGTTCCTCAAAAAGTTGAAAATAGAGCTACCTTATGACCCAGCAATCGCACTACTAGGTATTTACCCTAAAGATACAAAGGTAGTGTTCCGAAGGGGCACGTGCACCCTAATGTTTATAGCAGCAATGTCCGCAATAGCCTAACTATGGAAAGAACCTAGATGTCCATCAACAGATGGACACACACACACACACACACACACACACTGGAATACTATGCAGCCATCAAAAGAAATGAAATCTTGCCATTTGTGACAACGTGGATGAAACTAGAGGGTATTATGCTTGGCAAAATGAGTCAATTGGGGTGGGAGGAGTCAAGATGGCGGAGAAGTAGCAGGCTGAGACGACATTGGGTAGCAGGAGATCAGCTAGATAGCTTATCTAACCATTGTGAACACCTACAAATCCAACGGGAAATCGAAGAGAAGAAGAGCAACAATTCTAGAAACAGAAAATCGATCACTTTCTGAAAGGTAGGACCTGCGGAGAAGTGAATCCAAAGCGACGGGAAGATAGACCCCGGGGGGAGAGGCCGGCACCCAGCAAGCAGCGGAGCGACGGAGCACAAAATCGGGACTTTTAAAAGTCGGCTCCACTGGGAGACATCGCTCCAGAGGCTAAACTGGGGGGAAACCCAGGCGGGGTCAGCATAACCCCAGGTCCCGCGGGGTCACAGAAGGACTGGGGGTGTCTGAGTGCTGCAGAGCTCGCAGGTATTAGAGCGGGGAAGCCGGCTACAGTTACAAAGCCGAGGAGCGAGCTCTCAGCCCGGGGTTACCTTGTGCCGGTCGCAGGCTGGGTGGGCTCGGAGCGCGGGCGGAGGCCACGGAGACGGAAGCGACCCTGCGCTTTTCTCCAGCTCCAGCAATTGACTGCTTTCCTCAAGGCGCGACCGCAGGCCAGGGAGGCGGGGCGGTGGGGCGCTTTGCTCTGAGAGCGCACTGAGGAGCGGAACCCCAAGCTCTCGGCTCCTCCGGGCCGGAGACTGGGAGGCCGCCATCTTCATTCCCGTCCTCCAGAACTCTACGGAAAGCGCTCAGGGAACAAAAGCTCCCGAAAGCAAACCCGAGCGGATTCCTTAGCCCGGCCCCTGGCAAGGGCGGTGCAATTCCGCCTGCGGCAAAGACACTTGAGAATCACTACAACAGGCACCTCCCCCAGAAGATCAACAAGAAACCCATCCAAAACCAACTTCAGTCACCAAGAACAGCGGAATTCCACAGCAGGAGAAAGCAAATCCTACCTGGACAAAATGACAAGGCAGAAAAACTCACCTCAAAAAAAAGAACAAGAGGCCGTACCGAAGGCTGGAGACCTAATCAATACGGACATTGGTAACATGACAGATCTGGAGTTCAGAATGACAATTCTCAAGGTTCTAGCCGGGCTCGAAAAAGGCATAGAAGATATTAGAGAAACCCTCTCCGGAGAGATAAAAGCCCTTTCTGGAGAAATAAAAGAACTAAAATCTAACCAAGTTGAAATCAAAAAGCTATTCATGAGGTGCAATCAAAAATGGAAGCTCTCACTGCTAGGATAAATGAGGCAGAAGAAAGAATTAGTGACATAGAAGACCAAATGACAGAGAATAAAGAAGCTGAGCGAAAGAGAGACAAACAAATACTGGGCCACGAGGAGAGAAGTCGAGAGATAAGCGACACCATAAGACGACACAACATTAGAATAATTGGGATTCCAGAAGAAGAAGAAAGAGAGAGGGGAGCAGAAGGTATATTGGAGACAATTATTGGAGAGAATTTCCCTAATATGGCAAAGGGAACAAACATCAAAATCCAGGAGATGCTAAGAATGCCCCTCAAAATCAATAAAAATAGGTCCACACCTCGTCACCTGATAGTAAAATTTACAAGTCTTAGCGACAAAGAGAAAATCCTGAAAGCAGCCCGGGAAAAGAAGTCGGTAACATACAAGGGTAAAAACATTAGATTGGCAGCGGACCTATCCACAGAGACCTGGCAGGCCAGAAAGAACTGGCATGATATATTCAGAGCACTAAACGAGAAAAACATGCAGCCAAGAATCCTATATCCGGCTAGGCTATCATTGAAAATAGAAGGAGAGATAAAGAGCTTCCAGGACAAACAAAAGCTGAAAGAATTTGCAAACACCAAACCAGCTCTACAGGAAATATTGAAAGGGGTCCTCTAAGCCAAGAGAGACCCTAAAAGTAGTAGATCAGAAAGAAACAGAGACAATATACAGGAACAGTCACCTTACAGGCAATACAATGGCACTAAATTCATATCTCTCAATAGTTACCCTGAATGTTAATGGGCTAAATGCCCCAATCAAAAGACACAGGGTATCAGAATGGATAAAAAAACAAAACCCATCAATATGCTGCCTACAAGAAACTCATTTTAGACCCGAAGACACCTCCAGATTTAAAGGGAGGGGGTGGAAAACAATGTACCAGGCTAATGGACATCAGAAGAAAGCTGGGGTGGCAATCCTTAGATCAGATCAATTAGATTTTAAGCCAAAGACTATAATAAGAGATGAGGAAGGACACTATATCATACTCAAAGGGTCTGTCCAACAAGAAGACCTAACAGTCTTAAATATCTACGCCCCTAACATGGGAGCAGCCAACTATATAAACCAATTAATAACAAAATCAAAGAAATACATCGACAGTAATACAATAATAGCAAGGGACTTTAACACTCTCCTCACTGAAATGGACAGGTCATCTAAGCAAAAGATCAATAAGGAAATAAAGGCCTTAAATGACACACTGGACCAGATGGACATCACAGATATCTTCAGAACATTCCATCCCAAAGCAACTGAATATATATTATTCTCTAGTACACATGGAACATTCTCCAGAATAGACCACATCCTGGGTCATAAATCAGGTCTCAACCGGTACCAAAAGACTGAGATCATTCCCTGCATATTTTCAGACCACAATGCTCTGAAGCTAGAACTCAATCACAAGAGGAAATTTGGAAAGAACGCAAATACATGGAGACTAAACAGCATCCTTCTAAAAAATGAATGGGTCAACCAGGAAATTAAAAAAGAATTGAAAAAATTCATGGAAACAAATGATAATGAAAACACAACGGTTCAAAATTTGTGGGACACAACAAAGGCAGTCCTGAGAGGAAAATATATAGTGGTGCAAGCCTTTCTCAAGAAACAAGAAAGGTCTCAAATACACAACCTAACCCTACACCTAAAGGAGCTGGAGAGAGAACAACAAAGAAAACCTAAACCCAGCAGGAGAAGAGAAATCATAAAGATCAGAGCAGAAATCAATGAAATAGAAACTAAAAAAACAATAGAACAAATCAACAAAACTAGGAGCTGGTTCTTCGAAAGAATTAATAAGATTGACAAGCCCCTGGCCAGACTTATCAAAAAGAAAAGAGAAAGGACCCAAATAAATAAAATCATGAATGAAAGAGGAGAGATGACAACCAACACCAAAGAAATACAAACAATTATAAGAACATACTACGAGCAACTCTACGCCAACAAATTTGACAATCTGGAAGAAATGGATACATTTCTAGAGACGTATAAACTACCACAACTGAACCAGGAAGAAATAGATAACCTGAACAGACCCATAACCAGTAAGGAGATTGAAACAGTCATCAAAAATCTCCAAACAAACAAAAGTCCAGGACCAGACGGCTTCCCAGGGGAATTCTACCAAACATTTAAAGAAGAATTAATTCCTGTTCTCCTGAAACTGTTCCAAAAAATCGAAATGGAAGGAAAATTTCCAAACTCATTCTATGAGGCCAGCATCACCTTGATCCCAAAACCAGACAAGGATCCCACCAAAAAAGAGAATTACAGACCAATATCCTTGATGAACACAGATGTGAAAATTCTCACCAAAATACTGGCCAATAGGATCCAACAATACTTTGAAAGGATTATTCACCACGACCAAGTGGGATTTATTCCAGGGCTGCAAGGTTGGTTCAACATCCACAAATCAATCAATGTGATACAATACATTAATAAAAGAAAGAGTAAGAACCATATGATACTCTCAATAGATGCTGAAAAAGCATTTGACAAAGTGCAGCATCCCTTCCTGATTAAAACTCTTCAAAGTGTAGGGATAAAAGGCACATACTTCAATATTATCAAAGCCATCTATGAAAAACCCACCGCAAATATCATTCTCAATGGAGAAAAACTGAAAGCTTTTCCGCTAAGGTCAGGAACACGGCAGGGATGTCCGTTATCACCACTGCTGTTCAACATAGTACTAGAAGTCCTAGCCTCAGCAATCAGACAACAAAAAGAAATTAAAGGCATCCAAATTGGCAAAGAAGAAGTCAAACTATCACTCTTTGCAAATGATATGATACTATATGTGGAAAACCCAAAAGGCTCCACTCCAAAACTGCTAGAACTTATCCAGGAATTCAGTAAAGTGTCAGGATATAAAGTCAATGCACAGAAACCAGTCGCATTTCTTTACACTAACAACAAGACAGAAGAAAGAGAAATTGAGGAGTCAGTCCCATTTACAGTTGCATCCAAAACCATAAGGTACCTAGGAATAAATCTAACCAAAGAGGCAAAGAATCTATACTCAGAAAACTATAAAGTACTCATGAAAGAAATTGAGGAAGACACAAAGAAATGGAAAATCCATGCTCATGGATTGGAAGAACAAATATTGTGAAAATGTCTATTCTACCTAAAGCAATCTACACATTTAATGCAATCCCTATCAAAATCCCATCCATTTTTTTTAAAGAAATAGAACAAATAATCCTAAAATTTATATGGAACCAGAAAAGACATCGAATAGCCAAAGGAATATTGAAAAAGAAAGCCAAAGTCGGTGGCATCACAATTCCAGACTTCAAGCTCTATTACAAAGCTGTCCTTACCAAGACAGTATGGTACTGGCACAAAAACAGACATATAGACCAATGGAACAGAATAGAGAGCCCAGAAATAGACCCTCAACTCTATGGTCAACCAATCTTCGACAAAGCAGGAAAGAATATCCAATGGAAAAAAGACAGGCTCTTCAACAAATGGTGCTGGGAAAATTGGACAGCCACATGCAGAAAAATGAAATTGGACTATTTCCTTACACCACACACGAAAATAGACTCAAAATGGATGAAGGACCTCAATGTGAGAAAGGAATCTATCAAAAGCCTTGAGGAGAATGCAGGCAGCAACCTCTTTGACCTCAACCGCAGCAACTTCTTCCTAGGAACATCGCCAAAGGCAATGGGAGCAAGGGCAAAAATGAACTATTGGGACTTCATCAAGATCAAAAGCTTTTGCACAGCAAAGGAAACAGTCAACAAAACCAAAAGACAACTGACAGAATGGGAGAAGATATTGGCAAACGACATATCAGATAAAGGGCTAGTATCCAAAATCTATAAAGAGCTTATCAAACTCAATACCCAAAGAACACATAATCCAGTCAAGAAATGGGCAGAGGACATGAACAGACATTTCTGCAAAGAAGACATCCAGATGGCCAACAGACACATGAAAAAATGCTCCACATCACTCAGCATCAGGGAAATACAAATCAAAACCACAATGAGATACCACCTCACACCAGTCAGAATGGCTAAAATGAACAAGTCAAGAAATGACAGATGCTGGCGAGGATGCGGAGAGAGGGGAACCCTCCTACACTGCTGGTGGGAATGCAAGCTGGTGCAACCACTCTGGAAAACAGTGTGGAGGTTCCTCAAAAAACTGAAAATAGAGCTACCCTACGACCCAGCAATTGCACTCCTGGGTATATATCCTAAAGATACAAACGTGGTACTCCAAAGGGGCACGTGCACCCGAATGTTTATAGCAGCAATGTCCATAATAGCCAAACTGTGGAAAGAGCCTAGATGTCCATCAACAGATGAATGGATAAAGAAGAAGTGGTATATATACACAATGGAATACTATGCAGCCATCAAAAGACATGAAATCTTGCCATTTGCGACGACGTGGATGGAACTAGAGGATATCATGCTTAGCGAAATAAGTCAATCAGAGAAAGACAACTATCATATGATCTCTTTGATATGAGGACGTGGAGATGCAAGGCGGGGGGGTTGGGGGGAGGTAGGAAAAGAAAAAATGAAAGGATGGGATTGGGAGGGAGACACACCATAAAAGACTCAATCTCAAGAAACAGACTGAGGGTTGCTGGGGGGAGGGGGGGCCGGGAGAGGGTGGTGGGGAAATGGACATTGGGGAGGGTATGTGCTATGATGAGTGCTGTGAAGTGTGTAGACCTGGCGATTCACAGACCTGTACCCCTGGGGATAAAAATACATTATATGTTTATTAAAATAAAAAAATTAAAAAAATGAGTCAATCGGAGAAAGACAACTACCATATGATCTCCCTGATATGAGGAAGTGGAGATGCAATGGGGAGGGGCTTGGGGGGTAGGAAAGGAATAAATGAAACAGGATGGGATCGGGAGGGAAACAAACCATAAGAGACTCTTAATGTCACAAAACAAACTGAGGGGGACGTGGGGGAGAGGGGTGGGGAGAGGGTGGTTGGATTATGGACATTGGGGAGGGTATGTGCTATGGTGAGTACTGTGAAGTGTGTAAACCTGGCAATTCACAGACCTGTACCCCTGGGGCTAATAATATATGTTTATAAAAAAATAAAAATTTTTTCTAAAAAAGGGACATTTGGGGCAGCTGGGTGGCTCAGTCATTGGCCGTCTGCCTTCAGCTCAGGTCATGATCCCAGGGTCCTGGGATCGAGCCTTACATCAGTCTCTACTCAGTGGGGAGCCTGCTTCTCTCTCTCGCTCTCCCCCTGCTTGTGTTCCCTCTCTCACTGTGTCTCTCTCTCTGTCAAATAAATAAAATCTTAAAAAAAAAGGGGGGGGGACATTTGAAGACAGACAAAGACAAGCAAATAGGGGAGATAATGTGAAGAGACAGGGAGGGGACAGCCCTTGGCAAGCCTGAGAGAGAGGCCTGGAGCAGACTCTTCACTCACAGCCCTTAGAAGGAGCCAATCCTACGAACCCCTTGGTCTTGGACCTCTAGCTTCCAGAAGTGTGAGACAATAAATTTCTCTTGTTTAAACCACCCACTTTGGGGCATTTTGTTATAGCAGCACTTGCAAACTAATACACTTTTCTGTGATGGAATATATACCTTTACAGTTGTGATTATACTAATTATTATAACGTGTATTCATTAAACGTGATGTCATCACAATTTATTTAGCTTTTCCCCCACTTGGGGCACTTAGGATGTTTTCAGTGTTACAATATTATAGCTAGTGCGGAAATAACTTACTTTTTAGGATAAATTCTCAGGAGTGGGATTTCTGGGGTCAGGGAATATGGATATTTTTGTAACTTGATGTGCGTTTGTTTTCTTGAAGGGCCACTCTGGTGGTCCATGTCTGAAACATGGTTCTAGCAAATCAAAGTCCTGGGTAATTACCTGTCTCTGTTCTGGGTCTCTCTAGGGCTTCACGCACTTGGTAATGCCCTCTGCCCTCTAGGAGCATCATCGTTTCTGTTATAGTGTTCAGTGAAAAAGTCTGCGAGGTGCTAGCAAACACTAGCGGTTCTCAGAATCTTAGGACGTCAGTAATAACAAAAACAGTTTCCTTCAATGTTTTCATCTCACTAAATGTCCAGCGTGTTGCCTTCAAAGGTGACTCGGAGAGAACCCACTGGCCTGCCCAGGAACAGCACCTGCATCAGCTGATAAGTGTGGGCCCTGTTGGCTTTCTGCACACTGACGTCAGCAGAATGCCCTGTCCTGTTCTTAGCACCACCTTGCCCAGTAGCACCCAGCTGTGGGTGATTCCCAACTCAGGTTTCACAATGTCCCTGGGAAGGCAGTTGAGTACAAGTAGCAGCCCGGGGCTGGGGAGGGTGAAGAAGCTCTGACTTCAAGAGCTAGTTTCCAGTAAAATCTGGACACAGACAAAGGGTGTTGCTCCTCGCCTTCTGACTTCTCCATTCAGCATCATGTCCTTCTTCGGGGGCTCTTGTTACCCCCTCTCCCCTTGTATCCTCTACCCCCCAAAAATCTGCTGAGAGTGAACTTTTACACAGAGGAACAAGTGATCTGTGCCTAATAATATCACTTACCCCCTAACCCGCCAAAATGGAAGCCCCACCGGAGCTGTTGTTTTTTGACTGCTGTAACAGTACCTGGCATGTAGTAAGTGCTCAATAAACATTTGCTGACTAGAGGAATAAACTTCATCCTTTAAAGTCAATACCATTGGAGTGCCTGGGTGGCTCAGTGATTAAGTGACTGCCTTCAGCTCAGGTCAGGATCCTAGGGTCCTGGGATTGAGCCCCGCATCAGACTCCCTGCCGAGGGAGTCTGCTTCTCCCTCTCCTCTGCCGCTCCCCCTGCTTTTCCATTCTCTCTCTCTGTCAAATAAAGAAATGAAAATGCTTTATAAATAAATAAATAATGTCAATATTATTATTTTGGATTATTAGAAGCACTTACTATAGTAGAAATATTTGAAATGGAGAAAAATGTAGAGAAGAAATTAAAATCACCCACAAAAAAGTCACCCATAAGTCTAGAATCCCTTATTCCAAATAATGTTAATGTTTAATATTTTTTCCGGTAACTTTGGACGTCCAAATTTATGTACTTGCTATAGTGAAAGTGCTTTAAAATAGTGTAAGGTGGAGGCACCTGGGTGGCTCAGTTATTAAGGGTCTGCCTTTGGCTCAGGTCATGATCCCACGGTCCTGGTATAGAGCCCTGCATCGGGCTCCTTGCTTGGCAGGAGGCCTGCTTCTCCTTCTCCCATTCCCCCTGCTTGTATTCCCTCTCTTGCTGCCTCTCTCTCTTTCTGTTGAATAAGTAAATAAAATCTTAAAAAAATAAAATAGTGTAAGGTGATTAAAAAATAATAATTTATAATTTCCTAAACATGGTCCTTTGGGTAGTCCAGAGTATTCTCTCCTCCATCCATTTCTGTGCCCAGTGGCCATCTGCTTTTGTTTATATCCTTGGCAAAGGGGATAGAATTATCTTAGGGTATGACAAAATTGGCAAGACCTAATTAATTTTTTAAAAGTAAGTCCACGTCTGGCAGTTCCTTTGGGCTGGGGCTGGGGGAGAGGGAAGCTTCAGGGAGGTAGAGAGTAACGGGCAATATCACAAAATCAAATAAACAACTGTAACGTGTTTGGTGTTGCAACTCCGAAATGGCTGGAAATGATCACAGCCTGAAGGCAGTGATATCGTCCTGTGATATCGTGTGTGGTGAGGGCAGCTCTTCTTGCAAACCAGTCCCAGGGACCCTGCCCTTTGCGTCCTGGGCCTCTTCATTCTACAGTCCTCTCAAAAGATCTCTCTCTCTCTCTCGAGTTGATGGCTTGTTTTAAATCCATCTAATTTAAAACTTTATGTTTTAAGTCTTCCCACAGTAGTGCTATTATGAGAACAACAGAACCAGAAGAGAAGCGTTGGTATCATCTATAGGACCTCCCTTATTTGCCCGGTTTGCTCAGGGTCAACAACAGAGTGTTGACAGCCTAAGACTGGAGCAAAAATTCTGTTATATCTTTCCATTTTTTCACACCAACCCTCCTAGTTGCTCCTTGTTCTGGGTTGAATTATGTTCCCTCTCCAGGATCACAGAATGTGACTTTATTTGGAAATAGGTTATTGCAGGTGTAATTAGTTGTGAAGTAGAGCGGGCCTCCAATCCAGTGTGACTCACGTTCTTATTAAAAGGGGAATTTTGGACACGGACAGGTGCACAGGGAGAGTGCACAGGGAGATGAGGCAGAGAGTAAGAGGATGTACCTATAAGTCAAGGAATGCCTGAGATTGCCAGTAAACCACTATGAGCTGGGGAGAGGCATGAAACAGATTCCCCCTCCCAACCCTGAGAGGGAATCAACCCTGTGGATACATTGATCGCGGACTTCTGGCCTCTGGAATTCTGGGACAATACGATTCTGTTGTTTAAGCAACCCAGTTCTTGTTACTTTGTACCACAGCCCTAGTAAACTAGTACACTCCCCCTAGTAGGACCTCAAGAAGTCATAGACTCTGGGGAGACTAATGCTCTCCCAAGGGCTTAGAGTCTCTTTGGTGATTCTGGCTTCCTTTTTCCTCTCTTTGGAGAGTGGTAGTACTAATTCCAAGCATATATCAATAGTTTGGATTATTAAAGTCGTGAATATGCAGGTTAAGGTAAAATATGAAAATGTGTGATAAAAAAAAACTTGATGCATCCAGTATACCATCAGATTATATCCATGCAAATTACACCTATATATTCAAGGGACCTTATGCAAATTGTATTTATCATTTGTATGCCTATGTATATATACACATAGAGACTGTCTGTATTTATGCTTATGTACAAAGAAGAGGATTAGGAATATAAAAGACATAGATAAACTCCTTCATCCAACCAATGTGCAGAGTGCACATTCCTCTCATTCTCACATGGAACAGTCACCAAGAGAGGTTGATTTTAAGTCAATTATCTAAGTTTCTACGCTAGAAAACTAGAAGTGAGGGCACCTGAGTGGCTCAGCTGTGAAGCATCTACCTTCGGCTCAGGTCATGATCCCAGGGTCCTGGGATCGAGCCCCACATTGGGCTCCCTGTTCAGCAGGAAGCCTGCTTCTCCCTCTCCCACTCCCTCTGCTTATGTTCCCTCTCTGGCTGTCTCTCTCTGTCCAATAAATAAAATCTTTTAAAAATAAAAAAAAAAACTAGAAATGGAAGAGCAAATCTGAAGTAAGTAGAAGAAAAGAAATAATAAAAATTTGAGCAGAACCCAATGAAATAGGGGTGCCCGAGTATCTCAGTCCATTAAGCATCTGCCTTCAGCTCAGGTCATGGTCCCAGAGCCCCGGCATTGAGCCCCACATCACGATCCCTGCTCAGCAGAGTCTGGTTCTCTCCCTCTGGCCCTCTCCGCACTTGGGCTCTCTCTCTCACTCTCTCTCAAATAACTAAATAAAATCTTTTTTTAAAAAAAAGAAACCAATGAAATATAAAACAGGAAATCCATAGAGAAAATCAACAAAACTGAAAGCTGGTTCTTTGAAAAGATTGATATAACTCTAGCCAGGATAATTAAGAAAAAAAGAGTGGTGACACAAATTACTAATATCAGGAATTAAAGAGCGGATATCATTGCAGATCCATGGATATTAAAAAGATAGTAAAGGAATACTATGAGCAACTCTCTGTTCACAAATTTGATAACCTACATGAAATGGACCAATTCCTTGAAAGACACAATCTGCCAAGACTCACAGCACAAGATAGATGATCTGAAAGGGCCTTTATCTGCTAAAGAAGCTGACTCAACAGTATATAGCCTTCCAAAACAGAAAGTGCCAAGCGCACATGGGTTCACTGGTGAATTCTACCAAATATTTAAGGAGGAAAAGCATATCCATTCTCTCCAATCTCTTTCAGAAGATAGAACCAGAGAATATACTTCCTAACTCATTCTGTGAGTCCAGCATTGCCCTCATACCAAAACCTGACAAACTACAGACCAATATTTCTCATGAACACAGATGTAAAAATTCTCAACAAAATATTAGCAAATTAAATCTGACAGTGTATAAAAAGAATTATACAACATGACCCAATGAGATTTATCTCAGGTATGCAAGACTGGTTCAACATTTGAAAATTAATTAATGTAATCTATCACATCAACAGATTAATGAAGAAAAGCCACATGATCATATCCATAGATGCAGAAAAACCATTTGATAAACTCCAGCAGCCCTTCATGATGAAAATTCTTGGTAAACGTGGACTAGAGGGGAGCTTTCTCAACTTCATGAAGAGTATCTGTAAAACAACGTATAGGTCATATTATACTTAATGGTGAGAAACTCAAAGCTTTCCCACAAGAATAGGAAGAAGGCAAGGATGTTCCTTCTCATCACTGCTTTTTAACGTTGTACTTGGAATTCTAGCTAATGCAATAAGACAAGGAAAGGAAATAAAAGGTATACAGATTTGGAAGAAAGAAAGAAAACTGTCTTTGTTAACAGATGACATGATCATTTTCATAGAAAAATTTTTTTAAAACCCAAAAGCTCCTGTAACAAATAAGCAATTATGGCAAGGTTTCAGGATGCAAGGTTAAGATACAGTGATCAGCCACTTTCCTATATATACCAGCAATGAACAAGTGACATTTGAAATTAAAAAACATAATACCATTTATATTAGTACTGAAAAAAATGAAACAGACACAAATCTAACAAAGTAGGTACAAGATTTTATATATATGTGTGTGTGTGTGTGTGTATACATATATATGTGTGTGTATATATATATGGAAAACTATAAAACTCCGATGAAAAATATCAAAGAACTAAATAAATGGAGAGAGATTTCATGTTATTGGATAGGAAGAGCCAATAGTGTCAAATTGTCATTTCTTCCCAAGTTCATCTGTAGATTCAGTATGACCCATCCCCCCCAAATCCCAGTAAGTTGTTTTATGACTATTGACAAACATATCCTAAAGTTTATTTGGAAAGGAAACGACCTAGAATAGCCAACACAATATTGGAAGAGGACAAAGTTAGAGGAATTAATACTACCCAACTTCAAGGCAGAGATTGTCAGACTGGATTTTTTTTTAAAGATTCAGTTTGGGGTGCCTGAGGGGCACAGTCAGTTGAGCGTCTGATTCTTGGTTTCATCTCAGGTGGTGATCTCAGGGTCCTGGGATAGAGTCCTGCATTGGGCTCCATGCTCAGTGCAGAGTCTGCTTGAGATTCTCTTTGTCCCTCTCCCTCTGCCCCTACCTCCCACACTCACTCTCTTTCTGAAATAAATAAATATTTTAAAAAGATTTAATTACATGCTAACTACAAGGACATCCTTTAATTTTTTAAAAAGATTTTATTTATTTGTCAGGGAGAGAGACGGGGAGAAAAAGCACAGGCAGGGGGAGCGGCAAGCAGAGAGAGAAGCAGGCTCCCCATTGAGCAAGGAGCCTGATGTGGGACTCGATCCCAAGACCCTGGGATCATGACCCGAACTGAAGGCAGATGCCCAACTGACTGAGCCAGCCAGGCATCCCAAGAGACATACTTTAGATTCAAAAGCACAAATGGGCTGACGGTAAAAGGATGGGGAAAAATACACATGCAAAGAGTAACCATACATGAACTGAAGTGGCTATACTAATATCAGACAAAATAGGTTTTAAGACAAAAATATTATTAAACACAAAAAGGGAAATTTCATAATCACAAAAGGGTGTAGTAGGTATGACACTTCTAAGCACATACTCACCCAACAGAACCCTGCAATTTAAGAAGCAGAACTGACAGAATCAAAAGAGGAAAGGGAGGGGCGCCTGGGTGGCTCAGTGGGTTGGGCCTCTGCCCTCTGCTCAGGTCCTGATCTCAGGGTCCTGGGATCAAGCTCCGCAGCATCGGCTCTCTGCTCAGCAGGGAGCCTGCTTCCTCCCTTCTCTCTGCCTGCCTCTCTGCCGCCTTGTGATCTCTGTCAAATAAATAAATAAAATCTTAAAAAAAAAAAGATGAAAGGGATTACCAGGAGTAGATATAAGGATGAGAGGAGAGATGACCTTAGGTATCTGGTTTGTATAACTTGATGAATGATGGGGTAGCCATAATCCAAGATGGCTCACAGTGACTTTTGCCTCCTGACATCAATGTCCTTCCTTTCTTTTTTTCTTTTTTAATTTTATTTATTTCTTTGACAGAGAGACAGCGAGAGAGGGAACACAAGCAGGGGAGTAGGAGAGGAAGAAGCAGGCTCCCCACTGAGCAGGGAGCCTGATGTGGGGCTCGATCCCATGACCCTGGGATCATGACCTGAGCCAAAAGCAGATGCTTAACCACTGACCCACCCAGGTGCCCCTCAATGTCCTTCCTTATTTTTTTAGACATTTTTATTAACATATAATATATTATTTGCCCCAGGGGTACAAGTCTGTGAATCGTCAGACTTACACATTTCGCAGCACTCACCATAGCACATACCCTCCCCAATGTCCATAACCCAACTACCCTCTCCATACCGCACCTCCCCCCAGCAACCCTCAGTTTGTTTTGTGAGATTAAGAGTCTCTTATGGTTTGTCTCCCTCCCGATCCCATCTTGTTTCATTTTTTCCTTCCCTACCCCCCAAGCCCCCCACTCTGCCTCTCAAATTCCTCATATCAGGGAGATCATATGATAATTGTCTTTCTCTGATTGAATGTCCTTCCTTATTGAGTAGTGCTAATCTTATGTATCCAGTAGGATACCATAGAAATGACAAAGGGTGGCTTCTGAGGCTAGATCATCCCTGCTCGGCAGGGAGCTGGTTACGGGGCTCCATCCCAGGACCCCGAGATCATGACTTGAGCCCAAGGCAGACGCTTAGCCGACTGAGCCACCCAGGCACCCTGTCATTTTTATTAGTTAGGATGCGTATTTTGGTCTCATTTATTTGGTACTTGTAAATTACATTTGTTTTATGAGTTTTTAAAAATTGAGATGTGTGAATGTGCTCTTACTTTAACCCCTTCTTGGGAATAAGCACCCACCTCTTGATTAAATTGAATTAAGTGTTCCCTTGTGCGTAAAACTAGTGCTGTATAAAACCAGTTAAATAGGGGCGCCTGGGTGGCTCAGTGGGTTGGGCCCGCATTGGGCTCTCTGCTCCGCGGAGAGCCTGCTTGCCTCTCTGTCTGCCTGCCTCACTGCCTATTTGTGATCTCTCTCTCTCCGTCGAATAAATAGAATAAAAAAAAAATCTTAAAACCAGTTAAATAAATATGGCCCCTGCTCTCAGAAATGCACAAACGTGAAAAGAACTAGAGATATATACACTTTCCCAGAGTCCACACTTTGGCACAAGCACAAGAAGCCAAGAATACATTGATCAAATATGCACAAGACACATAAGCATTGCAGTTAATCATTTTCATGTTAGGGCTCACTGACATCTAAGTGGGAACGTAATGGTAGTTAAAAAAAATGAGTAGAGAAGTAAAAATCTATAACTTTTGTGAGCAAATTTATCAGTCACTTTGACAGATTGGTCATACACAAAATCTCTTGAGAAAATACTGATGTATGTTCATGGGTATGCTTATAACTCTTAGTTTATTTATTTTTTAAGACAGGAGACAGGGTTCCTGGGAGAGAGTTGGCATTCACATGCCTTGTAGCTGTGGATTGTTGTCCTGAAGTCAGGCAATATTCCATCACCATCTCTGCACTCCCCGTGCCCCGGTGTGCAGGAAACTTAGCAGGATCAGTCTCTGGTCATTCTCTTTCTGTTCTCTTCTCGCCGTCTGCGTTCCTCGGTAACCCCTCGTTTTTCCCCGCTCTGATTTGCTGGAACTTTCCTCTGCCTCTCAAGCCACATGATTCTCCTTTGGGTGGCCAGGGGTGGGGGAATGGATCCGTTCTGTGGCACATGCAATAAGGTGCAACACCGAAGTCACTGAGCGGGATATTTCTCAATATTTGCTCTGGCAGATGTAGGGAACCAGAGCTGCTCCTGTGTTCTAGGGGACTGAAATCAGTTTGTAAAGAGAAGGGAAGGAATCTGCCTGGCCTCAGGTCTGGAGGGTAGGAGGTTTTGCCAGACAGTGAGTCCAGACTTCCTTTGCTTGTCTGGTTGGCAAATGGACTCCTTCAAGTTGCAACACAAGGGTCAACAAAGTCCTCTCTGCTCCTCTGGGCGCATCCTGAATCTTCTGCAGGCTTCCATGGCGCTGGTTATCTGTCTAGGAGCCTCTTTGTTTATCTATCCCCAGTGCCTATCACAGCGCTTGACACGTCAAGGGCGCTCAGCAAATGTTAACAGAACAAAAGCCAACCGGAGAGGGTTGGCTCTGCCTTCCTTTTGTCATTTGATAATTGGCCAGCAAACCCAATGGCCTAATTAACCAGGGGCTCGGGAGGTCACTTTAGTCACAAAAGTTAATGATTTTTATTGCTTTATTGATTCTTTAACTGTCACTTAAGTACCATGAAGACAGGGTGGGATGTTTTAGTGGCTACGAGGCAGTATAGCCTGGTGGGTAAGAATGCTACCGTGGCCTAAGTTTTGACTCTGCTGTTCAGTCCCTTTGGCATGTTCCTTAACCTTTCTGTGCTTGGGTTCTATGGTGTGTAATAGTACCTGTCTCCTGTTGTGAGAATTGGAGGAGCTAACATTTTTTTAAAAAGATTTATTTATTCATTTATTTATTTGACAGACAGAGATCACAAGTAGGCAGAGAGGCGGGGTGGGGTGGGGTGGGGTGGGGGGTGGGGAAGCAGGCTCCCCGCTGAGCAGAGAGCCCGATGTGGGGCTTGATCCCAGGACCCTGGGATCATGACCTGGGCCGAAGGCAGAGGCTTAACGCACTGAGCCACCCAGGCGCCCCAAGCTTAGAGATTTATAAGATTCTTTGGATATCTTTTTAAAACACACACAGAGATAATACATGGTTTTATAAAAATGAGATCATATTCCAAATTTTGAAAAAAGCGCTGTGGCCCAAGTTGGTCCCTTTCCTTTCTGTTCCCTCCTCCACGACCCCGGTTCAGGTCCTTATTCATTTCTGTGACAGCTTCTTAAACTTCTTAACCAGCTCCCTGCCTGCCACCCTCCTTGCAGTTTTCCTCTCTCCAAAACATCCTCCTCCTCACTGCCGCTGCTCAGGTTAATTTTAATAAAACACTCTTCAGATTATGACCTGTTCATGCTCAAAAACCTATAGCTCCCATGGCCCTTGAGTATCGAGTCCCAACTCCTGGCAATGAAGGCTCCCTAAACCGGCCCAAACCTGGCAGGTTTGGCAGGCATCTCCCCAGTGCCCACTGTGTGCCAGCCTCAGGCTTGGCTCAGGGATGGAGGTTCAGCAATGAATAAGCCGTAGTCTCCTCCACCATCTAGAGGGAGGTCAGACGGATTAACAGCCATTTTCTTTTTCTTTCTTTCTTTTTTTTTTTTTTTAAGATTTTATTTATTTATTTGACAGACAGAGATCACAAGTAGGCAGAGAGGCAGGCAGAGAGAGAGAGGAGGAAGCAGGCTCCCTGCAAAGCAGAGAGCCCGATGAGGGGCACGATCCCAGGACCCTGGGATCATGACCTGAGCCGAAGGCAGAGGCTTTAACCCACTGAGCCACCCAGGCACCCCACTTTGTTTTTTTTTTTAAGGGAGAGAGAGAAAGAGACAAGTGGAGGGGGCAGAGGGAGAGAGAGAATCTTAAGCAGGATCATAACCTGAGCTGAAGGTAGATGCTTAACCGAAGGCAGATGCCCTCAACGCACCACATTGTTTTCTCTTTTATAATTTAATTTTATTTTTTCAGTGTTCCAAGATTCATTGTTTATGCAACACTGGCCTGCCCCGACTCAGATCAGTGGTCTTCCAGTCTGCTCTCCCCCTGAGCAGGACTCTGCGGGACACCCAGGGTGTAGGTTCCTGTCAAAACCACGTTTGACCCTGGACCCAGCGCTGAGGGTCAGTGTTTTCTCTTTTTTGAACAGTAGTTCGCCCTTTGCTTTCTCTTCTCCCTTCACAGACTTCATCACTCTGAACACCAAGTCCACTCAGGGCAGGGTGTCTGAGAGTCATCTGTAAATGTTCCCCATTCTGTGCTCAGTCAGGATTTGCTGAATGGAAGGATTGACAGATACATATTGCTTTTTTACTCCCTTTGGGATGCCTTGTGGAACAAGGGGGACCTGGATATATTTTTGTGGAAGGCTGTGGAGGAAAGTCTTTCAAAAGTCCAAGTGATGACTTAACTTCTCCACAAACTGTCTAGGGCAGATTGCCTTTTCTAAAACAGGTCACAACAATATTTCCGGTCCCACATACTCTTCCAGAACCTTCCCACTGCCCCTTTAAGACGGAGAGTCTTTATCCCCACGCTGGGAGCGTGGGCAGTCCTTTGCAATTGTCTGGATGAAGAGATTCAGGGCTGGCTACATAATTTGTAGGGTCCAGTGCAAAATAAAAATGTGGGACCCTTTGTGTAAATATTATTAGGAATTTCAAGATGGTGACAGCAGAGTATTAAACCAAGTATAGGATGTTCTAAGCGAGGGGTGCTGGGTGACTGCACAGGTCACATCCTGTGAGGCTAGCCCTGAAGAGAATGTGGCAAAAGGGACAAAATGGCTTCTAGGGCCTGTCATAAAAGGCCATGCAGCTTCCCCCTGGCTCTTGGAGAATGCTCCCTCTTGGACTGCAGTCACAGTAATGTGAGGAATCCCAGGCTACATGAGAAAACCATGTGTGGGTGTTCTGGCTGTTAGCACCAGCTGCAGTCCCAGCTGACAGCCCATATCACCTGCCGAAGGCTGGTGAATGCGGGTTCATGATTCCAACCCTAGCCTTTGAATCACCTCCAGCCTTTGGATCTTCCTGCTCAGTTCTTACTCTTACAAAGGAGAGATAACCCATCTCCACTGGGCCTTTCCAAATTCCTGACATGACACAGAATGACACAGATTCCATGAGCATAGTAAATAGTTCTCTTATGCCTCTAAGTTGGCCGGGGAGCAGGGGATTGGATTCATTACTCAGCAAAAGATAGTACCTTCCATGACTCGAGCTCATCTTGGCCTCTCTTTTTCTGAGTAGGGAAATTTTTTGAATTGCAAAATGTATTGCAGTTTTGGTTCAAAACATGCAGTTTATCTATTCCCAATATTTGAAAAATTTACATTTATTTGTGTTGATTTGTATTGTCGGTCTCTCTAGGCTGTCAACTGCCTGGAATGATGTTTTTGACAATATAATGGCATGGCATTTAGGAGGTGCTCAATAACTAATTGTTGGATAAATAACATTAGTTCTTGTTGGTGAATCTGTGTTCTGAGAAAGATGACAGGGACCTTATATTTTCCATATCTTGCATAAGGTACAAGACGGCATAAGGGGCATTAAAAAGAAAAGTTTCCAACTATGTGTAATTTCTGATCAATCAATCAACTACACAAGTCAGGAAGGAGTAAGTAAGGTAGCTAAGTTAGAGCCCAATGAAAATTTGATGGGTTTATTTAATTTTAGTCTAATGTATGTTCTTTCCATTTTTGTAGAAAAGATTAGGAACCAATGCTCTGACCTCACTTTTGCCTTAGTTGGAAGTATAAAATCTTGTGGTTATTCCACCTTCTTCCGGGAACCCTTGGACAGACATTATGCATATGGTGAAAGGTTACACGGGCAGGAGCCCTTTTCTGAAGAAACCCCTGAATGTTTAGCTAAAGTAAAGATCACCAGTAGCCGATGGCCAAAGAATGGAAAAGGAAAGTACTTGCCATTGGTGTGTTCAAGAGAAATTTCCTGAAAGGTAAGATCACAACTCTCATTCAGACATAAAGTGGACACATGCTAAACATCTTATTTAACTCAGTAATCACTGAGGGACTCAGGCAGCTGTTACAACAGGTTCAAAAGAAAATCTGAAGAACACACCCCGGATAGGTCGGGAATAATGAAATGAGTGTGCGAAGGAGGCAAAATTGATTGCTTGCCAGGAGGGAAGGGAAAATCAGTTGAACCGTTACCAGACAGGATAGAATTTGCATGTCTATAGGCAAAGCTTTTTTTTTTTTTTCATGGCTATTGAACAGCTACAGTTTGGTGTTGCAAAATAACATGGTTTTCTGCTGAAGCCCAAACAGAAGGGCATTGCTGTCATTTAAACTGGGAAAGCTGGGTGCTCAACGGTCTTAGAGATTTGTGCGTTTGGGAAAATGTAGTGAGGGGCTCGCCCTGAGGAGAAATAGTATGCGCTGCCTCTTCTGATTTAGCAGGCTCGCAATGAAGCCTGTGCATCTGCATTTTTTAATAATTCTCTGAGGCACCCCGTTTGAGAACCAGTATATTCATGTAAATTAGTTTTCCATCCTAACTAAACGAAAACCTAATGTGAGATGAATTCAGATACTCACCTAAGTTTTTTCTTTAAAAAAATAAACATTCCTCTTGGTTTTGGGGACATTCTATGGCATTTGGGGGCAGAGGGTTTACTTTCCCAATTCTGTTCTTAACTCTGAGTGGTTTCATGCAGCCGTCCCTATCAGGAAGACAGCCCTTCAGGTGTGTGAATCCACAGGTAACCCCTGCATATTCCCTGCACGATCTCCTGGCCCCTCTCCCTCTTAGAATATCCTGTGCTGGGCTCCAGACTCCAGGCTCAAGCTCAGGTGACAGGGACTTTCGGACAGTTAAGCCTGCAGCGAAAGCAGAGATGGCCAGCAGGGGGCAGCGCAGGCTCAGGCCGGGGTGTCTACGCCATCTTCCCTTTCCTCAGCCTGAGCGTTTCCCAGCTCACCTGAGCATGGGTGACTATTTCTCTGATCACAGGTGTGATAGAAAACACACAGTTCAGTTTAGTTCAGTATTCCTTGAACTCTGCATACTATGTAAATGACTTCAGGAAGTCCCTCAACGTCTCTGTGTCCAAGTGTCCTTGTTTGCAGAATAGGGATGTTTGCACGCATCTCCCAGGATTAAATCAAGTAAATATGGGTAAAACACTTGAAGCAGTGGTTGGATATATCAATACTATAAAAGTATGAGCTGTTATTACTGTCACTGTTACTGTTTATCAGGCACTGTGGACTCCTAAGTAAATGAGACTTTTTCTTTTTTAAGATTTATTTATTTATTTGAGAGAGAGAAGGTACGCGCTCACACATGCACACAAGTAGGGAGAGGGGCAGAGGGAAAAGAATCTCAAGCAGACCCCCCACTGAACGTGGAGCCCTGCACAGGGCTTGAACTCACGACCCTGAGATCATAACCTGAGCTGAAATCAAGAGTCGGTCCCTTAACTGACTGAGCTACCCACGTGCCTCCTGGACTGTCTTTGAAAGCTCACAGCTCTAAAAGGCAGAGAGGGAAATACATGATATTGCAAAGGAAAAGCTGTGCGTGGGTGTACCTGGGGTATGGAGGGAGGCAGAAGCAACCAAAAAATGGCTTGCCAGAAGAAGGAGTGCTTTTAGGAATAAATAAGACAAAAGGGTTTGGGGCTTGGGGAACAAAGGCAAGGGGCAGCATTCCAAACAAAGGTGGGGGCAGTGAATAGAAAGTAGGCAGGTTTGGGTAGCTTCAGCTTCCATTCCTTCCACTTAGGCCAGCACAAGGAACAAAGGAGGAAGTCAGGGAAAGATAGGGGCAGGGACCAGATCATGACCAGTCTTGGAAATCAGCCTTATGGACTTGCACTTACTGCTCTGGTTCTGGGTTCTCCAAGCAAGGGCATACAACCTCCACTGAGGGGTAGGAAAGACATATTAGCGCTTTAATGTATGAATGTTATCTTTCTGGGAATTTTTTTCTCTGTACCTGGTTTATAATATTAAGTAATATGTTAATACAGTGGTATAATTTTAAATAAATACATTTGGCCCTTGAATGACATGGGGGAGGGTGGAGTACCAAGCCCCTATCCCACTGAAAATCTACGTATAACTTTAGACTTCCCTAACACTTAACTACTAACAACTTACTATTGACTGGAAGCCTTAATGGTAACATAACAGTGCATTAACAAATGTTTTGTATGTTATGCGTATTACATTCTGTATTCTTACAATAAAGTAAGGGAGAGAAAAGAAAATGTTATTAAGGGGTGCCTGGGTGGCTCAGTCGCTAAGCGTCTGCCTTCAGCTCAGGTCATGATCCCGGGATCCTGGGATCGAGCCCTGCATCGGCTATCTGCTGGGCGGGGAGCCTGCTTCTCTCTCTCCCACTCCCCCTGTTTGTGTTCCCTCTCTCACTGTCTCTCTCTGTCAAATAAATAAATAAAATCTTAAAAAAAAGAGAAAATGTTATTAAGAAAATCATAAGGAAGAGAAAATGCATTTACAGTGATGTACTGTATTTATTGAAAAACATCCGCATGTAAGTGGACCTGCACAGTTCAGACCCACGTTCAAGGGTCAGCCGTGTTTGTATATTGGGGTACATGCTAGCTTTATGACTACAGGTCCTGCAGAGCCACCAGAGATGTCTTTTAATCATGGAAGCAATAGTAATAATACTCCAGAACGTCCTAGAAGGCAAGCTAGCCCACTTGAGGCCTTGGCACTGGAGGCGACAAGGCGTGGACTTGAGTGATATGAAGGAGGTGTTTAGTTCCATCAACCAATGAGGAGCAGGTGATCTGTAAGTGGCCAGGTGGCCAAGAGCTTGGGGAACAGAATGTCAAATGCTCAATGAAAAACAAACACTCACAGAACATCAAGTACCCAATGACTATCAGATATTGGTGCAATAAATCTTTTATTACTTTTTTTTATTACAGAGAATTCAGTAAATCCAAGATTAGAAACTTTTCAGTTGTATCTGGACTGTAAGTGACCTTCACTAGATCATGGGAGGAGGATGATTCCTTCTTGCTAGGAAGGAGCCAGACTGCACTTTTGGATGAGAAGATAGGTGGCAGGACCATTGCAGGGAGGAGGGGGAGACAATTTTCCTAGAAGGAAGAGACTTAAGCATATCTATAGGCTCAAGAAAGAGAGGATTAATAATGGGATGAAAAATAGAAACAGGGGCACCTGGGTGGCTCAGCGGGTTAAAGCATCTGCTTTCGGATCAGGTCATGATCCCAGGGTCCTGGGATCAAGCCCCGCATCGGGTTCTCTGCTCAGTGGGAAGCCTGCTTCCTCCTATCTCTCTCTGCCTGCCTCTCTGCCTACTTGTGATCTCTGTCAAATAAATAAATAAAATCTTTAAGAAAAAAAATAGAAACAGCTTCTCCAGCAGCCTCCCCAGAGCCTGGTCCCCTGGCAGTATTACTCCACTTCCTCTCACCAAAGAAACCCCTTCTCTTGTTGTACTGCTTATTTAAAATGGCTAAAAACCTTGACCTTTTTTTTTTTTAAGTTTTATTTTTATTTTATTTATTTTACCTTTTAAGATTTATTTATTTATTTATTTATTTATTTGAGAGAGAGCAAGAGAAATCACAGAGGGAGAGGAAGAGGGAGAAGCAAACTCACCGTTGAGCAGGGAGCCTGACGCAGGGCTCTATCCCAGGACCCTGAGATCATGACCTGAGCCGAAGGCAGATGCTCAACCGACTGAGCCACCCAGGCATCCCTTAAGTTTTATTTTTAAGTAATCTCTACAGCCAGGCTGGGGCTTGAGCCTACAACCCTGAGATCAGGAGTCTCAGGCAGGTGGGCACCCCTAACAAGCATGACTCTTACGCGAATGGTGAAGTGTGTGTCAAAGATTTATTTAGCCCTTTTTGTTTATTTAGCTTAATTTATTTATTTGGATTGTTTATTACTAATGACAGAACAGCAGTATGAGAAAACTGCTCCAGAGGCCTATGGGAGAGACCAAAGTATTTCCAGCTAGTGAAAGACAACACACCAAAAGAAGATGGTCAAGTGAGCTCCCACACTGGCTGCTGTCTTGCAGCAGATGAGCAATAGCCTCGGTTTGCCCAGCACAGTCCTGGTTTTAGCACTGGAAGTTCTTTGTCCTGGGAAGTCCCTCCATCCTCAGGCAAATGGGAACAGTTGGTCACCCAGCCTACAGGACCATAAGCTATAAACTTTAAAGTTATTCTTTCTACTAGACAAGAAATCCCTTCAATCTTTTGTTTCCAAAAAGCATTTGCAGTCGACCAATCCAGAAGAGCATCGAAGTTTATAGAACCTGAGCCCTTATCAAGAGCCAGTGATAAGTCAAACAAGAGGACTCTACCCCTAAAGAATCAGTACTTTTGGTGTGGGCCTGCCTCACAATGCTTCTTAGAACATTGAGGACACACAGTTATCTCTTGTCTCATTTCCAAGTGTTGAATAATTTTTCTTAATACTCTACAAAATAAAACAAAAAGTAGTTTCTATGCATCATCCCCAAGCACCCATTTCTCTAGAAGAAAGAAAATGATCAAGGGCAGGCTGAGTCGTCAGAGCCTGAGGGACACCCCTCCATGTAAGCTGTCCACATGCATAATTAAGAATCACCCCCCCACAGTAGCCACCATTTCAAAAAGCTGCAAAAGGTTTAGAGCTCAACCCCTCAAGCCCCCACCCAAAAAACAAGGTTTAGAACCCAGACAGGATAGAGTTCAGGCTCCAGGACTAGGCCCGGCCAGATAATCCAGGATAATTTCTCTATTTTAAGATTCTTAATCATATCTGCAAAGTTGATTTTGCTCCATGAGGCAACATAGTCACAGTTGCCAGGGAGTAGGCCGTGGACTTCTTGGAGGGGCGTGTTGTGGGTCAGAGATTCAGGAGTGCTTTGGCTGGGTGGTTCATGAGCCTCCCGTGAGGCTACAGCCAAGAGTTCGGTTGGGCTGCAGTTATCTAGGCTTAAATGGGGCTCGGGGATCTGCTCTAAAAGTCAGCCACTCACGTGGTGGACAAGTTATTGCTGCTTCTGGTGGGGGCGGGGGCCTCAGTTCCTCTTCACTGGGGCTGTCCAGAGGACTGCTTGGGTATCAAGACATGGCAGCTGGCTTTCCCCAGAGCAAGAGATCCACGAGACCGAAGTGGAAGCTGCAGTGTTTTTTATTTTGACCTTTGCCTTGGGAGTCACATGCTATCACCACTTCAGTGGAATCATTGGTCACGCGGGTCAGCACTTATTGCATGTGGAAGGACCATGTGAGGGCATGTCCACTGGAAGGCAAGGATCAATGGGCTGTTGTGGAGGCTGACTATCCCTGATGGGTGTTATCTCTAGTTTTTTTTTTTTTTTTAAAGATTTTATTTATTTATTTGAGAGAGAGAGAGAGAGAGAGAGGGAGGGAGAGGGAGCATAAGCAGGAGGAGCAGTAGTCAGAGGAAAAAGCATTTTCCCTGCCGACCTTGATCCCAGGACCCGGTTATCATGACCTGAACCGAAGGCAGATGCCCAACTGATGGAGCCACCCAGGTGCCCCATCACGAATCTTTTGATGTATGGTATCCTTAAGAATTTTCTCAGATTGTGGAAGCATTTTCAAAGCATTCTTTGTTTTTAGGAAAAGTCTATAAATGCATGTATATGTATTAATTGTTAAAGTAATGCAATATCATAAAAAATAACCCTTCATAATTATAAACTACTTTTTTGCACAGTCTATTAAAACTTTGCAGAAATATCTATATGTATGTGTATACATATAAAATACGTGAAATATATTTTAAACTGTTGTAAATATAACACAAACCATTTTGCAATATGATGAGGAGGTTAAGTGTTTGGTCCGTGGAGCCAAATTGCCTGCGTTCAAAGCCCGATTCCACCACTTACTAGCTATGTGACCTTGAGAAAATAACTTAATATTGCTATGCCTCAATTTTCTTATTGGCAACATGAGGATACTAATACATCATACCTGTGAGGATTGAATGAGTTAACATATTTAAAGTGTTTATAACACTACCTAAGACATAGAGTATGTCTTAGGTAGTGTTATAAACACTTTAAATGCCAAGTGAGAGTTTGCCATTGTTAACATTTCTCTTAGCATTATGTCATAGTTTTGTTGTAAAACAGTGTCATGGGGGCTCGTGGGTGGCTCGGTGGGATAAAGCCTCTGCCTTCGGCTCAGGTCATGATCTCAGGGTCCTGGGATCGAGCCCCACATTGGGCTCTCTACTCAGTGGGGAGCCTGCTTCCCTCTCTCTCTCTGCCTGCCTCTGTGTACTTGTGATCTCTCTCTCTGTCAAATAAATAAATAAAATCTTTAAAAAAACAAAACAAAACAGAAACAAACCAGTGTCATGACTTTCTGGGGAGGAAAAAAAAAGATATGTGGAAGTCCTAACCTCTGGTACTTCAGACTGTGACCGTATTTGGAGATGGAGCTTTTACAGAGGTAATCAAGTTACATGATGTCATTACAGTGGGCCCCTAATCTAATGTGACTGGTGTCCTTATTTTAAAAAGGGACATTCAATGGAAAAAAGAGAGTCTCTTCAACAAATGGTGTTGGGAAAATTGGACAGCCACGTGCAGAAAAATGAAATTGGACCATTTCCTTATACCACACACAAAAATAGACTCAATGGATGAAGGACCTCAATGTGAGAAAGGAATCCACAAAATCCTTGAGGAGAACATGGGCAGCAACTTCTTCCTAGGAACATCGCCAAAGGCAAGGGAAGCCTGGGCAAAAATGAACTACTGGGATTTCATCAAGATCAAAAGCTTTTGCACAGCAAAGGAAACAGTCAACAAAACCAAAAGACAACTGACAGAATGGGAGAAGATATTGGCAAACGACATATTAGATAAAGGGCTAGTATCCAAAATCTATAAAGAGCTTATATAAAGAGCAAACTCAACACCCAAAGAACAAATAATCCAATCAAGAAATGGGCAGAGGACATGAAGAGACATTTCTGCAAAGAAGACATCCAGACGGCCAACAGACACATGAAAAAGTGCTCCACATCACTCGGCATCAGGGAAATACAAATCAAAACCACAATGAGATACCACCTCACACCAGTCAGAATGGCTAAAATGAACAAGTCAGGGAATGACAGAAGCTGGCAAGGATGCGGAGAAAGGGAAACCCACTTACACTGTTGGTGGGAATGCAAGCTGGTGCAACCACTCTGGAAAACAGCATGGAGGTTCCTCAAAAAGTTGAAAATAGAGCTACCTTATGACCCAGCAATCGCACTACTAGGTATTTACCCTAAAGATACAAAGGTAGTGTTCCGAAGGGGCACGTGCACCCTAATGTTTATAGCAGCAATGTCCGCAATAGCCTAACTATGGAAAGAACCTAGATGTCCATCAACAGATGGACACACACACACACACACACACACACACACTGGAATACTATGCAGCCATCAAAAGAAATGAAATCTTGCCATTTGTGACAACGTGGATGAAACTAGAGGGTATTATGCTTGGCAAAATGAGTCAATTGGGGTGGGAGGAGTCAAGATGGCGGAGAAGTAGCAGGCTGAGACGACATTGGGTAGCAGGAGATCAGCTAGATAGCTTATCTAACCATTGTGAACACCTACAAATCCAACGGGAAATCGAAGAGAAGAAGAGCAACAATTCTAGAAACAGAAAATCGATCACTTTCTGAAAGGTAGGACCTGCGGAGAAGTGAATCCAAAGCGACGGGAAGATAGACCCCGGGGGGAGAGGCCGGCACCCAGCAAGCAGCGGAGCGACGGAGCACAAAATCGGGACTTTTAAAAGTCGGCTCCACTGGGAGACATCGCTCCAGAGGCTAAACTGGGGGGAAACCCAGGCGGGGTCAGCATAACCCCAGGTCCCGCGGGGTCACAGAAGGACTGGGGGTGTCTGAGTGCTGCAGAGCTCGCAGGTATTAGAGCGGGGAAGCCGGCTACAGTTACAAAGCCGAGGAGCGAGCTCTCAGCCCGGGGTTACCTTGTGCCGGTCGCAGGCTGGGTGGGCTCGGAGCGCGGGCGGAGGCCACGGAGACGGAAGCGACCCTGCGCTTTTCTCCAGCTCCAGCAATTGACTGCTTTCCTCAAGGCGCGACCGCAGGCCAGGGAGGCGGGGCGGTGGGGCGCTTTGCTCTGAGAGCGCACTGAGGAGCGGAACCCCAAGCTCTCGGCTCCTCCGGGCCGGAGACTGGGAGGCCGCCATCTTCATTCCCGTCCTCCGGAACTCTACGGAAAGCGCTCAGGGAACAAAAGCTCCCGAAAGCAAACCCGAGCGGATTCCTTAGCCCGGCCCCTGGCAAGGGCGGTGCAATTCCGCCTGCGGCAAAGACACTTGAGAATCACTACAACAGGCACCTCCCCCAGAAGATCAACAAGAAACCCATCCAAAACCAACTTCAGTCACCAAGAACAGCGGAATTCCACAGCAGGAGAAAGCAAATCCTACCTGGACAAAATGACAAGGCAGAAAAACTCACCTCAAAAAAAAGAACAAGAGGCCGTACCGAAGGCTGGAGACCTAATCAATACGGACATTGGTAACATGACAGATCTGGAGTTCAGAATGACAATTCTCAAGGTTCTAGCCGGGCTCGAAAAAGGCATAGAAGATATTAGAGAAACCCTCTCCGGAGAGATAAAAGCCCTTTCTGGAGAAATAAAAGAACTAAAATCTAACCAAGTTGAAATCAAAAAGCTATTCATGAGGTGCAATCAAAAATGGAAGCTCTCACTGCTAGGATAAATGAGGCAGAAGAAAGAATTAGTGACATAGAAGACCAAATGACAGAGAATAAAGAAGCTGAGCGAAAGAGAGACAAACAAATACTGGGCCACGAGGAGAGAAGTCGAGAGATAAGCGACACCATAAGACGACACAACATTAGAATAATTGGGATTCCAGAAGAAGAAGAAAGAGAGAGGGGAGCAGAAGGTATATTGGAGACAATTATTGGAGAGAATTTCCCTAATATGGCAAAGGGAACAAACATCAAAATCCAGGAGATGCTAAGAACGCCCCTCAAAATCAATAAAAATAGGTCCACACCTCGTCACCTGATAGTAAAATTTACAAGTCTTAGCGACAAAGAGAAAATCCTGAAAGCAGCCCGGGAAAAGAAGTCGGTAACATACAAGGGTAAAAACATTAGATTGGCAGCGGACCTATCCACAGAGACCTGGCAGGCCAGAAAGAACTGGCATGATATATTCAGAGCACTAAACGAGAAAAACATGCAGCCAAGAATCCTATATCCGGCTAGGCTATCATTGAAAATAGAAGGAGAGATAAAGAGCTTCCAGGACAAACAAAAGCTGAAAGAATTTGCAAACACCAAACCAGCTCTACAGGAAATATTGAAAGGGGTCCTCTAAGCCAAGAGAGACCCTAAAAGTAGTAGATCAGAAAGAAACAGAGACAATATACAGGAACAGTCACCTTACAGGCAATACAATGGCACTAAATTCATATCTCTCAATAGTTACCCTGAATGTTAATGGGCTAAATGCCCCAATCAAAAGACACAGGGTATCAGAATGGATAAAAAAACAAAACCCATCAATATGCTGCCTACAAGAAACTCATTTTAGACCCGAAGACACCTCCAGATTTAAAGGGAGGGGGTGGAAAACAATGTACCAGGCTAATGGACATCAGAAGAAAGCTGGGGTGGCAATCCTTAGATCAGATCAATTAGATTTTAAGCCAAAGACTATAATAAGAGATGAGGAAGGACACTATATCATACTCAAAGGGTCTGTCCAACAAGAAGACCTAACAGTCTTAAATATCTACGCCCCTAACATGGGAGCAGCCAACTATATAAACCAATTAATAACAAAATCAAAGAAATACATCGACAGTAATACAATAATAGCAAGGGACTTTAACACTCTCCTCACTGAAATGGACAGGTCATCTAAGCAAAAGATCAATAAGGAAATAAAGGCCTTAAATGACACACTGGACCAGATGGACATCACAGATATCTTCAGAACATTCCATCCCAAAGCAACTGAATATATATTATTCTCTAGTACACATGGAACATTCTCCAGAATAGACCACATCCTGGGTCATAAATCAGGTCTCAACCGGTACCAAAAGACTGAGATCATTCCCTGCATATTTTCAGACCACAATGCTCTGAAGCTAGAACTCAATCACAAGAGGAAATTTGGAAAGAACGCAAATACATGGAGACTAAACAGCATCCTTCTAAAAAATGAATGGGTCAACCAGGAAATTAAAAAAGAATTGAAAAAATTCATGGAAACAAATGATAATGAAAACACAACGGTTCAAAATTTGTGGGACACAACAAAGGCAGTCCTGAGAGGAAAATATATAGTGGTGCAAGCCTTTCTCAAGAAACAAGAAAGGTCTCAAATACACAACCTAACCCTACACCTAAAGGAGCTGGAGAGAGAACAACAAAGAAAACCTAAACCCAGCAGGAGAAGAGAAATCATAAAGATCAGAGCAGAAATCAATGAAATAGAAACTAAAAAAACAATAGAACAAATCAACAAAACTAGGAGCTGGTTCTTCGAAAGAATTAATAAGATTGACAAGCCCCTGGCCAGACTTATCAAAAAGAAAAGAGAAAGGACCCAAATAAATAAAATCATGAATGAAAGAGGAGAGATGACAACCAACACCAAAGAAATACAAACAATTATAAGAACATACTACGAGCAACTCTACGCCAACAAATTTGACAATCTGGAAGAAATGGATACATTTCTAGAGACGTATAAACTACCACAACTGAACCAGGAAGAAATAGATAACCTGAACAGACCCATAACCAGTAAGGAGATTGAAACAGTCATCAAAAATCTCCAAACAAACAAAAGTCCAGGACCAGACGGCTTCCCAGGGGAATTCTACCAAACATTTAAAGAAGAATTAATTCCTGTTCTCCTGAAACTGTTCCAAAAAATCGAAATGGAAGGAAAATTTCCAAACTCATTCTATGAGGCCAGCATCACCTTGATCCCAAAACCAGACAAGGATCCCACCAAAAAAGAGAATTACAGACCAATATCCTTGATGAACACAGATGTGAAAATTCTCACCAAAATACTGGCCAATAGGATCCAACAATACTTTGAAAGGATTATTCACCACGACCAAGTGGGATTTATTCCAGGGCTGCAAGGTTGGTTCAACATCCACAAATCAATCAATGTGATACAATACATTAATAAAAGAAAGAGTAAGAACCATATGATACTCTCAATAGATGCTGAAAAAGCATTTGACAAAGTGCAGCATCCCTTCCTGATTAAAACTCTTCAAAGTGTAGGGATAAAAGGCACATACTTCAATATTATCAAAGCCATCTATGAAAAACCCACCGCAAATATCATTCTCAATGGAGAAAAACTGAAAGCTTTTCCGCTAAGGTCAGGAACACGGCAGGGATGTCCGTTATCACCACTGCTGTTCAACATAGTACTAGAAGTCCTAGCCTCAGCAATCAGACAACAAAAAGAAATTAAAGGCATCCAAATTGGCAAAGAAGAAGTCAAACTATCACTCTTTGCAAATGATATGATACTATATGTGGAAAACCCAAAAGGCTCCACTCCAAAACTGCTAGAACTTATCCAGGAATTCAGTAAAGTGTCAGGATATAAAGTCAATGCACAGAAACCAGTCGCATTTCTTTACACTAACAACAAGACAGAAGAAAGAGAAATTGAGGAGTCAGTCCCATTTACAGTTGCATCCAAAACCATAAGGTACCTAGGAATAAATCTAACCAAAGAGGCAAAGAATCTATACTCAGAAAACTATAAAGTACTCATGAAAGAAATTGAGGAAGACACAAAGAAATGGAAAATCCATGCTCATGGATTGGAAGAACAAATATTGTGAAAATGTCTATTCTACCTAAAGCAATCTACACATTTAATGCAATCCCTATCAAAATCCCATCCATTTTTTTTAAAGAAATAGAACAAATAATCCTAAAATTTATATGGAACCAGAAAAGACATCGAATAGCCAAAGGAATATTGAAAAAGAAAGCCAAAGTCGGTGGCATCACAATTCCAGACTTCAAGCTCTATTACAAAGCTGTCCTTACCAAGACAGTATGGTACTGGCACAAAAACAGACATATAGACCAATGGAACAGAATAGAGAGCCCAGAAATAGACCCTCAACTCTATGGTCAACCAATCTTCGACAAAGCAGGAAAGAATATCCAATGGAAAAAAGACAGGCTCTTCAACAAATGGTGCTGGGAAAATTGGACAGCCACATGCAGAAAAATGAAATTGGACTATTTCCTTACACCACACACGAAAATAGACTCAAAATGGATGAAGGACCTCAATGTGAGAAAGGAATCTATCAAAAGCCTTGAGGAGAATGCAGGCAGCAACCTCTTTGACCTCAACCGCAGCAACTTCTTCCTAGGAACATCGCCAAAGGCAATGGGAGCAAGGGCAAAAATGAACTATTGGGACTTCATCAAGATCAAAAGCTTTTGCACAGCAAAGGAAACAGTCAACAAAACCAAAAGACAACTGACAGAATGGGAGAAGATATTGGCAAACGACATATCAGATAAAGGGCTAGTATCCAAAATCTATAAAGAGCTTATCAAACTCAATACCCAAAGAACACATAATCCAGTCAAGAAATGGGCAGAGGACATGAACAGACATTTCTGCAAAGAAGACATCCAGATGGCCAACAGACACATGAAAAAATGCTCCACATCACTCAGCATCAGGGAAATACAAATCAAAACCACAATGAGATACCACCTCACACCAGTCAGAATGGCTAAAATGAACAAGTCAAGAAATGACAGATGCTGGCGAGGATGCGGAGAGAGGGGAACCCTCCTACACTGCTGGTGGGAATGCAAGCTGGTGCAACCACTCTGGAAAACAGTGTGGAGGTTCCTCAAAAAACTGAAAATAGAGCTACCCTACGACCCAGCAATTGCACTCCTGGGTATATATCCTAAAGATACAAACGTGGTACTCCAAAGGGGCACGTGCACCCGAATGTTTATAGCAGCAATGTCCATAATAGCCAAACTGTGGAAAGAGCCTAGATGTCCATCAACAGATGAATGGATAAAGAAGAAGTGGTATATATACACAATGGAATACTATGCAGCCATCAAAAGACATGAAATCTTGCCATTTGCGACGACGTGGATGGAACTAGAGGATATCATGCTTAGCGAAATAAGTCAATCAGAGAAAGACAACTATCATATGATCTCTTTGATATGAGGACGTGGAGATGCAAGGCGGGGGGGTTGGGGGGAGGTAGGAAAAGAAAAAATGAAAGGATGGGATTGGGAGGGAGACACACCATAAAAGACTCAATCTCAAGAAACAGACTGAGGGTTGCTGGGGGGAGGGGGGGCCGGGAGAGGGTGGTGGGGAAATGGACATTGGGGAGGGTATGTGCTATGATGAGTGCTGTGAAGTGTGTAGACCTGGCGATTCACAGACCTGTACCCCTGGGGATAAAAATACATTATATGTTTATTAAAATAAAAAAATTAAAAAAATGAGTCAATCGGAGAAAGACAACTACCATATGATCTCCCTGATATGAGGAAGTGGAGATGCAATGGGGAGGGGCTTGGGGGGTAGGAAAGGAATAAATGAAACAGGATGGGATCGGGAGGGAAACAAACCATAAGAGACTCTTAATGTCACAAAACAAACTGAGGGGGACGTGGGGGAGAGGGGTGGGGAGAGGGTGGTTGGATTATGGACATTGGGGAGGGTATGTGCTATGGTGAGTACTGTGAAGTGTGTAAACCTGGCAATTCACAGACCTGTACCCCTGGGGCTAATAATATATGTTTATAAAAAAATAAAAATTTTTTCTAAAAAAGGGACATTTGGGGCAGCTGGGTGGCTCAGTCATTGGCCGTCTGCCTTCAGCTCAGGTCATGATCCCAGGGTCCTGGGATCGAGCCTTACATCAGTCTCTACTCAGTGGGGAGCCTGCTTCTCTCTCTCGCTCTCCCCCTGCTTGTGTTCCCTCTCTCACTGTGTCTCTCTCTCTGTCAAATAAATAAAATCTTAAAAAAAAAGGGGGGGGGACATTTGAAGACAGACAAAGACAAGCAAATAGGGGAGATAATGTGAAGAGACAGGGAGGGGACAGCCCTTGGCAAGCCTGAGAGAGAGGCCTGGAGCAGACTCTTCACTCACAGCCCTTAGAAGGAGCCAATCCTACGAACCCCTTGGTCTTGGACCTCTAGCTTCCAGAAGTGTGAGACAATAAATTTCTCTTGTTTAAACCACCCACTTTGGGGCATTTTGTTATAGCAGCACTTGCAAACTAATACACTTTTCTGTGATGGAATATATACCTTTACAGTTGTGATTATACTAATTATTATAACGTGTATTCATTAAACGTGATGTCATCACAATTTATTTAGCTTTTCCCCCACTTGGGGCACTTAGGATGTTTTCAGTGTTACAATATTATAGCTAGTGCGGAAATAACTTACTTTTTAGGATAAATTCTCAGGAGTGGGATTTCTGGGGTCAGGGAATATGGATATTTTTGTAACTTGATGTGCGTTTGTTTTCTTGAAGGGCCACTCTGGTGGTCCATGTCTGAAACATGGTTCTAGCAAATCAAAGTCCTGGGTAATTACCTGTCTCTGTTCTGGGTCTCTCTAGGGCTTCACGCACTTGGTAATGCCCTCTGCCCTCTAGGAGCATCATCGTTTCTGTTATAGTGTTCAGTGAAAAAGTCTGCGAGGTGCTAGCAAACACTAGCGGTTCTCAGAATCTTAGGACGTCAGTAATAACAAAAACAGTTTCCTTCAATGTTTTCATCTCACTAAATGTCCAGCGTGTTGCCTTCAAAGGTGACTCGGAGAGAACCCACTGGCCTGCCCAGGAACAGCACCTGCATCAGCTGATAAGTGTGGGCCCTGTTGGCTTTCTGCACACTGACGTCAGCAGAATGCCCTGTCCTGTTCTTAGCACCACCTTGCCCAGTAGCACCCAGCTGTGGGTGATTCCCAACTCAGGTTTCACAATGTCCCTGGGAAGGCAGTTGAGTACAAGTAGCAGCCCGGGGCTGGGGAGGGTGAAGAAGCTCTGACTTCAAGAGCTAGTTTCCAGTAAAATCTGGACACAGACAAAGGGTGTTGCTCCTCGCCTTCTGACTTCTCCATTCAGCATCATGTCCTTCTTCGGGGGCTCTTGTTACCCCCTCTCCCCTTGTATCCTCTACCCCCCAAAAATCTGCTGAGAGTGAACTTTTACACAGAGGAACAAGTGATCTGTGCCTAATAATATCACTTACCCCCTAACCCGCCAAAATGGAAGCCCCACCGGAGCTGTTGTTTTTTGACTGCTGTAACAGTACCTGGCATGTAGTAAGTGCTCAATAAACATTTGCTGACTAGAGGAATAAACTTCATCCTTTAAAGTCAATACCATTGGAGTGCCTGGGTGGCTCAGTGATTAAGTGACTGCCTTCAGCTCAGGTCAGGATCCTAGGGTCCTGGGATTGAGCCCCGCATCAGACTCCCTGCCGAGGGAGTCTGCTTCTCCCTCTCCTCTGCCGCTCCCCCTGCTTTTCCATTCTCTCTCTCTGTCAAATAAAGAAATGAAAATGCTTTATAAATAAATAAATAATGTCAATATTATTATTTTGGATTATTAGAAGCACTTACTATAGTAGAAATATTTGAAATGGAGAAAAATGTAGAGAAGAAATTAAAATCACCCACAAAAAAGTCACCCATAAGTCTAGAATCCCTTATTCCAAATAATGTTAATGTTTAATATTTTTTCCGGTAACTTTGGACGTCCAAATTTATGTACTTGCTATAGTGAAAGTGCTTTAAAATAGTGTAAGGTGGAGGCACCTGGGTGGCTCAGTTATTAAGGGTCTGCCTTTGGCTCAGGTCATGATCCCACGGTCCTGGTATAGAGCCCTGCATCGGGCTCCTTGCTTGGCAGGAGGCCTGCTTCTCCTTCTCCCATTCCCCCTGCTTGTATTCCCTCTCTTGCTGCCTCTCTCTCTTTCTGTTGAATAAGTAAATAAAATCTTAAAAAAATAAAATAGTGTAAGGTGATTAAAAAATAATAATTTATAATTTCCTAAACATGGTCCTTTGGGTAGTCCAGAGTATTCTCTCCTCCATCCATTTCTGTGCCCAGTGGCCATCTGCTTTTGTTTATATCCTTGGCAAAGGGGATAGAATTATCTTAGGGTATGACAAAATTGGCAAGACCTAATTAATTTTTTAAAAGTAAGTCCACGTCTGGCAGTTCCTTTGGGCTGGGGCTGGGGGAGAGGGAAGCTTCAGGGAGGTAGAGAGTAACGGGCAATATCACAAAATCAAATAAACAACTGTAACGTGTTTGGTGTTGCAACTCCGAAATGGCTGGAAATGATCACAGCCTGAAGGCAGTGATATCGTCCTGTGATATCGTGTGTGGTGAGGGCAGCTCTTCTTGCAAACCAGTCCCAGGGACCCTGCCCTTTGCGTCCTGGGCCTCTTCATTCTACAGTCCTCTCAAAAGATCTCTCTCTCTCTCTCGAGTTGATGGCTTGTTTTAAATCCATCTAATTTAAAACTTTATGTTTTAAGTCTTCCCACAGTAGTGCTATTATGAGAACAACAGAACCAGAAGAGAAGCGTTGGTATCATCTATAGGACCTCCCTTATTTGCCCGGTTTGCTCAGGGTCAACAACAGAGTGTTGACAGCCTAAGACTGGAGCAAAAATTCTGTTATATCTTTCCATTTTTTCACACCAACCCTCCTAGTTGCTCCTTGTTCTGGGTTGAATTATGTTCCCTCTCCAGGATCACAGAATGTGACTTTATTTGGAAATAGGTTATTGCAGGTGTAATTAGTTGTGAAGTAGAGCGGGCCTCCAATCCAGTGTGACTCACGTTCTTATTAAAAGGGGAATTTTGGACACGGACAGGTGCACAGGGAGAGTGCACAGGGAGATGAGGCAGAGAGTAAGAGGATGTACCTATAAGTCAAGGAATGCCTGAGATTGCCAGTAAACCACTATGAGCTGGGGAGAGGCATGAAACAGATTCCCCCTCCCAACCCTGAGAGGGAATCAACCCTGTGGATACATTGATCGCGGACTTCTGGCCTCTGGAATTCTGGGACAATACGATTCTGTTGTTTAAGCAACCCAGTTCTTGTTACTTTGTACCACAGCCCTAGTAAACTAGTACACTCCCCCTAGTAGGACCTCAAGAAGTCATAGACTCTGGGGAGACTAATGCTCTCCCAAGGGCTTAGAGTCTCTTTGGTGATTCTGGCTTCCTTTTTCCTCTCTTTGGAGAGTGGTAGTACTAATTCCAAGCATATATCAATAGTTTGGATTATTAAAGTCGTGAATATGCAGGTTAAGGTAAAATATGAAAATGTGTGATAAAAAAAAACTTGATGCATCCAGTATACCATCAGATTATATCCATGCAAATTACACCTATATATTCAAGGGACCTTATGCAAATTGTATTTATCATTTGTATGCCTATGTATATATACACATAGAGACTGTCTGTATTTATGCTTATGTACAAAGAAGAGGATTAGGAATATAAAAGACATAGATAAACTCCTTCATCCAACCAATGTGCAGAGTGCACATTCCTCTCATTCTCACATGGAACAGTCACCAAGAGAGGTTGATTTTAAGTCAATTATCTAAGTTTCTACGCTAGAAAACTAGAAGTGAGGGCACCTGAGTGGCTCAGCTGTGAAGCATCTACCTTCGGCTCAGGTCATGATCCCAGGGTCCTGGGATCGAGCCCCACATTGGGCTCCCTGTTCAGCAGGAAGCCTGCTTCTCCCTCTCCCACTCCCTCTGCTTATGTTCCCTCTCTGGCTGTCTCTCTCTGTCCAATAAATAAAATCTTTTAAAAATAAAAAAAAAAACTAGAAATGGAAGAGCAAATCTGAAGTAAGTAGAAGAAAAGAAATAATAAAAATTTGAGCAGAACCCAATGAAATAGGGGTGCCCGAGTATCTCAGTCCATTAAGCATCTGCCTTCAGCTCAGGTCATGGTCCCAGAGCCCCGGCATTGAGCCCCACATCACGATCCCTGCTCAGCAGAGTCTGGTTCTCTCCCTCTGGCCCTCTCCGCACTTGGGCTCTCTCTCTCACTCTCTCTCAAATAACTAAATAAAATCTTTTTTTAAAAAAAAGAAACCAATGAAATATAAAACAGGAAATCCATAGAGAAAATCAACAAAACTGAAAGCTGGTTCTTTGAAAAGATTGATATAACTCTAGCCAGGATAATTAAGAAAAAAAGAGTGGTGACACAAATTACTAATATCAGGAATTAAAGAGCGGATATCATTGCAGATCCATGGATATTAAAAAGATAGTAAAGGAATACTATGAGCAACTCTCTGTTCACAAATTTGATAACCTACATGAAATGGACCAATTCCTTGAAAGACACAATCTGCCAAGACTCACAGCACAAGATAGATGATCTGAAAGGGCCTTTATCTGCTAAAGAAGCTGACTCAACAGTATATAGCCTTCCAAAACAGAAAGTGCCAAGCGCACATGGGTTCACTGGTGAATTCTACCAAATATTTAAGGAGGAAAAGCATATCCATTCTCTCCAATCTCTTTCAGAAGATAGAACCAGAGAATATACTTCCTAACTCATTCTGTGAGTCCAGCATTGCCCTCATACCAAAACCTGACAAACTACAGACCAATATTTCTCATGAACACAGATGTAAAAATTCTCAACAAAATATTAGCAAATTAAATCTGACAGTGTATAAAAAGAATTATACAACATGACCCAATGAGATTTATCTCAGGTATGCAAGACTGGTTCAACATTTGAAAATTAATTAATGTAATCTATCACATCAACAGATTAATGAAGAAAAGCCACATGATCATATCCATAGATGCAGAAAAACCATTTGATAAACTCCAGCAGCCCTTCATGATGAAAATTCTTGGTAAACGTGGACTAGAGGGGAGCTTTCTCAACTTCATGAAGAGTATCTGTAAAACAACGTATAGGTCATATTATACTTAATGGTGAGAAACTCAAAGCTTTCCCACAAGAATAGGAAGAAGGCAAGGATGTTCCTTCTCATCACTGCTTTTTAACGTTGTACTTGGAATTCTAGCTAATGCAATAAGACAAGGAAAGGAAATAAAAGGTATACAGATTTGGAAGAAAGAAAGAAAACTGTCTTTGTTAACAGATGACATGATCATTTTCATAGAAAAATTTTTTTAAAACCCAAAAGCTCCTGTAACAAATAAGCAATTATGGCAAGGTTTCAGGATGCAAGGTTAAGATACAGTGATCAGCCACTTTCCTATATATACCAGCAATGAACAAGTGACATTTGAAATTAAAAAACATAATACCATTTATATTAGTACTGAAAAAAATGAAACAGACACAAATCTAACAAAGTAGGTACAAGATTTTATATATATGTGTGTGTGTGTGTGTGTATACATATATATGTGTGTGTATATATATATGGAAAACTATAAAACTCCGATGAAAAATATCAAAGAACTAAATAAATGGAGAGAGATTTCATGTTATTGGATAGGAAGAGCCAATAGTGTCAAATTGTCATTTCTTCCCAAGTTCATCTGTAGATTCAGTATGACCCATCCCCCCCAAATCCCAGTAAGTTGTTTTATGACTATTGACAAACATATCCTAAAGTTTATTTGGAAAGGAAACGACCTAGAATAGCCAACACAATATTGGAAGAGGACAAAGTTAGAGGAATTAATACTACCCAACTTCAAGGCAGAGATTGTCAGACTGGATTTTTTTTTAAAGATTCAGTTTGGGGTGCCTGAGGGGCACAGTCAGTTGAGCGTCTGATTCTTGGTTTCATCTCAGGTGGTGATCTCAGGGTCCTGGGATAGAGTCCTGCATTGGGCTCCATGCTCAGTGCAGAGTCTGCTTGAGATTCTCTTTGTCCCTCTCCCTCTGCCCCTACCTCCCACACTCACTCTCTTTCTGAAATAAATAAATATTTTAAAAAGATTTAATTACATGCTAACTACAAGGACATCCTTTAATTTTTTAAAAAGATTTTATTTATTTGTCAGGGAGAGAGACGGGGAGAAAAAGCACAGGCAGGGGGAGCGGCAAGCAGAGAGAGAAGCAGGCTCCCCATTGAGCAAGGAGCCTGATGTGGGACTCGATCCCAAGACCCTGGGATCATGACCCGAACTGAAGGCAGATGCCCAACTGACTGAGCCAGCCAGGCATCCCAAGAGACATACTTTAGATTCAAAAGCACAAATGGGCTGACGGTAAAAGGATGGGGAAAAATACACATGCAAAGAGTAACCATACATGAACTGAAGTGGCTATACTAATATCAGACAAAATAGGTTTTAAGACAAAAATATTATTAAACACAAAAAGGGAAATTTCATAATCACAAAAGGGTGTAGTAGGTATGACACTTCTAAGCACATACTCACCCAACAGAACCCTGCAATTTAAGAAGCAGAACTGACAGAATCAAAAGAGGAAAGGGAGGGGCGCCTGGGTGGCTCAGTGGGTTGGGCCTCTGCCCTCTGCTCAGGTCCTGATCTCAGGGTCCTGGGATCAAGCTCCGCAGCATCGGCTCTCTGCTCAGCAGGGAGCCTGCTTCCTCCCTTCTCTCTGCCTGCCTCTCTGCCGCCTTGTGATCTCTGTCAAATAAATAAATAAAATCTTAAAAAAAAAAAAGATGAAAGGGATTACCAGGAGTAGATATAAGGATGAGAGGAGAGATGACCTTAGGTATCTGGTTTGTATAACTTGATGAATGATGGGGTAGCCATAATCCAAGATGGCTCACAGTGACTTTTGCCTCCTGACATCAATGTCCTTCCTTTCTTTTTTTCTTTTTTAATTTTATTTATTTCTTTGACAGAGAGACAGCGAGAGAGGGAACACAAGCAGGGGTGTAGGAGAGGAAGAAGCAGGCTCCCCACTGAGCAGGGAGCCTGATGTGGGGCTCGATCCCATGACCCTGGGATCATGACCTGAGCCAAAAGCAGATGCTTAACCACTGACCCACCCAGGTGCCCCTCAATGTCCTTCCTTATTTTTTTAGACATTTTTATTAACATATAATATATTATTTTCCCCAGGGGTACAAGTCTGTGAATCGTCAGACTTACATATTTCACAGCACTCACCATAGCACATACCCTCCCCAATGTCCATAACCCAACTACCCTCTCCATACCGCACCTCCCCCCAGCAACCCTCAGTTTGTTTTGTGAGATTAAGAGTCTCTTATGGTTTGTCTCCCTCCCGATCCCATCTTGTTTCATTTTTTCCTTCCCTACCCCCCAAGCCCCCCACTCTGCCTCTCAAATTCCTCATATCAGGGAGATCATATGATAATTGTCTTTCTCTGATTGAATGTCCTTCCTTATTGAGTAGTGCTAATCTTATGTATCCAGTAGGATACCATAGAAATGACAAAGGGTGGCTTCTGAGGCTAGATCATCCCTGCTCGGCAGGGAGCTGGTTACGGGGCTCCATCCCAGGACCCCGAGATCATGACTTGAGCCCAAGGCAGACGCTTAGCCGACTGAGCCACCCAGGCACCCTGTCATTTTTATTAGTTAGGATGCGTATTTTGGTCTCATTTATTTGGTACTTGTAAATTACATTTGTTTTATGAGTTTTTAAAAATTGAGATGTGTGAATGTGCTCTTACTTTAACCCCTTCTTGGGAATAAGCACCCACCTCTTGATTAAATTGAATTAAGTGTTCCCTTGTGCGTAAAACTAGTGCTGTATAAAACCAGTTAAATAGGGGCGCCTGGGTGGCTCAGTGGGTTGGGCCCCCATTGGGCTCTCTGCTCCGCGGAGAGCCTGCTTGCCTCTCTGTCTGCCTGCCTCACTGCCTATTTGTGATCTCTCTCTCTCCGTCGAATAAATAGAATAAAAAAAAATCTTAAAACCGGTTAAATAAATATGGCCCCTGCTCTCAGAAATGCACAAACGTGAAAAGAACTAGAGATATATACACTTTCCCAGAGTCCACACTTTGGCACAAGCACAAGAAGCCAAGAATACATTGATCAAATATGCACAAGACACATAAGCATTGCAGTTAATCATTTTCACGTCAGGGCTCACTGACATCTAAGTGGGAACGTAATGGTAGTTAAAAAAAATGAGTAGAGAAGTAAAAATCTATAACTTTTGTGAGCAAATTTATCAGTCACTTTGACAGATTGGTCATATACAAAATCTCCTGAGAAAATACTGATGTATGTTCATGGGTATGCTTATAACTCTTAGTTTATTTATTTTTTAAGACAGGAGACAGGGTTCCTGGGAGAGAGTTGGCATTCACATGCCTTGTAGCTGTGGATTGTTGTCCTGAAGTCAGGCAATATTCCATCACCATCTCTGCACTCCCCGTGCCCCGGTGTGCAGGAAACTTAGCAGGATCAGTCTCTGGTCATTCTCTTTCTGTTCTCTTCTCGCCGTCTGCGTTCCTCGGTAACCCCTCGTTTTTCCCCGCTCTGATTTGCTGGAACTTTCCTCTGCCTCTCAAGCCACATGATTCTCCTTTGGGTGGCCAGGGGTGGGGGAACGGATCCATTCTGTGGCACATGCAATAAGGTGCAACACCGAAGTCACTGAGCGGGATATTTCTCAATATTTGCTCTGGCAGATGTAGGGAACCAGAGCTGCTCCTGTGTTCTAGGGGACTGAAATCAGTTTGTAAAGAGAAGGGAAGGAATCTGCCTGGCCTCAGGTCTGGAGGGTAGGAGGTTTTGCCAGACAGTGAGTCCAGACTTCCTTTGCTTGTCTGGTTGGCAAATGGACTCCTTCAAGTTGCAACACAAGGGTCAACAAAGTCCTCTCTGCTCCTCTGGGCGCATCCTGAATCTTCTGCAGGCTTCCATGGCGCTGGTTATCTGTCTAGGAGCCTCTTTGTTTATCTATCCCCAGTGCCTATCACAGCGCTTGACACGTCAAGGGCGCTCAGCAAATGTTAACAGAACAAAAGCCAACCGGAGAGGGTTGGCTCTGCCTTCCTTTTGTCATTTGATAATTGGCCAGCAAACCCAATGGCCTAATTAACCAGGGGCTCGGGAGGTCACTTTAGTCACAAAAGTTAATGATTTTTATTGCTTTATTGATTCTTTAACTGTCACTTAAGTACCATGAAGACAGGGTGGGATGTTTTAGTGGCTACGAGGCAGTATAGCCTGGTGGGTAAGAATGCTACCGTGGCCTAAGTTTTGACTCTGCTGTTCAGTCCCTTTGGCATGTTCCTTAACCTTTCTGTGCTTGGGTTCTATGGTGTGTAATAGTACCTGTCTCCTGTTGTGAGAATTGGAGGAGCTAACATTTTTTTTAAAAGATTTATTTATTCATTTATTTATTTGACAGACAGAGATCACAAGTAGGCAGAGAGGCGGGGTGGGGTGGGGTGGGGTGGGGGGTGGGGAAGCAGGCTCCCCGCTGAGCAGAGAGCCCGATGTGGGGCTTGATCCCAGGACCCTGGGATCATGACCTGGGCCGAAGGCAGAGGCTTAACACACTGAGCCACCCAGGCGCCCCAAGCTTAGAGATTTATAAGATTCTTTGGATATCTTTTTAAAACACACACAGAGATAATACATGGTTTTATAAAAATGAGATCATATTCCAAATTTTGAAAAAAGCGCTGTGGCCCAAGTTGGTCCCTTTCCTTTCTGTTCCCTCCTCCACGACCCCGGTTCAGGTCCTTATTCATTTCTGTGACAGCATCTTAAACTTCTTAACCAGCTCCCTGCCTGCCACCCTCCTTGCAGTTTTCCTCTCTCCAAAACATCCTCCTCCTCACTGCCGCTGCTCAGGTTAATTTTAATAAAACACTCTTCAGATTATGACCTGTTCATGCTCAAAAACCTATAGCTCCCATGGCCCTTGAGTATCGAGTCCCAACTCCTGGCAATGAAGGCTCCCTAAACCGGCCCAAACCTGGCAGGTTTGGCAGGCATCTCCCCAGTGCCCACTGTGCGCCAGCCTCAGGCTTGGCTCAGGGATGGAGGTTCAGCAATGAATAAGCCGTAGTCTCCTCCACCATCTAGAGGGAGGTCAGACGGATTAACAGCCATTTTCTTTTTCTTTCTTTTTTTTTTTTTAAGATTTTATTTATTTATTTGACAGACAGAGATCACAAGTAGGCAGAGAGGCAGGCAGAGAGAGAGGAGGAAGCAGGCTTCCTGCAAAGCAGAGAGCCCGATGGGGGGCTCGATCCCAGGACCCTGAGCCGAAGGCAGAGGCTTTAACCCACTGAGCCACCCAGGCGCCCCTAACAGACCTTTTCTATGATACATGGTAAACAGTAGGGTAAAGGTAATCCCAGGGAGCTATAGGATCTTCAAGAAGCATCCACCTTCCTGGTCACGTCCTCATCCCCTCTCATCCAAACCCTCCCTAGTCTGTATCCCACACAGATCCTGGAGACTCTGTCTTTACCCTCAGGTGGGTGGGGCCTGGTGACTCAGGTAGTAACACCTGCTGCACATTATTCCATTCATTTTTGGGCCGCCACCAAGGCTGCGTCTCTTCAAGGGCATCCATAGTAGAATGGATAAATCAATAGATTCAGTCAGTCTGTGGAACACTGCAGGGCAGCGAGATGAATGGGTTACAAGGCCCTGTAGTAACATGGATGAATCTTGCAGACCTAATGCTGAGTGACAGAAGCCAGACACTGAATCTCCTGCAGGCTTCCATGGCGGTGGTTATCTGTCTAGGAGCCTCTTTGTTTATCTAGGAGCCTGTCTAGGAGCCTCTTTACTATTCTATCCCCAGTGCCTATCACAGTGCTTGTCACGTCAAGGGCGCTCAGCAAATGTTAACAGAACAAAAGCCAACCGGAGAGGGTTGGCTCTGCCTTCCTTTTGTCATTTGATAATTGGCCAGCAAACCCAATGGCCTAATTAACCAGGGGCTCGGGAGGTCACTTTAGTCACAAAAGTTAATGATTTTTATTGCTTTATTGATTCTTTAACTGTCACTTAAGTACCATGAAGACAGGGTGGGATGTTTTAGTGGCTACGAGGCAGTATAGCCTGGTGGGTAAGAATGCTACCATGGCCTAAGTTTTGACTCTGCTGTTCAGTCCCTGTGCGACCTTTGGCATGTTCCTTAACCTTTCTGTGCTTGGGTTCTATGGTGTGTAATAGTACCTGTCTCCTGTTGTAAGAATTGGAGGAGCTAATATTTTCTTTTTAAAGATTTATTTATTCATTTATTTATTTGAGAGACAGAGATCACAAGTAGGCAGAGAGGCAGGCAGAGAGAGAGAGAGAGGTGGGGAAGCAGGCTCCCCGCTGAGCAGAGAGCCCGATTCGGGTATCGATCCCAGGACACTGGGATCATGACCTGGGCCAAAGGCAGAGGCTTAACGCACTGAGCCACCCAGGTGCCCTGCATGTGTGTAATTTTGTAAGAAAATTGCTTTCCGACCCAGAAGACTCATTTTGAAACAGAACAGCAGACAAAGTTGTTATCTTTATGGTTGTCTCAAGAAGTGGCCACTAGTATCACAAAAGTAAATAAATTTAGCGTAATGAGTCATTAAACATTACCTTGAAGGGGCATTAGGGCACTTTTCTTTTCCTTCATTTGTGACTTTTCTCTGCCACTCACTCGGAGGCACCATTTCACAGGGGAGACTAGCACTGTTAGAGCAGAGAAAGAAACTGGGGTCAGCTTCTGACTTCCAAAAAGGGCTCTTGAACACCACATAGTATATGATTCCATTTATAGAAAATATCCAGAATAGGCATAAAAAGTAGATTACTGGTTGCCGGGCAGGGGCAGCTGGAGCTGGGGTAGGGTGGGGAGTGGTGAGAAGTGGGCAGGGGTTGCTAATAGGTATGGGGTTTCTTTTTGGAGTGATGGCAATGTTCTGGAATTAAATCGTCGTGATGATTGTGAAACCTTGTGAATATACTAAAAACCAGTGAATTGTACACTTGGTTGACTTTTGTGGTATATGAGTTATGTTTCAATTTTAGAAAACAAATAATGTATTGTTACCAAAAAATTAGTGATCGTGATGTAGAGAAAGGCTGAGGGATTGGAGCATGGTTTAAACTCTGGATTATTCCAGGGGCACCTGGGTGGCTCAGTCATTGGGCGTCTGCCTTCGGCTCAGGTCGTGATCCCAGGTCCTGGGATCGGCCCTGCATTAGGTTCCCTGCTCGGTGGGAGGCCTGCTTCTCCCTCTCTCACTCCCCCTGCTTGTGTTCCCTTCTCTTGCTGTGTCTCTCTCTGTCAAATAAATAAAATATTAAAAAAAAATAAACTCTGGATTATTCTGAACATCAGAATGTGAAGAACACACATTATTTCCCAGGAATCTGGGCCTGTTTATTTAGGGGCTTTCTCTGTAAGTACAAATGACACTCTTCCTAAGAATGCTAAGAATTGGAGTCAGATTGAGGTTCTAGCCATCCACAAATGAAAAAAACCAAGTTCTCATAAAAGAAAAATGACTGAGTGAGTGGAGCATGGTTTAATAGTTATGCATAGAGCAAACCAAAATAGGATGGTGTTATTTGCTACACTCTATTAAAAAGAAAAAAAGGCCAGCAGGCATTTCAATCAGCAAACAGATGACAGTTTACTTTCTTTTTAACTTTTAGAGCCCTTGACATTAATAATAGTTCAACTGATCTTCCCTTCTAACCATAAGAGAAACATCAGACAGACCCAAATTGAGGAATATTCTATACGCCAAGGTCATGAAAAATAAGGAACGTCTGAGAAGCTATCTCAGATTAGATTCAGGGGACGTGACCGCTAAATGTAACATGGGCTCCTGGATGGAATCCTGGAACAGAAAAAAGGATATTAGTGGGAGAACTTGTGAACTCCAAGTGAAAAACGGAGTTTAGTTAATATTAATGGACCAATGTTTATTTCTTATTCGTGACTACAAATGTATCATGGTAACATAGGATGTTAAAAATAGGGGAAACTGGGTGAAGGGTATGGGGAACTCTCTGTATTATCTTCACAGCTTTTTTTGTCCCTCTAAAACTATTCTAAGATAAAAAGTTTAATGAAAATGCCGAAAGCTCCCTCCAGGTTCACCTCTCTTCTGACAGCCTTCTTTCTGTCTAGCTTACAGGTTTGGGGAGGGGGAGGTTTAGTAAATATTGCATGAGATAATGAATGTGGGAACAACCCCCAAAGCTCGCTCTATAAACGTAAGGCAGCATATAAATGACCCAAGTCCAACATAGCTGCCTCATGCCTCATACATTCTTCACTCCACCTTCCATAATGTTATAAAGACTGGTATTTCCTCATTTACTATTCCTTTTACCAGGTACTCTGATTTGTGTCCTATTTATTGCCACCTGGCAAGCAAGTATTGAGTATGGCTCATAGGAAGCGCCATGCCAGACTTGAAGGAGGATGTGGAAAAACAGAAGGAATGCTCCCCGTCTTGTACTTCTTCAGGGACCCAACAGTCCACTAGGGGAATTTAAACATATGCCTTCTTGGTAATCACGGATAATGGCGCAGGTGGAAAGATACAAAGGAACAAATAAGGCAATAAGCAGTAAGAGTCAGGGGAATAGTCAGTGCTTGATCCGCATAATTAATTCATTACTTTCTTAAAATTGTCTCCACCTGGGCCTCTCTTCATTTTCTATTTTTTCCCTATTTTTAGTTATTTATTTTTCTATTTAGGGAAGAAAGGACTACAGTTCTCAACTCACTTTGTCCATTTATTTATTTACTTACTTAGTTATCCATTCATCATTCATTTATTTTATTTTTTTTAAGATTTTATTTGACAGAGATCACAAGTAGGCAGAGAGGCAGGCAGAGGAGTGGGGGAAGCAGGCTCCCTGCTGAGCAGAGAGCCCAATGTGGGGCTCGATACCAGGACCCCAGGACCCCAGGACCACGACCCGAGCGGAAGGCAGAGGCTAAACCCACTGAGCCACCCAGGCCCCCTCATCATTCATTTAGAGCATGAACAGCTCTCTGAGGGACAGAGGAAGAGAGAGATTCCCAAGCAGGCTCCCTGCTGAGCCCAGAACACGATGCGGGGCTTGATCCCAGGACCACGAGATCATGACTTGAGCCGCAATCAGGAGTCGGCTGCTGAGGTGACTTCAGCTCACTTTGTCCTTAAAGAAAGGCAGACTTGTGTGGTCATAAGTGGGGCCACATGGCACCTGGAATTCCAGATCACCACTTGCTACCGTGTGACCCCGGTTTTATCTGCATGGTGGGGATGAAATACGCTCTACTCCCAGGATTGATGTGAGAATGATGGTTTGATTGAGTCGAGAGTGTTGGACGGTCCTTGGTAAGGATCAGGTGCCCAGTCAGTGTGAGCTGTTATTGCCACTGCATGGGTAGAGAAAGGAAGGGTGTGGGAAACAGGGGTGTGAAAATGAAGGGCCCAGGATTTTAGGCGATCAAGGCAAAGCAAGTTTACAAAACTTTTTGTAGTCTTAGGAGAATGTTCACAGTATCATGTAAAATGAGACTTACAGAATGCAAGTCTCTGTTATATAAAGCCTATTGGATGCACACCTAGAAAAAAATAAGAATATTCCAAAATGTTAACTGTGAACAAAATGGATAACAGTTATCTCTGGGTGGTGGAACTATTTAAAAAATACTTTTCTTAAAAAAAAAATACTTTTCTATCAGAAAGTGGAAAGATTGACAGGAGACAGGTGGTTGCCGAGGGCTGGGTAGAGGGGGCGGGAGAATTAGTGTTTAACAGTCATGGAGTTTCAGTTTTTTTTTTTTTTTAAAGTTTTTTTTTTTTATTTATTTATTTGACAGAGATCACAAGTAGGCAGAGAGGCAGGCAGAGAGAGAGGAGGAAGCAGGCTCCCCGCTGAGCAGAGAGCCCGATGCGGGACTCGATCCCAGGACCCTGAGATCATGACCTGAGCCGAAGGCAGCGGCTTAACCACTGAGCCACCCAGGTGCCCCATGGAGTTTCAGTTTTACAGGGATGAAAAAGTTCTAGATATCTCTTGCACAGCAGTGTGAATGTAGATAATACTACTAAGCTGTACACTTGAAAATAAGATGGTAAATTTAATGTTATGTTTTTTTACCACAATTTAAAAGGCCTTTTCTATGGTAAACACAGTAGTTTTTGTTTTTGTATTTTTAAGATTTTATTTATTTGTCAGAGAGAGAGAGAGAAAAAGCACTAGTGGGGAAGGGGGGGTGCACAGCAGGCAGAGGGAGAAGGATTCCATTCCAGGGCCCTGGGATCATGACCTGACCCGAAATCAGACACTTAGCGACTGAGCCACCTAGGCATCCCACAGACACAATCATTTTATGCTTAAGAAAAAAAATGAATAAAAGTTGTTAAGTTTTTTAAAAAAAGATTTTATTTATTCATTTGACAGACAGAGATCACAAGTAGGCAGAGGCAGGTGGTGGGGGGTGTGGGGGGCAGGCTCCCTGCTGAGCAGAGAGCCTGATGCGGGGCTCGATCCCAGGACCCTGAGTCGAAGGCAGAGGCTTAACCCACTGAGCCACCCAGGCGCCCCAAAAGTTGTTAGGTTTTATTTTTTTTTATTTTTTTTTAAAGATTTTTATTTCTTTGACAGACAGAGATCACAAGTAGGCAGAGAAGCAGGCAGAGAGAGAGAAGGAAACAGGCTCCCTGCTGAGCAGAGAGCCCCATGCGGGGCTCAATCCCAGGACCCTGGAATCATGATCAGAGCCGAAGGCAGAGGCTTTAACCCGTTGAGCCACCTGGGCGCCCCAAGTTGTTAGGTTTTAAATGAAAGTCATAACTATGGCTGATTGGTGTAGCTTTTTCTGAGTATGTCTACAGTTTATTGGAACCTGTCTGCCCAGGAGCAGAGTTGTAAGGCTTCCTAAGTAGACATGGGTCCTCTGATTTGTTTTCACACTCAGGGTTCTACTGAGAGAAAACATGAGCTACAGAAGAGGGAAATTACCAAAACTTGTTTGCTTTGGCTGTTTTTCTTTCTGATCTAGGTTCAGTTGTCAGCTACTGACTCTGAGGGAGTGTCCATGTGGATGACCTGATAGAGCCGCCCTTGCCCCCTTCACACCCCCGTAACCCTGCAGATTCTGCGTCAGCTGCGCTATTTGCAGGACCGCCCACCAAAATCCTGTGCTGCTGGCTGTTCTTTGACCTGTAAACCTGAATCTGAGCCAGCTGGGTTGAGACAGAGGAGGCCGGGCAGGTCATCTCAGAGCAGCTGTGCTGTTCCCCAGCAGTTACTTCCTAGATTTGGTTCTCACCTAAGAAAAAAACGAGTCACCCTCTAATTCAGGTAGTAGACATGAGCAGGTAACTCACAGAACACCAAGAACTAAAAAAATAGATGAAAAGTGACCACCCTCATCAAAATAAAAAGGGACAGAAATAACAGCAACACCTTAAGGCCATTTTCTTTATCCTCCTGGCAATCCACGAAGATTTCTTTAGAAAACAGCTCCCAGGATTTGCAAACAATTACCAATAGGGAGGTAATTGGCCCTTCTGAAAGCAAGCTGGCAGTGCACATCAGGAACTTTAAAAATGTTTGTTCTAGAATAGAACATTACATAAAAGGTTCAGAAAGATACGGGAATTGGGTACAAAATGAAAGTGACAATTTCAAATTAACAAGGAGACAGAATTCCATTTCTGGCAATATTAAGGTCAGAATGACCTAGAGAATCTTCAGTTACAAAAATATTTAGGACTTGTGGAATGATTATGTTGTACTCCTGAAACTAATGTAACCTTGTGTGACAACTGTACTTGAACTTAAAAACAAATCTAGGGGCCCCGGATGGCACAGTCGATTGAGCATGGGACTCTTGGTTTTGGCTTGGGTCTGGTCTTGGGGTCGTGGGATCGAGCCCCATGTCAGGTTCCATGCTGAGCACATGAAACTTGGGTTTCTCTCTCCCTCTCCCTCTACCCATTCCCCCACTCTCTAAAATAAATAAATAAATCTTAAAACAAAAACAATTGTAGAACCCTATTTACATCACCAGAAAATCAATCAAGAATGTCTTTGAGGGGTGCCTGGGTGGCTCAGTGGGTTAAAGTTTCTGCCTTTGGCTCAGGTCATGATCCCAGGGTCCTGGGATCAAGCCCCGCATCGGGCTCTCTGCTTAGCAGGGAGCTTGCTTTCTCCTCTCTCTCTGCCTGCTTCTCTGCCTCCTTGTGATCTCTGTCTGTCAAATAAATAAAGTCTTTGGAAAAAAAAAAAAAAAGAATGTCTTTGAATGACACATTAGACCAGATAGACTGAACATACATATATAAAACATCCCCTCTAAACAACAGAATATACATTCTTTTCCAGTGCACATGGAACATTCTTCAGAATAGATCACATGTCAGACCACAAAATGAGTCTCAATAAATTTAAGGAGATTGAAACCATAGCAAGCAGCTTTCATGGTATGACACTAGAACTCAGTTACTATAATAAAACTGGAAAAAACAAATATTTGGAAGATAAATGAGATGGTCCTAAAAAACGAGTGGGTCAACAAAGAAATCAAAGACGAAAAGAAAAAATACTTGGAGACAAATGAAATTGAAAACACAGTGGTCCAAAATCTTTGGGATACAGTGAAAGCAGTTCTAGGAGGGAAGTTTATAGTGATATAGGCCTACCTCAAGAATCAAGAGAAATTTCAAATCATCTAACCTCATACCTAAAGAAACTAGAAAAAGAAGAAAAAGGTTAGTGGAAGGAAGGAAATAATAAAGATCAGAGTAGAACTAAATGAGAAATAGAAATAGAAAAGATGAATGAAACCAAGAGCTGATTCTTTGAAAAGGTAAACAAAATTGATAAACCTTTAGCCAGACCCATCAAAGAAAAAAAAAAGAGGACTCAAATAAATAAAATCATAGGTGAAAGAGGAGAATAGTGCTCTCTTTGGCAGCACTTATACTAAAACTGGAATGATACAGAGAAGATTAGCTTGGCCCTGTGCAAGGATGACATGGAAATTCATGAAGTGTTCCATATTTTTCTGTGAATTGTGTAAGACTCATGAATCACAGACCTGTACCCCTGAAACAAATAATACATTATATGTTAATAAAAAGATAAAAATAAATAAAAAAAAAAAGAAAGAGGAGAACAGTTGACACCACAGAAATGCAAAGGATTATACGAGACTACTATGAAAAACCATATGCCAACAGATTGGATTATAAATTACCTAGAAGAATGAAAAAATACCAAGAAATATACAATCTTCCAAAACTGAATCGGAAAAACAGACCAGTTACTAATAATGAAATGGAATTGGTGATCAAAAAACTCCTAACAAACAAAAGTCCAGGACCAGATGCATTCACATATGAATTCTATCAAACCTTAAAGAAGAGTTAATACCTATTCTCCTCAAACTACTCAAAAAAAAAAAAAATAGAAAGGAAAGCTTCCAAATATATTCTATTAGACCAGCATTACCTGATACCAAAACCAGACAAATACACTGGAAAAAAAAGGCCAAACCAAACAAAAAAATTGTAAGGCAATATCCCTGATGACCATAGATGCAAAAATCCTCAACAAAATATTGGTAAACCACATTCAACAATACATTAAAAGGATCATTCAGTATGACTTATTCTAGAGATGGGAGGAGGGCTCAATATCCAGAAAACAATGTGATACACCACATTAACAAAATGAGGGATAAAAATCACATGATCATCTCAATAAATGCAGAAAAAGCATTTGACAAAATTCAACATTCATTCATGATTAAAACTTCCAAGAAAGTGAGCTTAGAGGAAACATACCTCAATTTAATAAAGGCAATATATGACAAACCCACAGCTAATATACTCAGAAGTGAAAAACAGATTTTGCTCTTAGCTCAGAAACAAGATAAGGATGTCCACTCTCACTGCTTTAATTCAACTTAGTACTAAATGTCCTAGCCACAGCAATCAGACAAGAAAAATAGATGAAAGGCATCCAAATGGGTAAGGAAGAAGTTAAAACGTCCTTATTTGCAGACGACATATTATACATAGAAAATTCTAAGATTACACACACACACACACACACACACACACACACACACACAGAGCTATTAGAAGTAATAAGCTGAGTAAAGTTGCAAGATGCAAAATATTCAGCTATCTTTTGCATTTCTATACACTAATAATGAAATAGCTGAAAGAGAAATTAAGAAAATAATTCCATTTACAATTACACCAAAAGAATAAAATACTTAGGATAAACTTTTTTTAAAAATGATTTTATTTATTTATTTGACAGAGATCACAAGTAGGCAGAGAGGCAGGCAGAGGCGGGGTGGCGGAAGCAGGCTCCCCGCTGAGCAGAGAGCCTGATGTGGGGTTCGATTCCAGGACCCTGAGATCATGACCTGAGCTGAAGGCAGAGGCTTAACCCACTGAGCCACCCAGGTGCCCCAAGGAAAAACTTAACCAAAGACATGAAAGACCTGTACTCTGAAAACTACAAAACATTTTTGAAAGAAACTGAGATGATACAAACAAACAGAAAGACATACCATGCTCATGGATAAGAAGAATTCATATTGTTAAAATATTCATACTACCCAAAGCAATCTACAGGTTCATTGCAATCCCTATGAAAACATCAGTTGTATTTTTCACAGAACTAGAAGAAATGATTCTAAAACTCATATGGAAACACAGAAGACCCCAAATAGCCAAAGCAATCTTGAGAAAGAAGAACAAAAGCAGAATTGTCACTATTCTGGATTTCAAGATACTACAAAGCTATAATAATCAAAACAGTATGGTACTGGCACAGAAACAGACACATGGATCAGTAGAACAGAGTAGAGAGCCCAGAAATAACCTACATTTATATGGTTAATCTATGACAAAGGAGGCAAGAATATACAATGGGGTAAGACAGCCTCTTTAATAAGTCATGCTGAGAATACTGGACATCTACATGCAAAAGAATGAAACTGGACCACCTTTGTACATCATACACAAAAATAACTAAAAATGGATTAAAGACCTAAATGTGACACCTGAAGCCATAAAACTCCTGGAAGAAAACATAGGCAATAATCTCTTTAACATCAGCAATAGAAACATTTTTCTAGACATGTCTCCTCAGGCAAGGGAAACAAAAGCAAAAATAAACTATTGGGGCTACACTGAAATAAAAAGCTTGTGCACAGTGATGGAAACTATCCACAAAATGAAAAGGCAACCTACTCAATGGGAGAAGATATTTGCAAATGATATATCTGGTAAGGGGTTGATATACAATATATAAAGAACTTATACTACTCAATACCAAAAGAACTCCCAAATCATCTGATTAAAAAATGGGCAGATGACCTGAATAGACATTTTCCCAAAGAGACCTGCAGATGGCCAACAGACACATGAAAAGATGCGTAACATCATTAATCAGGAAAATGTAAATCGAAAAACTACATTGAGATATTACCTTACACTTGCTGGAATGGCTAGTATAAAAAAAAAGCAAGAAATTACAAGTGTTGGTGAGGATGCGAAGAGAAAGGAGCCCTCATATACTGTTGGTGGAAATGCAAATTGGGGCAGCCACTGTGGAAAAAAGTATGGAATTTTCTAAAAAAATTGAAGATAGAAATATCCAGTAATTCCACTCCTGGGTATTTATGCAAAGAAAACCAAAACACTAATTCAAAAAAATATATGCACCCCTATGTTTATTACATCATTATTTATAATAGCCAAGATATGGTAGCCACCCAAGTCCATTGATAGATAAATGGTTAAAGAAGGTTTGATACACATATACAACACACATACACAATGGAATATTACTTAGCCATAAAAAATGAGATCTTAACATTTGGGACAACATGGGTAGACCTAGAGGGTATTATGTTCATGAAACAAGTCACACTGAGTAAGAAAAATGCCATATGATTTCACTTAAATGTGGAATCTAAAAAACAAATGAATGAACAAACAAACAAAAAAATTCAGAATCAGCCCTATAAGTAGAAAACAAACTGATGGTTGCCAGAGGAGAAGAGAATTGGAAGATGGGCAGAATGAGTGAAGGGGAGTGGGAGGTATAGCCTTCTAGTTATAAAATGAGTAGGTCATGGGAATGAAAGTACAGCATAGGATATATACCATTAATGATACTGTAATAGTGTCCTATGGTGACAGATGGTAGCTACACTTGTGATGGGCACAACATAACATGCAGAATTGTCCGATCACCATGCTGTATACTGAAACTAAAGTAACATTATGTACCAACTACAGTTCAATCTAAAAATATATATCTAGAAATGTTGGATAAAATATAACAAAAAAGCACCTGGATAGCTCAGTTGGTTAAGCAACTGCCTTCAGCTCAGATCATGATCCCGGAGTCCTGGGATCAAGTCCTGCACTGGGCTCCCAGCTCCACGGGGAGTCTGCTTCTCCCTCTGACTTTCTCCTCGATCATGCTCTTTCTCACTGTCTCTCTCTCAAATACATAAATAAAATATTTTAAAAAATATATAACAAAATGCCTGACTGAGCTCCAAAGATACAAAACGGGAATACTCCAGAGGCCAAACAATGAAAAGGAATGGAACACCAGAGACATAGGTGGGTTGATACTGCTGCTACCCCAGAATTGATTATCTGAGTAATCTGGAGCTCCTGTGTTAACTTCCTGGTGAGGACTGAACACCAAGCCCAAAGACTGTGTGGTTGTGTGGGAGGGGGAGTTGAACCTGAGTCTCATGTGTAGCTGAGATCATTGAGAGTCTAATTCTTGAGTGGCATGTTGTCAAGATAACATATCTATATCGTCTCTTCTTTCTACAGCCCATCAGCTGATCAGTTTGGTAGGTCTATCAGTATTCAAAATGTGATTCTACCTCTAGGAAACTATCTCACACATTATAGGATACTTATAAAAATTCTCGATCATTATTAATGAGTGTGTTCAATATGCTTTATTTTAAGAGAAAAAAATGAGAATCTGTCCCATGTCAACAAGAATAGAATGATTAAATGAATGCTATATAGCCATTAAAAGGAATGAAATTGATCTCCGTGTATGAAATGGAAAGGATGTCAAGACAACATGTTAAGATTTTTTAAAAGGCAAGCTATAGAACAGCATTATTCAACTAATGAATCATTGAACATTATATCAAAAACTAATGATATATACTATACCTTGGCTAGTTGAATTTAAAAAGATAAATAAAATTTTAAAAATTTTAATGATTTATGAAAAAAAAGAACAGCCTTATTCAATAGACACAATGCAAACCACATAGTAATTTCAAATTTTCTAGTAGAAGTACTTAAAAATGTAAAAAGAAGTAGGTGAAATTAATTTTAATAGTGTACTTTATTTGACCCAATGTATACAAAATATTTAAGCATGTAATCAATATAAAATTATTGATGAATTACTTTGCATTATTTTTATATGTCTTCAAAACCTGATGTGTATTTTATACCAACACCACCTCTCAATGTAGACAAACCACCTTTTAAGTACTCAGTAGCCGCTTTTTAAAATTTTTTTATTTATTTATTTTTAAAGATTTTATTTATTTATTTGACAGAGATCACAAGTAGGCAGAGAGGCAGGCAGAGAGAGAGGAGGAAGCAGGCTCCCCGCTGAGCAGAGAGCCCGATGCGGGGCTTGATCCCAGGACCCTGAGATCATGACCTGAGCCGAAGGCAGAGGCTTTAACCCACTGAGCCACCCAGGCGTCCCTCAGTAGCTGCTTTTGACTAGTGACTACAGTAAGGGACAGAGCAGCTACAGCACAAATATGTAGTATCCAGATTTTCAAACAACTTTAAAACCAGCTACATAAGTATTGTATAGAAACCAAAAACACGGGTGGCTTGTGGCTCAGTGGGATAAGCATCTGCCTTCAGCTCAAGTCATGGTCTCAGCGTACTGGGATTGAGCCCCATGTGGGGCTCCTTGCTCAGCAGGGAGCCTGCTTCTCTCTCTCCCTCTGTCATTCCTCCCAGCTGTGCTCTCTGTCTCTCTCACGCTCTCTCTTTCTCAATTATAAAAAGAAAAGAAAAGAAAAGAAACAGAAAACACTAAAGATATGCAAGAAATGACTAAAGCAGCCATCTTTATGGGGTGGAGTTGTGGGGAAAGGTGTTCATGGCTTAGTTTTTAAACATTTCTATTTGAATTTACTATATGACAGTTTTAACTACTGAAAAAAGTAAGAGTAAAAGAAAATGTTTTGGAGTTAGATGGTGGTGATGTACAATGTGTACCAGAAATCATTGAATCTTATACTCTGAAATGAAGAAACCAGTGAATATTTTGTTACCCGAATTTTATCTCAATTAAAAAAAAAAAAGATATGGAACACAATTCCCAACTTTTGGGGGGAGGAAAAAGACTAATGTGTTAGGACTGGTGATGGAATTATAAATGCTTTTAATTTTTTCTAATGCTCTCTGATACTCATGTATTTCAAATAGAGGTGGTGGAGGAATAAAAGCATTTAGGAGAGAAAGGTCTTCTCCCTTGACAAAATCTGTGTGCTTTAGGAACAATGCTGTGTTCTCATTGTGTTGGCAAGTATGCAAAGTCTAACCCTTGTCCATCCTGTGAAGTATACGTCTATCTGTGCCATGTTTAACCACCATTTAGTAAAACAAAGTAGGCTTTGCTTTTTGCTGTAGGTTGCCAAATAACAGAACTGACAGGCCTTTCCTTCTTTGTGTCTTTGGATGTTGCAAGAACAGGGCTGTGTGTTTGCATTTTTGAAACAGAGCAGCCCTGGGTATCTAGCTCAGGGTGCCTGGCTTCCAGCTTTAGAACTAAAATTCTCTTTGACCAGGCAGGCTTTCTGTCCTTACTTCATGCTTCTGCTGCTCCCCTGGTAAGATTGGGTAGTGAATGCTTGCTTCTTTGGTTTGGGGAAGGGAATGTGTTAGATAAGTTCTTCAAAGCACTAAGAGAAGAAAGGTCCAGAAAAATAAAAGGTTATTCAACTCCCCTGGAGACTTGAATCACCCAAAAGTAAATGGAGAAGAAAGAACTTATGTAACAACTCTTTGTCTTCCAATAAATAAACAGATAGGAGCCAGCCATGGAGTCCCCAGGCTTCTCTTAACCCTTGAATGGACTGTATTTTCCATAGGCTCGCCAGAATGCTGAGATTTCCGCTGTGTGTGTTTAGGGAAGTTGTTTTGTTTAGACCTCAACCGACATCTTTTTCTCCCAGTAACTCCTTACCCAGTACATGAGGGAGAATTCAGAGGACAAGATGACATTGCTCAGGTTTTAATTGCCTTGAACCCTTCTGTCGTTTAAGCTATTTGTTGAGTCGGACTTGTTTTGCTTCAACTGCCCAGTTTGTTGTGACTTGAAGTAGAACCTCCTGGACCAGGAAAGGAGGACAAGATGTAGGAAGTGAAGAAACAGGTTGCAGAACAAGTTGTAAACCTGATCCCTTCAGTGTTTTGAAAACCTATGAAATTATGTATCTGTGTATCTACCTTGTATCTATGTATTTTATCATCTGCCTACCTACCTATTAATCCATCTTGGTGAATGATAGAAATGGCCAAATCATTACCACTCCCTACCCCTAGAAGCGAGAATAGAGCATACAGAGAGCAGCGTACAAGGAAGGACCCACACTTTTTACCTTACACGTTTCTGTGCTGTTAACTTGTTACTGGGTTGTTTTGTATCAAAAGAGATTTAATAAAAATTGCCGACTGTAATCATAACTGTTCCTCTGACAGTCCTCTCTGATGTCTCACAAAGTGTCCAGAAAGAGTTAACACAGAAAATTCCAGATGTCTGAAGTGAGGACAAACTCCTGATTTGCTGGTGGGGGTGGGGGAAGGGTTAGAGGTGAGAAGCCTCAGAAATGAGGAGGGGAGGGGAGGGAGGGCTGGCCACCTAGTTCTCACCCTAACCAATAGCACAAAAGTTCTGGGCCCAACGCCCATTTGTGCAGACTATTTCAGGAGTCAAGAACTGCACCTGAGGCCGTTGTCACTGTGACCTGTGAAAGAAGGACACTAAGAGAGCTTCCAGGTTCCTCTACTTAGAGGCTGTTTCTCCTTTAGCTGGAAGGTAAAATCTCAAGCCTCAGCTAATCTGGTGGTGGTAATTGGGATGTAAGCTTTTTTCTCTATGATGTATTGACTTCTTTTTCCACAGGCAGTAAGATGATTATGGGACAGGACTTTATTTTTACTAATGACAAGATTAATGCTAAATTTCTAACCACGTGGAATTATTTTTCCTGGTTTTCTCTACAGAGGGCAAGACATGGTCTATTGAAGCATTAGGGAGATTGTTGGGTAGGCTTTGCTTGGAAAGGAGGCAACACATAGTCTTTGACGGTTTCACAGTTTTCATGTCATTTCCCTTCAGTTGCACCAAGAGCTGTTAAAATTTTACAGGCATTAGGGTTGCACACAGCAAATCTCACAGTAGATAAGTATTCAATGGAACGGTCTTTGCTAATGTTATACAGTGGGTTCTTGCTTTGTCTTCTATCTCAGCAGAAGGTCTTAAAATTCCCCTCATTCATGAGAAAGCATGAGAAATTTGGCAAAAGAAGGCAGTTTGAAAAGAGATGCTTAGTGAAATCACCCTGATTTGTAGGTCCAAATATGGCCCCTCGGGATGGCGCTCTGTTGGTAGAGTCACAGGGACCTCCTTTTTCCCATAGGCTCCACGAGTGATGGACCCGTATGTGATTCAGATGAACGGCAACAGCAGCCTCCCCTCCGTTCTGGATATGCATGTCAACATTGGTGGGAGAAGCTCCTTACCAGAAAAAAGGAAAGGCAGGAAGGCCAGATGGTCAGTGAAGCCTTCAGACATGTCCAACAAAACTTTCAATCCCATCCGGGCCATCGTGGACAGCATGAAGGTGAAGCCAAATCCAGACAAAACCATGATTGCTCTGTCGATTGGTGAGTTGGAGGCTCTTGGGTGAGGGGCGATCACTGTTGTTCTCACCGTCATCCTTACAGCTGGTTGGAGAAGATGGGAGTAGAGGGGGTGTCTGAGCACTGGGCATGGAAGAGTAACATCTCGGTGGCTCTTTCTTTTCTCCCATGAAAAGGGGACCCTACTGTGTTTGGAAACCTGCCTACAGACCCTGAAGTTACCCAAGCCATGAAAGATGCCCTGGACTCGGGGAAATATAATGGCTATGCCCCCTCCATTGGTAAGCTTCTCCTGAGACTCTAACCAGTGGCTTCCAAATCTTTAGTGCCCTTCTATAAGGAATAAATTTCTAGCGGTTCTCCTTGCTTCCTTGATGCACAGTTCCCAAGGAAAGGCTAAAATGCAGTGGTTGTTTGGATTTGGGGAGGGCGATCTCAGAATGCTTAAACACAGCCAGCAAGGTCCAGCTTCTCTCCTGGCTTCCTTTGGCACGCGGAGCCCGCTAAGCTTCCTTCTTTCTCAAATAGCACTCCTATCCTATCATTGCTAATTCTAATAGGAAGGCCTTGGGTGTCATTGCAGCTGCTTGTTTACTGAGCCCTCCAGGTCCTAAATTAATTTACTTAATGCATATGTAAATAGCTTCTTGGCTTTATTTCCCCTTCTCCATACATATGACGGTTATTTTAACTAGGGTTCTAACCACATTCAAATGCAGTTTTAAATGTCTCGGGTGAAAGAGATAAAAACAAACTAGAATATAAAGAAGGGGTTTTCCTCCTGAAGATGAGAAGGTTCTTTCTGACAGAAAGAATTATTCCTATGTAGGTGGTTTTAAAATATAAGTTTCAGATGTACAGCTATACAATATAATAACTTTATATACTACAAAGTGATCACCACAAGTCTGGTTACTGTCCGTCACCATACAGTTGACCCCTTCACCCATTTTAACCATTCCTATTCTCATTTATGTTTAACTGTCTCCATGTATTAAACATTTCCACATTAAGCATTGTAATAAAATCAGTGATCCTTTGGCTTTATTTCAGGGTCGCACATCTCTCTATTATGTACACCTAGCAACATATTCTTTTCTAAAATTATTTTTATTTTTTATTTGAATACAGTTGACATACAATGTTATCTTAGTTTCAGGTGTCCAACATAGTGATTCAACATCTCTGCATTTCATGCTGGGCTCACCACAGCGTAGCAACCATCTGTCTCCATATACCACTATTACAGTATCATTGACTATATTCCTCGTACTGTGCCTTTTATCCTCGTAACTTACTCGTTTCATAACTGGATCCCCTTGTCCCATTCACCCATTTTTGCCCATCCTCCAGCCTGTCTCCCTCTGGTAGCCATCAGTTCATTCTCTGTATTTCTAGGTCTGATTTAGCTTTTGCTTGCTTGTTTGTTCGTTCATTTGTTTGCTTTTTCAATTTGACATGTAAGTGAATTTGTCTTTCTCAATCTGACTTATTTCACTTGACCTAATACCCTCTAGGTCCATCCATGTTGTCACAGAGCCAAGACATAATTACATATTTCTAATGTAGAATACAAATCCAGTTTCATGCTAAAATAGAATTTTTTTAAAAGATTTTATTTATTTGACAGAGAGAGAGCAGAAGTGGGGGAGCAGCAGGTAGAGGGAGAGAGAGAATTAGGCTCCTTGCTGAGCAGAGAGCCCGATGTGGGGCTCAATCCTAAGACCCTGGGATCATGACCTGAGCCAAAGGCAGAGGCTTAACCGACTGAGCCACCCAGGTGCCCCACTACAATAGAATTTTATTTATTTATTTTTAAAGTTTTTATTTATTTATTTGACAGAGAGATCACAAGTAGGCAGAGAGGCAGGCAGAGAGAGAGGAGGAAGCAGGCTTCCTGCAAAGCAGAGAGCCCAATGCAGGGCTCGATCCCATGACCCTGGGATCATGACCTGAGCTGAAGGCAGACGCTGTAACCCACTGAGCCACCCAGGTGCCCCATAAAATAGAATTTTAAAAATACTTCAGAGAGGTCTGAGAGACAAAACTTTTAGGTTTGTTTTTTATACTTTATAAAGTTTCATACAACAAAAATAAAAAAAAAAGGGGGGGAGCCTGGGTGGCTCAGTTGGTTAAGCCTCTGCCTTTGGCTCAGGTCATGATCTCAGGGTCCTGGCATCAAGCCCCATGTTGGGCTCTCTGCTCAGCAGGGAGCCTGTTTCTCCTCTCTCTGCCTGCCTCTCTGCCTACTTGTGATCACTCTCTCTCTCTCTCTCTGTCAAATAAATAAATAAAATCTAAAAAAAAAAAAAAGACCAAAATGTGATTATAAAACAAGTTTATAACTTTTATACCCAAAGTATTAGGGAACTGATTCAACCTGAAAAACCAGAACCAATTCTCCATGTGACAGATATTCAAAGGATATGAACATTTCATGCCAAAATAAATACAGATCATAATGTATATCTAATAAAATGCTCTTCCTTAGGAATACTTAGGAAGTGCTGATTTGTATAACTTTAGGACATTTATTTTTATTAAGTGTAACATTATGAAATAGTGCATCTGGACTTTCTGATTGGAGGTGGAATCTTTTTGGAAAGCAATTTTGTAAAACATAATTTATATGATGGTAACTCTACTTCATGTTTGTAAGCCAACATTTGGAAATATTGTTCAGGAATAGAATGTCAAAGAAAAATATTGTGCAAAACCACCAATAGGTATATCATATGATCTAAAAAACCTAAAAGGGACCCAGTGTATTGAATGCATTGACTATAACTTTTCAAAACATATAGTGCCTGGAAGGGATTTAGAAATAATCTGAATCCTGCTTTTTTTTTTTTAAATGAAAAATAAAACATAATCACAATAACCAAGATGGTGCAGAGTATTTTATAGTTTGGAGAGTTCTCCTTGTTATTAATCATACATTTGAGATTTTTTTTTAAGATTTTATTTATTTATTTGAGAGAGAGACTGAGACAGAGAGAGAGAGCAGGAGCAGGGCAGAGGGAGAGGGAGAAGCAGACTCCCCGCTGAGCAGGAAGCCTGATGTGGTGCTCAGTCCCAGGACTTCAGGATCATGACCTGAGACGAAGGCAGATGCTTAACTGACTGAGCTGTCCAGGAGCTCCCATACATTTCAACTTATTATAAAAATGTAAAACATAAAGTCAATTTCCTTTCTCTATGGTGGCTGAGAGCTAACCTGGATAGCACGTGCTCTAAGCAGGAGCAGAAGGTCGCCGGAAGCCCTCTTGGCTCTCAGGCATAGTAGTCAGCTTCTCCCTTCTACACTTTCAGGCTACTTATCCAGTCGGGAGGAGATTGCTTGTTACTACCACCGGCCGGAGGCACCCCTGGAAGCTAAGGTAAGTCTTAGACAATGTATCAGCTCTGAAGCAGTATTGGGCAATCTGTATCTTCTTCCTTGTTTCTGTCCCACAAGGAATGAGGGGTTCAGGGGGAAAAAAAGGTGTGGAGAATTTCCCTTTGGCAATTTGAGGACTTCTCATATAATGAAGATGCTAATCCATGATTTTATATATATATATTTAAATATTTTCTTTATTTATTTGTCAGAGAGAGAGAGAGAGCGCAAGCAAGCACAAACAGGGGGAGTGGCAGGCAGAGGGAGAGGGAGAAGCAGACTCCCTGCTGAGCAGGGAGCCTGATGCAGGGCTTGATCCCAGGACCCTGAGATCATGACCTGAGCTGAAGGCAGATGCTTAACTGACTGAGCCACCCAGGCATCCCCTAATCCATGATTATATTTAATGTCATTACAATATGATGATGATGTTGCATACAACTTATGTGGTCTCCTGTCTTAAGGAGCCTCAAAGGACTCTGAGGTCCCCCTATATTTGATTTTTCACAAAAGATCATTAAAAAACAATAATTCATGAACACCAAATAAGTAACATTTTAAAAAATTTTACCAATAGGATCTTTTCTTAAATTTGTAGCTTCCCTCATTCACCTGAAGTCCACTCATTTGGGAAGATCAAGGTACTATGACATATCAAAGTGATGGCAGTGCCACGTTTAAATGTCCCTCTCCCTCTATTGTCTACTCTGCATGGTTGATATTTCTTAACATAAGAGGTGCCCTCAGTCTATATTTCAGAGAAGAGTCAGGCTTTAAATTTCTGGTCAAAATAACTAGCCAAGTGAAAAAGTCCAAGGTCAAAATGATCTCTCATGGATCACAGCTGCTATGTCCTTTTTAAAGTCATTTACTTCTTTAAAAAAAAAAAAGATTTATTTATTTAGTTTAGAGAGAGAGAGAGAAAGAGCAGGGAGGGGCAGAGGAAGAGGGAAAGAGAGAATCTCAAGCAGACTCTCTGCTGAGTGAGGAGCGTGATTTGGGGCTGGATCCCATGACCCTGAGATCATGACCTGAGCTGAAATCAAGAGCCAGATGTTTAACCAACAGAGCCACCCAGGCGCCCCAAGTAATTTACGTCTTTTAAGTGGTCAACATTTTCAACATTTAGATATGGATATACATAAACATTAATTTCTTTTAATTTTGGCTTAGTACAGTCCTTTACTACTTCACTTAGAACTTGTAAAAATGAGTTTATTATTGCTTGCTACTCACCCATTGGATAATCTCTTTTCTTCTATTGCTGTTGGAGCTCCTAACAAAGTGAGCCTTTTATTTGTTTTCAGGATGTCATTCTGACTAGTGGCTGCAGTCAGGCTATTGAACTTTGTTTAGCTGTGTTGGCCAACCCAGGACAAAACATCCTAGTTCCGAGACCTGGTTTCTCTCTCTACAGGACTTTGGCTGAATCGATGGGAATTGAGGTCAAACTCTACAATTTATTGGTAAACAACTTTTTAATTTTAGACTCAAGTGCTCAATTATTATGTCATAATAATATATGACAATTATCTTAGCACAGAAAGATCTGGAAGTGGGTGGTAGAGGCCACAAACACATTTTATTTAGAAGACAGTGTTAGGTGAATGTTACCCCTAAATTTTTCAGAATCATCTTGGTCTCACCCTTTCTTCCTCCCTAGCCAGAGAAGTCTTGGGAAATTGACTTGAAACAACTGGAATCTCTGATTGATGAAAAGACAGCTTGTCTCATCGTTAACAATCCGTCAAACCCCTGTGGGTCAGTGTTCAGTAGAAGTCATCTCCAGAAAATTCTGGCTGGTAAGTCCATCAGACTTCATTTGACAGGAGCAGATATGGGTATGGAATCCTTTATCTGTTTCCTGGAATGAGAAAAGAATCCATTCTAAGCTGAGGATGGAAATGGGGGAGCTCCACGGGGTTTCCCAGTGAATAACATGCCACTGGAAAGGTAGGACTTGTCTACAAGGGGAAAAAGGCAACACTTGCCCCTGTACCATTCCCATATGTGGAAGGGAGGGTTTGAAATATCCAGTTGATTAAGTGGAAAATGTAGGCTCTGTACCCTAGAAGAGTATAAGAAGAGTATATAGTTCTTAAAGAGGAAAACAAAACACACAAACATGGAATGCAAAATAAAACAGGTCCAGGTGAATGTTAATTGCTAAGGCAATTCACAGTAAATGATTTCAGCCCATTTCTGTTCTTTTCAGTGGCTGCAAGGCAGTGCGTACCCATCTTAGCTGATGAGATCTATGGAGACATGGTAAGTCTTGAGCAGGATATATCACTACAGTAATCTCAATTCCAGATTATTTCATGGGACCCTTAGCATCTAGAATAACCAGAAGTAATTCTGTAATTCCTAATCATTTCAGTACAGCAAATCAGTATCCTTGCACTCTTAAAAGTATAAATAGATCGGGGTGTCTGGGTGGCTCCGTCGGTTAAGCGTCTGACTCTTGATTTTAGCTCAAGTTGTGATCTCAGTTTTGTGAGATGGAGTCCTGTGTCAGGCTCCACATTGGGTGTGGAGCCTGCTTGAGATGGTCTCTTTCCCTCTCCCTCTACCTCTCCTCCCCCCACCTTAAAAAAGCATACATATAGATCTACGACACCTTAGCCAATTTTCCAAAGTCCAAAAAGCTGAAAATCTGAAGATTTTTGAAATTCATTTGTTGGAAAAACCTGACTTGACCTGATACAAAGATATTTGAAGGTTTTTGATGCATCTCACTTACAGATCTATATATTTGTCAAAAATGTAGGGAAAGGGAGAGAAATGTTAATATGCTTGATTAGGAGTGCTGTTCCCGACTGCCTTCGGGGTGTTATGTAATATATGATGCATGTGCTACATAACGTCTCCAAAATCCAAAAAATTTTGCATTCTGCAACAAAAATGGGCCCAGGAATTTCAGACAAACAGTTGTGGGCCCCTATTTTACTTTTAGATTCCTAATTCCAACAGGCATTCATTCCCTAGAGCAAGCTTCACTGAGTTATACATATACATAGTCCTGGGCCGGAGTCAGTGTCCTCATTGTAGGCTTCCTTGAATCCAGACCAGACACTAGGTTAAATATCTTGGGACAGTCTCCTTTGAAGCCTCTTGGGCTCCCATTCATGCTTTGGGGTAGGATGAGCCCAGAAATCCAATGCCCGGTCCCTAGTTATACAAGGTAAAGGGTGGGAGGCATGGGATCTGGAGGAAAGTAAGCCAGGAGACAACTCTAACAAGCATCTCCTTCCTCAGGTGTTTTCGGATTCCACATTTGAGCCTCTGGCCACCCTCAGCAGCAATGTGCCCATCCTGTCCTGTGGAGGCCTGGCCAAGCGCTGGCTGGTTCCTGGCTGGAGGTTGGGTTGGATCCTCATTCATGACCGAAGAGACATTTTTGGCAACGAGGTAAGAACAATTTGGTGAAATGGTACTTCTAATTTAGTATATATGTATATATTTACTTTGCACGCAGTGGTTAGGAGGTGATTTTGTTGTTGTTGTTGTAGTGTTGTTTTTTTTTCCCCCTTCTCCTTGGTCCTGTAGTTCTGGGTGTCTGGAAAAATGCTGGTAAAGAGGGTACTAGTTATTCCTTTCCAAAACTCGGTTTTCCTATACCTGGCTCTGTGAAGAAGTTCCATCCGCCTCTAGTTTTCAGACTGCAAAAAGGGAAACAATAGCAGTAATGATCCCTGGTATTATCTGGAGGCTTACGATGTGCCAATGTTCAAAATACATCATTTTAATTTAATCCTCCCTGCAACCCGATGAGGCCAGGATTAGTATCATCTACCTTTTATGGCTGAGAAAAGTGAGGCACTAAGACGTTGTGTCATTTGCCCAGAGTCATACCGGAGGTATGTGACAGAGCTGGGCTAAAACCCAAGTGGTCTAATCCAAGAATGCCACTAGGCACCATCACTTCTTCAGAGATGTAAAGCCTGATGAAAAGAATGGTCAGAACAAGAATCCCCAACGCTGGAATGCTTAAGGAAGGCTAAATAACCTGTTTGCCGGGGCACTTTAGATCCGAGATGGGCTGGTGAAGCTGAGTCAGCGGATCCTGGGACCCTGCACGGTTGTCCAGGGAGCTCTGAAAAGCATCCTGCAGCGCACCCCTCAGGAGTTCTACCACAACACCCTGAGCCTCCTGAAGGTAAGCGCAGCCTGTGGACTTCCACTCTGGCAGTCGGGGAAAGTTACCAGTGGAATTGGGGATAACGGGTCCTCATTTCTGGAGCATTGTTCCATTACGGGGCTTCCAAATCAGGAGGTGGCCTCCGTGTAACCGGCCACCCTGACATTTCTCTCATTTCTGGCACTTCACTCGGCTCCTGGTTGAAAGCTTCCCGGGATAAGACTTTTTCTTGTTGACCCTTTATCCCAGCAGAGCAAACTTAGGTTCCCTGCCTTCGGTGTGGGCTCTACTTTTAATGACTTGGTTTTCTTTCACTTAAATTTTGTCCCTTGACATCTTCCTGCCTCCTCTTACAGTCCAATGCTGATCTTTGCTATGGGGCATTGGCTGCCATCCCTGGACTCCAGCCAGTCCGTCCTTCCGGGGCCATGTACCTCATGGTAAGTATGTGGGTGGCGGGTAGTTGGTATAGGGCAAACAGAAGCCGGTCTGCAGCACTCACAAAGACAACCACCTGAGCTTCCCGGCAGGCAGTTTAGGAATTCCTTATTCTGAATTGCCCACTAACATGATTTAACCTCAGTGTTAAACAACAACAACAACAACAAAACACCCTTTAAAATGACTTAATTCCTTGATTCAGAAAATCATTTTATGGGTAGATACAGGGAAGATAGAAGATACAAATAAGAAAAAGAAAAGACACAAATAAGAGGCTTTCCACACCATTGTACTTCAACTAGGAATGATACTGGTTCCCTAGGGGTGTTTGGGAATATATGGGAGTTTTGTTTGTTTGCAGAATGCCTTGTGGCTGGTGTGGGGGGATGCTCTTGGCATTTTGTGGACTGGGGATACTAAGTATCTTGCAATAGGTGGGATTGTTCCATGCAATCAAGAATTGCCTGGCCTGTAATGCTCTTTGGAGAAATACTGGCATTCTGTTTGCAGCTCTCATTTATCATCATCCAGAAAGGAAGTCTTCAAAAAACTTAAATATTAATATAAATATAATTCTCTCTTCCCTACGAAAAATTCCATGACCTCATAAGTGTTAGAACTCTTAGTTTTCAGTAGTGGAGTTCCAAGATACTTTGTAGAGCAGTCCCTACCTTAATTTCTAGCATAGGGAGTTGGTCTGTTTTCCCTCCTTCTGATAAATTTGCCTCTCCCTGTTATTGGTATAGGTTGGAATTGAGATGGAACATTTCCCAGAATTTGAGAACGATGTGGAGTTCACGGAGCGCTTAGTTGCTGAGCAATCAGTCCACTGCCTCCCAGCAACGGTGAGTGCTTGTGTCTCTCTCAGGACATTCTCAACTGTTTTCTAGAGCCTCAGGAGCTCTCCCTGAGCTGGTCTTTAACCTGATTTTTTTTTTTGCCCCAACAAAGTGTATTCTCATTTGATAAGATTTAAACTGATGTGTCTCATGGCCTTGATTTAAGATGTGTTTCTCCCCCATCATTATCCCATCTGTACTGGGGATAAAAGTTGTGGTTGAACATTTTAGGTGAGGGGAAACAAGCCTGTCCCACAAGTCCCTTTCAAGACAAATTAACTGTTATAGACTTAGCACCTCAATGATGGTGTCAACTGAGAAAAGAAGCAGAACCAAAATAAAACAAAAACATTTATTTGGTGTCTCAGAATTGGAATTCGGGGAACACAGATTTAGACAGAAATCCAAATAGTGTCCTTCTACTCCCCACCCTCCCCATCCCCCTGGAACAAAAGTCAAGGGTTTTTAAAGACAAAAGGAAATGCTTGTATTTATTGTTTATAGAATTTTGATTGATTCGTGGCAGAAAACTAATCTTGGCTGAATATAATTTGTTACTAAGGCTATCACTGAGCAAACACTCTTACTATAGCAAGTTGCAGGAAGGAGTAAATAAGGATTCTGGCTGAGTCCTTGGAAGATTTGTGGTTTAAAAGTCTATGTGGCTTAAAAGTTCATGGATTCACCATTCACTGCCTAAAGTCCATCTCCTTAATAACCTCCTGGGTCCATTTTAAAACGCCCTGACATAAGTGACCCCATTTCATTTCACCTCCCATGGTGGAACTGAGCAAACTGACAGCTCTGAGTCAATGACATCACTGCTTCCTGCTGATTAGGACCCTGGTCATTTTAGGGAGGTTTAGTACCAGATTCAATTGCTACAAAAATAACAGGCTCTTATTTCTGCAGTGCTTCGAGTACCCGAATTTCTTCCGAGTGGTAATCACGGTCCCCAAAGTGATGATGCTGGAGGCCTGTAGCCGGATCCAGGAGTTTTGTGAGCTGCACTACCATTGTGCTGAAGGGAGCCAGGAGGAGTGTGACAAATAGGCCCAAGTCCATTCTCTTGAGTATGTGTCCCATCCGGGGAGGGCTGGACTGGGCGTTGTGATTCCTCAAGAGGAATCAGGTGCCCCTACTGGGAGAGGAGCCTCAAAAGCATATCAAGGGTTCAGAATTGCTCCTGCTTTCCCCCAACTATGTCCACGGACACATGCCGAATCCCAGAATCTCCTCTCACTCTGCTCTGCTGGAGTGACTCACTAATTCATGAATCTGCCCCCTCCTGTATGACTTCCTCCTTTTTCCCTGAGAGTACTAGGTGAGCAAAATTTACCAGAAAGTGGTAGAGACAAGCAAAGTTAAAAAAGCTCATGATGAGAGAAATAAAAGATTGAGAGAATTTGTGCCCCCAAACATTTCCTCATGCTATAAGTAAAAGCACACTCTTTCCACTCAGGTCTGAGGCCCAACTCTGTTACTGCTTCACTTCAGGTATACCTTGCTTGATGCAATAGAACTATAACGAAAGAAGTTGGGGACACATATATTTGGTTAATTATATTTTAAACACGGTAGGAAAATTTTCTAATTTGAAGGGTCCCTTACAGAAACTTTCTTGTTGATTTTTTAAAAAGAATTATTGATTGTACAGGGCACCTGGCTGGCTCAGTCGGTAGAGCATGTGACTCCTGATCTTGGGATCATGAGTTTCAGCCCCACATGGGGTGTATTACATACCTACATACGTAAATAAGTCAAATTATTGATTTAAAGCTAATCAATGAACTTTCTAAATTTAGATGTGTGTACATCAGGGTTTCTTAAAATGAGGGCACATCTATATGAAAAAAAAAAAAGGAGGAATCATAGGACCTTCCCAAAATACTGTGGTGTAAGGGCCAGAAATATCCTCACTTATCATTTTTACGGAATCATTGCTTTTTCTGTAAGGTTAATATTGATTTATTGATATATATATTATATTATCTTTTCATATGTTTTCTAAGAAACATTTATATTGACAAGATCCTTTATTTTGCCAAGGGCATAAATTATTGTTTTCTTTTTTTAAAAAAATAAATTTTACTAAGTATGCTCTTTTGTGATGTGGTTTTTCTCCTCTGTGGGGAATTCCTATTTCCAGGTGCTGTTCATTGTTCAGTCTGATTGACGCATTCTAGGCTTCATTTATTTCTTTGTCAATGTACTGACATTGGGCATTACTTAAGAAACACTATTCCTGAAACATCTTATTTAGGAGTTCAACTTTTGGCTTCCTACTTAAAAACAAGGCAAACTAAGAAGCAACATTATAAACCTCTGGCCTTTGACTTCCCACTTCCTACTTTTTGGAACTCCAAATCTCTGGTGCTGGATTCCTATGCTCTAGATCCAGTAACCACTCACTGATGAATGAAACTGAAGGGGTTAAGTTGACCCAGGGAATGAGAGGTATGAGATGTCTTTCATTATGGGCCTCTTGCCTGCAAATCCTCTTATGCCCAATTGACTAGTTTTTTTCCTCATGACCTCCCTTAGAGGAGGAAGCATGAAGTTATCTTGCAAGGTTGGGGGCAGGGGTATACAATAATCAGTCTGGAGATTACTCGCTAAGAGAAATTTTCCTTATCTAGAAGAGGAACTTCAGGTCTCAACCCTGCCAGTCACACCCCTTCAATTTCCTTTACAAAAATAAACATCAAAAGTCCATATTTAGTGAGTTCCCACTAGAATTTACCTTTTAAATTTCTTTGTCAAATCCAGAGGGAACATAAAACAATTGAGATGATAAAGGTATGTTTCCTGTATGCCGCCAATGCCAATAATTTTCCAAAAGTACCCGGTTCCTCTTTTCCTATACCCCCCTGGCCCCAACCCCCAAAATATCTCTGTCCAGAACTATACAGGAAGACTTGGTGGTTTACACAAGACGTTTTATCTTAACATGTGCATATAATTCTAACCAGTTTACTGATTTCTACTCAGACTTCTTAAACTTCCAACTTTGTGTCTACATTTTGATAGAGGAGTCAAGGAAATACTCAAACATTTAAAAAAATACATGAACACTGGGCAATTTCAGAGGATGCAAACAAAAAACCAAAAACATTTCTCTTGCCCGTGTCCTTCACCCACCCAGTCTCTTGTCCCCTGAGATGATCAGTTAGCAGTTGCTGGTCCATTCTTCGAGATTATTCTGTGTATAGGTAAACGTGTGTGTGTGTGTGTGTGTGTGTGTGTGCGCGCGCGCGCGCGCGCGCGCGCGCACGCACGCTAAGTTTTCCTTTCTTCTTTCCTTTCTTCAAAGTATTACCCAACTTTGTAATTCAGCTTCCTATGGAAGACAAATAAGGGGTATTTCTGAGGTGTCCGACACCTCCTGGGTAGTTGGATAAAAAGAAGTCCTGGGCGGGGCTGCTTCCAAACAAGATTAAAATTCCCCCATGAACAGCTTTCCAGATCCCTCTAGGAGGGCCGCCGCAGGACGGACGCGTCTGAGCGTCTCAAAATACACTGCATTAAAAAGTCTGTGAATTCACCTTTCACTCTAGGCCAGAACACCGCCTATGGGGTAACTGGCAAGTACCACACAGCTGGTGCCACAAGGCACCCGACCCCACACCCTAAAAGCCAACAACGCCCTAACCCGGCAGGAGTGGAGTCGGGTGAGGCGAAAGCGTCGCTGCGCAGGCGCCGATGCGCGTGCGGGGGGTGCAGCTCAGGGAGCATGCGCCATCACGGGCACCGTAGCGTCGCTCAGGGCGCGGGCGTAGGACCTGAGAGGACGGCGAGCGTTGATGTCTTTAGCTGGCGCTGGCTTTTTCTCGTTTGGGGGCTTCGGTTTTTCCTCCTCCAGCTTCTCTCTGAGACCCGCGCCCTGTGGAGAGATTCTCTTCGTCGTTTGTCCCCTGTTCGGGCCACATCTGGCAGGAGGCTTCCCGGAAGTTGACACATCCGTAGGTATTATAAACACCTGTTAAATAAGTGAAATGTGCATTTTTCTTTTCCTCCCTCTGGGCCAAACCCAACAAGTCCATGAGTTGTGATACAGAAGCAGAAATTCCCCGTAGCTGTTGTTAGCTGACCACAGTTGTGTGGGCCCTGAAACTTTACTCCAAAGAATTGTGTCCTTCATGGTCCCAAGTATCTGGCGTTCATGTTCGGATTTCTACTCAGGCAGAAAGAAATGAATCCACCGTTCTGCTCCACACACTCCGCACATTACTATCGGGAGGGGCTGTGTTTTAAGCACCTTAAAGGTTGAATTACTGATTTCGTAGTTCGAGAAGAACGGAATTCCCGGTACATCTTATTCATACTCTTAGTATTTTAAACCATTTGGGTATATTTATAAGCAAGTGTCTGGGTTTCCTAGAACCTGCAAATCGGGATGATTTCTATGGGTCGCATTGTTACAGAGCACCTTTCAAAGAATCAGTCGCTTTCCGACATTACAGCTGAAGTATATTATGTAGGAGGTGATGCCATTTCTGCAAAGGAAGCAATGAGATGAACTAGTAAGCGTCTCATAATTTCTATCAGCGTTTCAAGCATGGAAAAGAATTCTTGCTCTTTGAGGCATTTACTCATTTGGTAACAAGTAATTCAGTAATTACACTGAAATGTAAAGTACATTATGGAATTCAAAGTACATTATGCCACTTTTAAAAAAGCCACAGGAGTCCTTCCTTTGGCAGCATGTGTACTAAAATTGGAACAATACAGAGAAGGTGAAGGTGGTACTAGCAGTCCAAATTGAACAGCACATTAAAAGGATTATACACCATGACCAAGTGGGCTTTATTCCAGGAATCCAAGAATGGTTCAACATATGAAAACAACATGAGCATCTCTGTCGATGCAGACAAAGCATTTGACAAGATTCTACACTCTTTCATGATAAAAACACTCAAGCTAGAAATAGGAGGAAATGACATCAACATAATAAAGGCCATCCTAGAAAATCCTGCAGCTAACATAATAGTGAAAGTCCGAAAGCTTTTCCAAGGATTCCCACTTGAAAGCTTTTCCAAGGATTCCCACTCTCGCCAGTTCTACAGTTCTATTCACCATTATGTTGGAAGTCCTAGCCAGAGCAAATATGCAAGAAAAGAAAAGGCAACCAAATTAGGAAGGAAGCAGTAAAATTATGTCTATTATTAGATGACATGACCTTATAGGTAGAAAATCCTAAATATTCCCTAAGAAAACTACTAGGAAGAAAAAAACTAGTAGAACATATCACCTATACTTCAATTAAAAATTAAAATTAAAAAAAGTAAAAATGAAAAAAACCTACTTGACCTAACAACTGAATTCAGCAAAGTTGCAGGATACAAAATCAATGCATAAAAATCAGTTGTGTTTCTATACACCAGCAACAATCTGAAAAGGACATTAAGAAACTAATTTCACTTACAATGGCATCAAAAAGAATAAAATACTTGGGAATAAACCTAACCAAGGAAATGAAAGGTGAAAAGATGCTCAACATCGCTAATCATCAGAGAAAGGCAAAACAAAACCACAATGAGATATCCATGTCCTTTAGGGTGATTACAAGGAAAAAAGAAAGGGAGGGAGGATGGAAAGGAAGGAAAGGAGAAAGAAAGGAAAAGAAAAAAACGTGCTGGAAAGGATGTGAAGAAATTGGAATTGTTGTTCACTCTTGGTGGGAATGTCAAATGATGTATCCACAATGGAAAACATTGCAGTTCCTCAAAAAATTAAAAATTGAACTACTATATGATCTAGCAACGCTACTTGTGGGCATATATCCAAAAGAATTGAAAGCAGGGTGTCAAAGAGATGTTGTAAATCTGTGTTTATAGTAGTAGTATTCACAGGAGTCAAGGGGTGGAAGCAATCCAAAGATGTTCACTGATGGATGAATGGATAAACAAAATGTGGTGTATACATATAACAGAATACTATTCAGGCTTAAAAAGGAAGGAAATGCTATAACATGGTTAAACCTGGAGAATATTATGTTAAATGAAATAAGCCAGTCACAAAATGACAAATAATGTATGATTCCACTTCTACCAGGTATCTAAAGTAGTCAATTTCATTGAAACAGAAAGTATAATGGTGGTTACCAGGCATTGGGGGAGGGGGAAAAAGAGATTTCTGGTTTAGTGGGTATAGAGTTTCCTATTTGCAACATGAACCAAGTTCTGGAGATTTGTTTTACAACAGTGTGAATATACTGAACGTTACTAAACTGTACACTTCCACTTAGAAATCGTTAAGCTGGTAAATTTTATGCTATGTTTCCTTTGTATCTAATAAAAAAAATAGATCCTAAGAGTTCTCATCACGGAAAAAAACCAATTTTTTTCTTTTTTGTTGTATCTGTGTGATGATGGATGTTTTGTTGCACAAATCATTTTTTGTAAAGCTTTTATTTATTTGTGGTTTTTTTTACATTCTTTTTTTAAAAAAGATTTCATTTATTCATTTATTTGTCAGAGGGAGAGAGTATGCACAAGCAGGTAGATGGCAGGCAGAGACGGAGCAAGGAGCCCGATGTGGGACTCGTTTCCAGGACACTGGGATCATGACCTGAACCGAAGGTAGTGGCTTAACTGACTGAGCCACCCAGGTGTCCATCCAAGCTTTTATTTATTTGAAAGAGAATGAGAGAGAGAGAGCAGGATGAGGAGGGAGGGGGGCTAGGGTCAGAGGGAGAAGCAGACTCCCCGCTGAGCAGGGATCCTGATGTGGGACTTGATTCTGGGACCCCATGATCCTGACCTGAGCCGAAGGCAGTCACTTAACCAACTGAACCACCCAGAAGCCCCTTACAAATCATTTCACAATATATGTCAGTCAGGTTGTTACGATGTACTCCTTAAACTTTTATATAGTGCTGTATGCCAATTATATCTCAATAAAGCTGAAAAAAATTGAAAGACACAAAAACGTCAGCTTCACAAAGACAAGGACTTTTTTGTGTGTTTTATTTTCTTGTATATGCTCAGTGCCCAGAACAGCCTCTGTTACATAATCATTTCTCAAACGATATTGGAAGAATGGATGAATGAATGAATGAATGAATGAGAAAATGCAAAGACCAGTGTATTGCCATTACTTTTTAATCTTCTTGTTATGTGAACTACAAGTAGATATTAAGCTTAACTGAAAATATTAGTAGTGCAGAAGGAAGACCCAGAGACAAAGACATTTAGAAAGTTTACTTTCAAAGAGATAACAAGGAAATGGTCAATAAGCACTCAAACAGTTGCTCAACATCATTCGCCTTTAGGAAAATGCAAATCCAAATCACAATGGGATATCACTTCACACTTCCTATGATGGCTATTTACTTTTTTTTTTTTTAACTTTTTTTTTTTCTTTTAAAGTAATGTCTCTGGGGCACCTGGGTGGCTCAGTGGGTTAAAGCCTCTGCCTTCGGCTCAGGTCATGATCCCGGCGTCCTGGAATCGAGCCCCCGCAACCGGCTCTCTGCTCTGCGGGGAGTCTGCTTCCCCCTCTCTCTCTGCCTGCCTCTCTGCCTACTTGTGATCTCTGTGAAATAAATAAATAAAATAAATTAAAAAAAAATAAAGTAATGTCTCTGCCTGTGGTGGGGCTCAAACTCATGACCATGAGCTTAAGAGTTGATTGCTCAGGGCGCCTGGGTGGGCTCGATGGGTTAAGCCTCTGCCTTCTGCTCAGGTAGTAATCTCAGGGTCCTGGGATGGAGCCCTGCATCGGGGTCTCTCCTCAGTGGGGAGCCTGCTTCCTCCTCTCTCTCTCTCTCTCTCTCTCTGCCTGCCTCTCTGCCTACCTGTGATCTCTGTCAAATAAATAAGTAAAATCTTAAAAAAAAAAAAAAAAAGAGTTGCTTGCTCTACCAACCGAGCCAGCCAGGCGTCCTTGATGATGGCTACAATTAAGAAAGCAAACAAGTGTTGGTAAGGATGTGGAGAAATTGGAATGTTTATCCACTGCTGGTAGAAATGTAAAATGTTTAGCCATTTTGGAAAGAAGTTTGCTAGTTTCTCAAAAGGTTAAACATATAGTTACCGTATGACCATCACTTCCGCTCCTAGAGTAAAGAAAACAAGAGAAATGAAAACTATGTCCACGTAAAACTTTTAAAATTCTTTTTTTTTTAAATTTTATTTTATTTTATTTATTTGACAGAGAGAAATCACAACTAGGCAGAGAGGCAGGCAGAGAGAGAGGAGGGAGCAGGCTCCCTGCCGAGCAGAGAACCTAATGAGGGGCTCGATCCCAGGACCTTGAGATCATGACCCGAGCCGAAAGCAGAGGCTTTAACCCACTGAGCCACCCAGGCACCCCCACGTAAAACTTTTATAAGAATGTCCGTAGCAGCATTATTCATTAATAGCTAAAAGGTAGCAACAACCCAAATACCCATCAGCTGAAGAATGGTTGAATAAAGTGTGACATAGGGGTGCCTGGGTGGCTCAGTGGGTTAAAGCCTCTGCCTTCGGCTCAGGTCATGATCCCAGGGTCCTGGGATCGAGCCCCAAATTAGGTTCTCTGCTCAGTGGGGAGCCTGCTTCCCCCTCTCTCTCTGCCTACTTGTGATCTCTGCCTTTCAAATAAATAAATAAAATCTTTAAAAAAAAATAAAGTGTGGGGCGCCTGGGTGGCTCAGTGGGTTAAGCCTCTGCCTTCAGCTCAGGTGATGATCTCAGGGTCCTGGGATCGAGGCCCGCATCAGGCTCAGCGGGTAGTCTGCTCCCCCCCCTTTCTCTGCCTGCCTCTATGCGTCCTTGTGATCTCTCTCTGTCAAATAAATAAATCTTTAAAATCTTAAAAAAAAAAAAAGTGTGACATAGCCATACTGTGGACTATTATTTGGCAGAAAAAAAGGAATGTAGTACTGATGCATGCTACAATGAGCTTTGGAAATACTGTGCTAAGTGAAAGAATCGAGTAAAAAAAAAAAAACTATATATTTGGTGTGATTCCATATATGTCAAATGTCTAAAATAGCCAGATTCATAGAGACAGAAAATAAGTTAGTGATTGCCTGGAGTTGAGGGTGAGGGTATATTTGGCGGGTGGAAGGTGGAGAGTGACTGCTTACAGGTACAGGATTTTTGGGGGGAGGTGATGAAAATGTTCTCAAATTGATTGCGTTGATGGTTGCACAACTTTGAATATGCTAAAAACCATTAAATTTTACACTTAGGTGGGTGAATTTTATAGTATGTAAATTGTATTTCAGTAGGCTGTTTTTCTTTTTTAAAGGTGCAAGGCAGTCAGATTTCAGGAAGATCAAATATTTGTTTGGCATTTAAAGGAATCTCAGGTTTTTAAAAGAAAGGTAAGAATAAAATTACCAGTTTCATTTATCTGTTAATGGTGGAAAATAGTAACTTTTTCTCATGTTAGCCATATCCACAAAGATTGTGGTATTATTTTAGACATTAGTATTCTAAAAGGGATGATACCATTTTTTTTAGGGAATCCACACTAGATATTACTTAGTTTTAAAATTTTTCTAGGGGACCGAAACTAGTGAGGTGACTTCATCATTGCTGATTCATCTCAGCGTACACAGTGTTTTTCCTCATTCTGGCATTTTATTTTATTTTGTTTTTAAAATTTTTAAATTAACATATAATATATTATTAACCCCAGGGGTACAGTCTGTGAATCATCAGGTTTACACTTCACAGCACTCATCATATCACATACCTTTCCCAATGTCCATAATCCAACCACCCTCTCCCTACCCCCCTACCCCAGGCCCCCCTCAGTTTGTTTTGTGAGATTAAGAGTCTCTTATGGTTTGTCTCCCTCCTGATCCCATCTTGTTTCATTTATTTCTTTCCTACCCCCCAAACCTCCCACGTTGCCCCTCAACTTCCTCATATCAGGGAGATCATATAATTGTCTTTCTCTGATTGACTTATTTCACTAGGCATAATACCCTCTAGTTCCATCCACGTTGTCACAAATGGCAAGATTTCATTTCTTTTGATGGCTGCATAGTATTCCGTTGTATATATATACCACATCTTCTTTATCCATTCATCTGTTGATGGACATCTAGGTTCTTTCCATAGTTTGGCAATTGTGGACTTTGCTGCTATAAACATTCGGGTGCACGTGCCCCTTCGGATCACTGCCTTTGTATCTTTAGGGTAAATACCTGGTAGTGCGATTGCTGAATCATAGGGTAGCTCTATTTTCAACTTTCTGAGGAACCTCCATGCTGTTTTCCAGAGTGGCTGTACCAGCTTGCATTCCCACCAACAGTGTAGGAGGGTTCCCCTTTCTCCATACCCTCACCAGCATCTGTCATTTCCTGACTTGTTAATTTTAGCCATTCTGACTGGTGTGAGGTGATATCTCATTGTGGTTTTGATTTGTATTTCCCTGATGCCGAGTGATGTGGAGCACTTTTTCATGTGTCTGTTGGCCATCTGGATGTCGTCTTTGCAGAAAAGTCTGTTCATGTCCTCTGCCCATTTCTTGATTGGATTATTTTTTTTAATTCTTTTTAAAAGATTTTATTTATCTATTTGACAGATAGAGAGTACAAGTAGGCAGAGCAGTAGGCAGAGGGAGAAGCAGACTCCCCGCTGAACAGGGAGTTTGATGCGGGGCTCCATCCCGGGACCCTGGGATCATGACCTGATCCGAAACCAGTCGCTTAACAGACTGAGCCACCCAGGTGCCCCTTGATTGGATTATTTGTTCTGTGGGTGTTGAGTTTGCTAAGCTCTTTATAGATCTTGGGTACTAGACCTTTATATGATAACATTATTTGCAAATATCTTCTCCCATTCTGTCAGTTGTCTTTTGGTTTTGTTAATTGTTTCCTTTGCTGTGCAAAAGCTTTTGATGTGGGTGAAATCCCAATAGTTCATTTTTGCCCTCGCTTCCCTTGCCTTTGGTGATGTTCCTAGGAAGAAGTTGCTGCCTGTGTTCTCCTCAAGGATTTTGATGGATTCCTTTCTCACATCAAGGTCCTTCATCCATCTTGAGTCTATTTTCGTGTGTGGTGTAAGGAAATGGTCCAGTTTCATTTTTCTGCATGTGGCTGTCCAATTTTCCCAACACCATTTGTTGAAGAGACTGTCTTTTTTCCATTGGACATTCTTTCCTGCTTTGTCAAAGATTGGTTGACCATAGAGTTGAGGGTCTATTTATGGGCTTTCTATTCTGTTCCATTGATCTTTGTGTCTGTTTTTGTGCCAGTACCATACTGTCTTGATGAGGACAGCTTTGTCATAGATCTTGAAGTCTGGAATTGTGATGCCACCAACTTTGGCTTGCTTTTTCAACATTCCTCTGGCTATTTGAGGTCTTTTCTGGTTCCATATAAATTTTAGGATTATAAGTTCCATTTCTTTGAAAAAAATGGATGGGATTTTGATAGGGATTTCATTAAATGTGTAGATTGCTTTAGGTAGCATAGACATTTTCACAATATTTGTTCTTCCAATCCATGAGCATGGAACATTTTTCCATGTCTTTGTGTCTTCCTCAATTTCTTTCATGAGTACTTTATAGTTTTCTGAGTGTAGATTCTTAGCCTCTTTGGTTAGGTTTATTCCTAGGTATAGTATGGTTTTGAGTGCAATTGTAAATGGGATTGACTCCTTAATTTCTCTTTCTTCTGTCTTGTTGTTGGTATATAGAAATGCAACTGATTTCTGTGCATTGATTTTATATCCTGACACTTTTCCTGTACAAGTTCTAGCAGATTTGGAGTGGAGTCTTTTGGGTTTTCCACATAAAGTACCATAACATCTGCGAAGAGTGATAGTTTGACTTCTTCTTTGCCGATTTGGATGCCTTTAATTTCTTTTTGTTGTCTGATTGCTGAGGCTAGGACTTCTAGTACTATGTTGAATAGCAGTGGTGATAATGGACATCCCTGCCGTGTTCCTGACCTTAAGGGAAAAGCTCTCAGTTTTTCTCCATTGAGAATGATATTCGCTGTGGGGTTTTCCTAGATGGCTTTGATGATATTGAGGTATGTGCCCTCTATCCCTACGCTTTGAAGAGTTTTGATCAGGAAGGAATGCTATACTTTGTCAAATGCTTTTTCAGCATCTATTGAGAATATCATATGGTTCTTGTTCTTTCTTTTATTAATGTATTGTATCACATTGATTGATTTGTGGATGTTGAACCAAACTTGCAGCCCTAGAATAAATCCCACTTGGTCGTGGTGAATAATCCTTTTAATGTACTGTTGGATCCTATTGCCTAGTATTTTGGTGAGAATTTTCACATCTGTGTTCATCAAGGATATTGGTCTGTAATTCTCTTTTTTGATGGGATCCTTATCTGGTTTTGGGATCAAGGTGATGCTGGCCTCATAAAATGAGTTTGGAAGTTTTCCTTCCATTTCTATTTTTTGGAACAGTTTCAGGAGAATAGGAGTTTATTCTTCTTTAAATGTTTGGTAGAATTCCCCTGGGAAGCTGTCTGGCCCTGGACTCTTGTTTGTTTGGAGATTTTTGATTACTGTTTCAATCCCTTACTGGTTATGGGTCTGTTCGGGTTTTCTATTTCTTCCTGGTTCAGTTGTGGTAGTTTATATGTCTCTAGGAATGCATCCATTTCTTCCAGATTGTCAAATTTGCTGGCATAGAGTTTCTCATAATATGTTCTTATAATTGTTTGTATTTCTTTGGTGTTGGTTGTGATCTCTCCTCTTTCACTCATGATTTTATTTATTTGGGTCCTTTCTCTTTTCTTTTTGATAAGTCTGGCCAGGGGTTTATCAACCTTATTGATAAACTCCTAGTTTCGTTTATTTGTTCTACTGTTTTTTTGGTTTCTATTTCATTGATTTCTGCTCTGATCTTTATGATTTCTCTTCTCCTGCTAGGTTTAGGCTTTATTTGTTGTTCTTTCTCCAGCTCCTTTAGGTGTAGGGTTAGGTTGTGTTCATTCTGGCATTTTATAATAGAAGCAGAAAAACATTGGTTGGGCTTCCACATTGAGAAGAATAAGAAATTTCTAGTGTAACTTACATGCTACACTAGTGCTCTTTAAGCATTTTTGTTCATGTGTTCTCTAAATAATTTTGAATTTTGACCTTGAAATTTTTAGACATACATAAAGTAGAAATAAGAGTACAATTATCACCCATATACCCATCGTTCATTATCAAGGCTTTGCTATATTTTTTTCTTTCCTGCTTGTTTCCTTTTTGGATTATAAAGTAAATCCTAGGCATGTGTCGTTTTTCCTGTATACCCAGTATACATGTCTAAAAACCTGATTGCTTAATCATGGTGCCACATTGAACCAAATAATCAGATTTCTTCAGTTCCATTCAAAATTAGGATCCAAACAAGGTTCAAATATTACTTTTATTTTTTAAAAATTTAAAAAAGATTTTATTTATTTGAGAGAGAGGGAGAAAAGGAGAGAGAGAGAGAGAGAGAGAGCAGGAGCAGTTGTGGAGGGGCAGAGGGAGAGGGAGAAGCAGGCTTCCCACGGAGCAGGGAGCCTGATGTTGGACTCTGTCCCAAGACCCCAGGATCATGACCTGAGCTGAAGGCAGACCTTTAACCAACTGAGCTACCCAGGTGCCCCTTACTTTTAGTTTTAGGGCTCTTAAATCTCTCTTAATCTTTTCATGCCATTGATGTGTTGCAGAAATTGTTGTCCTGTGAACTGTCCCATGCTCTGAATGTGTTTGCTTTCTTGTGGTGTCATTTAACTGGTTCCTCTAAACCCCAAATGTCCATTAAGTGGAATTTAGCTGTAGAACATGCATTTTCAACAGGGATGATATTGGAAATTTTACCTTATTCCTTTTCTCTCTCGATCTTGTATTTCAAGTCCATGTTTCCCCCCAATTTTATGTTAATATAATCCTTTATTATCCTTGAAAGTGTTGTGTTGATCATATTTCTCTTTAGCAAAAATATAGACTGGAGTGGCAGATTGCTAAGTATTGTAACACCCATTGTGTCCTCTTTTCCAGTATTGGAATGCCTGGACAGAAACTCCTTTTCGTGTAATTTCTCCACTTGAGGTCCCAGACTATTGAGATAGTCTGGGAATACATTTGAACACCAAACCCCTGTGAAGGAGTGCCCATGGTTACAGATTCTCAGGGGGAGAATTGTTTTTTGTTTTGTTTTTTTTTTTGTTTGCTTTTTTTTCTCTTCAGAAGCCAGACGAAGAAGTATTTTTAAAAATCCATCTTTTTATTCAAGCTTAACATTTGGGAGGGCCCTGACTTCGTGCAGAGTCTAAATTTTAACTCCCTGCCTTACATGGGCCAATGGGCTCCCCTCCTAGTGTTAAAATCCAAACTCTTGGATTGCTGAGCTAGGCCCAGCTTGAGCGTACTATTACTATCCTAGTTTTCAGTCCCTCTTTACTTATGTTTCTTGGGAGATTGCCCTATTGTCTTGCAAGTTTAGCTCTGAATCTGAGAATGTTTGTTAGATTTGATCCGGCATATCTTGGCATATCTCGGTGTTTTGAAGGCTGAACTTTTTCACTGTTATCTAGTTTCTGATATGGTGATAGAAATTCCCGTGCTTCTAGCTCCCTCCAATCTGATTCTTTCCCCCAGGAATCTGAGTTCCAATGCAGATAAAATTCCCTGTCATTCCCAAATTCTTTAGAATGTTCCTTTACCTCTTTGTCTTAACTGTAACTTGGCTGTTCCCCCAGAGACACTGCCATGCCTAGAGCCAGTTCGAACTCTTTCTCAGAGAGAGTCCTGCGGTAACTATATTTCTTTAAAATATAGGCTTCATTACTTTATACCTTTTCTGTGCACTCTCCTTTGTTTACTTAGGGCTTTGACCTGTGGGACATTTCAGCATTTCTGCAAATGACTGACTAACACCCTAACCTCAAGGCCTCCTGCGGGTCTTAAACTTGAGCTGCTATAAATCCTACTCCCTTTTGGCGGCCCACTCCCATAGCCACACCTTTGTTTTTTCATTGTCATCCTGAAGTAGACAGCTTTAAGAATCTTAAACCTTGATGCATTATATACTCCTCTCAATCTGCTTGCCCTCCAACTCCCTCACAAGTTTACACCTTGACTTTGTTCAGCCCTCTGATGTCTCCATACCTTTCCCCTTGGTCCATTCACTCTTTCACGCTGTTACTCTTCTGTTTCTTTTTGTGTGTACCCCACGGTGCAACACTCACTCACATTCTTGCCAGCCAGTTCAGCCTCTCCCCTTCTTATTTTCTATAGCATTTACCACGCAAAGTCTCTACATGGGATTAATCTAACTGTGAGCCTTCTCCATCTCTATACTTAAAATAAAAATAAGGTAAATTGGTGCCATTGGTGCATGATCTTCAGTCTCACTGGGCCCTCAGCCCTGTGTCAGCAACCCTTTTACAAATACTGGACCAATGACTCCTTGACAGCCTTGACCTTGACCAATGACTCCAATGACAGCCTGGAGCTGAAGATGGCAGAGCACATATAAAAGGAGCTTGAGTGTCTGCACTGCTGCTTGAGAAAGCCATTTACTGAACATGTTGGGCTTTATTTGAACAAGAAAGAAACTTCACTTGTGTCTGAGTCATCAAACATTTGTTAAAGCAGCTACAGTTAGCTTAATCAATGCAATAAAATAGCATTTTGAAATTTTTTATTAAAGATTTTATTTATTTATTTATTTGAGAGAGCAGGCGTGAGCACATGAATGGGGGGAGGGGCAGAGGAAGGGAGAATCTCAAGCAGGTTCCATCTGTGCTCAGCATGGAGCCTGATATGGGGCTCATCTCATGACCCCAAGATCATGACCTCAGCTGAAATCAAGAGTCCAGCACTTAACTGATTGAGCCATCCAGGTGCCCCCCCTATTTTGATATTTTAATTTTCATCAGTAATTAGAGAAAATTCTATTCAGAAACAGTAACACAAAATTTAATCCCTTTATTTTAATTTAAAATACATCATTAATGATACAGTTAAAAATCATCCACCCTTGGAGCACGGCTGGCTCAGTCAGTAGAGCATGTGACTCTTGATCTCATAGTTGTGAGTTCCCAACGTTGGGTGTAGATTACTTAAAAATAAAATCTTGAAAAAAAGATCATCTGCCCTTGAAGAGACTTTTCTCCAAAAAACTATGCAGGGGCCAGCAAGCTTATAAAAAGATGTTCGACATCATCACTGGTCATTAAGGAAATGCAAATTAAAGCCACTGTGTAATATCATTTCTCATCCACTGAGATGACCCTAACAAAAACAATAAAGTAGTAAGTGTTGGCCAGGCCATGGAGAAATAGCCACTCTTGTATGTTGATGGTGGGAATGTAAAATGGTGTAGTTGCTGTGGAAAACAGTTTGTTAATTCCTTGAAAAGATAGGGCACCTGGGTGGCTCAGTGGGTTAAAGCCTCTGCCTTCGGCTCAGGTCATGATCCCAGGGTCCTGGGATCGAGCCCTACATCAGGCTCTCTGCTCAGCAGGGAGCCTGCTTCCTCCTCTCTCTCTCTCTGCCTACTTGTGATCTCTGTCTGTCAAATAAGTAAATAAAATCTTAAAAAAAAAAAGAAAAGATAAACATACAACTGCTAGCGATTCTACTTCGAGATTTAGATATATCCAAAATAATTGCAAAAAGGAATTAAATAAAACCTTGTTTATAAATACTCTTGGCAGCATTATTTACAGTAGCTAAAAATATTATCTAATACATTGTCCATTTTTGAAAGTTTTTGATTGTCCTAGTGTCTTTTTTCAGCCTGCCTCTGTTGAATCTAAGATCCAGTCAAAGTTCAGCCCTTGCATTTTGATGTCTTATCTCTTTAGTCTTCTTTAATTCAAAGCAATACACTTGTCTTTTTTTTTTTTTAAGATTTTATTTATTTATTTATTTATTTATTTGAGAGAGAGAGAGAGAGAGAGAGAATCCATGAAAGGGGGAAAGTCAGAGGGAGAAGCAGAATGCCCTGCTCAGCAGGGAGCCCAATGCAGTACTCATCCTGGGACTCCAGCATCATGACCTGAGCCGAAGGCAGTTGCTTAACCAACTGAGCCACCCAGGCGCCCAGGCACTTTTCTTTTAAAAAGTTTGTCTTTTTTGATTTTGGCAGTTTTGAAGTGTCCAGGCCCATTGTCTGGTAGAACATCCATGTTCAACACTTAACTGCTGCCTCATGATTAGATTCAGGTTGAACAGTTTTGGGCAGGAGGACCACTTCAATGATGATTTGTACTTCCCCATACACTCCACCAGGAGGCATGCAATACCAGTTTGTCACATGATTAGGGATGCTAAATTCAGTCACAGTGTTAAGGTGGCATTAACCTAACAGAATTAGGGGGGGTGGATTATATGAAGAAATGTACCCAAAGGGTCTGGCCCATAAACCTTACCTCTTGCCCATTCCCCTTCAGCTTTGGCTTTGGGGCAAATACACAACATTTCTGACTGTACTTTACCACCACAAGTGCTCTTGGGGGGACTGGTAGCTATCAATAAGTTGAGACTATTTTTAAAAGAGTATTTTATGGGGCGCCTGGGTGGCTCAGAGGGTTAAGCCTCTGCTTTTGGCTCAGGCATGGTCCTAGAATCCTGGGATCGAGCCCCGCATCGGGCTCTCTGCTCAGCAGGGAGCCTGCTTTCCCCCTCTTCTCTGTCTGCCTCTCTTCCTACTTGTGATCTCTGTCTGTCAAATAAATAAATAAATAAAATCTTTAAAAAAATAGTACTTTATTATGAAACTTCCAAACATACAGAGAAGTGGAGAGGGTAGTATAATGAATCTCTGTATTCACCATCCAGTTCACTAAGTAATCACCATTTTGCCAATTTGTTTCCTCCTTTTCTTTTATGGTACATTTTAAAGCAAATCCAAGATACACAAATTCATCCATAAGTACTGTAGTACGGTACATCAGTAACAGAGACTATGTATGTATGCACATACTTACATATATGGATACATAGATTTACACAGACATCTGACACAACCATGATAACACTGTAACATCTAATGAAATGAAAAATAATCCCTTGATGTTACCTAAAAACAAACCATATTCAAAGCTCTGGAATTACTTTTGAGTTTTATTTTTTGAGCCTCTCTCCTTTTTAACACAGAGGTCCCCAAGTGGAACCACTACACAGACTGTTACCAGACTTTGATTTTTACCTTTTGTTATATACATTTATTTTCCTAGGCAAAGCAGATGTGTAGTTAAAAGCACAGATGAACCAGTCTGTGGAGGGTGCAGCCCAAGAATTCCTAACTTTGATAAGCACCCAGGTGGTGGAGACTTAGCCCATAGCTGCCTTAGATGTTAGTTATGCTCATGAGAAACGAGATGCATGGTTAGAAAGCCTCAAAGAGTTTGCTCATGCTTTCATTCTGGTTTTACCATGTGGATGCAGAATTTGTCCAGTTACCCATCAGACGTTTATTGAGCATCTGCTATGTGGACAAACAAGGGGTGGAAACATCCTGTCAGAGGATGGACGATGGAAGATAAACATGCAAATAACTAAGACACCATTACCGTACTGAGAAGCATTATAAAGAATTATGAAAGAATTAAAACAGACCCTGGTTTTCCTTGTTTTAGTCGTTACCTCCTTTCTTTTTTCTTTCTCTGTCCTCTCCTTCCCCGTTTTCCCTTTCTACCTCCCCTTCCCTTGACTAGCGTGACTCACAGGGCTTACAAAGATAGCTCTCAAAAGAACTGTTTTGGGGTGCCTGGGTGGCTCAGTGGGTTAAGCCTCTGCCTTCAGCTCAGGTCATGATCTCAGGGTCCTGGGATCAGGCCCCGCATAGGGTTCTCTGCTCAGCGGGGAGCCTGCTTCCCCCTCTCTCTCTGCCTGCCTCTCTGCCTGCTTGTGATCTCTCTCTCTCTGTCAAATAAATAAATAAAATCTTTAAAAAAAGAGAACTGTCTCAACAGCTACCAAAGTTAAGATTGCACCAACAATCATGAGAAAGAGGCACGAAAACCCCAACATAACCCTTCCATTCTAGCTGCAAAGTTTTGCAGCAGTTACAGATAAAATTGCGGCTGGGATGAGATCCTAACCATCGGCCACTCTCTTCTGTGTCCTATATATAAAAACTCCAATCCTGCTTTAGCTCAGGGAGCTTTGTCATTTTGAAGGATTGCCTGATACAAATCAGCTAAATACCTGAGTCACGTTAACCTCTGAGTCACTTCAACTAGTTTTTTTCCCTTGCCAAAATAAAGAAAACATCGTTTGAAGGGAGAGAGACTTGTGGGAAATTGTCTCTGAAGAGGATGCATTTGAATTGAGACTAAATAATGAGAAGGAGATGGGCTTGAGATACAGAAACCACAGGTGCAAAGGCCAGAAAATTGGTAGAAAGAAGAGAGCATGAATAGAAGTGAGTGAATGGAAAGAGAGAGAAGGACTGTGAGGTCTGGGAAACCCCTGGAGGTTTCTCTTCTCTTTGTTTCAGTGGCTTTCCTGATTGAGTTGTAATTCCTAAATGATTCACGCATTTAAAGTATACAGTTCAGAGGCGCCTGTGTGGCTCAGTCGGTTAAGCATTAAGCATCTGCCTTGGCTCAGATCATGATCTCAGGATCCTGGGATCCGCCTGTGTTATTGTCCTTGTTGGTCTTCCTGATAGGCAGGGAGTATGCGTCTCCCTCTCCCTGACTCCCTCTGCCCTCCACTCCTGTGAGCGCTTTTTCTCGAATAAATAGTCTTTAAAAAGATAAAGTATACAATTTAGTAGTTTTTAGTAGATTCGAAACATTATGCAGCCATTACCACCGTCAATTTTAGAACACTTTTTATCATCCCTAAAAGAAATCCTATACCCATTAATATTCACTTTCTACCTCTATATCCCATTCTCACCCCCAGTTTTAGGCAACCACTAATCTGTTTTCTGTCTGTATGAATTTTTTTACTCTGGACATTTCATGTAAACAGAATCATACAATATATGGTCTTTTTTCATGTCTATAGCATGGTGTTCTCAAGGTTCATCCATGTTGTAGCACATGTCAGCACTTCATTCTTTTTTATGGCAGAATATTACACTATATAAATTATACTACTTTCTCTATCCATTCATTGGTTGATGAATATCTGGGTTGTTTCCACTTTTTGGATATGATCAATAATGTTGCTATAGGGACGCTTGGGTGGCTCTGTCTGTTGGGCATCTGCCTTCTGCTCTGGCCTAAGATCCAGGGGCTGTTCAGCTCTGCCAACTCTCCCTTCGTGCCGGGCTTCAGCCAGTCCCTGACGCTGAGCACGGGCTTCCGAGTCATCAAGAAAAAGCTGTACAGCTAGGAGCAGCTGCTCACTGAGGAGTGTTGAACTTGGGCCTTTAGGGGGCTGGGGGGGAGTGACCCTGCCCCCATGACAGAGAGACAGCTGAACTTTTTGAGGTGGACCCTGGCAGGCAGGAGCTGAGGGACTGAAGCCTGTCCTTGGAAACTGACAACAGCCACCTGAGGGGGAGGAAGGTTGAGGTGGTGGGGGAGCAGGTGGCTCCCGGCCCCTCAGTACTGTAGCATGAAACAAAGGCTCAGGGGCCAACCGGGCCCCTGGCTGGATGTGTATGTAGCATATACTTTACCATTTTTATTGTTACTGACAGTTAAGACAACAGTGGTGTGACAGAGCCAGGAGAGCGGCTGGGCTGCACTGGCCTCTGCAGGGTTGGGGGGAGGGGAGCGTGCTCCTGGTAGTGGCCCTGGTGGGAGGCGGGGAGTCAAGGTGGTTTGTGTATCTCACGGTCTGAAGGGGCCAAATGTGTTCTTTGTTTTTGTAGCTTTTGGTTGTTTGTTGGTTTTTGTTTGTTTGTTTGTTTTTTTCCCGATCGGAGCTTCACTACTGACCTGTCCTAGGCAGCTATCTTATAGACGCGTGAATGTAAGGAGGAAGGGTTGGTGCGGGGATCACTTGGGGATCTTGGACACCTGAAGAAAAACTACACCTGGGAGCTGCGTTTGCCCATCCCCTGCTGTGTACTGAGGAGTGGAGCTGTGAGGGGATGGGGTGGGATTGGGGTTGGGGGCTGGAACCCCTCCCCACCCCCAGGAGTGCCATCTGGGTCTTCCATCTAGAACTGTTTACATGAAGATACTTGCTGTTCATGAATACACTTGATGTTCAAGTATTAAGATCTATGCAATATGGTCATGGTCCCAGGGTTCTGGGATCAAGTCCTCATCAGGCTCCATGCTTAGCAGGGGGTCTGCTTCTCCCTCTCCCTCTGCCTGCTGCTCCCCTGGTTTGTGCTCTCTTTCTCTCTCTCTGACAAATAAAGAACCTCTTTTAAAAAATAATGTTGCTATAAACATTCAGATACAAGTTTTTGTGTGGGTATATGTTTTCATTTTTCTTGAGCATATAACTGTAAGTGGAATTGCTAGGTCATATGGTGACTATATGTTTAACCTTTTGAGGAACTGCAAAACATTATTTGCCTTTTTTATGTCAGCCATCATGGTAGGCATCTAATTGTAGTTTTGTATGTGTGCTGCTGAAGCGAGCACTCTAATTGTGGTATTTGTATTTCCTTAATGACTAATGATTTTGCATATCTTTTCATGTGTATATTGGCCATTTATATATTTTCTTTGGAAAAATGTCTGTTTGCATCCTTTGCCCATTTTTATTTTTTTAATTTTTTTTATAGATTTTATTTATTTATTTGACAGAGAGAGAGAGATCACAAGTAGGCAGAGAGGCTGGTAGAGAGAGAGGAAGGGAAGCAGGCTCCCCGCTGAGCAGAGAGCCCGATGCGGGGCTCAATCCCAGGACCCTGGGATCATGACCTGAGCCAAAGGCAGAGGCTTTAACCCACTGAGCCACCCAGGTGCCCCCCTTTGCCCATTTTTAAATTGGATTATTTTTCTTTTTATTGTTGAACTGTAACAGTTCTTTGTATATTCCAGACACAAGTTCCTTATCAGATGTTTGATTTGCAAATATTTTCTCCCATTCTGTGGGTTATCTTTTCACTTTCTTGATGGTGTCCTTTGAAACAAAAAAGTTTTTCAGTTTGATGTAGTGCAACTTACCGCTTTTTCCTTTAGTTGCTTATGCTTTTGGTGTCATATCTAAGAAACCACTGCCTAACCAAAGATCATGAAAATTTATGATTTCTTCTAAAGGCTATATATTCTTAACTCTTACATATGGGCCTATGATTCATTTGAGTTAATGTTTGTATATGGTGTGAGGTTGGGGGTCTAACTTCATTCTTTTACATTCGGAGATCTAATTGTCCCAGTGCCATTTGTTGAAAAGATTATTCTTTCCCTATTGAGTGGTCTTGACATCCCTGTCAAAGATTACTTGACAATATATGCAAAGGTTCATTTTTGAACTCTCTATTCTATTCCATTGATCTGTTTGTCTATCTTTATACTAGTACTATATTGTCTTTTTTTAAAGGTTTTATTATCTATCTATTTATTTATTTTAGAGAGAGTGCACATGTGTGTGAGTGGAGTGGTGAAGGGGGGCAGAGGGAGAGAGGGAGAGAATCTTAAGCAGGCTCCATGCCCAGTGCAAATCCCTCCACAAGGCTCAATCTCATGACCCTGAGATCATGATCTAAGCCAAAATTGAGAGTTGGATGCTTAACCAACTGAGCCACCCAGGCATCCCTAAGAGTTTATTTTTAAATAATCTCTACACCCAACATGGGGCTCAAACTCACAACTCTGAGATCAAGAGTTGCATGCCCTACTGACTGAGCCATCCATATTGTCTTAATTACTGGAGCTTTGTAGTTAAGTTTTGAAATTGGGACTTCTTTCCCACAGTATTTTCGGATCAGCTTGTCAATTTCTGCAAAGAAGCCAGATGATGTTTTGGATTGTTTGCTAGTATACAGAAATAGAATTGGTATTTGTTTATCGATCTTGTATCCTGCCACCTTGCTAAACTCCTTTATTCTAATATTTTTTAGTGGATTCCTTAGGATTTTCTACATATAAGATCATGTTGTCTGCAAATAGAGATCATTTTATGTCTTCCTTTCCAGTCTGGATACCTTTTATATCTTGCCCACTTGACCTTCATAGAACCTCCAATACCTTATGAAATAAAAGGATGAAAATGAACTTTCTTGTCTTGTTCTTGATCTTGGGGGTGGAGGGAGCATCCATTCTTTTACCATTAAGTATGTTGTTATCTGTGGGTTTTTAATAGATGCCCTTTTCCAGTTTGAGGAGTTCCCTACTACTTTTAGTTTATTGAGTATTTTAATTATGAAAGGTTTTTGGATTTTACCAAGTACTTTTTTTTTTTAACATCTATTGAGATTATCAAAAGGTTTTTTTGTTTTTTGTGGGTGTTTTTGTTTTTTTATTATTTTTAAAATAATTTTATATTTTTTTAAGATTTTATTTATTTATTTGACAGACAGAGATCACAAGTAGGCAGAGAAACAGGCAGAGAGAGAGAGAGAGGAGGAAGCAGGCTCCCTGCCCAGCAGAGAGCCTGATGCTGGACTCGATCCCAGGACCCCGGGATCATGACCTGAGCCAAAGGCAGAGGCTTTAACCCACTGAGCCACCCAGGTGCCCTGTTTTTGGTTTTTTAAAGAGAGAGCGTGCACCAGTGTGCACACAAGCTGGCAGGAAGGGGCAGAGGGAAAGGGAGAGAGAAAATCTTAAGCAGGTTCCATGCTCAGCATGGAGCCCAACTTGGGGCTTAGTCTTACAACCCTGAGATCACGGCCTGAGCCACAATCAAAGTCAAATGCTTAATCAACTGAGCCACCTAGGTGCCCTGGTTTTTGTTTTTATATTCTATTAGTATGATATATTGCATTATTTGATTTTCTGATATAAAATCAACCTTATATTCCTGGGACAATTCCTACTTACTCTGGTGTACCATGTTGCTGAATTGAGTTGACTAGTATTTGTTGAGGCTTTTGCAACTATATTTATAAGAGGTGTTGTTAAGTAGGGGTTTTTGTAACATGTTTTTTGGTTTTTGTCTCAGAGTAACACTGGCCTTGTATAACAGGTTGAGAGGTATTTCCTCCTCCTCTTTATTTTGGAAGAGTTCAAGAGGATTCATATTAATTCTTTAAATGTTCGGTGGAATCTACCATTAAAGCCATTTGGGCTTGGGGTTTTCTTTATGGGAAGTTTCAGAGTATTAATTCAGTCTCTTTACTTGTTATCAGTCTTTCCAGACTTTCTATTTCTTTTTGAGTTGTTTTTGGTAGTTTGTGTCTTTCTAGGATTTTGTTCATTTTGTCTGTTATCTAATTTGTTAGCATATGGTTGTTCATAGCATTCCTTTATCATCTTTTTTATTTTTGTAAAGTCAGTAGTAATATCCCTTTCATTCTCGATTTTAGTGATTTATTTTATTTTATTTATTAATGTTTTTAAAAGACTAGTTTGGGTTTTATTCTAAAACAGACATTAATAGAACGTACTGAAAGTATTGAAACCTTGAAAACACAAATGATTGGCCTCTGATATAAAGATGAGAACTTATTTATGTACTGAGGACCAAATACACATATAGCACTGTATAAAAACAAAAATGTTTATGTTAGATATCACTTCTTAGTGAAGGTATCCGCAAAGGGAAAAGCCTGCAATGTTGATTTGTACCCCTTATGCCACCAACACTGCCAGGTTTCTTTTCAAAAGGTCTGTTGGCTTCATTTTTCCCCTTTATTTACACTACCATCTATCACCCTAGTCCTGGACTTTTTATCTTCTTATGCTGATCATGGCAGGACTGTCTTAACTGATCTCACCGACTCTGATCTTCTTCTGCTGAAAGCTGTCCTGCTTGCCATTACCAGATTAGTCTCCCTAAAACATTACTTTCTTGGTATAATTACCTTCCTAGAGATCTTTAGATAGTCAGGCACTGGAAAAAAATACCACCTTCTTTCATGGTCACTCTTTTCTATCAATATTCTCCAGCAAATTTGTCTTAGATAGATGCTCTTTGATCTCAAACTGGCCGTATTTATTCCCCTGTGTTTATGTTTGCTAATGGTTTTCACCTATCTGCCAAAGCTTAGGTGACCTTCAAATCAATGTCAATTCATCTACTTCCATAAAACCAGTTATAATTATTGACATTTCTTTGACTTCCAATTAATATATTCGTAGAAGTTCATATTCCTTCATTATATGTTCTTTAATTTTGGGTACCAAACTACATTCCTGCCCAGTACAGTGTTCTGCAACTGCTGTCTTGAATAACGTTTGAATAATGCAAGATTTGAATAATGGTGATCTTTGTCTCAATTTTAAGTAAACCAAATTTCAGTAAATAGAATTCTGTCCACTTTAAATGTCTCCTGCATTGTTCTCATAAACCATTTGCACCAATTCTTGCTTGTTTGCAGGGAGTATTAAAACAGAATAAAAGTTATAATTAGTAACAAGTAAATTTTAACCGAACAACTGAAAATAGTTCAGCATAGTCTGGACACCTTTTTTCCCCCCTCCTTTAATAAACACATTGGGTCATATAGAATTGCCATTTTTTTGTATCTTCAAATGATAAAATATCATTTCATATACAATTTTATATGGTTCAGTTTAATACACAGTAAAATTATTAATAAATTTTCTAGTTGTTTCTAATTCACATATGGAATTAAAGTGAACCGTCTAGTTAAGTTTAAGAATCATTCTTTTTATGTATTAATTTGACTCTTCAGTTATAATTGAGATTTTGATAAATAAGCTTCATGAGAATTTGAGAAGTTTCAAGGTGTTTCCTTCTATGCATCATTTTTTTGAAAATTCACAAATTTCTGGGTTTTCTTAAGAAGCACATTTAAATGCAATAAGGTTTAAGTCTTGATATTTTCTTACTCATTTCCATTTTCCTTAGATATCTGTTCAGCTTATTTTCTTTAAAAAAATTTTTTTTTTTGCACATCCTTTCAGGAAAATTTTGGAAAGAACTTTTTTTTTTCTTTTTCTAAGGAAATCCCCTAAATAAAGGATGTAAGACTTAAACACAAAGAACCATGACCACCTGTGGGACTCAGTAGGGATTCAACTCCCATTCTTAGGGGTTAGCATGACTCAGGATTTTTTGCTTCTTATTCAGTTTAGATATCAGAATGTCAGTTTACTCATTTCTGATGAAAAACTGAATTATCACTGATTGGAAATGGTAATGCAAGTGTAATCAGCATTTATTCTTTTTCAGAAGACAAGCTGCATGAGAAATCAAACCACAGTAGGTGGTAGATTTTAAGACACTGATTCAATTTCTTTCATGGTTATAAGTTACAAGCCTACTTAATATATTCTGTTTCTTCCATAGTCAATTTAATAAATTACACCTTTCTTTAAAATATCCATTTTCTCAGGGCGACTTGTGGCTCAGAAGGTTAAGTGTCCAACTCTTGCTTTTGGCTCAGGTCATGATGCCAGGGTTAAGAGCCTGTATGGGGCTCTGTGCTGGGTGTGGAGCCTGCTTAAGGTTCTTTCTTTCCTTGGGGTGCCTGGGTGGCTCAGTGGGTTAAAGCCTCTGCCTTTGGCTCAGGTCATGATCCCAGGGTCCAGGGATCGAGCCCCACATGGGGCTCTCTGCTCAGCGGGGAGCCTGCTTCCCTCTCTCTCTGCCTGCCTCTCTGCCTACTTATGATTTCTGTCTGTCAAATAAATGAAATCTTTAAAAAAAAATTCTTGAAAAAAAATTCTTTCTCTCCTTTTCCTTTTGCCCCTTCCACCTAAATACACTGAAAAGTCCATTTTCTCTAAAATTTCAAGTATCATATATTTGTTCAAGATACGTTCCTATTTTTCAAGTCTCTGATTTTCTATAATTGTATCCCTTCTTTTTTTTTTAATTCTGTCATAGTTTATTCGATTTTAGTAATTTTAGTTTCTTTTTTTATAATTCCCTTTAAAAATAATTGTTATAATTTTTTATAATTTCCGCTTGGAAATTTGGCTAAAAGCCAGTTGGAAGGCAATCACTAAGCAAGTATTTGCCATATGCTCCCAGGTGGCACTTAATTCGTTCATATGCTACACCCTGTGAACACATGTAACTCTTCAGAAACCAGCATAATTTGTAGCTCCTCTTGCCACAGTGGTATCATTATGAGAAATATATGTGAATTTAATTTCTGAATCTCTGCTTTATCCCCTACCTCCCATCTGCCACCCCACTTGACCCAGCACTTCTGAGCTGTTGGCTTTGAGATTCAACTTCCCTTATTTCTCTCAAACAGGAAACTTTTAAATGTTGATTCTTTCTTATATAAATCTTTTTCTTTTTTTAAGATTTTATTTATTTGACACATGGTGAGGGAGAGCACAAGTAGGCAGAGTGGCAGGCAGAGGAAGAAGGAGAAGCAGGCTCCCCACAGGCAGAGAGCCCAGTGCAGGGCTTAATCCCAGGACCCTGGGATCACAGCCTGAGCTGAATGCAGACGTTTAACTGACTGAGCCATCCAGGTGCCCCTTATCTGAATCTTTAAACATGTCACTGTGTTTCTCATAGTAGAAGTTTCTGTGATTAGCCTTTTTTTTTTTTTTAGGATTACATAAAGAATGAGCTCTTTACATATAATACAAATATGGTCAAGATTTCATTTGTTAAACATTTAATGAGTGTCAGGAACTGAGGCAGGGACTGTGCCAGACATCAGTTATAACACAGTGAACAAGATAGTTTCTGCCTTCAAAGAGCTCAAAGATGCAAACATTGGATGGTTTTATTATATGGTATTAAGTTCTGTGATAGTAGAAAGCCAGTACAGGTGACACTGAACAGAGACCTAAGGGTCAAGCTGGGAAAAACTCCCAGAGGAGATGTTTTAGTTGAGAAAGAATTTTTAAAAAATGAGCAGAGAAGTTGGGGATGGGACAGAATAGCACATTCTAGGGTGGGAGAAATAGGATGATCTAAGATCCAGACATGTATGTGGCACATTGGTAGAACTACAAATTTGAGATGGTGGGAAGGTACAGTCTAAGAGGGAGTGACAAGGGAAGGATGCAAGAGCCCAATCATGAAAGGCTATCTAAACTGTATTAAGAAATTTGGAGTTTCTGAATTTTCAGTACGGTGTAGATTGTGTTGAAGTGGGAAGCTTGGAGGCAGGAAGACCAGTCAATGCTTCAGGAGAAGGTGATGGCATGAACAAAACAGGGTGAAGATTTGGAGCGACAAGGAAAAGGGGAAAAATGTACTTAAGAAATGTTGATGGGGTCGAATCGACAGTTGTTGGTGATTGATCAGTGGGAAAGTCAAGGGCAAAGTCCAGTTTTTTGATTTGGCAACAGGTTGAAAAGGTGGGGAAGAGACCTAGAGGGGATGGAGATGTTTGGCGTGGTCTAGGGTGGAGGAGGGGAAAATCATGATGTGTTGTTTGGACATATTGAGTCTGATGTATCTTTTGAGATGTTCAAGGGATGTCAGTCAGTGATTGGACTTACAGATCTGGACCTCAGAGAAGATACACATCAAAGATACAGATTTTGGGGGGTCTTGGGTGGCTTAGTCATTAAGCATCTGCCTTTGGCTCAGGTCATGATCCCAGGGTCCTGGGATCGAGCCCCTCATCGGGCTCCCTGCTTGGCGGGAAGCCTGCCTTTTCCCTCTCCCACTCCCCCTGCTTGTGTTCCCTCTCTTGCTGTGTCTCTGTCAAATAAATAAATAAAATCTTAAAAAAAAAAAAGATACAGATTTGTGGATCATCTACATGTAGGTGGTTTTGAAAACGTAGAAAGCATAGAGTGGGAAAAGAAGAGGATCTATGTTGTGCCTTAAGTAACGCCAACATTTAATAGCTAGGTAGGAGAGAATAATTCTTTGAAAAATTGAGAAGTGGCTAGAGAAATAGGAGGAAAACTAGGATACAGTGTCTCAAGAAGGAGGAAGTTCTTTATCAAGTTTGTTGCTGAGAGTACAGGTGAAATGAGAATTGGAAAATGTCCATTGAGTGAATGAATAATGTGGAATTTTATTATCTAGAGCAGTTTAGAGAAGGGGGCAAAATCCAGATTGAAGTAGGTAGAGGAGGAAGTAAAAGGTGAGAAAATAAAAAGCCACTGACTACAGACAACTCGTCAGAGCAGTCTGGCTGTGAGGTGAGGAGAGGCTAGTAGCACTGGTCCCCGACTTCTGATGGCTCAGGCTAATGACTTTTTGACTTTTTCATGCTGTGAAAACAATATGCATACAATAGAAACCATACATCAGAGTTTGAATTCTTACCTTTTCCCATGCTGGGGATACGTGGTTCAGTTCTGTCGTGAGCTTGTATGGGGGGCGAGCTGCGGCTCCTAGTCAGCCACACCATCACGGGGGTAAAGAGCTGATCTACTGACAGGCATTCCGTACCCGTACAACTGTTCCAGTTTTCACTTTAATACAGTGTTCAATGAATTGCAGGAGATATTCAATTCTTTATTATAAAATGGGTTTTCAGGGAGATGATTTTGCCCAACTGTAGGCTAACATAAATGTTCTGAGCATCTTTAAGGTAGGCCAGGCTAAGCTGTGATGCTCAGTTAAGGGTGCTACATGCATTTCTGACTTGGGATAGTTTTGATCTAGGCTGGGTTTAACCCCAGTGTAAATGGAAGAAGATCTGTAGGTGGATAAGGATATGGGAAGGACAGAAACATTTTTTCAAGATGTGAGTATGTGCAGAATTAAAAAGCCAAAGAGGATGATTCAGTTGAAGAGAAGTTGAGTCGAGAGGGAGTGAATACTGAAGATACACAGTGCTTGAAAAGGTGAGGAGACAGAATCCAAAGCTCTGGTAGTGGGGAGGCTAGCCTTCAACAGGAGACAGAACAGTCTCCATCCTGTAACACAGTATCAGGAGCGAGACAAAACGCTAGAGAGCTTCAGACATTCACAGTGAGGAGTGGAGAAGTCTGGTATCAGATGGCTTTTCTTTTCTCTGGGGAGGAGGAGGAGGTATGCAGCCAGAATACAACTAGGGAAAGTTCTTAACGTTGAGGGGGAAAGAGTTGTATGTGAGTGTTGAAGTAATCCTACACTGATGTGGGCGATCATAAAGCCCCTGTGAATTAACCGCATGCGATCTCCTCTGTTCAGCATTTGCTGGCCCCGGGCTCAGGAGGAGGCAAAAAGAAGCCAGAGTGCTGGGGTCAGCCAGGGTTAGGATTGCTGAAGATAGCTCAGCATTTCTCAGACTGGCTTTTCTCAAAACATTCTCGTGAAAGGTGTTACTAGGCATACTGAGGGAAAAAAAGCTTCCTTGGTCAAAGAAGTTTGGGAGAACCACTAAATGCTCTTTCCCATTTTTAATATGCACATGGACATATTTGAAGTTCTGAGGGCCTTGCATTTGAAAACCTGGTTAAATTTAGTTTTGTCAACTTTTTCAAGCTTATTTGCTCTTGGAATGCTGTGTGTGTGTGTGTGTGTGTGTGTGAGCGTGAGCGCGTGCACTCACCCGGGCTCATGTACGGCATCTGTTAAAATCTCCTGTTTGGTTTATCTCGTCATTTCATCAGGTAATCAGGAGTTCACCTCACCCCTACAGGGGAGCCTTTATCCCTTTCGTCCAACATGTTTACATTATCTGTCATTAGCCGTTTAAATCCATATTGATTTAGGGTGGAACAATAGCTTACTTTTCCTGAAACACACCTCATTCTTCATGAACAGCAGCGCTATGTGCCTGTTGTGCTTGTTCTCAATTCTTGTCATAAACTTAAAAACAAACAGTATGTTCTTCCAGGACCATAAGAAGCCATCTTGAAATGTGGCAAGGCAAACAGGGCCCGCAGCCATCCCAAATAGTTAAGATTAGTGCTGGCAGGGAGGGTGGCAGTGAGAGTTACCTGTATAATTATCATTATTCTAATAATAATAAGCAACATTTTCATAGGTCCTTACAAGATACTCTCATGTGTGTTATTTTGCATAATCACATTTAATTAGTAGAGCAAGGTACAAATCTTATTGTGAGAGCAAGGAACATAGTTTGGGGGGGTGACAAAAGACATGTTGAGGAAAACAGAGAGGAGCTGGGGAGGGTGTCAGAGACAGTGGTCTGGATCATGCGTTCTCAGTGGAACTGCTGTTGCCACCAATGGGGTAAAAGTGGTTTGTGGGGGGGCAACAAATGTAGGTATTACAATGATTTGTGGCCCTTTGGAGGGCCATAAAAACTGCATAAAAATATGCAATGTATTTGTGGTATTAACATTTCATGGTAGAGGACGATCAGAACAAAAATGTCTACCGTAGGCTTGCTGGCGGGGGTGATAATGGAAAAAAGATTGGGGAGCCATGGTTTAAATCCTGTAGTGCCTGTGGAATTTTTGATGTTTGTGAGCGATTCTTTCGTTCCCAGACCTGTTAGCTCATTTGTCTAGCACAGTGTCTGCTTCTGGCTTTATTTGTCCTGCCCATCTTCCCCCAGGCCCTAAATGACCATGTTTTGCCCCCATTAAGCTCTTTTCTTCTGGCCACAGCTGACAGAATTAGGGTGGATATAAGCCAAGACCAGTTATGGCCAGTGCATGACGGGTCCCAGGAAGCCTGGCTTCGCTCACTTCCTCTCATCAGACCCCTGTGATGCTGCTCTGTGTTTTTAAAATGTCTGCTGCACTACTTAACTCCCTTTGAGATGACTTGAGTGAGTGCCGGAAGAGCCCTGGGGGTTGCGATATCTCCCCAGTCAGGACGCTTGGCCTGGGGGTGTACTGTTTGAATAAGATTGGATGTGACTAAATGAGGAGAGAAGAGAAATCCTTTTGAATCGGGCTCTTCATCTTGCATGTATTCAGCATCTGACGAGTGCAGAGTAGGGTTTCTTAACAGCTGTGCTACTGACATTTTGGACCAGAAAATTTTGGTTGGGGGCGGGGTGGGTGCTTTCCTGTACATCGCAGAAGGGTTAGCAGCATCCCAGGCCGCTCCCTTCTACATGCCAGTAACACGCACTCCGCCGGTTGTGACAACCAAAAATGTCTCTAGCCATTGACCAATGTCTCCTGGGGAATAAAATCACCTTGGGTCGAGAACAACTGATATAGATAATATAGACTATCAGAAAGCTATAAATCGGATCCTATCAGTGTGATCAGAAACGCCACAAAGGGCTTGTGATCTGCTGTTGGACATCACCTTGATGAGGATGTTACCAGAAATGATGGAAGACGGTCCCCGAGAGCGCTAAAACCAGCTTTGTTACCAAGATGGTCACAGATACCACTTAAGTGAGTGCTAGCTCGTGTGCCAAATGCTTGCTACACGTGTTCCATTTATTAAATCATCAGCCCTCCCAGTAACTCCAGGAAGTCAGTGCCACCATTATTCTGCCCACCCTACAGTTGAGGGAACTGAGACATGGAAATGTTAGGGGACTTGATGGAGGTCCCCCAGCTGGTAATAGTAGCGTCACCCAGGCAGCATGGTTCCGGAGCCCATGGGCTCATGAGCATGTAATGACTCCTTTGGAGAAGGAGAAGCAAGCAGCTCTGTACTCCAGCATCCTGTAGAGCTGCTTCCTAAGGAAGTTGCTAACATTAAGACAATTCAGGTGGAGGCTGGAATTTCAGAGGTGAAATCGGAAGAAGATGAGTCTGTCACTGTCTGTCCCCTCACTGGACTTCTTCTCTCTTTTTGCACCATCACCTACTGCCCTGGCCTTATTTTCAATGTTGGGGAAACTTTTCATGGTTTTGGAAGGTTCATCGAGGCAAAAAGCATTTGTTTGGGAGATCCTAGCTAGGCTCTTGAGGAGTATCTAGAGTGGCTTAGGTTTATATGTTAGAATAAATTCACTCCTTTAGAGCCACATATAAATGAACTTTGCTAGATCCAGCTGGCAAAGGTAGCTACCCACGCATCTCAGGTAGTGCCAGAGCCCAGGAGCTCCTCTGCAGAATCAAGCGTGAGCATTCCCATATGCCACTGAGGGCACTTTATGAGGTGAGGACCACGTCCAAAGTGGGAGGAGGCACAAAAGGGAAGATGAAGGGGTGGTATCCTTCAGGTTTGGACAAAGTGAAATATTAAGCGAGCCCGGACTCAAAGGTCCCTGGAGTTCCAGACAAATACAGACCGTCTTCCTATTCCTTCTACCCTGAGGACAGCGGTAGTGTCAGGGGTCAGCAGCGTGGGTACTTGGCATGTGCCGAAAAGGCATCTGTCTCGGAGAAGGAAGGCAGACAGTGCTGCTTCCCGGTGGAGGGTGTGGTATTGCCAGGCTGGCCATGAAAGAATCACCAGGGTCGCTTGATCAATACAAAGAAGCCCAGCTCCCATACTGGCGGACTCCAACTCCAGCTGACTTGAGGTGGGGCATGGCAAAATGAATTCTAACCGTAGGTTCAGATGCATCACTAGACCCAGAGTGCTGCAAAGACTTCCCGTGCTGCAAAGACATTTGGAGAGGTGACCTGGAAGGGCTGCACAGTGCCAGCCGTACTAGACCTGAGGTCCTCTAGCCGAGGATCACATTAAAGAACCCTTTGCGGGGTGCCTGGGTGGCTCAGTGGGTTAAAGCCTCGGCCTTCGGCTCAGGTCATGGTCCCAGGGTCCTGGGAATGAACCCCGTGTCGGGCTCTCTGCTCAGCGGGGAGCCTGCTTCCCTCTCTCTGCCTGCCTCTCTGCCTACTTGTGATCTCAGTCTGTCAAATAAATAAAAAAATCTTAAAAACAACAACAACAACAACAACAAAAAAAAAACCCTTTACCCAGACTCTAGGGTGATATATACAGTATTATCACAACTCACACCTCACACAAGGAAGGGCTTAGTTGCTAGTTGCCTAATTTCTACAGCTTCTTAAGAGCACAGTGTGATGGTTAGTATTGATCAGTTTAGACTCAGTCTAACATCTAACACAAAATACTGTCTTAGCAATTTTTTTATGTGTAGGTAATATCAAATAGCAAAAGTGTAAAAAAATCTGTAAAGATGCTTATGTTATCAGGTTAGGATCCTATAAGAATTAGCATTTACTACTAAGTAATTAGAAAGCATAACAGGGGGATCTCCTAACAGAATCCTGTTTGGAATTTTAGTGTTAACGCTTCACGAGTCAAACTCTTCCATGTGTTAGGCAAACCCTGAGGGGAAACGATGTCTGCGTCAGGCCCAGCCACCCCCATGAATTTAAGAGCTTGCTCTGTTGTGCAGAGATCTTATTTTGTATTTGCAATAACGGATAGCTCTGACGGCCTGGCTCGCCGTAAGCTGCCAATCCTGTTCTCTGTTCCCTTTTTGAATCCACCAGGAGTTCCGTGGGCTCAGAGTTCATATCCCTGTGGGATGTGCTGGTGGGCTCTTTGGCAGGAGACCCATTTCCCTGGTTTTCCTGTCTCTTCCCTTTCCCATTGGGTGAGATGGGGACAGAAAAGTTTATGGATCTACTCCACTGATCCGTGTGGTGCCGAACAGGACTCCAGGCCACCAGGTCTTTGAGGTATACATGGAGAGGAAGGCCAAGAAGAGAAAAAGGCAATGCTCCTTTCTCAGGGGCGGTATATGCTGCCGGATCTCTTCTAGGCATGAAGAGAGACACGAACATTTCTCAGCCTGAGCACGTGTGGGTGCGACTCAAGCTCCCATGTGCACCGACAGAGATGTAATTAAGGCTCAGAAGTCTTCAGTTAACTCGCCTAAGGCTGGTGCCCACTGGGAACAGAGCCTCTTGGTGGACTTACTTGGAGGGAGTCCATGCAGACAGAAGGTCCAGGGACAGGTTTTTCTGCTCTTGCTCCGATCTGACAAGGTGGTAGCCCAGCAAAGTCATGGTATCATTGCAGACTTTCTGAAGTTGAGAAACCTTCTTGTAAGGCAAGGTCCAGCGCCAGGCCTGGGAGACGTTGAGGGCGTTCCTGGCATTAGTGTGGAAGGCATGATTACCCATGCCCTTGCCTCTAGTGATGTTGTACACCCAGGTCTGGAGGTGGGGCAAGAATTTCAGTCCCACGTATTTATACATTTGGGCAGTCTGGCCAATGGGGTCCCGGACCAGGTCCTCATAGCGTATGAGCATGTAGCGTTGCCTCAAGGCTTTGGGCAAGGACTGCACAGCCTTATAGATCTCCAGCTGGCTTTGGCAGATGACCTGCATCACAGAGTAAGGCTGATCCTCCTCCTTGAGTTTCTTCCAATGTTCCCCCAACACAGTGCGGCTATCAAGCCTGAGTTCCCCAGTGGTGCGTTCTCGAGAACAGAACACTGCCCGGGGGTCCCGTACCAGGTGCACAATGTGCAGATTGAGGGAGGGGTCTCTCAGCAGTGGGTAGAGCACCTGCAGGTTGAAGAAGCGCACCTCCTTGAGCACCACGTGGCTGTAGGAGCGACAGGCCTTCTCTACCACCTCAAAAGGCTCCTGACTGCACAGAAGCTTGCAATGAGCCTGGGGGATGATCATATCCCGGGAGAAGACATTGCAGGCAGGAGGAGAGCACAGGGCCCTGCTGTTCTCCCACTGGAAGAGGCTGGACTGTCTTCGAGGACCGGGTTTCATGTAGGCATCAAAGACACTCATGTCACACAAAAAAACAGCACGGATCAGATCCCTCACTGCCATATGCAGCCTCCAGGCGGTGCTGTGTGTGAAGGTCATCCAGATGTGCCAGGCGGGCTCCATCAGGTAGAAGACGTCCGGGTGCTGTGCAAAAAGCTGTCCCACAAAAGAAGAGCCAGAGCGCCAGGAAGACAGGACCAGCACGTGCATGGGCTTGGGCTCCTCCTTCGTGGACGGGGAGTTGAAGTTGTGGCCATACAGATGGAACAATAGGGCGAAGATGGCCGTCTGGGAAATCAGAAACAGCAGTGGCCTCATTTTTTTGGGCAGTATCATCATGGTGAAGTGGAAGAACTTTAAGGAACAAGCAGAAGGGCTGTGTTAGGCTTCCGTTTTGGTGTCTGCCTTCCATCCCCTTTCTTGACAAAGCCATTTTTTCCCCCTGACCCCCAGCAAGGAGCAACCTAGAGCGCTGGAAACTTCTGGCAGCCAACTATGCAAATCCTTTGAATCAACTCCCATCCCTTGCAGTTAGTGTGTCAATAAGTTCTATTTATTTTAGGCTCTTTACTTCCTTCCTCCTGGTCTTTCTTGTCCAGTGAGCTACCAAAAATGCCTGAATGTAGCCATATTTCATCGACTTAGAGGAATAGCTCCACTCTGACACCTTGGTGACATGCATGCCTCCACACAGGCCACTTAGGCAAAGCTTAATCACAGTCTGACCAAATTTTGGCTGAATGCTCTGTGATTCCTTCTGAAACTAAGGGAGATAAGTTGACTTGGGAGGAATGACCTCAAGGCCACCGTTCACCCACCTCTCCTGTCTTAGGGAGATTGCCATAGGCCATTTCTCATTACCTTCCTTCATCTCAACCAAGCAAAGGCTTCAGTCCCCTGAAGGATATGGTTGCAGGCTGTAAAACTGTTTGGCTCGAGTTTGGAGTTGTCTCCCCAGTGGCAGAGCCAATTGCCCATGGCACCTGTCATCTGGTCCCCTCTGGTTTGGCATCATCCTGTGGGTTTAGGGACAGGAGGAACTGGCCCAGTGCTGACCTGACATCTGTATAGCTCAGAAACGGTCTGAATCTATTTAGCTTGAATTGTTGTCTCCTTAACAGCTGACTTGGTAGCAGTGTGGCAAGCCAAGCTAAGAGCTGCAGTTACTTGCGACCTGTTAGCCACTGTGCCGCTGCTTGGGGAATGCTTAACTGCTTGACACAATCCAATCAGGGCATCTCAGTACAGATGGCCAGGTTATGTACTGCACAACCTTAGGGAATGCCATCTCATCAAAATTTAAGATATTTCTTATTAAAAAATGTTCTCGTAGGTGACAGTAAAGTATTTTGGTCCAACAGAATAAGAACATTAGGATGATTTTCCAGTTGTTAGATGTTAAACATCTAGAGACGGGTGCCTGGGTGCTCAGTCAGTTAAGTGGCCAACTCTTGACTGAGCTCCATGTTGGGTTCCATGCTTAGTAGGGAGTTTGCTTGGGATACTCTCTCTCCCTCTCCCCCCTGCTTGTGCAGTCCCTTGAAATAAATCAATTAAATAAATAAAATCTTTTAAAAAAATCTAGAGAAATGAATTCTACTTAATAATTCACACTAAGACTCATACAGACTGGTGGCAGTCCTCAACTTACTTCCTTTATAATCAAGGCTGAAAAGACCATGGTTCCCAGTGCCATGCTAGAATGTTATTCTGAGGGGTTTTTTTTAATGGTTTAAGGTTAAGGGTTCTTTAAGGGTTAAGATGAATCTGGATCATTTTGGGTGACTTTGTAGCACAAACAACTATTGAGAGATAGAATAGAATAGCTGTTTCACACAGTGTAAAATATTAATAGTAGCAAGGTGCTAGTTTTTTTTAAAAAACATCTTATTTTTGAGTAATCTGCATACCCAATCTGGGGCTCACACTCACAATCCTGCGATCAAAAGTCCCGTGCTCCGACATCCACGACTGAGCCAGCCAGGCACCCACAGGGTGCTAATTATTATATACCCAAGATACTCTTCCTTCCAGCTTTAAAAAACAAAATACATTAGGGGTGCCTGGGCAGCTCAGTCGGTTAAGCATCTGCCTTGGGCTTAGTGAGCCTGCTTCTTCCTCTCCCTGCCTGCCACTCCCCCTGCTCGTGTTCTCTCTCTGTGTCAAATAAATAAAATCTTTAAAAATAAATAAATAAAATAAGGCTTCCTACAATCCTGCATGCATGCAGGACCTAAGGGGAACACATACCAGCCTGAGTCTCTAGCCTGTCACACTGCAAGTCTTTAACAGGTGTCAGCGGGAAGAAGGGGGGTGGTGGAGTACTACGACAAGCAGTTATGTCTGTGGATAAAGATTATAGTTGTAAATTAGAAAACTTCTAGAGCTCTTTGTAAACAGGGCTAATGATATACCTTAATGATGGGTCATAGTATTTTTCCGGGGGAAAGAACACCTAAGAATTTTACCAGCTGTTGAATCAGTAACCTCCACTGTACTCACAGCTAGGATGAATCTGCTCACTGGTGTTTGGTCATTACTGTACAGAGAAAGTCTACTTCAGTCCATGTCCCCCATCTGCCCGTTTCCCACCTTGCCCCCAGGTAGCTACTGGGTTTATTTTTTATGTGTCTTTTCATTTGCTTTCTACACACCCAAGAAAATTCAAATGTACATGTAGTCTTAATTTCCCCCCTCTTTGTAACAGAAAACATAGCAAGCTATACACACCTTGCTTTTTTAACTTTACCGTGTGTCTTGGCGAGCTTTCCATGGTAGCACATAAAGCACTTCCTCACTCCATTTTACCATAGAGTTCTATCATGCAAATACACCACAATTTATTTAGTTGCCTCATTGCTTGGCTTCTGGCTTATTTCCAGCTCTTTTGCCATTTCAGAAACATCGTTAATGACCTGATGTTTATACATCGTTACACGTATATGTAAGCTAAATCCCCAGAAGGGGAATTTCAGAGTCAAAAAATACACGTGTGTGTAGCTTTGCTATCTGTCACCCAGATCGCCTTCATACTCGTCACAAACCATTCATTATATCCAGAGCTGCAGAAATTCTAGGGTGTAGATTTTCAAGGAGGAATATATAAATATAAAAGCAAGTTTATAGGTTGTTTCCTGAGGCGTGCAGCAGGCTTCCCTTGGAAGTCCCCTGAACCTTCTGGGAAGCATGTACCGACCCAAGCCAAACCTTGTGCCACAGAAACTCTTCTCTTGCATTCATTACAACAATGCATTTCCTCCTTATTGCCAAAAGGATCCAGTGAGGGTCATCTCTTCTTCATGGCCAAGATTACTTTGCTGTATGCCAGGGAAATGTCAGTGAGTGTAATTCCTTTCTTTGCCCTGAAGGTTAGAACAGGAGAAGCTAAGATATGCTCTTAGGTCTTTCAGACTCAAGCCCAAGAGGAAATGATTAGAAACTAGGACATTATTAATAACAGCCCAAGATTGGCCTCCTCTACCCCTACCTCCCAAAGACTTAGGAAATGACTTTAGCAAGAGATCCTCTCCCAAAGGTAATGTGAGTATCTGGAAAAATTTGGAACAAAGATAGGAAACAACAGAGCAAAAGAGAGAGAAAAGTAAATAAGAGAAGAACTTGACCTGTGCACATTTATAAGGAAACCATGGTAGAATTTTATATGCAGGGCCTGTAATCAACTCAAAAAGAAACTAACATTTCTTAAGGATTAGGAATATAGATCTTTCAGAATTATACTCTCCCTAATCCTGGCTTTGGACCAACTCAGTGTCCTGAGCAGGATCAATGGCTGTGGTCCTCCCTGCCTACAAGTAGCTCCTGGCCTCATGCCCTTTCTCTCCCAGAGCTGGAGCCAGGCCTTGTTTTTTTTTTTTTTTTAAGATTATTTATTTATTTATTTATTTGTCAGAGAGAGAGAGGGAGAGTGAGCAAGCACAGGCAGAGGCAGAGGGAGAAGCAGGCTCCCCGCCAAGCAAGGAGCCCGATGTGGGACTCGATCCCAGGATGCTGGGATCATGACCTGAGCCGAAGGCAGCTGCTTAACCAACTGAGCCACCCAGGCGTCCCGAGCCAGGCCTTCTGACCCTGTCCCCAGTTATCCTCAGGCTTTAGTTGTTCACAGTTCTCAGGAATTCCCATGGAAACCCTTTGATTTCTTTCTCTGCTTTTTCCTACCAGGAGCATTCACCCTGGCCAGGAAGAAAATATGCTTTTGTAAAGTGAGTCCCATCTCTTGTCACTGGGATCTAGGTACTTCCTGGATCTAGGCAACCCATGATGGGGCTAGCCAGGACAGCCAAGAAATACCACAGGCAAAGCTCATGTCTGCAGAGATTGTAATCAGCGGTAGAGTTGGATGTTCTTGAGGGCCTGGGAGAAGCGAGCAAATGAAGAAAGGGCAAATTGGTTTTTTTATGGCAGCTCCATGAAGAAAGGGCAAACTGGTTTTTTTACGGCAGTCTCCTCTAATCTAACTTCCACCTCTCCCCTTGTCCTGCACTAACCTCCTCTATAGTCCTTGGAGTTGGTAAGCATCTGTGAGAAGTGTGTGTCAACGACTCCATTTCCAAGTGTTCTTTCCTGGCTGTTGCGTTGCAAGCTTGAACCCCTCCCTCCCTGTTGTCAGAATCCCCACTGTGCTCATCTCTGGCCTGGCCTTTGACAATAAGTAGCCTCTTTCTTCTGTCTCTCAAATTCCCCATCAGCGACTTCTGCCAAAACCTGTCTTTTCTAAAGCACAAGTCTATCAGTCCCCTCCTTGAAATCCTTCCGTAACTTTCCAGCACACACAGGGTTAAATCAAAATCCCCAAGACTTGTACCCTGGGGCCTTCATGGTCTGGTCTTTGATCCCCTGTCAGTCCCCTGCTTTTCAGCACTTTAGGCTCCAGACTTTACTTTCAGTTCTTTCCTGTTATTTAGAAGCCCTTCCTCCCAAGATTGAGTTCTCTAAACTCCATCTCTCACTCTATAGTAAATAGGCGTAGAAGAATTTATTTCTACCACTGGGTGGCTGTAACTTAAGGATAAATACTATGTCTTATCTTGTAAGTGGTTAAGGCTCTTTAAATACTTGTTGACTAAATCTGTAGTTGAATATGGGAAGAGGAATAATGGCTAGAAAGCCGATAACTGAATGAGATCCTTTGAGAAATTTAAAATGCACATGGGTGTCTCTGTAGTATCAGTTACTAAAATTTAGGTGATTCTGTTGAATATTGAGCACAGAACCAAAACTATCTCAAGTGTGTGGAGCGAAATATTAAAGTTAAAGGCAGAGATTTGATGCTATGGCACAGTTAACCTTACTCCAAAAAAGGGGGGAGGTTCTACAGTGAGTATGCATTAATGAAAGCTAGAAAAAAAAAAAAGCCATGAACATTATTTTTTTTTAAACTAATAAGAAATAGAAGCAGGCCATCTGGGTTCTCAGTCGGTTGAGCATCTGACTCTTGATTTCGGCTCAGGTTGTGATCACAGGGTTGTGAGATCAGCCCTGCTCAGCAGGGAGTCTGCTTCTCTCCCTCTCTCACCCTCTTCCTAAATAAATAATCTTAAAAAAGAACTAAATCTTAAAAAAAAAAAAAGAAAGAAAAGCATATTGCAAGGCACAAGACCACTCAGACTACTTCTCTTGTCTAACTAGCTAAGTTAGGAAAAGAAAAAAAAAAACAAACAGAAAACCCTCACCACATCCTGTCATCACTGCCCCCCCAACCAATACTTTAAAAACAGGTTGTGCCAATGAAGTGTGAGTGGTATATTCTTAAAAAACACCATCATCAACATGACCTCACCTGGGAGTCTGGATGACCCCCAAATGGGTACTGTGTAGTTCTTTTAGAAACAAAATGAGCCGGGGGAGGGGGAGGGCCTGGGTGGCTCAGTCGTTTAAGCCTCTGCCTTCAACTCAGGTCATGATCTCAGGGTCCTGGGATCCAGCCCCGCATTGGGCTCCCTGCTCAGCGGGGAGCCTTCTTCTCCCTCTCCCTCTGCCTGCCACTCTCCCTGCTTGTGTGTGCTCGCTCTCGCGCGCTCACTCTCTCTCTCTCTCTCTCTGTCAAATCAAATCTTAAAAAAGAAAAGAAAAAGAGAGAAAGAAAGAAAGACAGGAAGAAAGGAAATGAGGAATTCTGAGGGAAAAAAATAACAGGCACCAATTTAAAGAGCCCTGGATTCCAGCCCCTGGCACATTCCTAACTTAGATTCCCCAGGGAGATTATGCTCCCATAACCCCAAATTACAGATGGCAGAAGATACTTTCACAAACTGAGAATTCAGAGTTGGATTGGAGAAACTGAAATCCAGACATACACCTACAGACCCAGAAAAACCACAGGGATAAGCACCTGGGTAAAGGTGACCCTGTGGTAACAAACGCTGACTAGACCGAAAGTGCCAGGAGGGTTGGACCTGGGCCGTCACCACTGCTCCGTCTCCAGTGTGCCAGAAACAGCACCTGCAACATTTACCGAATGATGACCAAGTAACATCATCTGTTGAGCAGTTTTTAGTGCTTGAGGTGCACTCATTGATGCGGGTGAGGAAGGTAGGCAAGATAGTTTTATTTTGCGCATATAAATGTATTTCACTTCCAACTAGAAGCTCTAGACTGGTCTGAGGCCCTACGGGACAAAAGTCTCTTCTACTTCGGCTGATGTGCCTGCCTCATAACTTAATCTTTTACGTCTGAGTAGCACTCCGCAACTTTGAAAGCCCACTCAGCCACAACCATGACAGCTATCCAGTTAGATACACAAGACACTGATAATCCACACACTCGTTTTTCAGAATAAGTAAACTGAACCCTAAGTGATGGACTCAGCGGTGGAAATAGCCCTACCTGAATCAGACCCCAGGTCTGTTGAGTGTCAGGGATAAGAGCATTCAGTGATCACACCACATCTTGCCTGAGCTAGAGAAAACCTACAGCTCCCTCCACCTCCTGTCTGCCATTCTCTAGCACCCGAGCAGAGAAGCTCCAGGAAGTATAGAAACTTGAACTCAGAAGCCGGGATCGGAGTAAGTTAGATGCACCAGAAGACCATCTACAGAACATCTATCAGGATAGCCCTACTGGCATTCTCTGCTTTTTCAGATCCTGTGAGAGATGGGGCTGGGTGGGGACGAGGGAGCTACTGGCAAGCAGCTTGTGCTTTTTCAGGAAGATTCTCCAGGTGACTCTGATTTAGTCCTCCTCCACAAGCCCCCTTCTCCTCCATTGCCTTTAAAATCCTTAGCTCAGCTGCGGGAGGTTTTCTGATACTCCATCCCAGGAGCCCTGGGACAATGGCCCCGCTGCGGAGTGGTGTATAGAGAAAACTCTCTTCTTACCTTGATAATAGCTTAGGCTTCTCCACTGCTTTAGAGAGGCTCACTGCTAGCCAAGTTGTGCTTTTCTCCTCTGACTCACCAACTCCCCTATCGGCTTCCTCTTCCTCCTTGCATTTTGCATAACCATCCTTACTCAGAACAAATTCCACTGCCCTCTCCCTTCTGCCAGAAGAGTGACCCACCTTCCAAGCGCTCACTCCCAAGTAGCCTTGGTATTAGCAGCTTTAACACAGAGAGACTCGGGCGCTGGGAGAGTCTGTTCGTGGTAGACCGGGAGAAGCAAAGGAGGAAGCGTTCTCTCCCACGACTGGGAGCTGGTGCTGGCCGGCAGGCTCCTTGAAGGCAGCTGAAAAGGTTAACTCCCTTAGGACAGGGTAGTAAAAGAAAAAGGAGACCTGGGAGATGAGGTCGATAGGGAAATCAGAGACAATTACAAACCAAATACCCACAAGATCTTAAGCCTTGTTCTTCCCTTAATCTTATCTCTGTTGCAAAAAAGAGGAGAAAACCTGAATGCTATTTCTGGATTGTACCTACCTGCTCACTCCACTGGATTTAGGGAGATAACGTTTTTTTGGCCTCTGTGTCAGGTTCAACATCTTCCACCCTTCTTACAGGAGACTCTAACTAGATAATTAGCTAGATGTAATAACTAAATGTATGGGAGGGCAAAAATCTATTGGCATTTAGTGCAAGAAACATAATTACCTCCACAAGAAAAAAAGAAACAAGTTATTAAAACTTGTAGCTTCTTACTAGCTGCGTGGCCTTCTGCATATCACACAACTACTCTGAGCTACTTCACATGATTGTTGTGAGTGTAAACAACAGAGGAGAATCCTCAAGTAAATGTAAATTGCAGCCCAGTGTAAAAGCCACTGACTTTGCATTCAGACGTCTGGGCAAGTCCTTCCCACCTCTCCGAGCCCTGGAATATCACTGTAAAATATATATCTACTTTATAAAATTCTTGTGAGTATTAGGGCAGGATTAATGCATGTCATACCCCTGATACAATATTATGACAATAATGAATTAAAAAGTGGTAGTTAAGGGATGCCTGGGAGGCGCAGTCGGTTAGACATTTCAGCTCTTGGTTTCAGCTCAGGTCTGACCTCAGGGGTCAGGTGCGTCCTAAGTCCAGCTCCCTGCTCAGCAGAAAATCTGCTCCGGTTTCCCTACCCTCTTCCTCTGCTCCTCCCCGCTGCGCTATCACTGAAATAAAAAAATAAATGTTGAGAAAAGGTGGTAGTTAATCATAGTACCTCTTTTTTCTTGCTCAGTCGCTGGCCCATTTTCTAGGTTTGAAACAGAGAGCAGGCAGAGTTGTAGGAGTTCTAGGATAATCTAGAAAGTGTCTTTCCTGGTTTCCCTCAGCTGAGCCTCCTAAGGCTTCAACACTGGCACAAATGACCAGACCTATAGTGGTGGGATTTCAGCTGTGTAGCCCTCCCACTCTCCCAGTCTCTCCCCAGCAGGAAGAAGAGACATAATTTTTCTTCCTCAAACTGACTCCATGCTGTACATTGAAGAGCCAGAACGGAGCAGTTGGTGATTCTGCTTTTATTCTTTTTATCAAAGTGAATACTTGTTCATTATTTAAAAATTTGGAAACTACAAAATGTGTAAGTAAGACAATATAAATCCCTTTACATTTTGCTGCCCAGAGAAGACCACTCTTGGTCTTTTTTCCCAGATATGCAGAAATCTGTTTTATTGAGAACACCCTGGAAAATAAAGATTTATACTTGTTTTCCCTTTGTCTTTATTTTAAACATCTAGAATTACAAAATTAGAATAAGGGCAGGAAGGTACAATGTAACAAGTAACATAAAGGAACTGCCTCTTAAAAAAAGAAACCAGGACATTCATTATCAGAGCTGTTTCACCGTATCCTTCCCCTCCCACAACCTCCTCCCACCCTTGTTACTCAGAGGTGATCCCTGTCATGGTAAGTGGTTCATTGCTTTTCCTTATGCTTTGTCATCTTTTTTTTTTTAATTTTTTTTATTTTTGGGGGTGCCTGGGTGGCTCAGTGGTTTAAGCCTCTGCCTTCAGCTCAGGTCATGATCTCAGGGTCCTGGTATGGAGCCCCACGTCAGGCTCTCTGCTTGGCAGGGAGCCTGCTTTCCCCCCTCTCTCTCTGCCTGCCTCTCTGCCTACTTGTGATCTCTAAATGTCAAATAAATAAATAAAATCTTGGGGCACCTGGGTGGCTCAGTGGGTTAAGCCTCTGCCTTCGGCTCAGGTCATGATCCCAGCGTCCTAGGATCGAGCCCCATATCGGGCTCTCTGCTCGCTTGGCGGGAAGCCTGCTTCTCCCTCTTCCACTCCCCCTACTTGTATTCCCTCTCTCACTGTGTCTCTCTCTGTCAAATAAATAAAATCTTTAAAAATAAATAAATAAATAAATAAAATCTTAAAAAAAATTTTTTTTATTTTTAAGTAATCTCTGCATCCACTGTGGGGCTCAAACTTACAACCCCTAGATCAAGAGTTGCACGCTCCACCAACTGAGCCAGCTAGGAGCCTTCTACAGTCTATCATCTTAATCAAGACAATTAAAATTTCCCCAATTTGACCTTTATGTAAGTAGAATCATAGCACATGTGCTTTTTTGATTTTTGCTTTTTTTTGTTTCATACTATCCTTGTAAAACTCATCATGATGCTGCATATAGTTATAGGGGCTTTTTAATTTGTTCTTATTATCCTTGAAACATATCGTGAATATACCACAATTTGTCCACAATCTTATTAACTGACATCTGAAGTGTTTGTAGTTTGGAGCTGTGGTTGAATATTCTTGACCTATCTCTGGGCACACATTTACACAAGTGTCTCTAGGGGATGCTGAGACATGGTGGGGGGTGTTTGGCTTTGATTTTTTCACCTCATACTATGTAATAAGCATTTACCCATGTTAACAAATATTTATGGAAAACATTACTTCAAAAGGATTTGTTGTATGCCAACATTCTAGTGCTTGCTTGTCAGACACTGAGATTTTTCCCAGTTTCCCTGTAACATAGAACACTGTGGTAAATATGGTGACCTTAATGATTACTGAAACACTTAGCATAATTCTCAGTATGAGTAGCTGCCCCGCCTCTTTCCTTACAGGTAATACCACATATCTTAGCCTCTTTATTTTGTGACTCATAGATCAATTTGGAAGAACTTTCAGAAAGTTTGGGCTGAAAACAGTCATAAGGAAATAGGTATTCACAGTAATAAAAAACCCAGGGTATCCCAAACAGAGGGCATTCCCAGGAAGGAATTAGGAGGCACAAAGACTATAAAGGAAGAGAATGATAGGGTAGCTCCTGCTTGTTCGGAGCTGGGGACAAGCCAAGCACTATACTTCGTGCTTATTGGGGTCATTGCATTGTCCTCTTTGCTGTTGCCTTAGGAGGTAATTTCCATATTTTCCAGATGATGGAATAGAGGCTTGTAGAAGCTAAACAATATATCCACAATTATATGGCTTATAGTGGGAAAGTATGGACCCAACCTCCACTCATCAGCAGTGCTGTCTCTCTCTGTGATCATGGACAGGACTAGTGAGTCTGTTCCCTTTTGCTGTCCTCCTAAGAGTAGTTTATTCAGGGCAGAACTCTTTCTACAGTTATAGGAATAGAAATTTAACATTCATAAAGAAGAAAGCACTCACCCAGTTCCGTGTATCACCATGGAATCCTCGGGCCTTGCAGACCTTATGGGGGATTCTACTAGCCTCGTGTAAAAAGAAAAAAAGAGAGAAACTGGGTCTTTGTCAGTCATTGATGAACACCGGTAATTTAACCCAGCCCTTTTTACATTCTTTCCATGGTTTTCTGAAGCCTTCCCAAATATAGTCATCACTCAGATATACCAAAATCCCTAAATAATTCATGTCACCTACTGTCTTTTCCTTGAGAGGAATTTGTGCTGGTAGAGTGCCCAGCAGCTAAAGAAAAGCCTCCTTTGGTCACTAGCCTCTGGTTGGCAGTCGGCACATCCAGATATGCAGCTTCTAAGATTCTCTAGTATTCCACAGCACCAGGAAGAAATGTGAACGCCAGCGTTTGACATCCAAGCCTTCCTGTGGAACAGTCACAGGGAAAACACCATTCCTTTAAGTCAGCACCATCCACAGCACTTCTCTGTGATGAAGAACTGTTACATATCTGCATTGTCTAATACAACAGCCACTAAGACATGAGGCTATCGCACACTTGAAATGTGGATAATGTACCAGATTAGAGAGCTGGGTTAAGGTTGTGTAAATCCAGTCCCTTTTTGAGTCTCAGAAAATTTGATGAAAGATAAAGACCATCTCTCTATGAAAATGTACACTTGATCATCATACAAACACAAAATCATATCCAGTTGTAAGGGGTCCCTACTGAAGAATCCTGACAAAGGGCTGTATGTACTTTAAGTGCTTCTCAAAGCATGATTTCAAGAGGGTTAACTCTCAGGGACCACTGGTCAGCAGAGCTTTGTTCTCCATCCCTCCCCCTTGGACCTTTGCCATCTTTAGAGTCTGGAGACCAACCCTCATGGTAAGGAGTCAGCCACTGAGCCAGAGTCTGATTTTTTCAGGGGTCAAAAAGAATCTTTCTGCTGGTTATATACCCACTCCTACCTTTACCGAGACCATTGCTCCCTGTGTACAAGGATTGGAGTTTCTTCACTGCTGCACTTGGCTACATGTCTTTCCTGTTCACTGACATTAAAAGAACAGTTAGGGATACCTGGGTGACTCAGTCAGTTAAGTGTCCCACTCTTGATTTTGGCTCAGGTCATGATCTCAGGGTTGTGACATCGAGCTCCGTGTCAGGCTCTATGCTGGGCATGGAGTCTGCTTAAGATTCTCTTTCTTGGGGCACCAGGGTGGCTCTGCTATTAAGCGTCTGCCTTTGGCTCAGGTCGTGCTCCAGGGTCCTGGGATGCAGCTCTGCATTGGGCTCCCTGCTGGGAGGGAAGCCTGCTTCTCCCTCTCATACTTCCCTTGCTTGTGTTGCCTCTCTGGCTATCTTTGGCTCTGTCAAATAAATAAATAAAATCTTAAAAAAAAAAAAAAGAAAAAGATTCTCTTTTTCCCTCTCCCCCTCTCCTCCTCTCCCCACCCTCTTAAAAAAAAAAAAAAGAATAGTCAGGCTTTCCTCGAGATCCTTTTCACATAGGGGCTCCAGAATTATCTTTAATCAGTATGAAACAGCCTGCAGTGTGAATGTCAGGACTTGATACCGGAGTGACATTACCCTCTCTACACTGGTCACCAGCCCTGTGTTACTTACCAAGTCCTGGCGTCAGGCTTGACAAGGGTACAGGCTGGGTTTGGAGAATGGATTCTAGAGGACTACAGCTTTCTACTTTGGTTAAAAATCTGCAGGCTGCAAAGGTTGGACCTCAACATCCTAGAGAGTCAGGACCTCCTGAAGAAGTGTGCCAGGAAGGGAATTTTGGTTGCTATAAATCCTATTATCAAATGGACAATTGCCTTCAGTAGAATCTGCTTTTCTGAGCTGGGCCTTGGGGGCAGACACCTGACTGGGGATCCCCTGGCCCTTATCTCTGTGTTAAAAGTATTTGTTTCAATAGTGGGAGAACAAGTTGGATTAGGGCAGGTCAGGATGAAGGAAAAGGTAAACATGGTATTAAGTTTCGTGTTCATTCTTACTTTCTTGAGGCCCCTTAATAGGACAAAGAGGGTGTGAAAATGGGGAATAGAGAGTCAGGAGTTCCTCCTAAAGCCCAGTCTCGTATGTTGGTGGTGGTTCAGGAGCTGGACATTATTGGACAAGAGAGACCTTACCAGGGATTAGATCAAGATATGATCTGAGATGAGAATTCTATCTCCAGGCTTTCAAAAGATATCCAGAGATTGATAGAGGTGATCCATGATGGCCTAGTCAAGGAGTCTTGGGGGATGAAATCCGAGGAGAGTAGAGAGGTGTCTTCTGATGGGCTCCAACCCCATGTATCACATTGGTCACCCCTATAGAACTCAAATGAGTTACTCAAATGAGTTTACTTCCTTTTCTTTTTGTTCACAGACACTGTCTTTGCTCAGGCTCTCAGTTTTTGCTGCTTGAATTTCTGCCAACAACCCCTCAACTCTTCCCTCAACCTCCAATCCTACCCCCTCCAGTCTTTGCTTCACCCGACAGCTAGAGTGATCTTTCATTGTATAGATCCAATCCCAGTCACTTCTCTGATGAAATGCTGCAGTGGAGCTCATTATAGACAAGGTGAAAAAAAAAATTTTTTTTTTTTTTTGGCTTGCCGCTGAGCACTTTTAAAAGCAGGTGTCTCTCTACCCTCCGTCATAATCTTCTTCATGCAGTAAATTCCAGAAGTATTTATTGGTTGCCTATCCCATACCAGGCTTTGCTCAAGGCCCTGAAAACTGCAGTGAGTGAAAGAAGACATTCACTGCTTTTGTGGAGCTTGCATTACACGGGATGGGGGACAAATACATAAATAAAATGTGTGGTATATCAGATTGTGGTAGGTGCTATGAAGAAAAATAAGGAAAGCTAAGATAGAGATTGTGATCTGGGTGGGGGTTGTTCCAATTTTAAATTGAGGGGTCAGGGAAAGTACATTTTGCCAAGGACTTGAAAGGGGTGTGGGGGAAAAAACAAGAGAATATTTGAGGAAGGACCATCCCAAGCAAAGGGAACAGAGAAGTGCAGAGGTACTAAGCTAGGAATCTCAAGGGAAGTGGTGTGACTAGTCAGAAGGCATAATAGGGGATTAAACAAGGAAGTTGAGTGTTTGTCTTTTATTAGTGAGAGTTTGACTCCTACTTTGGGTGAAACGGGAAGCTACTGGAGGGTATGAATTTGGGATGACATATTCTAAAAGGATCATTTGGGATACAGTGAGGGGAATAAACCATAATAGAGTTAAGGGCAGGAGCTAGGAGATCAGCTAGGAGGCTGGGCAAGAGACTAATGGCTTGGATCAGGGTAGTAGCAGTGAAAGTAGTAAATTCTACAATATCTATTAAAACGTATTTTAAAGATAGAGTCAAATAATTCACTGATGGATCAGATGTAGGGATAAGAGTAAGATGAGTCAGGGCTGACCCAAGGATATGGTTGCCATTTTTCAAAAAAGGGAAGAATTAGGTTTGGGTTGGAAATCAGGTGTTTGATTTGAGATGTGTTAATTTCAATGCCTGTTGGACATCCAAGTTGGAATGTTGGAGTAGGCAGGTAAATACACAGTCTGGAGTTCAAAGGAGAGGTCCAGCCTGGAGACACACATTTTTTTTTAAGATTTTATTTATTTATTTGACAGACAGAGATCACAAGTAGACAGAGAGGCAGGCAGAGAGAGAAGGAAGCAGGCTCCCTGCTGAGCAGAGATCCCAATGCGGGGCTCGATCCCAGGACCCTGGGATCACAACCCGAGCCGAAGGCAGAGGCCTTAACCCACTGAGCCACCCAGGTGCCCCTGGAGACACACATTTGCAAGTCGTCAAGATAGAAATAGTGTGTAGAACGATGAGGCTGGATGAGAACACTCTGGAAGAGTGAGAAGATAGAAGGAAGACAAAGGAAACCAGAAGAAGGAATCACTAGCAAGTTAAGAGGAAAACGAGGGGGTGTAGTATCCTGGAAGCCAAGAGAAAAAGGTGTATTAAGGAGAAAGGAGCAATTAGTTATGTTAAAAGCTTCAGAAATATTAAGTAAGTTAGAGACTGGATATTGACCATTGGATGTAGCAAGATCGATGTTATTAATGACCTTGACTAGAAGACATTCAAGGAATCATAAATATGAAAATCTGTGGGAAGGAAAGGAATTGGAAGTAGGGAAGACAGCCAACTATCAGTGTCTAAAGGGGATAAGAAATGGGATAGTAGACGGAAGTGAGGTCAAGAGACAGTTTTTTGTTTTGTTTTGTTTTAAGATGGGAGGAATAACAGCTTGTTTACTAATTGGTGGAAATGGTCCTGGACAGAGAGGAGAATGGTTAGAGGGGTGGAATAAGGTGTACACGAGTAGAGAGTTGGCCCAAGTTAGGAGCACATATGGCTCATCCTTATTAATAGGAGGGAAGGTTGACTGAATGAGCCCAGATGCAGGTAGGTGGGGAGATGATGTTCTGCGAATTCGTGAGCATTCTCTTCTTACTCTTTCTTTTTCTTGGTGAACTAGTTGCCAGGGTTGTCATCTGAGTCTGAGGATAGGAAGTTGTAGAAAGTTTGAAGAGAGAGGAGAAGGTATGGAATGGCCATTAATGAGGAAGGGTTAGTAACTACGCTAGGGTAATGTAAGTAAGATTGATGAGTGATATTGAAGGGCTCTGCAAGGTACATGGTCATAAACTTAAAGTGAGAGCATTTGGCATAGGTGTGTGAATTTTCTAGCTATGTTCAGCTGTTGCACTTGTGTAGACATAGGTGGAGAGTTAGATTTAATTAAGGCTTGTGTTCTGTCAGAGAGTGTAATGAAATGAGAGAGGAGAAAGGGAACCAAGGGTGTATTCAAAAGAGTGATTATGATAAAGAGTCACAGAATCTAAGTGGGATGAGAGGCGAAACAAGGACACGAAGGGAATAACCGAGCTAAGGAGGAGGAGAGGCTTTTCGAGGGGAAGAGGTCAAGGATTTTAGAAATAAGCATTTTGGAAGGATCGTCTGTAAGGATGTTGAGATTGTGTCAGAGCTGGGTTACAAAGGAAGAGCGGCTGCAATAAGAGTAACATAGCCTGGATAACCTCAGAGTCAAAGCTGGGCAGGGTTAAGAAGGAGGGAAGCAGAATGTTCTGGAAGCAGCAGTGGGGAATATTAGAGATAACAGAGGACAGTGATTATTCCACTGTAGGGTATGGGAGAAAAACAGCCACCACTTGAGAGGGCTGCGGAGGAAGCAGTGTCCTCAGAGGAGACTCCTGTTTCCAGAGCAAAAAGGTGAAGAAAAAATTCAAAGACTTTGAAAAAAAAGGGTTATTTTGCTGATTCTGACAATGAATTGCTAGGGGTTTCAGGACGTGGGGGAGCTGGGAAATGCAGGTCAGAGAAGGAGATGTACAGGGCCATTTGGGATGAAATGTGAGAGATAAGGAACCTAGAATCCTGGGCTCCTTGTGTGACTGGCATGAAGCTGGATAAACGGAATCACGGTAACATGATGGTTTCAGGGAGGACCATCACTGGGTTATTGACTTGGTCTATGGTCTCAAGGTGGCCAAACTAAATACTCTTGGTAGTCCAGGGGCCACTTGTTGATGCTTGGCACTGACGATGTAGAGGCAGGGCAGGGGTGTTGTCTTTTCCAGAGCACCCAAACTCTAAAAATTTAGAAACCTCATCCTGGAGAGAACTAGTCTCTCCACTTCTGCAAATGATGCACAGCATCTGGAGTCAACTCGATTGAAGGAACTGGAGTTTTGACTAAGGAAGAAAGGAAGGTCCTGGTGGTGCTTGCAGCACTGACTGGCAGCAAGTTCCTGGGTGCTGACCCAGATGACAAGGCCATTGTCATGGCTCAGTGGTGCTGTTAGGTGCTATCTTTCTGTAGACCTTCAATCTGAGGATTATTGTGTCATAGTCATAAGAAGGCTGCTGCGTGGGACGCCTGGGTGGCTCAGTTGGTTGAGCCACTGCCTTTGGCTCGGGTCGTGATCCCGGGGTCCTGGGATCGAGTCCCACATCGGGCTCCTTGCTCGGCAGGAAGCCTGCTTCTCTTGCTGCCTCTGCCTGCTTGTGTGTACTCTCTCTCTCTGGCAAATAAATAAAATCTTTAAAAAAAAAAAAAGAAGGCTGCTGCGTATCTAGGACTCACATTCTAAATTCCAGACAGAAAATGGGGAAAAGAGGTAAAGGGTGTATACATCCTATGAGGCAAAGATGTGCAAGTACTTGAAGTCTCTGAAGTTCTTCTTAGTTCACGTGGGTTGTTCTGCAAAACATACCTTCCCTTCTCTAGGATCTAGCTAACTTCCATTCTCTTTCAAGATTCAACTATAAGTCAGCATCACCTTCTCAGGGACACCATTCCTTATCTCTGTAGGCTGAGTTAGGTGCCGCTGGTCTTTGTGTTCAGAGACTAGGATAGATTACAGTGCTGACCCCAGCTCTCCTGTCTCTCTACCTGTGCCTGGTGCCATGTAACTCTGATTCTAGTCTCAGCCATGCAACTTGCTTTGACCAGTTGGGATTTTTTAAGCAGGAGCTTAAGTCACTTGTGTAGTTAGGCTTGCACTTCCTCTTGTGTCTAAGCCTCAGTCATGAGAACATCCTGTTGGAGGATGAGAGACATGTGAAGCAGAGAGGAACCATTTTTATGAGGCCATTCTAGATCAGCCAGCAGCAGCCAGGCACTTTGGGATGCCCAACCAAGATCAACAGAACTGCCTAGGCAACCACCTCAGATGTAAGACAAATTAATAGTTATTGTCATACATCACTGAAATTGTGTGGTTGATTGTTACTCAGCATGACGGTGACATTGGATCATTGCTATGGAATCCCTTGAGCATAACTCTGCCCCAAGCCTTAGTCCTGTTTCTCCAACCAATGTTGGGGAACTCCTTTAGGATGGGTCACATTTTATTGGTGTATAACTAGCACCCAGCACAGTGCCTGGCACATAGAAAGTACTCAGTGAAGCTTGTGAAAGGAATGAATAAATGAACCTTTGTTCAAGCTTTAAAAAGGAACTTGCTGCACAACAGGTGCCAAATTCCCCATAACTGAACAGTGTGATCAAATTAACTCACCCATGGAAAACCCGACTCAACAAGGTATGTGAAACTACAATAAAAAATAAGCTCTCATCCCAGATTAAAGTGCTTTTCTACCACAGATGGTCATGTCTTAAACACTGGGGACTCAGTTTCATAGTTTATTATATTGTGTAGGTAGTTTAGAGATAATCTAAATCCCATAAATATACTTTATTTTTAAAAAATATTTATTTATTTGACAGAGAGAAATTCTGAGAGAGCACAAGCAGGCGCAACAGCAAAGGGAGAGGGAGAAGCAGGCTCCCCATTGAGCAGGGACCCTGATGAAGGGCTTGATCTCTGGACCCTGAGATCATGACCTGAGCCCAAGGCAGACGCTTAACTCACTGAGCCACCCAGGTGCCCCTGTTTTAAATTTTTTTAGGAACCTCCGTACGCTTTTCTACAGTGGCTGCACCAGTTTGAATTTCCACCCACAGTCCTTGAGGGTTTCTTTTCCTCCGCTTCCTCACCAACACTTGTTTCTTGTATTTTTTATTGAAGCCAAAGAAGATCATATTTGTGAAAGGTCAGCAATCACCTGGTATGGCATGTTTTGGGAACTTAGAGAGTAATTTTACCAAAGAAGAAAGATTCTGCAGTGAACTAGTAAACAAGACTGGGAGTAACAAATATAATGTTAGATATCAGTTACATGTACATTTTTTATAAAAGGTTGGAAGTGGCAGGGCAGAATGGATTCCAGTTGTGGAAGTCCTTGAATAAAAGGTTAGGGACATTTTGACATTATCTTTTACTCAGGAGAGATAGTTAAACAGCTCTTGAGCAAAGGAGTGACATAATAAAAGACTGGGTCAATCTTAACTGCTAGATTCTAGCAGTATTGTGTGTGATGGTTTTCACAGGAACACATTTAATAGTCATACTAAATTTATATTTATGATTTATATATATATATTTATATTTATGATTTATGCTGGATGTAAATGACCAAGGAATTATTTTGAAATCATGAGATATGCTATTCTCTTCCTGAGAGTCATTTAGCTTGTTGTGCGTTAGGAGTCCTTGAGCTACTATCTTTCCCCCTCTGGCCCTTGGGCTGTCTCATTTTCTTCTATTCTGATTTTAATACACTTCCCTGTCTCTGTTTACCCAGTTCTATAAAAAACTGTTACAGCCAGGGGTAGAAGTCAGAAGTAAGATCAAATGGGACTCCGTGTGGCCAAAACCAGAATCAATATTGGGATAAACTTTTCTAGGCACCTTTTCCAAAGACACATCTCACCTGAGTTTTGGTAGTATTTACCTTTTGGGTGTGAGGGTGTCATTGTGTTCTTGAAAATGTTTCTTAATCTACGAATTATATTTGCTACATGGGTGTCACTATTTCTTTTTATTCAAGTGGAACTTAGAGTCAGGAAGGTACATATCTTACCCAAATCTTCTGTCATGTTAGTGATAGAAGCATGTCTTTTCATACTCCATTCCTTTATACCTTTTTTTTTTTTAAAGAATGTTCTCCTTTCCACCTCATTCCCAATTTCACCTTACAAACTCCCATTCAGCTTTTTAAACCCTGTTCAGAAATGCCTTTTCTGTGCAACTTTTCCTTATCCCCATGCCCAATTCTGTCTCCTCTCACCCCCCACCTCCCTGATTGAAATGATCCTTCTCTGGGTTGTACGAACGTCTGTAATTATGCATATTCCTTTACATGTCTGTCTCTCCTGTTAGACTGTAGGAGCCTTGGTGTTCCTCCCTTTTGTGTCCCCAGCACCAGGCTGGGATACACAGTAGGAACTCTGTCAATGTTACGAATCCAAAGGGAGAGAATCAAAAAGGAAAATTCTAAACTCTCCTAACAATCGAAGCAGAAGATTAAGGGGCAACTCCCAAAGCCATCTCCACCTAGATTCATGTTTTTCGTCTTTAGAATGCTTGGGAGTGGAAGTTTCCCAGCCTTCCTACAGCCATCAAGGAGATGTCAGTGCTGCCCCTCAGGGGTTCCCCCATGGACTCCGGCAGTTGTGTGCTGAGCTCTTCCCACGACACCTTGACCCCTCCCAGGGGCCCCGCCGGGTGTGGTTCCTTTTTCCGGCTCACTGAGTCTTCTGTGTGGATGCTCACTCTATTCGCTTTGTCCTGGTTTTCTCACATTTTCTCCATCCAAGAACTTTGTTTTCTTCCTCTGGAGGAGATCCATCTTCCGCACCACATCCTCCTCACCACATCCTCCTCCACCCATTGCTTCCCAGGAGAGCAGGCAAGAGGAGGCATTGTCTGGGTCCTCTTGTGTGTTTTCTTTTACTTGATGTACCTTCCCTCCAGTTTTTCAAATCGGAAATCAGATAGGCATGGAGTGTAGGCAGGAGGCAGTGAGGACGGAATGAACATGAGCACAGTTTCTTTAGGGGGCGAGAAAGAAGTCTACACTGGCAGGCCGGCTCTTCCGGCTCCTTCTAGCTTCCTGCAGTTACAGCCTCTGGTACCACTGGCTTAGGGCTGAATCTGGCACGTGGGTCTTAGGGAAGCCAAGTCACAAAGCTGCACACACAGCTTGGTGCTCAGGGTGCCAAAAGAACCAGGGAAGGAGCAGGCAAGTTTCAAGGGCTGGGTGGGGGACCAGTTAGGAGAGGCTGAGGGTGGTCAGCAGTGCAAAAGTGTGCTGATAACCCCTTTGAACTCCTCAAATGTGTAACAAAGCACAGCCCAGGTGACCCCACTGCTCTTACCTTTAATGTCTTTTTCTAAGTACTTTCCCTGGTGGCACAGTCAGGTCATTGTTCAACCATGCGCCCCCACCCCAGTCCCTGCATTTCATTGAGGGAACTATTCATATGAGAGTCACCCCAGGCCCCAGACCATAAATTGTTGGAAATGGAGAGTTTGGCCTAGGAGAAGAGAAGGAAGCAGGGTTGACCAGTCCCCTGTGGAGAGGAAGTAGAAAAGAGATAGAAAACACGAATGGTGATTTTTCCTTGTATTTTTCTCTAGCAAGTCTCCACAAGAAGGATGTTTCAAGCTTGTATAGCGACAGTTTTCCTAAACACATAATATAATCACATAAAACAATTATAATCTTTCTGGAGTCTTGAAATTAACAAACATTTCTTTTTTTAAAAAAATGCAAACATCTGAGACCTGAAATGTTGACAGTGGTTGTTAACAGTCATAAGAAGTAGAAGGTACACAAAGTTGCAATTTAGTAGGGAATTTCAGCTTACAGAAATGTAAGCAGTGGGCACCTGGGTGGCTCGGTGGGTTAAGCCTCTGCCTTCAGCTCAGGTCATGGTCTCAGGGTCCTGGGATTGAGCCCCGCATGGGGCTCCCTGCCCAGCAGGGAGCCTGCTTTCCCCCCTCTCTGCCTACTTGTGATCTCTCTCTCTGTCAAATAAATAAATAAAATATTTTTAAAAAGAAAGAAATATAAGCAGTGTTAAGGGAATCAAGAGAATGTGAGTCTGGCAAAAGCAGGAAGCCCTTAGCACCTACAGGTCTGAAGGAGGAAAGGGAGCTCTGTGAAAGCTGAAGGTGTGGGGGAGCGGCCTCTGGCCGGGAGCTGTTTCAGCAGCAGAAGCAGCCACTGCCTGAACTTCTGTGATGTGAAGGGAGGGAGTGGGAAAGAAACACCCATCCTCTGGTTTCCTCCGGTGCTCCCCATTGTCTGAAGCCAGCTGGAAGCCAGAAGGTGAAGAAGCCCATTGATGGCACCCTCAGGGATCAGCCTCCCAGGACCCTGAGGAGGGCAGAGGAGGGTGGAGAACGGATCCAGGGGACGGGGACATGTAGGGAATGACCAAGCCCAGTCAGCACCAGAATGAGGATGAGGAGAGGGAGACTGAGCGAGGCAAATGCAGGGTAGGATCCTGCCTTTATTAAAATTTAGACATTGTGTCATCCTGGATTTTTTGCACTGATTTTGTTTTTTAAAAACTATTACATTAAAATATTATTTGTCGGGCTAATAAAATAAAATATTATTTGGGTGGCTCAGTGGGTTGAGCCTCTGCCTTCGGCTCAGGTCATGATCTCAGGGTCCTGAGATCGAGCCCTGCATCGGGCTCTCTGCTCAGCAGGGAGCCCGCTGCCCCCCCCTGCCGCCCCCCCCGCCGCCCCCCCGCTCCCCGCCAGGGCTCTACTTCTCTCTCTCTGCCTGCCTCTCTGCCTACTTATGATCTCTCTGTGTCAAATAAATAAATAAAATCTTTAAAAATAAAATAAAATATTATTTTTCTTGATTACTGAATTTTTTAGCGTAGCCCGCCCCCTTTAAATTTTGTGCCACTGGCCACGCTCTCATCCTGGCTCTAGAGGGTTTCTCTCTAGATAAAGGTATTGTGGGTGGTTTTTATTTTCTCATTTTTGCTGACCTGTATGTTCTAATTTTTCAAGTTAACGTGTATTCCTTGTATAATAAAAACAAATGCAAAATTTTCCTCTTTGAAAGTAGGGATCCTGGGGCACCTGAGTGGCTCAGTCAGTTAAGCGGTTAAAGATCTGCCTTCAGCTCAGGTCCTGATCCTGGGGTCCTGGGATTGAGCCCCGTGCTGGGCTCCCTGCTAAGCAGGGAATCTGCTTCCCTCTCTCTCTCTCTGCCCTTCCTCCCCAGCTCATGATCTCTCTGTCTCTCAAATAAAAAAATAAAATCTTAAACGGGGCGCCTGGGTGGCTCAGTGGGTTAAAGCCTCTGCTTTCGGCTCAGGTCATGATCCCAGGGTCCTGGGATCGAGCCCCACATCGGGCTCTCTGCTCCGTGGAGAGCCTACTTCCTCCTCTCTCTCCCTGCCTGCCTCTCTTGCCTACTTGTAACCTCTGTCTGTCAAGTAAATAAATAAAATCTTAAAATAAAATAAAATCTTTAAAAAAAAGAACTTTAAAGTAGGGACTCTTATTCGTGCAACATGGAGCAGACTCAGCAAGAAAATCAAATGTTTGTTGAACCAGTGAATTAAAAAATGTGTATATCAACTCTATTTCCAAATCCCACCTCTTCCCAAGTTCTAACTCAAATGCCACTTTCTCATGAAATATTTCCTTATATCTCAAATCACATCGGCCTGTGAAGGCCTACACAATGTGTACATGGGACACCTTTGTCTCTTCGTGTCCCCCCCTCCTCCTGCCACCTGCCCTCTCCCTCACTTAGTTCCTCTACGTTAGCCCCCTCCTGGCTATCGTTTCTGGCACATGGGGAGCAATTGATTAATATTTGGTGAATGAATGAATGAATGAATGAATGAGTGAATGTGGCCTCTCCATTTTTTTGTATCATTCCTGACATCTGTTTTGTTCTATATAGACGTGTATTTATCTTACCTCCCCTATTCTTAAGCAACTCAGGCCATCTTCCTACTCACTTTGATGTGACCATTGGTGCCTGGCACAACGAGAGTAGGGAGAGTCATTTTTTTGAGCCAAGCCTTGTGTTATACATTTACAGGTATCTATCACCTCATTTATTTACCTAAATGACTGTGAGGCTGCAACATCCGTAGGAGTGCACGTAGTCGTAAAAGAGAACTTTTGTTTTTAGTTACACTTTACAGCTAAGGAAGGCAAGGCGTAGAGAGGTTAAGTCGCACGGCGGAGATCACGTTGCTAGTAAGTGGCGTGACAGGAAAGTGCAGTCCCAAATTATACTAGATCAGTCGTTCTCAGAGCGTAGTCCAGGAGCCACTGGGGTTCCCAAAACCCTTCAAGGGGTCTGTACGCTGAAAATCACTCTTGTGTGCCTACAGTGATTTTCTCAAGGCTACATGCACGTGCTATCAAACACCTAAAATACAGAAGTAGGGATAAGAATCCCGCTGTCCTCTGTTAAGCCAGACACTAAACAGATTTCCAAAAATGTAAAAGAATGCCAATCTTTTCACTTCATTTTTTAATGTTTTGTAAAATATGGTTGTTTTTCATAAAACATGTTGTTTATGTTAACATGTAATGTGATTACTATTGTTATTTTAAAATAAGTTAACAAATACTTAAAAATTTCATTGGTGTTAATTTCTAAGATGGTCAATATCAGTAGATGTGGCCACATTTAAACAAAAACTCTTTGGGGTCCTCAACGTCTTTAAGACGTTTATGATCTTTAAGAGTATTATGGGGCCCAGGGATCAAATTGCTTAAGTATTAGATGTACTAGGTAATATTTAAGTTTCTTAGCAGCTCTAAAACTTCAGGGTTCTCTACTCATGAAGCAGTTTAGGTCATACATAACTTTTGGAAGGCAGGGGCAGGGGCTCCAGGTCACGAGGCAATCTCTGGGGCAGCTCAGGGAAGAGAGGCCATCTTGGGATTGGATTCTGTGTCTAGGTTCCACTTTGTTTCACTGGTCTTGGGCACCTGGATTTATTGGGCTCTTAATTGCTCTGTGAACTTCTGGAAACTCCTGTTCCTGTTTTGGACTCACCCATAACTCCCAGTTATGATTCAGTTCTCCAAGACTCATTATTTTAATCTTTGTCTCTCATCCTCTTTTATGCTTATATGATGTGCGTCAGTGTTTACCTTGACCCTTGACTAGACCCTGCTGCCAACTTTTATTTTATCCTCCAACCATGGTTATTGAACATATAAAAATTATGTGTACAAAGTGACATGGACCTGCTGCTTCAAAACATGATCCTTTCTTACTAATATTTTGATAAGTCAGTCCATTGAGTGTCCAAAAGCAACTTACTCTAAAATTAATAGGGAAGTGCCCAGTACACACTAAGGAAGTGGCCTCACTACTGGAACTTTAATAGTTCTACAAAGTAATTAACATTGAGCCCCTGTGATAGGCTGTGGGTGAACTTATATGAGATATCAAGAGGTCATTTTGTGCAATGCCACTATGATGCCATCATATTTCTGGATCATCATGTTCCATTATCTATTTATTTTTAATTTTTATTTATTTATTTGACAGAGATCACAAGTAGGCAGAGAGGCAGGCAGAGAGAGAGGAGGAAGCAGGCTTCTTGCTGAGTAGAGAGCCTAACCCGGGGCTCAATCCCAAGACCTAAGATCATGACCTGAGCCGAAGGCAGAGGCTAATCCACTGCGCCACCCAGGCGCCCCTTCATTATCTTTTTTTTTGTAGTTTTATGGTTTTATTAATGCAAATATGACATGTACACAAGCTGACTATTCATTTTCTTCGCGGCGCAGCCTGGCATTGAGATTGGTAACTCTGACTGCCGGTTGGGCTGCTCTTTCCACAACGGCTTTGTGGTTCTTGGCGGAGACATTGTGAGCAGTCGCTGCACAGTAAGATTTGTTGCCCATCAGGAGCACTTCAAGCTCCTTGACATTGTGGATGAGGAACTTTCGCAAGGGATTTCCTTGCAGAGTGCAGTTAATGCAGTTCACGTTTTTTTTGGTTGTTGTTGTTTCTCCCGTAACTAATGATGGGCATCAAGATCTGGCCCTTGACTCTTCAGCGCACCCTACTGTCAATGCCTCTGGGCTTCCACCCGTTGCGCTTAATTTTGACCTATCGATCTGACTGGTGCTGGATGGACTTCTTGGTCCTCTTTTTAATGATCTCGGGCTTCACCAGAGGTCTGAGGGCAGCCATGATGCCCAGTCATAGATGGCTGCCTCCTGTGCAGGCAGAGAGGGGAACCATGTTCCCATTATCGGACTCCAGACACACCACAGGAATACTGGTGAGGTCTGAGGTTAGCGTAGCTGCTTGCTGGACTAGAACAGAGAACACCCCAGCATGCTCATCTGATGGCATCCCACAGCAGCCCAGATTAAGTCCTTGCGCATCTGTGCCCACGACTCCAGCAGTGGCTTGATTCTTCGTTGTGTCCTCCAAGTGCTGCTCCAAGGTTGTCTTCATCCCGCCTACTGTCTATCCAGCCCTGCCCTGCTGCCAACTTTCTATACTTAGTCTTCCATAAATGAAGGTCTTACAATATCCAAACACTTCCCGAACAACAGATTAGCCCCAAATATCTTACTTCATGTTGCCTGAGGGATATACGGGGTTACAACAGATTTCATGATTTAAATTCTTTCTCATTGATTATGTCTGAGGAGGTAAAGAGGTGGAAGGGAAACTCATTCTTTTGTAATACCTTTCGAATTACTAGCCAAGAAATAAACTAAAACTTTGTTTCAAATGAAGCAAAAAATTAATAATTTATCCTGAAATAACTTCCTTGTTAAATTATCATTAAGTTATCATTCTACCCTGGGAGTGCTCAGCTTGCAGGGTGCTTACAGAAGTACAAAGTGTATCACAGATCACTGGACAGTGAAAAATGAATGTGCATTTTGGGATGGAAACTGCTTTGGGGAGCTTTTTTTTCTGCTTTTTTTTTTTCTGCTTTTCAGTTAACCGAGTCACCGTTTCATGGAACAGACTAAGAATATTCATGGGCCTCTGTTATTTCATGAAAATGATATTTTATAAGAATCCATAAACTTAGATAGAGTATATATTGTATATATAGTATACATACTGGATATGCTTCATACTTTCTATTAATTTGCTGGTATTTGATGTAATTGGTGATTTCTTCATGCTCTGTGGATGCATATGAAGAAAGAAGGTGCTATTCCCAACCAAGTCATTTATTTGCTGTGAGATCTTTGGCCAAGTCTTGCCCTGGATCTCCATGACCCATGTCTGTCCCACAAAGGGAAGACTTGCCTTTGAGGGACAGTTGTGAGGAAAACATAAGGACCAGACCTCAAAGCCTTTTGGAAATTTAGAAGTACTATTCGAAACCTAAGTAGTAGTAGTAGTAGTAGTAGTAACTATTTCTCATGCTTAATTCTCAGAACACTATGGAAGGAAACCGAAAACTAGACATTGGCTCAGCTTGCCAGATTAGAACAAGAAGGCTAAATTCCAAAGCAAGTCAGTGGTGGAGCCTGCTCTGTCTGCCTTTCTCCAGCCCAAAGAAACATCCTCGAAGCTGGAGGTCAGTCTGGGTCAGTGGTCTTCAAAGTGGGAATAGCACCATCTATTTTCAGATCCTCAGCTTTGTGTGGGAGCAGGGCTGCTTGCTCGCTCTGGTTCTCCTTCCCAAAACCCCACCCTCGGGTTCTCCTTCCCAAAACCGATTTCACAATCTGCCCTTCTGCTTGATAAAAAGAATGCGTGCTCCCAACCTGCCCTGAACTGCCCGGGGGAGTCAAAACCTCTGCGGCACCAAACAAAGAGACACTTTGAAATATAGATTTCTGAAAAGGATCCTTTAATAATTAATCAAAGGGAAAAAAAATCCTGCCTCCCTTTTGTCTTCCATCGTCTTGTACATTTTTTTATTGGGAGGAATTGGCCTGTGTTATGACAGTCTGAATTCAGATACTGTGTACGGACGTAGCGGGGTGCAGGTGACTTCACCTCTTCCATCTCTAGTTCATTGTTCAAAAACCTTTGCTCCTGGCAACAACCCCATGAAATCAAAGCAAACATTCAATCCTCAGAATGCCTACCACCCCCCCCCCCATATTTAAGATAAGCTGTTCCATTCAGTATGTTTCATTCAGTACTCACCCCAGGACATCTTTTGTGGGAAGAAAAGGTACCTCTAAACGGGTACAAGTTAATAATGCTGATTCCTTTCAAGGAAACTTCATCTGGGACTGTCATATTATTCAAGATATACTGCATCAATTTGCCAGCAAAAGTTCCATGTGATTTCTTTCAGATTTTCTGTGCATTAATCGATACAGTATTTAATAAGGTACTTTGATCAAAGCATATCCTGAAATATTTATTCCAATAGCAGTCAGTCCTCATCTTATTTCACTTATAAAATGTTTAATGATGCAAGTGTTGGGCTAATTAGCGCAATATGCCTTTCTCTTTCATTGGAAAGTTCAATCATGATTCAAGCAAAAGTAGTAAAGTTAAATTCTGATTTTTATACATCGTTTTATTTTCAAAAACTGAACACCTGATATTTATATATGCACATGCACATATCAAAGAAATATTATATCTTCCTCGTATTTCTTGCTTTGTAAATAACTTCCAATGTTAGTTGAATTTATATTGAAACATTATAAATTGAGTGATGGCAAATAGCATAATTACCTTGTTTTTATAAATTATTCTAAATGTGAATAAATTAATTATGTAAGAGCTGCATTATTTGAATCTTACCTGCTTTTAGTAATGTGTTGTATCTGATGTGTTCCATAATTTATTTCTCAATAGTTGTTATAATATTCCTCAAAAATGCCTATTAACACAGTTTCTTGATTTTTAAAAGTTAGGCAGAAATTAACTCTGATATAGTTTATTGGTTTGAAAATGAGGATCAGAGTTGACAATTAGGTAATATGATACGTGTTTTTCATAAATGGAATGAGACTTATCTCCAAGATTTTTAAAAAAATGTATTTAAAATGTGGGATAAGGAAATTACTTTTATTGAAAAAATATTGAGGGGCACCTGGGTGGCTCAATGAGTTAAGCCTCTGCCTTCGGCCTGGGTCATGATCTTTGGGTCCTGGGATCGAGCCCCGCGTTAGGCCCTCTGCTCGGCGGGGAGCCTGCTTCCCTCTCTCTCTCTGCCTGCCTCTCTGCCTACTTGTGATCTCTGTCAGTCAAATAAATAAATATTTGACACAGAGAGAGAGATCACAATATTTATTTATATTTCAAATATTTATTTATTTGACTGACAGAGATCACAAGTAGGCAGAGAGGCAGGCAGAGACAGAGAGGGGAAGAGCAGAGAGCCCGATGTGGGGCTTGATCTCAGGACCCTGGGATCATGACCTGAGCTAAAGGCAGAGGCTTTAACCCACTGAGCCACCCAGACACCCCAATAAATAAAATATTTTAAAGAAAAAATACAGAATTGGCTATGATGCATTAGAATTAATATTTTGGTTTTTTTCCCAATATTTTCTGAACATAATCAGATTAAACAAGATGTCTCTTACATGAAAGAGTGACAGGGGCACCTGGGTGGCTTAGTTGGTTGAGCATCTGACTCTTGGTTTCAGCTCAGGTCGTGATCTCATGGGTCATGGGATAGAGCTTACCTCAGGCTACATGCTCATGGGGGGAGTCTGCTTGAAGATTCTCTCCCTCTACCCCTCCCCTAACCCCCACGTGCACTCTCTCTCTCTCTCTTTAAGAAATAAGTAAATCTTTAAAAAAGGAGTAACAGGCATAACTGTATAATTCTTAATATTAACAATTATATAATCTGATAATTAATAATTCTTGAATCTATTTGAGTATACTACTTTCCAGAAATTAAGAAAGTGAATGACTCTAATTAGGAAACAAATTATTTTCTGGTTTCTAATTTTTTATTTTCATTAAAACTGAAGGAAGAGGGGCATCTGGGTGGCTCAGTTGCTAAGTGACTGCCTTCGGCTCAGGTCATGATCCCAGGATTCTGGGATGGAGTCCCACAGCAGACTCCCTGGTCAGAGGGAAGCCTGCTTCTCCCTCTCCCACTCCCCCTGCTTCTATTCCTTCTCTCACTGTGTGTCTCTCTCTCTGCATCAAATAAATAAATTAAATCTTTAAAAAAAAAAACTGAAGGAAGAACATGTAATGAAATGCTGGGTCTAGGCAGTGATCATTAATGGCTGCTAAACCATCAGGTGAAAAACTGATGGAGACCTTCATAATGGGTGGATACAGCTAATAACACTGAACCCATTGATACAGCCTATCACACACACACAAAAGAAACCCAGACTTTAGATATCTCCAATGAAATAAAAAAGTACAAACAAACACACCAGCTATGAAGGACTCTTGCCAAAGTATCAAATCTGTATCTAATCAAGGCTCAAGATCTCAATATCAATTTTCAGGAAATACAGAGACCAAAGAGATGTAATCAACAAAATCCAGAACATGGAAAACATATTCTCAGGACAAATGACCCAGTTCTTCAACAAATCAATTGCAAGGGGAAAGAAAAACAAGGAGAAATAATCTATTGATTAAAAAAAAAAAAAAAAGACTGGGGGCACCTGGGTGGCTCAGTGGGTTAAGCCTCTGCCTTCTGCTCGGGCCATGGTCTCAGGGTCCTGGGATGATGCCCTGTGTAGGGGCTTGGTGAAATCTGCTTCTCCCCCTCCCTTTGCCCCTCCCCCTGCTTGTGCTGGTGCACTCTCTTTCTCTCTCTGTCAAATAAATAAATAAAATCTTTTTAAAAAATTAAAACAAAACAAAACAAAAGACTTCAGAGGGGCACCTGGGTGGCTCAGTCAGCTAAGCATCTGACTCTTGACTCTCGATCTCAGCTCAGGACTTGATCTCATGGTTGTGAGTTTAAGCCTCATGTTAGGTTCCACACTAGGCATGGAGCCTACTTAATCCTACTTAAAACAAAACCAAGAGAAATATGAATAGAGCCAGATGTAATTTGTGGGCATTGTTAGACTCTTGAATTGAAAAACCAACACTAAAATCCAAACCAAATCAAAACAAAAGTATGTATGATATAATGTAGAGATACTTAGACAATGGCTGGATATTGGATGATTTACATTTCTTAGGTATACTGGTTTGTTTTAAAAGTGTCCTTATTTTTAAGAGATATTTATAGAGGTATTCTTTCTATTCTCATCCCAAGATGATTCTTGGGATTTGCTTCAAAATGATCCAACGGTGGCAAAGGGGTGGGAGTGGAGGACAGACAGCAGGAAAGGTTTGAAATGAAAGAAGGTTGGCTATGGGTTGGTGAAATTGTCAAAGTTGGATGGGAGTCATGTGGAGATTCATTTTATTATTTTTCTACATTTGTACAGACTTGAACTTTTTAATAATAAAAATTAAAAGATAAAAACAAATCTAGGGCGCCTGGGTGGCTCAGTGGGTTAAGCCTCTGCCTTCGGCTCAGGTCATGATCTCAGGGTCCTGGGATCAAGCCCCGCATCGGGCTTTCTGCTCAGCAGGGAGCCTGCTTCCCCCTCTCTCTCTGCCTGCCTCTCTGCCTACTTGTGATTTCTCTCTCTCTGTCAAATAAATAAATAAAACCTTTTAAAAAAAAACAAATAAAAAAAAAACTCATCGAAGGAGTACCTACTCTAGCTCTCAACTGACAGATCAGTAAAACTAATCCTTTGGTAATATATCACTGTGTGATTTTTGGCATATTCCTTGAAAGGATTGAGTGACTGATGTTGGTATAACAAAACTCTCCATTCCTGTGTGCCTGTTTATATGGACAGTGCTTAAATGTGTAGAGACAAAAACAAGCAATGATTGTTTATGCGGAACTCTTTCATTTCATTTTATTTTTTTAAAGATTTTATATATTTGACAGAGACACACAGAGAGAGGAAACACAAGCAGGGGGAGTGGGAGAGGGAGAAGCAGGCTCCCTACTGAGCAGGGAGACCGATCTGGGGCTCTATCCCAGGACCTTGGATCATGACCTGAGCCAAAGGCAGATGCTTAATGACTGAGCCACCTAGGCACCCTGAACTCTTTTGTTTTAGCAAGAGGTGATATTTATCCATGAATTCATGAGCAAACAGGAAAAAAAAGAAAAGCTCCATCCAGTCTTTTAAGAGACCTGTGTTTTCAAGAATTTTTTTTTTATGTTTAATAGTTGCTTATATTGTTATTTCTTTTTAGAGAGTGGGGAGGGAGCGGGAGAGAGAGAATCCCAAGCAGGCTTCATGCCCAGTGCAGAGTCTGACCTGGGGCTTGATCTCACAACCCTGAGATCATGACCTGAGCCTAAATCAAGAGTTGGATGCTTAACCAGTTGAGCCACCCAGATGCCTCAGTTATTTATATTATTTATCAGAGTAATATTTATGTTGTTTTGATCAATTACATGCTAATAACCAACTATAACAACCCAACCCAGAAGAAATTTTTAGTATTTGGAGACTTTGGGATCAGGAAAAAAAAACTTCAAAAATTATACCAAAAGGGGTGCCTGCGTTGTGTGGTCAGTTAAGTGTCCAAAACTTGCTCTCAGCTCAGGTCATGATCTCTGGGTCATGAGATTGAGCCCCGTGTGGGACTCCGCACTCAGTGGGGAGACTGCTTGGGATTCTCTCTCTCCCTCTCCCTCCACTCCTCCCCCACTCTCCTCTCCAAATCAATCAATAAATCTTAGGGAAAAAAAAAACAAAATAAAAATTACACAAAGATAAAAATCTAAGGGGAAATGTAATGGAAATATAATTTTAAGAAGAAAAAGGAGTGATATAACTTAGAGTTACACAAGAGGTTGTTCATATACTTTTAAAAATAGGTGATGGGTTTGGGGTGCCTGGCTGACTCCGTCAGTAGAGCCCACGGCCCTGATCTCAGGTCGTGAGTTCCGAGGCCCATGTTGAGGGTAGAAATTAACTTAAAAAAAAAATAGGCGATGGGGTATCAAATTAGAGCACTAAGATCATATGGATGTATTTAGAAGAATGACATAACCATTTTATTTTGAAGTGTTATTTATGACATACTGTAGAGCTGCCCTCTACGCCCCAAGCAGGGCATCAGTATCATATGACCTACCAGAAGGTACATCCTTTGCAATTCTTTATACTTATGTTCAAAAATGTTAAATATTAACCAAAAATATGTAGGGAGACTTTTGTTTTGGAATATTTTATTGAGTTAAGTTCACATAACATAAAATTAACCATTAACCACATTAAAGCATACAATTCGTGGCATTTACTATGTTTATAATATTGTGCAACCCCCTCTATTTTGAGACATTTGCATCATCTCAAAAGGAAACCCTGCACTCCTTAGGCAATAACTTCCATCCCTCCCCGCCTGTTTCCTGGCAACCTCTAATGTGTTTTCTGTCTCTATGGATTTATCTATTCTGATGTTTCCTATAAATGGAATCATGCGATATTGGACTTTCTGGGTCTGGTTCCTTTTACTTAGCATAATGTTTTTGAGGTGTATCCAAGTGGGAGTATGTACCAGCACTTCCTTCCCTTTTATGGTTGAAAAATATTCCATTGTCTGTATATACCCCATTGTGATTATTCATTCATCAGGTGATATACATTTGTCTTGTTTCCACCTTTTGGCTAATAGGATCGTGTTGCTATGAACATGAGTGTACCAGTATTTGTTTGAATATTTGTTTCCAACTCTTTTGGGTCTCTACTTAGGAGCAAAATTACTGATAATTCTGTTTCACTTTTTGAGGAACTGCCAAACTTTTCCACAGCTACTGTACCATTTTACATTTCCAGCAACCATAGGTTCCAATTTCTCTGCCTCTTTGAGAACTCTTGTTATTTTCCCTTAAAAAAAAATTGTGACTCACCTGGTAGGTATAGAGTGGTATCTCACTGTGGTTTTGATTTGCATTTCCCTAATGATATTGAATATCTGTTCGTGTGCTTGTTGGCCACGACTACTTAGTTTTTACAGAATCATTTTGGGGGGTGTGCAAGCAAAAGTGTTATGGTCCACGGCTGTAGACATAAGCTGCTGCGTTTCTGAAGGTCTTGTCTAGTACTCTTCTGTTCTCCAGCGGCATCATGCTCTCACCTCAAGGCTTTGTGACAGTTTGTCTGAGTGACCCTCCTCCCATCTAGAGGTGCAGAAATAAAAATAGAAAAATACTTTCCTTCTCAGTGGGGTGCCTGGAGGGTCTGTGCAGACTGAAACCACAATTTATAATATCAAATCTTCTTTCTCTGCTCCCTGCTAAAGGAGCCCTCCTATGTTTTGAAGACACTTAGTTTTGAATGCCAGAGTTAGATAGCCCCTTGTACATAGTGAGCTTTTTACATGCTAATTGGTTGGTTTGACATGAAGTCAGAAGGGACCACAGTGATGAAGAGTTGAAAGGAATTTAGCAACATGTTCAAATACTATCTGGCAACAGGTCTCCAGACTTCCCCTCAAACTTTGCAGCATATAAGAATCACCTGGGATGGTTTTAAAACTCCCATGCCCAGACAGAACTATTACCTAGACAGTTGAATCTTTATCGGGATTTCTCAGCATTGGCCCTACCAACATGTGGGGGTGGGTAACTTTTTGCTTTGGGAGGCTTTCCTGTGCATCATGGAATGTTTAGCATCATCCCTGGGTTCTGTGTACTAGAAGCCTATAGACCCTCCCCCAGTGGTAACAACAGAAAGACATTTGCAAAAAGACAGTTGAGAATCACTGCTATAGGGGGTGGGCATCCAATTTTTAAAAAAGATTTTATTTATTTATTTGAGAGAGAGAGAGCATGAGTGGGGGGAGAGGTAGAGAGAGAAGCAGATGCCCCGCTGAGCAGGGAGTGGACATGGGGCTTTATCCCAGGACCCTGAGATCATGACCTGAGCAGAAGGCTGTCGCTTAACTGACTGAGCCATCTGGTCGCCCCCAGGCATCCTATTTTAAAAAATCTTCCCAGGTGATTCCAGTGTGCAGCCAAGTTTGAGAACCAGTACTCTGATGGAGTTTCCTTTGGGAAGTGTACCTGGTTGAAAGTCCTGGGACTTCTGGAGTGGGGTTTTATAAACTTATTTAATACCGATGAAATAAGAATGGATATATTCCAAGAGAGATGAGCAGTTCCACTAGTCCTATCTAGTAGGCACCTGTTTCTTTCTATCAAGAGAACTTTGGAAAACAAAGAGTCTGTAAACATCTCAAGACGCTCACAAAGCCATCTGAGCCCATAACTTACGGAGAACCTTTATAGAGTGATAATGAAAGAGACTGAACTAATGAAAGGTCTAAGCAACACTCAAGGACCCACAGGGTATACTTACTAGTGCCAAGATAATATCTACCATTGACTGAAGGTCCCATGTGGGCCATGGTCTTGTGCTAGGGGATCTATTTACATGTCATCAAATAAAAAGACATCTAATTTAATAACAGTACTAATAATAAATAGGGCTGGCTTAAGGAATAGGCATGTCAAAAGCTTTTGAAACATGTTTTAAACCTAAGTGATGTACATAATATTTACACATTGTGAGTATGCTCTTCAGCCCCATGTGGCAGGAAGTGTAGCTTGGCTCACACAATACTCTTTCCATCCTCTTTCTACCATGGAAACCAGAAGGCAAAAAAAAAAAAAACCAAACAAAACAAAACCCAAAAACAAACAAAAAAAACCCTTGCCTTCTAGATTCTCTGCTATTGGGAATAGCTATGTGATATAATTTTGGCCACTAAGAATGTAAACTCTATGAGAAAAGAGATTTTTGTCTATTTTGTTCTCTACTGGTCAAAACCCACCAAATTGTATACTCTAAAATATCCAGTTTGGGTGGGGATTAGGAACATTGTGGGAGTGGGAGGACGTGACTTACTGGAACTCATGGCCACTGAAATGGGTCATTCATGCATTCCATGGACACTGAACTACCATGAGTCACACTGTGCTGGGACTCAAGGGTGAGTAATGACCAGTTCTTGTCCTTGAAGAGGTCAGACTTCAAAACAAGACAAGACATCTAAAGAAATTATTTAAAGAGGATAAGCTAAGATGTTGTTCAGGGGTACAAACTTGCAACCAGTAGTAAATAAGTCCTAGAGATCTAATGCACAATATGTGAATATAAACAACAACATTGTATTATAGTCATCAAATTTCCTAAGGACTAGAACTTAATTATTCCAGCCACTAAAAATAAATTATAATTATGTAACAAGATAGAGGTGCTGGTTGTTGCTATAATGGCAATCATATTGCAATATGTAAATGTACAAAATTAACACATTGTATACCTTAAATTTACACGATGTTATATGTTAAATATATTTCAGTTTAAAAAACATCCCAGGGCACCTGGGTGGCTCAGTCGGTTAAGCATCCGACTCTTGATTTCAGCTCAGGTCATGATCTCAGGGTTGTGAGATCACGTCAGCCTCCAGTGTGGAGCCTGCTTAAGATTCTGTCTCTGTCTCTGTCTCTGTGCCCCTTCTCTGCTCCCATGTGCTCTTTCTCTAAAAAACAAACAAACAAATAAAACAAAACCCAAAACCATCCAGTTTGTCATATAATTTCATTTCAATAATGTGAAAAATAAGAGCTATTGTTAAGAAAATTAAAAGGCAAGTTACAAACTGGAAAACAAAAACAAAAACAAAAACAAATTTCTTGGCCCTGCAGGAATCCTGAGAGAAAGGGAGGCACCAAGAAACCCATTTCTCGAAGTTTCAAGTAAATTGCCGAGCTAGCTGATATTTAACCTGCCAACACTAGATGTCACCATTGTGCTGTGCAAAATAGCTGGCACTCAAGCGTGCTATTTAATATTTAGGATGGGGTCAGGCTTTTTGAGCGTTTCAAGATTGTTCATTTTTTCACCCCCGTCTGATGCTAGAATATGATTACTGTGGCTTTACCAAAACTCCCTGAACCTTGATCTTCTCTTGTTTATGATTCATTCTACATCTCTCGTGCTTGATACTGCTTGGAGCCAAGCTGTAAGGGACACACCAAAGAGGGGGTACCAGCCTCAGTGCTTCCTGTGAAGGATGGCCATGTGCAGGGTTCCTGTGTATCTCTGCCTTGGACCTGTGCTTGCATCTCCTTGGAGGTCTCACAGGTGCAAGCTCCACTGCTAGAGCTGGAAAGAGAGCGACCCAGGGATGAGGAGCATGAGGGAAGTGTGTGCAAGGTGGCACTGCCCAGGCGGGAGAAAGGGAGAGACAAGGAGCCCACCTCCTAAGGGGCTAGACACACATTTAAAATGGGGAGACTTCTTGGTCCTGGGAAACTGAACAGCCTCCTGGGTTCTGTCACTAAAGGCTGAAGCTTTAACCGAGGCTCTTATCCAGTTGTTTGGGACCATCCAAAACTATCAGTTTGGTACAAGAAATCACATGTAATATACAGAAGTTATTGTTCCCATTCTTTAATGATTCCTGGACTTTGGCAAGAAAGATGAAGAAAGAATGTATTGTACATGAACTATAAGAGAGTAATAAGGGAGATGAGACCTCACTTCTGTTTAATTTGTTGCATGAGTAGTTAGTAATTTAGGAATTTCTGTTTAGGATAGTGTACTTCATGGATACCTGGGGTTTGTCCTGAGTGAAAAGAGGAAGGGCTCTCCACATATTAGAAATACAAGATTTCCCATTTGCGAGGCTATCTCGGTAAAGGCAATAACCCTATTCACAGGCTTATTTACCCTTGTACTTATGGAAAGTAATCCAGTCATCTAGGCAGAGTATGTCTCATCCATTTCATGTATTGATGCTTTTAGGAATATTTTAACCTGTTTACATTTAATGTGATAAAATTTGGTCTGACGTCTTTCATCTTAAATGCTTTTAATTTTTGATGATTATTGCTGTCCTATTTAGTCCCTTTTGCTATGTGGACTTGGCTTTCTTTATTCTTTTATCATCCTTTGGTATTCTGGAAGATTTCTCCTGTTTTTATTCTACTAGTGGTACTGTTGAGATTTTTTTTTAAAGATTTTATTTATTTATTTGACAGAGAGAGATCACAAGGAGGCAGAGAGTCAGGCAGAGAGAGAGAGGAGGAAGCAGGCTCCCCGCTGAGCAGAGAGTCTGATGGGCTCGATCCCAGGACCCTGAGATCATGACCTGAGCCGAAGGCAGAGGCTTTAACCCACTGAGCCACCCACACGCCCTGGTACTGTTGAGATTTTAAAACATTCTTAGAAATATTCTAGGTGTAGAAAAATAGCATATAGTAAACCTTTGTGTACCTCCCCTTGGCTTTATCATATGTGAACATTTTGTGATGGCTGTTTTACATGTTTCTAAGAACTAAAGCAGTACAGATGTAATTGAAGTCCCCTGTATTAAATTGCATTTCCCTCTCTATGGCTCCAGAGGCAGTTAACCATCTGGATATGGTGTTAATTGTGCCCATAGATGTTTTTAAACTTGTTATATATGGTTATTTCCATAAACAACATCACATTATTTTGCACATTTTGAATCACATAATTGGTATATCTTTCTGCAGCTTACTTTTTAAATTCAGCATGATGTGATTGAGATTTTTAAAAAATATTTTATTTATTTATTTGAGAGAGAGAGAGAGAGAGAGAGCGCGCGCACACATGAGCAGGGGGAGGAGGAGCAGAGGGAGAGAGAGAATCTCAAGCAAGCTCCATGCCCAGTGCAGCGCAGAGAGCCCAACATGGGACCCGATGCCAGGATCCTGAGATCATAACCTAAGACAAAGGCAGCCACTTAACTGACTGAGCGACCCAGGCACCCCTGTAATTTAGATTTAAACACATAGTTCAAGTTCATTCATTTCTGCTTATCTTTAGTATAGTATTTCATTTTGTGAGCTAAAGCTCAGTTGATTTAGCCATTGCCTTAATAATGGACATTAAGGTCATTTGGAGTTTTTTCTTTTGAAAAACTGATGCAGTGAACATTGTTGGACATGTTTCTTTGTACACATGTGAAATAATTTTTCTCTGACATAATTGCTGGGTCCAAATGTAGGGTGAGGGAAAGTGTAATGCTGGTGATGGAAAGAACATGTAACTGGCAACAAGGCCTGGTTTATTTTTCTACCTTGACTATTTTCCTTTTTTGAGATACTGCGTATTTCCTTTATAATAGCCTCAGCTTGTCACTTGTTAGTTGAGGTGATTGGACAATGATATTCAATAGTCCTATAATTTTATGATCCTGTTTATTTTTCAGGAACAATTAAAAGATTTTTTTTTCTATTTTAATTTTTTTTTAGAGTGGGAAGAGGCAGATGGAGAGGGAGAGAGAGAATTTCAAGCAGGCCCCATGCCCAGTGCAGAGCCTGACAAGGGGCCTGACACAGGGCTGGTCCTACAACCCTGAGATCATGACCTGAACCAAAGTCAAGAGTCATACGCTCATACAACTAAGCCACTCAGGTGCCCCTCAGGAGCAATTCTTAAGTGTAATATTGTTTTCCACTTCTAAACACAGATGATGTAACCAAGACTGCAAATAAATTCGTAACAACAAATGATACAGCAAAGGAAGAGACTATGCTCTCTAGTAAACTCCAAAGAAACATTTTCCAAGGAACTACCTTTCTTTTTTTAAAAAAAGATTTTATTTATTTGACAGAGACACAGCAAGAGAGGGAACACGAGCAAGGGGAATGGGAATGGGAGAGGGTGAAGGAGGCTTCCTACTGGGCGGGGAGCCCAATGCAGGGCTTGATCACAGGACCCTGGGATCATGACCAGAGCTGAAGGCAGTTGCTTAACAACTGAGCCACCCAGGCACCCCAAGGAACTATGTTTCTAGAACCTAGGAACTGAAGAGACAATAGGAAATATCCACGGTGGGGAAAGGGGAGGGGAATAAAAGTTTTTTTCCAGCAGGTGTGGACAGGATTAGAATCTCCACTGGAGAGGTTATTTTAGTCAATGTGTAGACATTTTTTCAGTTTCAAAGCATTCCCACTAGGGAGAAGTCCTATGAATGTAGGATATGTGGGAAAGGTATCAGCTTTAATTTAAAACGGATTCAGCACTGAAGAATGTACATGGGGGGTGATACTCTTCAAATATATAGTGTGTAAGAAAACGTTTGGGTGTAACTCAAGAAGAAAGCAAAAGCAAAGGTGTCTTCATGTTTAATAGTTGGTAAGTACATGCTACTTTTAGGGGTTACAGAATGAAGGGAATGACTCACAAATAATAAGAAATCAGTAGAGGTAATATGCTCATTACATATTAAGTGAATAAACTCAATTTCACACAACAAGCATATACTAACAAGTGTGGTTTTTTTTAATAGCAAGTAGAGCACGCCAGAACAATTTCCCACAAAAAATACAAAAAAGTTTGCAGTAATCATAATCTTGCCATTTAGAGTAGTTTACCTAGGAGGCAAATATAAAACTATTGTAGTCAGTGGTAATACTTTCTCTTTATTAATGGAGGCCTTAGACAGAGACGCAAATTCTACGTTAGTCCTGCTGGTTCTAGGATCAGTTCCCTCAGTGGAATAATAGATCTTGAGGTGAAGAAGGCACATGTCCAACGTGTCGTTTTTTTGTCAAGCCAAGGGCATTGAGACAGAATAAACTGGTGATTTTGGAGCAGTTTGAGTGCTGATCATGTGTAAAGGGAAAGTAAGAACACTTAAAGATTAATTTCTAGAGAGTACCATCCAGAAGGCTGAATAAATGTGTACAGATAAATATGCTTGTGTGTATCTACAGTTATAGCTGCTTCCCATTATAGAACAGCCTGTGAGAGATGCTAATGGTAGAGTTCTAAATAGTACTGCGACCATCCAGCTCTTCCTTGTTGCTGACGGGGGCTTTTTATTAGCCTTCTGATTGCTCTCTTGCCTATCTTAAATGCATTTTTCACGCTGCAGTTACAACTCATAGATTTACAACGAAATCAGACCTGGTCCAAAGAGCAGAACCAGCCCCAGTACAGCAAATAAGAGAATCCCCAAATACTAGCGCTCATCCAGGATGACCTTTGGCTTCCTCCGTCTCTTGCGAAGGTTTAAAGTCTGTGCCACCGCAAGCCATTCAAAGAGCAGGTCGCCTCCTCCTCGCTGGGGTAGGCCCGCGTACGGTACGCGGCAGGCATCCGAAGAAGCTCCAGCATCCGAAAGCCGAGGAAGGGCGAGTCCGGGAGACGCGCCGGCGGTGACGCACTTCCGGTGCGCCTCCTGCGGTCCACCAGCAGTCCGCCGCCAGCCGCTCACTTTCTGAGGTGAGTGCGGAATGAGAGGCTTCGTTATGGAGCCTGAGGCTGGCAGTTTCGTGATTCCCGAGGCTTCTGGGAGGTCGTCCCGGGAGGCTGACCCAGGAGGGAGTCGGGCGACGGCTTCGCTATCGAGGAGAGCGGGGCGGTTTGCGGGCTGTCCGCCCCTTGCCCCCGCACTCCTTCACTCGTCGCGGCGGCCACTTCCGGAAATGGGGGCCGAGGCTGTGGGCAGCCGGTGGAAGATGTGGCCCCCTTGGGTGACCGACGTGCCGCAGTTTAGGCTGTTACCCCACTGAGCGCATGTTAAGTGCAGTGTAGTTCCGGTTCCGGGGATGCAGCACTGAGTAAGACAGCCGCAGGGATTTTGAGGCTAACGGGGAAGTGGCTATTAATTCTGATGATACCTCTGCCCCTGCTCGTAATAACCCCATTGATTTTGGACAGAAACGCTCTGAGTTTGGGCCCCGCTTGGCCTGGTGTCTCGCAGCTTCTTTCTCCTCGGTCTTGCCCCACATTCCTTTTGCCCTAGCTGCAGACTTCTTGGCCTGGTACTTGTAAAACATGCACCTTTTGGCCTAGTTAATTCCACTTCTCAAGTCTTCCCTCGACTGGGGCAATCCCCTGCTTGCACTGGCACTGTTGACCTCATCATGGGTTTTCAGACCACCATATACCTAGCACATAACAAATGTTGTAACCTCACACTTAAGTTTTAGTGTAAGTTACACGAGAAGTTGTTTGAATCCCTGGTGCCAACCATATTGCTGTGCACACAGTATACCTCGATAAATACTGACTGAAAGGGCAGATGTATTTGTAATTGCAGTGTAAGGTTATATATATCTATATAGATAGATAGGTAGATACTTGATATAAGAAAAGGATATATGCCCACCAGATCTCACTTTCAGATTGAGTTCTGAAGCTCTGAAGAGGAGTTAACAGGTTAAAAGGTGGGCAAGTTGGGAAAGGCTGTTAGAGGCAGGGGGAAATAGCGAGTGCTAGGACGGATTTGGGACCCAATAAAGCCATTTAATAGTTGCACTATGACATTTCTTTTAATATGAAAAGTAGTGTATTTCTAGTAAGCAGACTGGGGAAATAATTAAAGTGGCACAAAGGAAAAAAATCATCAGTAAGACTACCATTCAGAGATACTGTTTTCAAATTTATATCCATCGAGTGGTTTTGTGGATATTTGTAAGCACACACATGATTTTTACACAATTGGAGGTTGAAATAATAAAATTTTCTCACAGCATTTGAATATTTTCCTATGTTGTGAAATATCCTACAGCATGATTTTTAATGGCTGCTTTTTTCTGATTTGTACCAGATATTTGGATATTTAAGTTTGCATCTTTTTCATATTAGAAGTAACTGTGATGAATGCTTATGAGTAGACATGTCTGAACACATCTCAGATAAGTTCCTCAAGTGGGAATTTTTAAAAATTAACTACCTAAGCAAATTTAAACAGTCCTACATGTGTGTGGTAAGAAAAAGGATTACTTAAGATTGTATAGTAAAAAAGAAATCTCCCTCTTTATTTGGACCCACAGGTCCATTCTCCGGAGGTAACCACTACTAACAATTTTCTAAATTTGAGCAAATCACACACAACTGAATTGGCATTTTATACTTAACAGTATAGATAGGAATATTTTTAAGTAGGTATTTGTTTTGAGGAAAAAAATGGAACAATTTTACATTCCTACCAGCAGATACTGGTTTTCTGTATTTTCTTCAGTATAAAGCATTTTTTTTTTAAGTTCCCAATTGGATAGATAGAAAAATTACATTTTACTGTTTTTTTTTTTTAAAGATTTTATTTATTTATTTGACAGACAGAGATCACAAATAGGCAGAGAGGCAGGCAGAGAGATAGGAGGAAGCAGGCTCCCTGCTGAGCAGAGAGCCCGATGCAGGGCTCAGGGCTCGATCCCAGGACCCTGAGATCATGACCTGAGCCAAAGGAAGAGGCTTTAACCCACTGAGCCACCCAGGCGCCCCTACATTTTACTGTTTTAATTTGTCTTCTTTATACAGTGAAGGGTAAACAGCTTTTGGCGTGTTTGCTGGCCACGTATAGTTGAATTGCCTATCAATGATATTTTCTAGGATGTTCGACTTTTTCTTACTGGTTTTGTAAGGACCTGGGCTATTTATTTTTTTACATATTTTGTAGAGTTAGTTCCTAGTTTGCTTTTGAGTTTTCCTTAGTCATTTAAACCAGAAGTTTTAAAGTAGTTTAATTTGTCATTTTAAGAGTTTTCTCCTTGTTTCTTTGTCATTTGGCTTGTGATCCTACCACTGTGCTGGAACTGCTTGTGCTAGATGTCTCTGCACCCAGGAATATAGACTTACCTTTATTTTCTTTTAGTGTTTCTTTGATTTTGTTTTTCACACTCAGAATTTTAGTGCATATGTAATTTATTTCAGTGTATGATAGGAGATAATTTAATTATACATTTTTTCTTCAGTAGTTAACCAGTTTTTCCAGTGTTGTTCATTGAATAATCTGTCTCTTTTCCCCACTGATTTGGAATGCCATCTTTCTGATTTACTTTTATGCTTTAGTCTTTCCTGGGTCTTAGATTCTGTTTTATTGTTCTAGCAGTTTGTTCTTGTACGAGTGTATCTTTTTCGTTATACATTTCGCATCTGGTATTGCAAGTTTTTTCTTTCCTATTTTCCGTTTTTATTTAAATTTTAGTGACTGTTTTGACTGTTCTGTATCAACTTTGGAATCACTTTATCAGATTTCTAAATAAATTCTGTTCATAATTTGCTTGAAAGTAATATTGGTTAGCTGCTTACAAGTATGGCTCTTGGAATCTGACAAACTTGAAATCCAAGTTTGGCCTAAAACCCAGGTTTGATTCTCTGTTCTCTGTGTGAACATATGGTGAAGTTAATCTCGTAGCTTTTGTTTATCCATCTGTTTGTGGAGGGGGGTGGGAACCCAAAACGTAAATTTCTTTCATTTTTATTTATTTTTTTTGAAGCTTTTATTTGTTTATTTGACAGAGAGAGACACAGTGAGAGGGGGAGTGGGAGAGGGAGAAGCAGGCTTCCCGCCAAGCAGGGAGCCTGATGCGGGGCTTGATCCCAGAACCCAGGGATCATGACCTGAGCTGAAGGCAGACTCTTAACAACTAAGCCACCCAGACACCACCCTAAATCTCTTTTAAAGAAATGTTGTGAGGAGTAGATGAGACAATGTGTATAAAGCATTGTAGTGTGGTGTTGAGCATGCACAAGCTCTTTGTAAAAGGAAGTTATTACTAAATATGTAGATTAGTTTGAAGGAAAGTCAGCATTTACAAAAAGTTTAACATTGATTGTTTCAATCCAGGAACATGTTTCGCCTTTTCATTTATGTTTGTCAATAGTATTTTATATAATTTTCTTTACATAAATTTGTTATATTTTTTACTAAGTTTATTCCTGGGTTCTTTTTTTTTTATTTTTTAGATTTTTAAACAAGCTGTTATATTTAAAAATGTGTTAAGGTACATGCTAAAAATTTGAACAGTTCAAAAGGTATGGAGTGAAAAGAAAGTCTGTTTTCTGTCCTGGATTCCAGTTTCCCAGTCTTCCTGCACCAGAAGCAACTTCTGTTGCCAGTTTCTCACATAGATTCCCTGGGTTCTTTTTAAAATGTTTGCTTTGTTTATTTATATTTTTGCCCTGCTGTATTGTTTTTACCAAGGAGAGATAGCACTACCTAGTGGTTATGAATACAGCTCTTGTGGCCTAAAGTAATTATTTAAACTTTCTAAGTCTCCTTTCCTTGTTTTGGTAAAATGAGAACAATGGTTTTACATATCTGCTAGTATTATAATGAATATAAAGTGTTGAGTTCTGAAGCTGGCACATTGCAAGCCTAGAGAGAATGTCGGTTGTTATTAGCAGCTAATACAGGTTTGCACGTTTAAAGGAAGGTCACTGACTGGGCCAGGCTCACTCTTGGTTCTCTTTGCTTCTTCCCTCAGCCCCTGCCCTTCATTGAGAGGGAGCCCAGGTGATGGCAGCCATGCCCCTGAACGCCTGGCACCAGGTGAGCTGTGACTCCCTCAGGTCCTTCAAGAAATCTTATTTGAAGGAAGAGGGAAATAAGAGGAGTGATTTGGGCAAAAGTGTTAGAGCCAAAGCAGCAGGAAGGCCCCGCAGTGTGACTGGACAGTGACAGATTGAGCAGCCAGAGACCCCAGCGTCCAGGAAACAATGGCTGGAGATGGCTAGAGAGAGTGAGGAATCAGAAGTACAGCCTCTGAGGATCTCTGCTGAGCTGGAGAGCTCCCAGGTTCAGTAGGGACCCCGACACAGGGATCCATGAGATAAGAGACTTAGACTGGTGGTGGAGGTATCCATTATTCAGTAGGAGTATTCAAGATCAACAAGGTGACAAGATTCTTGGGAGGTGGGACCAGAGGGATGGTAGGAGAAACAAAAGAAAAAGGGAGCCTATAGCATTTGTCCTCCCAAAAGAGAGCAAAGTTAGAGGCTCGGGATCAGTGAGGAAAGAATTGGTTCCAGGAAGGGCACATGAACGTCTGTCTTGAGAGTCAGTACTTCTGGTTGAGGCCGGCAGCATGCTGCAATATGGAATGTGGTCCTAGGTGACAGGAAATTGAATTTCAGAGGGGATCCCCATCAGCCCTCAGGGGCACTGTGACTTTGAGCTAGTCACCTAACCTCTTTGTGCCTCAGCCAACCTCATCAGTCAGATGGCAACAGTGCTGCTCATTCCAGGTTAGGAGAAAGATTCTGCCAGGTGCTTTGCAGCTCTGCAGTTTGCTGGGTTGTTGAGTGCTGCTTGATGGGCTCGGTCTTCTTCAGGCTTCTTCATGTCGCATCTCGTCATCCATGATCCTATCCCAAGTGCCATTCCCAGATCATCCATTATCTGGGTTCCTTTCCATTAGTATGGCCTTGCCTGGAAGCCTGATCTCGACGCATCAGTTTATTGTACCCATTGTACCTCCCACTTCTCCTGCACTTCCTGATAATTGCTAGTTTCCCTATGCCACTACCCATGGTCACTGTTTTCAGATTTTTATCATTGACTCTTCACTCTCCTTTGTCACCTCGTTCATTCAGCCCAAGTTCTTTTGTTCCTATCTCAGCACCCATTTGTCCCTTCTTTGGCTTTCCTGATTTTTTTGAAGATTTTATTTATTTATTTGAGAGAGAGGCAGAGAAAGCACGAGTGGGGTGAGGGGCAGAAGGAGAGGGAGAGGGACAAATAGACTGCCTGCTGAGTGAGGAACCTGACACAGGGCTCAATCCCAGGACCCTGAGATCATGACCTGAGCTGAAGTCTGACATTTAACTGAATGAGCCACCCAGGAGCCCCTGGCTTTCCTGATTTTATCATCCCTTTCTTGGATATTGTCAGCAGAGCCTCTCAGTAATTTCGTTCGTCTTCAATCTTGGGCCATCCTGTCCTCTAACATTTATTGCCTGTAAAACTCAGGTTCAGGTTCTTGAATTTGAGTTTGTTGTTGTATGGTGATCCATCTAAGTGCATTAGCTCACAGAGTTGAGGTCAGATTCGCATTTATAAAGATCTTTCTGTGTGCTGGACAAAGGTGGACTTGGAGGATAAGCCTGGAGTTAGGGATCGCAAGTTGCCATGGTCCAAAGGACAGGAGTTAGGGATCGCAAGTTGCCATGGTCCAAAGGACAGTTGCTGAGGAGTTGAGTTATATGGTGACTCATGATGTTGCATAGGAGTCAGATCCAAGAAATATTTAGGAGAGAGAATTGGCAGGATTTGATTACTGATTGCTTGCCAAAACTAAGCAGTGACTAGGGAGATAGTTGAGAATGATTCTCAGGTTCCCATCCAAGGAGACCAGGCTGAAAGTGTTGCTACTGGCTGAGACAGGGAATCAAAATAATGACCAGCATCAGATGTGAGCACTTATCATTTGTTTCTCCTTGTACTGAACAGGATTATAAGCACTTTAAGGGAGAGTGACGGGTTCAGAATTGGACATGTCAGAAATATAACTGGCATGTGGGTCATTGACATCTGAGGCAGGCATGTGACTGATGCCAGGACCACATGAGACCTTGGAGTGAGGATCACGTTCACATGGGGAAGGCACCAAGGAGACAAGAAGGACCACATCATTGTGCTGTCTGGGAAAGAAGAGTTTGGGCTGGCAGGCTGTTTGATTGGCAGAGGACTGCTTATCCGAGAGGTATAGAGACAGCCAAGGAGCCACCGAGCAGCAGTTAGAATCAGGAAGCACTTTGTCCTAGGAAGACTGCCTGGAGTTAAAGAGGCTCTCCCAACACCAGAGTTCTTTCTGAGGGAGGGGCTCAAGCAGAGGCAGCATAGCCCCCTTTTGTGAGGGTGGAGGGGTGGGTGGCACAACAGGGTTCTGTATCAGGTGAGGGCTTCAGAGGGTGGGGCCCCTTTGGACAAACCATGAGTATTCTCAGTAGGTGGCTGTGAGGATTGGGGTAGGCAGGTAGATGTGGACATATAGCAGGGCTCAGTGTAAGTGCAGGGAGCGGGATGGGTAGGCTGGACTCTGATCAGGAAAGTGGGGACGGCAGCAGGGACATCCCTGGGATGTCACCCATGAGAAGTATAGTTGGAGGCCAGTCATCTGTTCTGAAAGACCAGAAGGGCATCTGCAAAAATGAAGAGGGTTTACTTCAGGGAGGCAAATTTGTGAAAGATTTTCTAGCTTCCAGTTTTCTATATTGTGACTTTGCCTCTTATAATAGTAAATCTCATGCGCAATTAGAAGCTGCTCTGACAGTGAAGGGAGTCTCAGAATTGCTGGTTTTAGGTGTGGTCATTCATTAGCACTCAGGGCCATGTCCTTTTACTTTTCCTATCCATCATGGGACTGTCCCTCAGAACCCCACAATGTCCCCTGTGCTCCACACTCTGGCTCTGAGCCAGATGATTGGCTCTGGGGCAGCAAGAACCTCTTGTTTTAGGACGCGGTGACTTTCAAGGATGTGGCTGTCTACCTGGACAGAATGGGCTGGCCTTTCTCCTGCACAGAGAGACCTGTACAGGGAGGTGATGCTGAAAAATTATGGGAACTTGACTTCCCTGGGTAAGGCTACTTCGCCTTTGGGACTCAGATGCCTAGGACAAGGGAAGGGTGGATTGTGGTATGAATCTCATAACCTTTTACATATTTACAGGGTCAAAAACTGCTACACCCTCAGCCTCAGAAGCTGTCAGGCAGGGATGGAGGGAGAAGTCTGAGGTTAGTTTGGGTCTAATGTGGATTGGCCATTCTCTGGTGAGAAACTTCCCACCATAGGAGTTCTGTGCAGGACACCATGGGAAAGAAGTATCTTCTGTTGAAGGTAGTGCCTTCAACTCTCCCAGTGGTCTAAAGAAGACTTCCCTCATTGCTTTTCTTTGCTTGCCTGTGTCTCCCAGGATTTCACTGACAAACTTTAAGTGATTTTTCATGAAGAGGTCACAAATACTCAGTTTCCTTTTGATCAAAAATCTCCTTGGGTTCCCCATTTTCCAGCCCACTTCTGTGGGTCTTATCCTTACTGAGCTGCTTTGGGGTTTCCTCCTCTGACTGCATACACAGCCTTATGTGGTATCTCAAGAACACTAACATGAGACTCCCTTCCAGTGTCATTTTCTGCTTCCTTTTCAGGATACCCAGTTTGCAGACTTGCCCTGATTTCACTTCTGGAAGGAGGGGATTTGTCTTGGGGCCTGGAGCCACAGGACGATCCCCCTGCAGAGGGTACCAGTGATGTCTCTAAAGGTAGGTGAGGCAGGTTTAGAAACATCAACCATAGTCCTTTGTTAGATGCGTGTTTTGCCAGTTTTTGAGCACTTGCTGTGTGCTAAAATAGCACTTCCTTGTTTAAGAAGCTCTGGAGGATACTAATTATGGAGACAGAGTTAGAGAGCTAAAAAAGAGTTAAGTACTTTTAAGAACTGTTGGTATATTGTTGGTATATATGCAGCAGGCTGTGGGACAAGCAGGAGGGGTTAGACGAATTCCCACCTCGAATATCAGGTGATACTTCTTCAGTGGCAGGCCACATGTTCTGCATGCAGCAGATAAGAACACATTGCAGATGGGGCGGGGGAAGATACTCTGGCTGGAGGAAAGGAATAATGTAAGATCCAGTATAATTCCTGGCATAATATAATATCTGGAAAAGGATTAGTGTCTGGAATATATAAACAACTCTGAAAACTCAGCAACAAAAACGAATGAACAACCCAGTTAGGAAATGTACGAAAGGTATGAACAGACATTTCACCAAAGGGAACACAAATGAAAGCATGCTTGACATCATTAGCCATCAGGGAAATGCAGTTTAAAACCACAGTGAGATATCACTACACCTGATCGTGTATGTCACCATATAATTGTGAAGAGCTTCATAGTTTGATGTGAGGAGAATGACCTGGGGAGTGTATTTTAAAATGGACATTTCTGGGGCCAACCTGTGAGCATTCATTGTTCTGTCTTCTTAAGTAAGTGTTCAGGAACGTAGGCTTAGGACTGAAAGCCTAAGCAGGACTTCCTTTTGTTTACTTCTGTGCAGTTGACATGGTGGCCACTGGTCCTGTGTGCTTATTAAACTCTTAAGCGCTTGAAGGGGGGGCTAATTCAAATTGAAATGTCCTCTAAGTATAAAATACCAGATTTTGAAGACTTAGTAAAAAAAAAAAATATAGTGTAAATGATCTCACTGATAATTTTTATGTTGACTTCATGTTGAAATAATGTTTTAGATTTATTGGGTTAAATAAAATACATTATTAAAATTAGTTTTACCATTTTCTTTTTACCTTTTTAATGTGGCTCCCATAAAAACAAAATTACATATGTAGCTTTTGTTTATGGCTCACATTATATTTCTTTTAAACAGGCCTGCTCTACTACAGAGCATATCCTTAAGCCCTCTTATTTAGCCAGCCACGCATAAACATCGTTGGTGTGTCTAGAAAAGCCTAGGACATAGAGGTTATGGCAGATCTGAAGACCTGAAGACTTCTGTCCTAGGGAACTTATTGCATGGAAATGGGAAATGAGAGAGCTGGCAAAACAACGTGGAACAGGAGTGGGAACCCCTGCCACAGTGACCTTGCCACTAGCGGCATATGACATAAGCCCATGATTGCTATGTTTAAAAAATATTAGCTGGACGTCATATATAATTTGATTGGACTATGGGGAAATTAAGGTATAAAATCCTGTTACGTTGTTATTATATTGCAGTTAATAACTTCAGAGGCCTGCATAAGGGTAGGGACAGGGTGATGCAGGGATAGAAAGGATTGTAGAGGTGTCAGGGTAGCACTGATAAAGCTTAGCAGTAAACATAAATGAGTCTTGATATAAAAATAGCTTTTATGGTGACAAGCACAGTAGAATTATCCCATGAAATTTGAGTTTCTCTGGAACATACAGCTCCCTGGGTATAGCAGGCTCTTGAGAATGCAACTGTGATGTTGGGCAAGGTCAAGGCTGGGATTATACAGGGTGTCAAAGTCTGGAAACCTAGGCAGGCATACATAACAGTGTCAAAGGCATTTTCAATCTATTAAAAAATACATCGCTTCCAGGGGCGCCTGGGTGGCTCAGTGGGTTAAAGTCTCTGCCTTCAGCTCAGGTCATGATCTCAGGGTCCTGGGATCGAGCCCCGCATTGGGCTCTCCGCTCAGCGGGGAGCCTGCTTCCTCCTCTCTCTCTCTCTCTGCCTGCCTCTCTGCCTGCCTCTCTGCCTACTTGTGATCTGTCTGTCAAACAAATAAATAAAATCTTTAAAAAAAATTAAAAAAAAATACATCACTTCCAGACTTTATGATCACCCTGTATATGTGAGAGTCCTCCAAATCCATGGTTCTCACTAGGTCCAGCCACTTTTGTTCCCCCAGGGGACATTTGGTAATGTCTGGAGACATTTTTGTTCAGTATACAAAGGAGGGCACTGTGCGGTCTCCTGGGCCTCGAAGCAAACTGTGTTCTCCCCTTTCTAAGTGGTTGAGCAGACACGTTTTGAGTCCCACAACAGCACATACTCAGCCATTTCTAACAGTTAGATGGCATATGCTCAACTCTTGTAGCTCACCAGATGTTACTTCTTGCTCTTAGATTCTGTGTTTCTTCCTCTGTGAGCATTTTCAAGCATTTAAGTACTATGAAGTCACAAGTTATTGGGGACATACAGGGACAAACTCAAAATCTCATTTCCTCTTCCACAGCTGCTATTTTCTGTCTCTGTGATATTTGGTTCTTCCAGTTCAATAGGTTTCTATTTCTGGCAGGCTACATGGAGGTTGGAATAGTAATCTCCAGAGGCTCTATTGTTTCCAGAATAATTCTCAGGTGGCATATGTCTTCCATTTCTCATGTCTGGAATGTTGCCGAGACCAACATTGACAGTGAGTCCACATCAACTCGGGGAATTTCCGAAGAAAGAGATGTGATGATATCACATGGGCTGCCACAGAGTGTTTCTCCGGAAAGTGACTTTCCAGAGGCATGTGGAAACACCAGGAAACACCAGGAGAAACACCAGAGAAACACCAGGAAATCCCCACGGTGAAAAATATTAAAAGAGAGGATGAGAGAAACACCAGGAAATCCCCACGGTGAAAAATATTAAAAGAAAGGATGAGAGTATCCACTATTCAAGGAAATGCTTCAGATGTGAGGAGTGTGGGAGATGCTTCAGCTTTTTTTCTTTACTATGTTAGACATCAGAGAATCCACAGCAGGGAGAAACCCTTTGAGTGTAGTGAGTGTGGGAAATCCTTTAAGGGCAATTCTTCATTAATTCAGCGCCAGAGAATCCATACTGGAGAAAAACCCTATCAGTGTGAGGAATGTGGGCGAGCCTTTAATAATAGTGCAGATCTGATCAGGCATCAGAGAATCCACAGTGGAGACAGGCCCTATGTCTGCCAGGAGTGTGGAAATGGCTTCCCTAGTAGTTTTGAGTTGGTTATACACCAGAGTATCCACACTGGGGAGAAACTTTATGAGTTTAATGAGTGTAGAAAAGCTTTCATTGTTAACACTAAGTAGGCATCAGAGGATCCACAGTGGAGAGAAACCATATGAGTGTCTCAAATGTGGGAAAACCTTTGGAACTTCCTCCCAGCTACATCATCATGCGTATGCTCACCCTAGAGAGAGACCTGTCCTGGACCTTGGTTCCTTTGGCCTCCCAGCATTTTTTACCCCCTTTTCATGGTAATTACCCTTCTGCTTTTTTTTTGGAAAGCCACTCAGCTCTCACTCAGCAGTTGATGTGGTATGTAGGTGGGGCTCACTACCCCACTGCAGAGGTGCAACGTGTGGCCTAGTCTAACCCATCTACACTGTTCCTTCCCCTGCCACAGTGTTGGGTTCAGGTGACGAGGCCTATCTAATCAGGTGCTGAACCTACCAGGAAGCAACATTTCATTCTGCTAGACTCGGGTGTTAGCCTTGATCCATGATGAAGGGTGAAAAGAGGCTAGCCCTGTGTATAAGAGAGAAATGCAGAGAACCAGATCTACCTCTGGGTGTTTCAGTGACATGAATCAATAAATTTCAGGTTTTTGCTTAAGTAGTTTTAAGTTGGGTTTTCTTTCCTTGGTGATACTGAGCCATTTCAATGTCTCACATGTTTCAAAGCCTTCAGAGTTAACATAAACTTATTTTGGTGTCACTAAGTCCATGGTATGCAGAAACCTTTCATATGTATGGTATGTTGGAAACACTGTAGCTGTGATTCTGATGGTTTGTGCAGAGGCACTCTAGTATGAATGTGGGAAAGCCATTAACTCTCAGTTAAGGCATGTTAACATTCAGGTATCCCAAATGGATGGGAGTTACAGCAATTTAAGCACTGTAATGAAAATTTCTTTTTTTTTTTTTTTTTAAGATTTTATCTACTTATTTGACAGAGAGAGAGAGAGAGATAGATCAGAGGCAGGCAGAGAGAGGGGGAAGCAGGCTCCCTGCCGAACAGAGAGCCCAGTGTGGGCCTCGATCCTGGGACCCTGGGATCATGACCTGAGCTGAAGGCGGAGGCTTTAACCCACTGAGCCACTCAGGCGCCCCTGTAGGTGCTTTTCTTTAAGTAGGCTCCATGCCCGACATAGGACTCGAACTCATGAGCTAAGAAGTCACATGTTCTACTGAATGAGCCAGCCAGGTGTTCCTTCAAGTTACTCAAAAACTTAATCTTGGGGCACCTGGGTGCCTCAGTCTGTTAAGCATCTGCCTTTGGCTCATGATCTCAGGGTCCTCAGATCGAGCCCCACATCAGGCTCCCTGCTCAGCGGGAAGCCTGCTTCTCTCTCTACCTCTGCCTCTCCCCCTCACTTGCTCCCTCCCTCTGTCAAATAAATAAAATCTTTAAAAAACAAAACAAAAAACTAAATCTCTATCAATGAATATTCTGTAGGGAAGATGTATGTTTTAAATGGAAAGCCTTGTTTACTTCCTACTCAGTTTCTGACAGAAGTGGATGCTGAATTTTTAATCTTATTTTAGATCTTACCAGATGTTTCCTTTTTGACCTATCTATAGTTAATTATACTAGTGTTGTCCTAATATTTAGTCATATTTGTATTCTCATAATCCTAGTTGGTTATGGTAGTACACATTTCTTTATATCTTGCTGGATAGTATTTGTCAGTATATTTAGGATCTTGTCATCTATATTCATATGTGGGATTGCCCTGTAATTTTTTTCCATCTTTGTCAAGATTGGGAACTGAGTTATATGAGATTGCTAGAAATAGCTAGGAGGCTCTTCTTTTTCTGTACATTAGAACAGTTTCAAAAGCCTAGCAAATATCTGTTCCTGGAAATTTGGAGAAAAGTCCACCTAATAATGCTGGCTGGGCCAGTCGCTTTAGTTGGGGGTAGCGTAGAGGACAAGAGATCTTTGATTACTTTATCAGTTCCTTCTATGGCATTGATCCAATTACACTATTTCTTCTTGAACCAATGTTGGTAATTTATAATTTCTTACTGACATTTACAAATCATTAGCCCTGCCTTTTACCCAGACTATCCTATTTTTTAAAATATTTTCAATATATGTTCCTTAGCATTCCTAAATTTGTTGGTCAGCAAAATCTGTATGAAGAGTTTTCGTTACTCATACACTTGCATGCAAAAGCTTGACATTCATCCTTCTAATGCCTGGAATAACATGGCTGCCATGACCTTTGATTTGGTTAGGGGACTCTAATAACCGAGGAAATGGCCTTGGTTATCCGTCAACAGCAGGGTTCCTCAAACTTGACGCTGTCAACATTTGGGACCTGATGATTTTTTGTTGGTGCTATCCTGTACATTGTAGGATGTTTAACTTACCCACTGACCTCTCCCCACTAGATACTATTTGTAACACTCTGCCTGATCCCAGCCATGAAAATCAAATTTTTGTCCCCTAGAGAGATCATAGAGGTATATTTTTGTAAAATTAGGAGCAAATCCTCTTCTTTGCATGCATGTCAGTCTGTGCCTTGTTTTGTCCCATGCCTCCCCGTACTATCTTCTGCTTGGCATGACAGTTCTCAATTCTATACTTAACTTGCTGTCTGCAATCTTGCCTTGAGAAGACAACTTTATCAACTCCGTATTTGACAGCAATTTCCGCAGTGGGGAGGACATTGGGAGGTCATCTTTTAGTAATGGACTTAAAATTGTGCAGGGATGCCAAAAGTGATTCAAGCAAGGAAATGGTTGAAGTCACTTGAGTCGATGTTTGTTTGTTTCAGTTGTTGCCTCGCCAACAGAATATTAGCCTTTTATTGTTACAGCTATTCTTTAATAAACACTAATAACCAGTACATTGTGTGTGCTTTCCTATGCTAGGTAATTCCCATTAACTGGATCCTCCCAGCAGCCTTTGAAGTAGATACTGTTACCTTGTCTCAGTTAGGAAGTTGAAGAACAAAGAGGTTAAGTAGGTTGCCCAAAGATACAGCTAATAAGTGTAAGAGCGGAGACTCAAACCCAGGCAGTCTGACTTAAGAGCCCTTGCGCTAGCCATTACCCAGTATTGCCCTCCTGTCTCCACTGCTGCTTGTTTTTTTTTTTAGCTTTATTGTATGATTGACATACACTTGAGTCATTTTATTCACATCTGCAAAAGGTTTTGCTGGGATTTTGATTGGATTGCTTTTAATGTATAGATGATTTGGGGAGAATTGACATCTTAACGATATTGTTTTTCAGTCAATGAATACTACATCTCTCTGTGTATTAGGTATTCTTTCATTTGTCATTATTTTGTAGTTTTCAGCATGCATATCTTGGATATATTTTTAGATTTATACCTAAATATTTTGTGATTTTTTGTGCTATTGTAAATGGTACTGTTTTTGAAAATTTATTAAAATTGTATTTGTATCATAGAAAAGATTACTATTAGAAATTTCAGTTTCCAGCAATTAATTTTTTTTTCTCTTTTGTACCTTGACTTTAATTCTGTGACCTTGCTAAACTCACTTGTTAGCTCTAGGAAATTTCGTAGATTCTTTGGGATTTTCTTTTCTTTCTTTCTTTCTTTCTTTATTTGACAGAGAGAGAGAGAGAGAGAGAGAGAGAGAGAACACAAGCAGGGAGAGCTGCAGAGGGAGGGAGAGGGAGAAACAGACTCCGCATTGGCAGTGATCCCCACATGGGACTCGATCCCAGGACCCTGGGATCATGACCTAAGCTGAAGGCAGACTCTTTTTAAAATTTATTTTTATTTTTTTTTATTTTTTCAGTGTTCCAAGATTCATTTTTATGTACCACACCCAGGACTCCATGCAGTAGGTGCCCTCAATACCCACCACGAGTCTCACCCACCTCCCCCCACCCTCTTCCCCTCTAAAACCCTTGAAGGCAGACTCTTAACCAACTGAGCCACACAGGTGCCCTGGGATTTTCTGGGTAGACAGTTATGTCCTCTTGCAAATAGTAACAGTTTTATTTCTTCCTTTCCAATCTGTATGCCCTTTCTTTTCTGGCCTTCCTTGTACTTGTTAGGACTCCCAGTACAGTGTTGAATAGTAGTGGTAAGAGCAGACATACCTGCCTTGCACCTAATCTTGGAAGGAAGGGCATTCTTTCTATCACCATTCAGTATATTTTCAGCTGCAAGGAAACAATCCATACCAAATCCTATGTCTTTGTAGCCACTGCAACAAAACATTGAGTTTTGGTTTTTTTTAAAGATTTTATTTATTATTTTGACAGACAGAGATCAGAAGGAGGCAGAGAGGCAGGCAGAGAGAGAGGAAGGAAGCAGGCTCCCTGCTGAGCAGAGAGCCTGATGCGGGGCTCGTTCCCAGGACCCTGAGATCATGACCTGAGCCGAAGGCAGAGGCTTAACCCACTGAGCCACCCAGGCGCCCCCATTGAGTTTTAACAATGCCTTTTTGGGCAGCCAAGTTTTGTGTGTGAAACTTAAGTTCCACTATAACTTCAGTCCATTTGTGGCCAGGCTTTTCAGAGAGCTGGGAGAGAAGTTGATATTTCCCCCACCACTTTAAAGTCAGGAATAACAGCAAACGTGTCATGATCATATGCTATATTCTGGGTCCCCTGACTTACAGTGCTCTTAGTCTAAATTTAAGTTAGATAACATAGGAGTTAAAGGGAGAGCCGGGTATTCAGGCCATGAAGTGACCAAGACAGGAAGTGGCCTCTTTTGGAATCTGAGGAGTGGCCAAGGCTTTAAGATAATTATGTTTGATGGTAGATACCACAATAGACCTGAGTATGAGTATACATTTTCTTGTAGGTGGTACAATAGAACAGTACCAATTAGCTATTTATTAATCCTGAAGACTCAACTGGAATACTGTGTGGGCAGCTGGGAGTGGAAATTACTCACCATTTAAGCAAAAAGGATTTCAGGTGGCTAGCTTTTCCCCATTCTAATAATCCTAAGGACATTGGATTAGAGTCTTGGACAGGGAAACCCAGATTGCAAAATCCTACTGAATTTCTCTCTAAATATCAAGAGTAGTATGCACTCTGATTCATAAAATGTGACTATGCAGGAAATAAGTAACACTGCTTAAGTTCTAATTCTCTCCCATAAGTCACCTGTGACAGTAATTGTTCACCTGCCATTCACCTGTGACAGTAATCTTGTTGTATTTACTAAATAATTTGAGGGAAAAAAAGACTTGGATAAAAATCAATACAATGTCATGGAGAAACAGGGCACCTAAGTTCAAGCCTTGGTAGGACACATCTGCTAATGCTCATGGCCAGGGTTGAAAGATGGCGCAGTATGTAGTTTGTCCAAAGCACTTCAGAGTACAACTCAAATCACACTGTCTCTCTGCTTGGAGTGGTCATTTACCAGAGATAATTGAGACATTTCTCCTCATTGGGGTAGTCTTTTATTTTTGTTGTTGAGTTTGTGCAGATTAAAAGTATAGCAACCCTCTTCCCTAAGCAAAAAAATCAAGCTCTTCCCAAGTCTTGCCGCTCAACAAACACGTAGGTTTCCATTATTCTAAAGACTAATAGAATTACCAACAATAAAGACTTTGTTTGTTTCGTGTCCAGATTTAATGGACATTATATGAGTAAATGCCCAGAATAGGCAAGTCTGTAGATCTGAAAGTAGATCAGTAGTTGTTTGGGAATGGAGGAAAGCTTCACATGGGGGTCGTATTAATTTTCTGTTTGCTGCTGTAACAAATTACCATGAACAGTGACTTAACACACACTTATTCTATGTATTTATTAATTTATTTTATAGTTCTAGAAGTCAGAAGTCCAAAATGGGTTTCCCTGGTCTAAATTCCAAGTGTTGGTTAAGGAAGGACTATTTTCTTGCCTTTTCTAGTTTCTAGAGGCCACTTTTCTTGGTTTGTGGCTCTTTTCCTCTAGCTTCAAACCCAGCAATGTTGGGACAAGTTTCTCGCAATCTGTCACCTCTGTGGTTCCAGTGACCTCTACCAGTGATCTCTCCACTTTTAAGGACTCTTATGAGTATACTGGGCCCTTCTAGATAATCCAGGATAATCTTATTTTCAAAGCAGCTGATAAGCAATTTAATTCCATCTGCAACCTTAATGTTTCTTTGTTATGTAGCCTAACATACAAGTTCCAGACATGTTTGAGGGGACATTACTCTGCCTATCACAGGGAAGATGGAAAGTGAGTGCTAGTGCTGATGGTTATAGGGTTTCCTTTTGGGAATGATGAAACTGTTCTAAAACTGATTGTGGTGATGGTTGTGCAATTCTTTTAATATGCCGAAAACTACTAAGTTGTATACATTAGTGTGGGATACGAATTACATTTTAATAAAGCGTGTGTGTGTGTGTGTGTGTGTGTGTGTGTGTATTCAGTATTTCTAGAACCAATTTCTGTAATCTTCCTGCCTGAGTCCAGCTCCTCTTCCTGAATTCCTGAATTAACTGAGTCTTACTTAATGACACCTTCATCTATCATGTCACCCAAACTTTATGGCTAGAATAGATTGCTCCCTTTCCTCATATCTGTTATTTGATCTTTTTTTAAAAATCTCCGCTGTTTTCACTTCCTAAACAGTTCTAAAATAGTATCCCTTCTCAATCCTGGTCTTTCTTTTTTTTTAAAGATTTTATTTATTTATTTGAGAGAGAATGAGTGAGAGAGAGCTTGAGAGAGGAGAAGGTTAGAGGGAGAAGCAGACTTCCCGAGGAGCTGGGAGCCGGATGCGGGACTCGATCCTGGAAGTCCGGGATCATGACCTGAGCCGAAAGCCCTCGCTCAACCAATTGAGCCACCCAGGCATCATCAATCCTGGTCTTTCTTAATGTGACTGGATCTTTACCCCTGAGGACAGGGGTATTTTTTTGCCTAACTATCTCTTTGGCATTGTGATGACATCTGTGGACCACTCTAAAACTAGTTATATTAAAATACAGTTAAATGGCTTAAAAAAAATAAATCTGGGATACATTAGTATATGTGTGCCTTTACCACTGTGGTGAAATGAAATGACAAAATCTAAAGGTGAGCCCTAATAACAACGATGACAATTTCAAATTAGGGATGAGAATAGCTTCTATTTTGAGATACCTGCATTAACTGTGATATATGAAAATATCTGTGATTTCTGTTGGTGACAAAGTCACAGGTACTGCTGATAGTAATGTGGTTTGTTGCCAATACGTAATTGAAGGAAATGCTAAATTTCGGTTAGAGATCAACGAAAACAACAGTCAACTTTCTCTGCCATTCAAGGTCTCCGAGGACCGCAGGTTAAGAAGCCCCCGCCCCCCCGGGGCCCAAAGCCTGGGGACAACCGAGCGGCGCGCTCCGGCGTCCTAGAGAGGAGCTCGTGAGTCTCGGGCGACGGTGCCCGGCGGTGACGCGCTTCCGGTCACGCTGCACACTGCGCCTTGTCTGAGGTGAGTGGTGGGCTCCGTCGCCGGGCGTCTCTGCTAGGGGCGCACCCTTCGCCCTTGGAGGAGGCTGCCTCCTGCGTCCCCGAAACCGTGGCGGATGCGGCGGAGGCTGGATGCTGCCGGCCAGTGCTGCCCTCCATTGGGTGGCTTCGCTCGCCCCAGCCCACAGCTGCCGCTTAGGGACGAGGAGCTGTGGACGGAAAGTAGGCGCGCTGTGTGTGCGACAACGCTGCGGAGCCCTGCCCCTTGGCACTGCCACTACCTACCGAGCCGCTGCCTGGCGGCTGCTGCTCCAAGTTCCCGGGATGCCGCTGGAAAGGAGCCAAGCGTGGGCCCCACCCTCCGGGAGCTCTCAGTTTAGTGGGAAAGTCACATAGTCATCAAACCTGATCGATTGACGCCACCTGCTTGCAACCCAGTAGCTGTGGCCTGTTGCTTTCCCGCTGAAGACCAACTCCTTAACGTGTGCACAGGTCCCTGCATGGCTCCATCTTCTACAGCTTGTACACCCTCGTTTTGCAGCACACTCTTCTTTGGCCGTGCTACAGCCTTCTTGGCTTTTCACCTCCAGAATATGCGTTTTTAACCGAGTTAATTCCTATCCTTAAGTCTTCCCATCTAGGATAGATTTCCCTGGCACTAATCACACTTGTGATCTTTGTTATTTATGAGAATCTTTGATTTGTATGTGTCCTTCCTTTAGTCTAGACAAAGCTCCATGACACAGGGTCACACCCGTTTTTCCTCTCTCCACTGTATCTCACACTTGGTCTGGAATGAATGAAGTATATGATAAATGTTTGTTGAGTGAAGAAAGCACAAATTAATGCAAATGTATAATCTCAAACTGGGAGAGGTGGTATACAGTAAAGAGAACACAGTATAAGTGGAAATTCTAACATGGGAAGCTAACCTGGTTTGTAGAGGACAATCTGAAGGATGATCTAGTATTATCTAGGTGAAGTAGGGTCAGGCTGCTGGAGAGTATTGTAGGCAGACCGTATCAGTTACAAAGGTCTTAAGGTTGGAGAAGAGTAGTTCATACAGAGGCAATAGCGGGTACAAAGGCCCCGAATTAGCACAGTAGAGGGAACTGAAGGAAGGTCAGAGTGGCCAAACAAAGAAGGGGGTGGCACAAGATGAGGCCAGCAGGAAATGACATGGTGGCTTTGGGGCAGAATGTGACTGCTTAGTAAGAATACGAAGTGTCGGGGAACCTGGGTGGCTCAGTTGTTAAGCATCTGCCTTTGGCTCAAGTCCTGATCCCAGGACCCTGGAAACTAGCCCTGCATCAGGTTCCCTGCTCAGCAGGAAGCCTGGTTCTCACTCTCCTGCTCCCCCTGCTGGTGGTTCTGCAGTGTCTCTCTCTGTCAAATGCACAAGTAAAATCTTACCAAAAAAATTACAAAGTGTCTGTAGGGGATGATATAGTTAAAGTAATAACCTAGTATTTTGGCATGGTGAGGTGGCCTTTCACGGTCCTTTGCTAATCAGTCACCACTGGGTCCTAGAATGGAGTGGTGAACAAAAAGAAGAGAAAGACTTACTCTGCGATTCTTTTCTCTCGATTTTCTTGGTGACTATTCCATATTAACCTCAGAATCACTGTATCAGGTTCTAAAAGAACCTTTTGGAATTATTACTGGAAGTGATCTAGTGTAGTTAGCTGAAAACGTGACCTTTGGAATCTGGTACATCTGGTTGGAATCCAGGTTCATCTATCACCTCGTGACCTTGGTAAAAATTTGGGAAAAAGAAAATTCAGAGCATTAAAGTGGAGACTGAATGAAGGAATATGAATTTTACATCCAATAACTTTTTTTTTCCTTTTTAGGTTTCTCTGTAAAAGTTTTGAGTTTTTAAAAATTTTTATTTATTTACTTGTTTGACAGAGCACAAGAGTGCAAGCAGGGGGAGGATCAGAGGGAGAGGGACAAGCAGACTCTGCACGGAGGGGTGGGAGGGTATTCAACGTGGGAGTGGATCCTATGATCCCTAGATCCTGACCTGAGCTGAAATCAAGAGTTGGATGCTTAACAGACTGAGCCACGCAGGCTCAATGTATTTTTTAAAAATAAAGGCCTGGGTTTCCTCTTCTTAGGTTTTGCTCTTTGGTCTTTGCTTGTTTTGCTCTTTGTGTACTCCTGTTCCCCCTGTACTTAACATCTTACCCAGGACAGGCAGAATGGCTTGACTGTGGTACAGGCTCCGGTGCCTGAGGGCAAGTTACTTACCCTCTCAAAAGCTGTTTCTTCCGAAGTCACACTTCATTGTATGGAGTGGAGTGAAGGAAGAAATACATGCCACTTCTCCAGTGGGCATTGGAGAAATGATGGCTGCTGCTGTTATTGGCCGCAGGTTTGTTGGTTTAAAGGAGAGCCTTTGACTGGGCCAAGCTCACTCATGGTTCTCTTTGCTTCTTCCCTCAGCCCCTGCCCTTCACTGAGAGGGAGCCAAGGTGATGGCAGCCATGCCCCTGAACGCCTGGCACCAGGTGAGCTGTGACTCCCTCAGGTTAGCCTTCAGAGATCTAATTTGAAAGAAATGCGGCAAGAGAGGGATAATTCTGGCAAGACTCTTAGAACCAAAGCAGCAGGAAGGCATCTTTTCTTTCTCTCCCGTAGGACTGGATGTTGGGGAGAAAGTTGATGGTGAGGGGCTAAGCAGCCAGAAGCCCGGCAAACACTGGCTGGAGGAATTGTCTGGGGAATCAGTGGTCTCCTGTTCTCTAGTTCTCTGCTGAACTGGAGAGCTCCCAGGTTCAGTAGGACCCCCATGGAGGGATCTCTGAGAATGAGGGACTCAGGTTGGTGGTATAAGTATCCAGTGTTTGATGGGAGTGATCGAGATCAGTGAGATTTCAAGGTTCTTGGGAAGTGGGGGCGGAGGGCAAGCAGGAAGAAGACAAGAAAAAGGGGCTCCTAGCCTTTGTTCTCTTAAAGAAAGAAGTTTGGCTTCATAACCAGGGAAAATATATCATCCTTAATGTCACTGCTGCTGGCTAAGGTGAGGCACCAGCAGGCTGTGATGGGGGAAATCTGCGCTAGGACAGGACACCTGAATTTAGGGATCCCATCAGGACTCTGTGGTCTTGAGCCAGTCAGTTGAACTCTGTATTCTGATGGACTTTCATCTGTAAAGTGAGCATTAAGTACCTTACATTTGTGGAACTGGGAAATTGATTTCTTGAGTTGTAGTTCACTTTTTAACTGCGGAGTTGCTAGGTGTTGATTATCATTTCCTCTTCTCGGGACTTATTTATCCAATAACTTAACATCCATGAACCATATCCCAAGTCCCAACCCTGGATTTCTGACATCTTGTAGGTCCCTCTCCCTCACTTTAATCGATACAGTATTTTCCTGATAGCTTCCCACCCTCTTCTGATCTTCTGTAAGTGCTGGTGAGTCACTGGTACCACCATATCACGCAGTCCTGACCACTCAGTTTCCAGATTGCTGAGAAGTTGTTGACTTATTCTCCTTTGATACCACTTCTAGAGAGGCACCAAGTCCCAACTCCTTCAGCCTGCTGTCTCTTTCACTTGTCCCATATTTTATATTGCCATCATTCAGGGTTTGTCATTCCTTTTCTGGGATTTTTGTTGGCAGATCATTCCAGCTAGTTGCTCTGTGTACAGTCTCATGCCTTCCTCTCACTACTTATCACCTGATGAAGCTCAGTGTCCTGAGCTTTGATTTTATCCTCTAGTCCAGGGTTCTCGAACTTTAGTGTGCTCCAGAATCATCTGGAGGGCTCATTAAAGCAGAAATTGCTTTCAGGTGGGGCCTACCAGTTTGCTTTCCAAAAGGTTTTCAGATTCTGCTCCTGCTCCTCCTCCTTCTTTCCCCTCCTCTCCCCCACCTCCCTACTCCTCTTCCTTCTCCTGGTCTTCCTCCTGCTGCTGCTTCTGCCCTGGGGAACCACACTTTAAGAACCACTGTTGTAGTTAGTGCTGACTCATTAAGTCATTGAGTTTAGTGGGTCATGTTGTCACTTTAAATAGATCATTGTATGTGCTGACTGAGGATGGATTCAGTGCAGGACAGCCTAGAACTGGAGCTGTTTAAGTGTCCCCAGCTGTTGAGCTAGGATACTGTTTGTATGATGGTGAAAAAGAGTCAGATTCTGGAAATATTTGGGCAATGAAACTGGCAGGATCTGATTACCAGCTGCATATGAGAAATGGGGAGTGACTGGAGTGAGTTAGTCTCGGGTAGATTTCAGGTTGTAGTGTAGGTGTCTGGGCTGAAATTGGTACTATTAACTGAGGGAAACAATATTGTCGCTCATTGTGCCGATTAGTTTATATGAGTTAGAAAAGCCAGTTTTGGTTGGAAGACAAATTCGGTGTAGTTGATGGGTCAGTCTTATTAGGTCACCAGGGAGTGCTGGAACTAGTGGAAGATGGGGATCTGCAGAATCAGTTGAGGCATTAGAAAGTTGGAGGATATTCATTGCATGTTCAGGTAACCAGGTTGATACTAAAGTCTAAGGAGTAGGTAGAGGGTCTAAACCAGATGCTAGCACTTTCTGGGTAGGTAGAGCTGGGGCCATCAGAGAAGGGAAAGGAGGGGCTGTTGAAAAATCTTGAAACTTGGTTGGTAGAAGCGACTGTAGATTGTCTTGGAGGTATAAAGAAAAGCAGCTAAAAGAGCTGTCCAGCAGAAATTTGATTCCAAAAGCAGATTATCCCAGGAAGACCCATCAGGAAGTCCATCAGAATAGACTGCTCCAGGCGGCACTAAGATCTCTGCTAGATGTTCGTGAATACAGGCAGTATAGCTCTTCAAACACAGATCAGGGTTGGATGAGACAGGCTCATCAGAGCAGACCATGATGCTCTTCTTGTTAAGGTGGGCTTGAGATTTGGGGCAGAATGAGCACTTGTGGGCACCTGGGTGACTCAGTTGGTTAAGCAACTGCCTTTGTCTCAGGTCATGATCCCAGAGTCCCGGGATTGAGTCCCGCATCGGGCTTCCAGCTCCAAAGGGAGTCTGCTTCTCCCTCTGAGCTTCTCCCCTCTCATGATCTCTCTCACTGTCTCTCTCTCAAATAAATAAATAAAATTTTAAAAAAGAATGAACATTTGTCGGGTACAGAGGGATTACCTGGGCACTGAGCACTGAGGCAGTGAAGGGGGAGCAGGTGGGTCCTGACATGCTACCTGTGAGTGGGAGTCTAGATTGAGTGAGTGGGAGTCTAGATCGATTGAAGCTAATGTCCATTCGTAGATGTAACAACAAAATATTAGAAGTATTTATAAAATCAAAGAATTTACTTTGGGAAGTTTAATTAATGGGAGATTATCCAAGGTTTTTGAATGTTACCATGTTACAAAATATTATATTTCATGTCCTAATGGACTCTCTTCTGTTAATGAAAGAAGTTTTGGATTTTTGGTTGTAGAAATAGTGATTTAATGGTCCAATATCCAGTTTCTTCACATTTTCTCATTAGCTGTCCCTATTAGGACCCCTCTCTCATAGTGTCCCCTATGCCCTGTACTCTGTCCCTGAGTCAGAAAATTGGCTCTGGGGCAGCAGGAACCTCTTGTTTTAGGAGTTGGTGACCTTTAAGGATGTGGCTGTCTACTTCACCCGGACAGAATGGGCTGGTCTTTCTCCCACAGAGAAGGCCCTGTACAGAAGCGTGATGCTGGAGAATTATGGGAACTTGACATCCCTGGGTAAGGCTGCTTTCCTTCTGGGGCTCAGGGCTGTGCTTTCCTGTTTCCTTCCTTGTTCTCTCCTAATAGGCTGGGTATGCAGTGTGGAGAGGGAGTGGTTGTCGCTGGTATCCTCCACTCTGCCTCAGGGCTGAAACCAAATGACCCACTTCAAAGGTTCCTGGGTAGGGAGAGATCTTGGGTCAGTTTGGTCGCAATTTATGGAATTGCTCTCCCCTGGTAAGAGTACATCCCATCTTCTAAGGGGCTCTGCACAGTAAGGAGTACATAGTTTCCCTTGCCAGAGCTAATTTCTTAGCTTGTCTAGGGAAGGGTGTGACCCCTTCCCTGTGTCTGTAGGATCTCACTAACTTATCTATTCTTTAAGTAGGAAAGGATGACAGATGCTTGGTTTCTTGATCAAATCTTAGCTTTCTCCAGTCCTGAGCCCTCTTCTGTGGCTCTTATCTTACTGAGGCCCTTGGGGTTTTCCTTCTTTTGACACATTGGACACACAGCTGAAAGGTGCCGTTTTCTCCCCCTTTTCAGGATACCCAGTTCCCAAACCTGCCCTGATCTCACTTTTGGAGGGAGAGAATTTGCCTTGGGGCTTGGAGGCACAGGAGAACCCATCTGCAGAGGGGACCAAAGACATCTGTAAAGGTAAGGAGGAAGGTTTAGAACTGGCAACTATGGAGCTTTATAGAGCACTATATTTTCAAATGAACCATGCTGGGAAGAATTTAAATAAATGGTTGATTTCTCTTATAAGTAAAATACAAAACCTTTCCCATTAATTTTAACTCTTAACAAGATAACAGGTTCCCCTTAGGGTTCATGTAGTTTTTGAATCCATTACTCCTTTCTGAGTTTCAGCATTTCCTATCTAAGTGGTTCCCCCTTCTTTGGACAAGATGGATTTGTTCACAGATGGTTTTCAGCGCTTGCCGTGTGCCAAGCTTTGTTTAAAAAGCTCTGGAGGGGGGCGCCTGGGTGGCTCAGTGGGTTAAAGCCTCTGCCTTCGGCTCAGGTCATGATCCCAGGGTCCTGGGATCGAGCCCCGCATCGGGCTCTCTGCTCAGCGGGGAGCCTGCTTCCTCCTCCCCACTCTCTGCCTGCCTCTCTGCCTACTTGTGATCTCTGTCTGTCAAATAAATAAATTAAAAAAAAAAAATCTTAAAAAAAAAAATAAAAAATAAAAAGCTCTGGAGGATACATGCTATGGGGATAGATGTAAAGAGCTTTTAAAAAGTGTGTTAAAAGCTGTTGTTTGTATATAGGTAGTAGGCCATGGGAGCACAGCAGAAGGAGAAGTTGGAGAAATTACCATTTAGAAGCTCAAGTAAGCTGCTTCAGTGGCAGGTTTTATGTTCCAAATTTGACTTAAAACAGTGGATCCCATGTGGAAAAAAAGAAGATAGATTATCTGGCCTAAGAAAAGGAGTAGAGGATCCAGTAAATTGTTCGGAAGAATTTTGCAGTTTAATATTCAGGGACAGTCACCTGGAGAGCATATTTTATTTTTATTTATTTTTTTTTTAATTTTTTTTTAGATTTTATTTATTAGAGAGAGAGAGAGAGAGAGAACACAGGCAGACAGAGTGGCAGGCAGAGGCAGAGGGCGAAGCAGGCTCCCTGCCGAGCAAGGGGCCCGATGTGGGACTCGATCCCAGGACGCTGGGATCATGACCTGAGCTGAAGGCAGCCGCTCAACCAACTGAGCCACCCAGGGGTCCCTGGAGAGCGTATTTTAAAATGGGTATTTCTGGAGCACTTATAAGTATTTGTTTTTTCTGGTAAGCAGTAGAAAAGCATAAAGCTTAGGACTCAAAGCCTAAGTAAGCTTTCTAGAATCTGAGGTTGACCTAGTCTACAGTATACCCTGACCCCCTTTACTCAGCCAGTGGTGTGGATGAAGGTAGCTGCTGTGTCTTACCCACTCAGCCTTGTATGGAAAATCTAGAATGCATGGTGTGTGGTGGATCTGAGGGCTCTATCCTTTTTTTTTTTTTTTTTTTAAGATTTTATTTATTTATTTGACAGAGATCACAAGTAGAGGGGGGGGGAAGCAGGCTTCCCGCTGAGCAGAGAACCTGATGTGGGGCTTGAACCGGACCCTGAGATCATGACCTGATCTGAAGGCAGAGGCTTAATCCACTGAGCCACTCAGGCACCCCCTGAGGGCTCTATCCTAACAAACTTGGGGCATGGGAGTAGGAAATGACAGAGCAGGTAAAAGCAAACAGGGAGCAGGAGCAGTGACCCCTGCCACTGTGGCTTTGCCTCTAGTGACATAGGCTCATATTTGGTTGTATTTGTGAAATATTAACATAGTATGTGCTTTGGATTGGCCTGAAGGAAACTGAAGGCACTGAATCTCGTTAAACTATTACTATATGCCAGCTGTTAACTTTTGAGTTAGCGAGTTGGGTAGGGGATAGTGGCAGTGCAACCATGGAAGAGGAAAGCGCATGTGGAGCTAACATTGATCACATTTTATCAACACTTGGCCTTCAAAGAGGAGAGTTGAGTCAGATAACACTGAGAAGTCATGACATAAAAGAAACTTTAAATTCATGTGAATTCAGGGGCGCCTGGGTGGCTCAGTGGGTTAAGCCTCTGCCTTTAGCTCAGGTCATGATTCCAGAGTCCTAGGATCAAGTCCCACGTCTGGCTCCCTGCTCAGTGGGGAGTCTGCCACGCCCTCTGCCTGTGCTCTCTAGCTCTGTCAAATAAATACATAAAATCTTGAAAAAAAAAAAAAGGGACGTCTGAGTGGCTCAGTGGGTTGAGCTGCTGCCTTCGGTGCAGGTCATGATCCTAGGCTCCTAGGATCAAGTCCCGCATCGGACTCTGTGCTCAGCAGGGAGCCTGCTTCCTTCTCTCTCTCTCTCTGCCTACTTGTGATTTCTCTCTCTGTCAAATAAATAAATGAAATCTTAAAAAAAAAATTCATGTGAATTCAGATCTGAGCACAGAGTCTGAGGTTCCTTTAGAGTATGTGTAAATGGATGGCCAGTGCAGAAGGCAGTAGTAGAGTCTGAGATAAATGTCAGGTCTACAGGAGTAGATGCAAGTGTACTCTACTGGAGTTTTCATTGAAATGACACCCAGAGGGCAAAAAAGAGCTGAATCTTAAATACTAAGGGATATTTAAATTTTACTGAGACAGGGAAGAGAAAGTAGGCAGAGGAATGTCCCTTAGAGGGAATGTAGAACTGAAGCCAAGAGTAGGAGTTTCAGGGTAGGTACTTTGTAGAGGAGTAAATGGGAGATGAGGAAATTGAGGCAGCACTTTAGATAAGTTTTTGGTAAGTTTAGAAATGAAGTATAACCATACCAACTCTTTTTTTATTATGAGCTTAAGTTGGTATCACATTTTATATCAAAACCTTGTATACTTTTTAGGTACTTTGAGGCTGGAGTATCAAGAGACAAAATTTACCTTGGCATTGCAATATATGTGAATTCTGTTCTGGATTAGGCTAGTATATTTCTTTCTTTTTTCTTCTTTTTTTTTCAAGATTTTTCTTAATCTTTTTTTTTTTTTTAAAGATTTTATTTCTTTATTTGTCAGAGAGAGAGATAGCACGCACAAGCAGGCAGAGTGGCAGGCAGAGGCGGAGAGAGAAGCAGACTCCCTGCTGAGCAAGGACCCCAGTGCGGGACTCAATCCCAAGAGCCTAGGATCATGACCTGCACTGAAGGCAGCAGCTCAACCCACGGAGCCACTCAGACGTCCCTTTTTTTTTTTTTTTTTTCAAGATTTTATGTATTTATTTGACAGAGCTAGAGAGCACAGGCAGGGGAGTGGCAGACTCCCCACTGAGCAGAGAGCCTGACGTGGGACTTGATCCTAGGACTCTGGAATCATGACCTGAGCTAAAGGCAGATATTTAACTGGGCCAGCCAGTTACCCAGTGCATTTCATTTTAAAAAGTGATAGTTACATACTATGTCAATTTTGCAACTAATGGGTAGGCAGTTTGAAAAACACTACTGTAAGAAAAAGTTGGATGTGAAGTGGTGATCATTAAGCCCAAGTGGATTTGAGGGTCTGTAGAAGGAAACGGTTGGTAATGAAGAGGAGGGATGATACAGCTGGTAGAGCAGTGAAGCAGGGGAAGGGAGGAGATGGCATGAGGGGTGACTGGGAAGCATAAGATGTGAGAGCGCAGCAGATGGCTTGGAATGAGTGGGTGTAGAAATGGAAGGGAAAGACATTGAGGGCACTGCATCGGGGCAGCTTTGTTCTTTCAGCAGGAAGGTGTCGGTAATGGCTAGGAAGGTGGTGGCTTGGAAGAACTGCTGTGGGGATCCTGATCTAGATGATGGCAGATTATGGGGCAGCAGGAAAATAAACAGTATTTTGGTTGTTGATTACCCAAGTCCTGGTTTTATCAGTGAGCACCCTAGTAGCAAGAAGGAGGCAGGGTGTGAAGAGCAGACCGCCAGGTCTCAGTTATGATCGCTTTCTTCCATACTGCTCATTACCCTGTTCACTTCAGTCTCCAATGTCTCCTCTCCCACTGCCTTTCTCCAAGGACTCTTCTAGTTTAACTCACACTTGAAGGATGAACTTGATTAATGAGCAGAAGAGTCCCAGGTAACCCAGATTAATGTTAAAACAAAATTAGTCCAACATTTTATATAAAACAGATTGACTTGGGGACACCTGGGTGGCTCGTTTGGTTGAGCATCTGCCTTTGGCTTGGGTCATGATCTCATGGTCCTGGGACTGAGCCTGGCATTGGGCTAGTTGCTCAGCAGGGAGCCTGTTTCTCCCCCTGCCTGCTGTTCCCCCTGCTTGTGCACTCTCGCTTGATCTCTGACAAATAACTAAAATCTTAAAAAAAAAAAAAAAATTAGATTGACTTTAACTGAGGTAAAATGGCATCCAGTCTTGGAATACGAATACCATTTTACAGGTGGCTGTTTGTCTTTCTCTAAAATGAGAAGAACTGCTCTGCAGTCTTGCTGTATCTAAGTAAACTGTATTCTTCCTTTCCAAATAAAGTTTCTGCATGTTTGAGATTCAGACTTTTGTGAGAGTCTGATAACAAGACAGGAATTTCCAGCAATTTTAGGGAGTTCATTGTCCTCTATGAACCTGCAGTGAACAACTTTGGGGGGATGTCCTGCAGCTGAGAACCTCTGAGTGGGATTTTCTTCTCTGTCTGCCTTGTCACAGCCTAGTGCCTTTAATGCTTAGTGTCTCCAGGCTTTTGGGCCAATTGAGTGTATGAATTTTTTAAAAGAATCTTTTTCTTCATCACCTTTGTATTGTGACTCTGTTCTGTTATACATTCTGACTCTGAGTCTCGCCAGCCCCAGTGTCGCCACTTGCTCTTAGGGCCTGTGCCTTTGCTATTTTGCAGGCCTATGAATATGGTAAGGTGGAAAGATAATAGAATATACCAGAGAGAAGTTATTCAAAAAGTTTGGAGTCTGGAAAACTTTAGGAAGCAACCTGGTGTGTGCTGTGTATACCAATACCCTATCTCTCCTCAACTGTTCTCTGTGTGATATTTGGCACTTTGATTTTAGTAGCCTGGTCTTGCTAGCAGTCCAGTGTGGGGGTTGGAATAATAATCTCTAAAGGCTCTGTAATTTCCAATACTGTTTTGTTTCTAGCATAATTCTCAGGTGGCATTTGTGTTTTCTGTTATATTAGATACTGAGACCAGCATCGGCAATGAGTCCACATCAACACAGGGAATTTCTGAAGAAAGAGATGTGATATTGTCACATGGGTTGCAGAAGAGTGCTGTTCAGGGAGCCAACTTTCTAGAAGCCTGTGAACTGGGAGAGCACCAGAAAATCCCCACAGTGAAAAATATTAAAGGAAAGGTTCTGAGAATGCACTGTGCAAGGAAACCCTTCAGATGTGAGGAGTGTGGGAAATGCTTCAGTTATTTTTCGTATTATGTTAGACACCAGAGAATCCACACTGGGGAGAAACCCTTTGAGTGTAATGAGTGTGGAAAAGCCTTTAATGGCAATTCTTCATTAATTCGGCACCAGAGAATCCACACTGGAGAGAAACCCTATCAGTGTGAAGAGTGTGGGCGAGCCTTTAATGATAATGCCAATCTGATCAGGCATCAGAGAATCCACAGTGGGGACAGGCCCTATCTCTGTGGAGAGTGTGGAAATAGTTTTACCAGCAGTTCTGAGTTTGTTATACATCAAAGAATCCACACTGGGGAGAGACCTTATGAGTGTAATGAGTGTGGAAAAGCTTTTATTGGTAATTCACCACTACTTCGACATCAGAAAATCCACACTGGAGAGAAACCCTATGAATGTAATGAGTGTGGCAAAAGCTTTGGAAGGACGTCCCATCTTAGCCAACATCAACGTATTCACACAGGAGAAAAGCCTTATTCTTGTAAAATATGTGGGCAGGCCTTCAATTTTCATACAAAACTAACTCGGCACCAGAGAGTCCACAGTGAAGAGAAACCCTTTGACTGTGTAGATTGTGGAAAAGCCTTTAGTGCTCAGGAACAATTAAAAAGGCACCTGAGGATCCATATTCAGGAGTCTTCCTATTTATGTGATGCATGTGGAAAAGTCTTCACTGGCAAAAGAAATCTTCTTCAGCATCAAAGAAGCCATACTGCAGAGAAAACCTATGAGTGTGTCAAGTACGGAAAAACCTTTAGGACTTCTTCCAAGCTAGGTCATCATGAGCATGTCCACCCTGGAGAGAAACCTGTCCTGGACATTTGTCATTTTGGCCTCCCAGAGTTTTTCACCCCCTTTGCCTGGTAGTAGATTACTGAATTTGCCTGTGGCTTTCATCTTCCACGCAGGAGCAGGATGTGTGACACAGGCCTGGCTCAGCTGCACATTCCTTACCCTCAGCCATGGCTGGTGGGTCAGATGTCAGTAGTTCGCCCAGCGTGGGCCAGCCGCAGCTGCAGGACTCGGCAGGAGTCACGAGGAAGAAATACTCTTCTTTTCCCCGCTTAGTCTGAAAGCTGAGAGGAGCTGTTAGGTTCTTGCGGAGGCTGAGGAGAACGTCCGCGCGGCAAAAGAGAAATCAGAGTTGAAGAGCAGCCCCCCTCGAAGCTCCTGTTTGAACAGCTGCGTGAAACTACATCTGAAGCCAGAAATACAGCTTGGTTTTTGAGTTCCAGTACAATTTAATTTTGTTTTATACAATTTAACCAATACAATTTAACCAATACAATTTAACTTTGTTTTTGTTTTGTTGTCTTTTTGTTCAAGCAAGGTTAGGGTAGGTTTTCGTCCCTTGCGAAAGAGCCACTGTGACAAAAATCTTCAGGAATAACAAACCTGGTGGAGAAACGTTTTTATGTGTATAATGTGTGGGAAAGTGTTTAGCTGTCGTTCCTGCAGTCCCTGTGATTGTGACAAGAATTGTGACAAGAATGAAAAACCCCTTGTAAGGCAGGGGCCTGGGCTACATCAGGTACCAGCTATTTAAGCTCCGTTTCAGTGTTACTGCAAAACTGTGTCTGCGTCAAGGAGTCCATTCTCAAGATTTAAGTCCTGACTTCGAAACAATAGCTACTGCTCTTAAGGCTTTCATTTTGTTTACCCAGTTTTTATGTGGAATGGATGCTTTTCTAGGGACTAAAGTGGGAAATGCCAAGCTGTTGTAGCATTTACAGCATGCCATTTACCAGTTTGTCTAGAATAGCACGCCCGCCGTGCCCTTTGATTTGGTCGGTGGGCCAAGGAAATGCTCTAGATCTCTCATAAGAAGGAGTGCTGATGTATCTCAGTAGGAAGACAAAGAGCTGGCCCTTTTACTTAGGGGATGATTGTGGTCACACTCCAGACTTACCTGCTCCCTAAAGTCTGGCACCTGGTGGCTTCACTGCCCCTTCCTTATTTGCCAGCTGTTGAACGAGCAGTTGTGTCACATGCTTGGACTGACCAATGAGTGATAGGCTGGGGGAATCACTTAACTTAAAATTTGAAGTATAATATACACACAGGAGGGGTGCCTGGGTGGCTCAGTGCGTTAAGCCTCTGCCTTCGGCTCAGGTCATGGATCCCAGGGTCCTGGGATCCGATTGGTGGTTCTTTTGCTGTTGAGTTTTTTTTTTTTTTAAGATTTTATTGACTTACTTGCCAGAGATCACAAGTAGGCAGAGAGGCAGGCACAGAGAGGAAGGGAAGCAGGCTCCCTACTGAGCAGAGAGCCCGATGGGGGGCTCGATTCCAGGACCCTGAGATCATGACCTGAGCCGAAGGCAGAGGCTTAACCCACTGAGTTATCTAGGCGCCCCTGCTGTTGAGTTTTGAGAATTCTTTATATATTCCAGAAGTACAGCAAGAAGTATGGGCTAGCACTTGTTGGATATGTGGCTTGCACATATTTTCTCCTACTCCGTAGCTAGTCTTTTCATCCTTTTAACAGGATCTTTTGTAGAGAACATTTTTAAAATTTTGATGAAGTCTAGTATATCCATTTTTCCTCTTATGACTAATGCATCTTGCTTTAGGTCTAAGAACTGTTTGCCTAGCCCTAAGTCCTAAGGATTTTCTCTTTCATTTGTTTCTAAACATTTTACATTTACATATTTATAGTTTATATAATTTCATTTTACATTTATGGCTGTGATCATTTTGGGTTTATAAGTTGTGATACCTAGGTTGAGCTTCATTTTTTTCCCTATGAATGTCCAGTTGCTCCACCAGCATTTTTTTGAAAGAGCCATGAATTGTTTGCGTACTTTTGTAAAAGAAATAAGCGTATTTATATGGGTCTATTTCTAGGTTCTTCATTCTGTTCCATTGATCTATGTATATACTCCTCTGCCAATAATATACAGTCTTGATTGTTTTAACTACATAATAAGACTTGAAATTGGGTAGACCTAGTACTTTCATGTCATTCTCCTTTTTCAAACTGGTTTACTTACTCTAGATTCTTTGCCTTTTCATATAAATTTTAAATCAGTCTTATCTATATCTTCAAAAAATCTGCTGGAATTTTAGTATGAATTGCATTAAACCTGTATATCAATTTGGGGAACACATGACATCTTTCTTATGCTGAATCTTCCAATTCATGAACCTGGTATTTATTCCCAATAGTTTAGATCTGATTTGATTTCTTTCATCAGCATTTTGTGGCTTTCACCATGCACATCCTTTACATGTTTTGTTAGTGTTCATTTATTTTTAATTTTCTTTTCTTTGTGTGTTTCTTTCCTGGGTAGTTTTTAGTGCTATGACTTCAAGTTCACTACTTTTTTAAAGTTTTTTTTTTCAACATCTACTCTTAATTCTTTCCAGTGTATTTTTTATTGTACATTACAGCTTTCATCTCTGGAAGTTTGATTTAGGTCATTTCTATATTTTCCATGTCTCTACTTAATTTTTGATTCTGTGGGATGCAGTTATAATAACTTTTAAATGCCATTGTCTCCAAATTCTGTAGTGACTATTTCATTAGTTTGCTAGGATTCATATTTAATTTAATTTCTTAGGTTATGAGTTCCTAGTTCAAGTAGTTAGTATTAATTTTAAACTATGAACTCAGTAATACAGGCTGTGATTACAATTTCTTAGGTGACATCCCCACTATCACTCCAAAACTGAGGCAAGGACTATAACCTCTTTTGTTATCTCTCTTTGTTAGTGGGAAGTTTTGTGTTTTGTTTTGTTTTTTTCTAGTTCATCCTTTCATGGGTCCAGACATTTGGGTGGGGTCGGTGTGTGTGTGAGAAGCCCCAGTTCCTACTCCTTGTTTCATGTGGCCTCCTGAATATTATAATACAGCCTCTGCAGATATCAAGATCTTTAAATCTCCACTATTAGCAGTCATGTCGGCCAAATCAGCCAGGGCAGCTAACCTATGGTTTAGTTTCTTGTTCAGTTTTGGTACCTGGGTATATTTTCCTGTGAGCTATGTATAAAATGATGTTATGAATTATATCTTTTTTTTATAAATTATATCTTATTCTAAATTTCTAGATACTAGTTTATATCATTCACTATATTGCCTTAAAGGGAATCCTACCTAGTGATAGTTTTTGTCTCAAAATCATTGCTATATTAATATAGTTAATGCCATCATTCCTTTAGCTTAACACTTGTCTAGTATATCCACTATTTAACATTCAATTCTTTTGCATTTTTATGTTTTAGTAGTACCTTATAAATATGTAACATTTGTTCCCTAGGTGAACCTTAGAATCATTTCGCAAGTTCCAAAACAAATCCCATTTTGATTTTACTTGGGTAGGGCAATTCCTCCCACTTTATTCTTTTTTTTCCCAAAATTATTTGAAATTGGACTTATAGATTAAATCAAGGTGAATGCCATTTCTTTGAAAAATTACTTGTACCTTTCCATATACAAATTTTTATTGTTGTTGGTGGTGGTTATGGTTTAGCCCCTGAATATTTACGTTTTTCTTCATCTATGTCTTAAACATTTATTATTAAATTTATTCTTAATTTTTTGTTTGCTTTGTTGCTTTTGTGAATATGACCTCTCCCTGCCCTATTTCTACACATAATAGATTGAGTGATTTGTTAATTTCATTCACAATATCAATAAGTAAAGGAAATTTTTATAATGAGACATTCTTGAATTCTTGGAATGAACCCCAAACAGACTTTTGTTGTTTTCGCATAATTTTCAAGATAAGTAGGCAGAACATCCTTTACTATGTTATCTTAAAACTGGAAACACCAGAAACAGATACTTTAACTGGGGGAAGATCTGTCGTTTCCTCCTGGTGGGCAGGGAGGAAGGGTTTTGGGGAGGCTCTGGGACTGTAAGGACAGAGGGTGCTTAGAGCTGAGCAGGAGGATTCTTGGCTGCAGGCCCAGCATAGAGATGGACTTACAGAACAGTAAAATATGAGAACCAGCCTAAATTTTTAAGTGTGTTTTGATTTTAAGTATGTGCATATCATATTTCCATCATTCCTCATTCCTAGAGGTATTCTATAAGGCTATGGTGCTGGGTACTGATTTGAAGAACCCAAATCTGTGTGGTTAATTAAGCATGATGAAAGCTTATTTCTCACTCATATATCATCTGAAGGTAAGTAGTCCGGGACTGGTACAGCAGCCTGGTGGTATCTCCTAGCAGCTCTGTCATCCCCAGGGACAGCATCCTCATTCACATGGTTTACACCCTTGTCAGACGCTTACCCCCTTATCAGTGTTCCATCTAACTGGAAGGGATATTGGGCCAGGAATGGCACATTCCTTTTCTTTAAGGGCGTAGCATCACCTTTTCTTATAGCCTATTTGCCAGAAGTTGGTCACCTAGTCGCACTTTAAAGAGGGCCATATGGGGTGCCTGGGTGGCTCAGTGGGTTAAGCCTCTGCCTTCAGCTCAGATCATGATCTCAGGGTCCTGGGATCGAGTTCTGCATCGGGCTGTCTGCCTGCCTTCCCGCCTACTTGTGATTTCTCTCTCTGTGTGTTAAATAAATAAAAATCTTTAAAAAAAAAAAAAAGAGGGCCATATGTGTCAGCAGACATGAAAACAACATTAGGGGTGCCTGCATGGTTCAGTTGGTTAAACGTCTGCCTTTGGCTCAGGTCATGGTCCCAGGGTCCTGGGATTGAGCCCTGAGTCGGGCTCCTTGCTCAGAGGGAGCCTGCTTCTCCCTCTCCTGCTTCTCTCCCTCAAATAAATAAAATCTTAAAAAGAAAATTTAAAGAGGGCCAGAAAGTGTTATTTTTTCTGGACTGTCTTTGGCTTACTAGAGATTCTGTTAATATATAAAGGAAGAACAGAGATTAACAGACAAGTGGTCTCTGCTTCTGCAGGACTTTTGTAACTTGGCATGTGCCTGTGCTAGTACTCTCAAGAGCAGGAGCTTCAGGTTATTTAGGAGGCCTTCTTATCTGTAAACTTACTGGCTGGTTTATGATCCAACATTTGGGCCCAGCATTTCTATGACACTGTGATCTCCTAATTCCTTCCTATTTCTTTAGACAAGCCCTCAGTCCTCGATAAAGTTCTGCTAAACGGAAAAACAAACAAACACCAAAAACCTTATTTGCAAGAGCAATGTAATCCCCAGTTATCACTCTGCCAAATCTTGGGACCGTTTTCCAATCTGAACAAGAGAGGCTGTGTAAAATGCTCGTTTTAGGAAGTAGCGATGATCAGGGACAAGGCAAAACAGAGAAGGGCTCCTGACAGTGTTCAGTGTCATGATTCTAGGCATAAGATACATCCTACCTCCAGGGGCCCAGAAATAAAGAAGGGTCCTACTCTGGAGTTGGGGTTGGAGCCTTTGGATAATGTCAACAGGAGGTATTTGTTACATGCCTCCTTTGTGCCAGTACTTGTGCTTTAGCTGAGGATAACGATGCTAAACAAGATAGATACAGTCCCTGCTTCCTGGAGTGAGCAAAGACAGTTAAACAGAAATACAGAATGCTATGATGGCATGTAACTTGGGGCCTGCCTTATTCTGGATGGTCAGAAAAAACTCGCTTACCAGGGGAAATGGGACTTGAGCCTAGATTTCAAGTAACAATCAAGGTGGAGGGTGGGAATGGGAAGGGCATTCTAGGTTTAGAGAACAGTATTCAGCAAGTGGGGCTGAAGTTGAGAGAGGAGGAGGAATGAGAGAGCTAGGAGGCTGGGAGAGAGAAGTCGGACTGACTGCCAACCACATTCCAATGCTGTAGCATCTCAGGGATCAGAGCTAGAAGAAAGGCCTGCACTATTAAGGTTGGGAGGGAACCTAAGGATGGTCTAATCCTGTGGCTTTTAGTGCCATTCCCCTTCCCCCTTGACTCATTTTGAAATTTTATGGGAGTATTTTTGTTGCAATGTTTGGTGGTATTAGATGGGAACCAGGAGTGCCACGAATCCTGAAAGGCAAAGGAGGGTTCCACCTATTTGGAAAAGTTTTCACAGACTTTCTGGTCTTTCTGGACGTTCATGTAAGGAAAAACTGTTTATAAATGACCAGAATCTAGAACCTGTTTTTCAGCTAAATGATTTTTATACAGTTTTAACATATGTTGATTTTCCAGGAATATAACTACTGTATAATCAAAAGAAGATTGTACTGTTTTACTTAAACCTTACCAAGAAGTGTTCACCATTTTGGATCACGGTTTGCAATTTTTTGAAACATCAGTAAAAGACAGCACTGTGGCTGTGGCGTTCAGGCACATTCAACATGAAAAGGCAACTATCTGACCTTTGGGACTATAGCAGTCATGATCAGACATTTACATATTGAAATGTGTATTTTTACAAATCATTTTCCTTTTATACCTCCTCTATGAAAGCATGGTATTATGGTTGGTTATTTTTTTCTTATAGTTTCAAGTATTTATTTAAATTATAGTTAATTAACGTATTGTGTAGTACTAGTTTCAGGAGTAGAATTTAGTGATTCATCACTTATATGCTCATCACAAGTGCCCTCCTTTATACTCCTATCCATCCAGCCCACCCCGCCAACCTCCCTTCCGGAACCCTCAACTTATTTTCTATCCTTAAGAGTTTGCTTTATGGTTTGCCTCTTTATCCCCAATGTTCATCTGTTTCTTAAATTCCACATATGAGACATATGGTATTTGTCTTTCTCTGACTGACTTATTTCACATAGCATAATACTCTCTAGCTCCAACCACATTGTTTCAAATGGCCAAGGTTTCATTTTTTCATGGTTGAGTAATGTTCCACTCAAATACCTACCTATCTCACAACTTCTTTATCCATTCATCAGTTGTTAAAACGTGGGTTGTTTATATTACCTATGATCTTCTAAGTCATGATCTGTGAGTTTCATGACAGGAGAATAAAGCGGTCACTAGAAAACAGTTGTTACAAAAAGGCAACCTTAGGTGTGACAGCCTGTGATAGATGCACAGGCCCAGCCCAGAACTCCCAAATCCGGTTGCACCTGCAGCTTTACTAAAATACAGATACCTGGCGCCACCCCCAGGGGTCAATCCAGCTCTCGCCTCTGATGCTTCCCCAGCCCACCTCGAGGAATAATGGCCCTGCGGCCAGGTCCCGCATGAGAGGGGCGTGGGGCCCAGAAGCCCCTGTTCCTGAGACTCGGGCTGCAGGGGCGGGGCCAGAGCACCACCAAGGGGGAGCAACGCTGCTCCTAGAGAGGCTCGGCCGCGGCCCGGTGACGCACTTCCGACTGCGCCGTGGTAACGTCCGCGGCGGAGGTGAGTGTGGGGGTGCGGTCGGCGGGGGCGGTGCCGGCGGTAGCTGTGGGTTGGGTAGGGATGCGGCTCCGGCGCTTGGAGGAGTGGGTAGGGCGCTGGTCCGCGGTCCTCCTGCGTCGGTCCTAAATTCCCGCTTTGGACTTAGTGACCGAATCGGAAGGCGCAGCGTGGATTAGTGCCACAGCACTCTGTTCCGGGAAGATGCCACTGACCTTTCGGGAAGATGTGTCGGAGCAGCCAGGGGGTGGAATATTTGCAGGGGTGAAGCAGATTATGATATCGCGAGTCCTGACGCGTTGAAGTCGTACAGGGGCTGTTACCTGTATGCATTTCAAATATGGACTGTGCCGCCTGACTCCTCTAACATTGGGTCGTGAATCAGGGTTCAGGGAGCACAGAAAAAGCAGAGCCCCTGGGTCACCGGGGAGTAGAAGCAGCCCAGCTCTTCGAGAGCATTGTCTTCTGGATCTGGCAAGTTCCAAAAGGTAATTTGGCCCTCGTCTCGGGCTGTTGGGATGATTTCTACGTTGTAATCACTTACTTGCTCAGTTGCAGAATACACATAAAATACACATCATAAGAGAGTTCCAGAGTGGCTCATTCATACCGTAATGAAAGTTATACGAAAATTTTACTACACTAAAATTATAAAATAGTAATTAAAATATGAAATACGAAAAGGAAAACCTCTGGAATGTGGCTAATCGTGTATACAGAAGAAAATTTACGTTCTTACAGGTGTTCATTGCCAAATAGGAAAGAATGAAATAATAAATCGTGCATCCTCAAGAAACATTTGGGCAGAGGTTTTTAACCTTATAGTACCTAGTTCCTAGTTAAAACACTGCTTTCCGGAGTTATTTAGTTCTTTTCTTTCCCACCACTTCAGTGTGGTTATGTTATTCAGTTGTAGTATAACTAGGCTCATTTGATGTTTGTATTCCTTTTTGATTTGTCACCCCATCCCATCCTGGTTGGTTTATTTAATATATGTATATTTATTTATTTATTCGGCTATGTGAAACGTTACTGTGGCTATGAAAGTCAGAAGAAAAAGGCAAACTCAGAAGTATCACTACCCCCCTCATCTCTTCTACCCGATTTCCTTTCATCCTCTTTTCCCTCCCAGACTCCTTTCATTTCCTGTCCATATCTGCGGCAATGATTCTCCTTAGTTTCTTATTTATCCTTCTATTTCTTTTTTGTACAAGTGACCAGATATTTTTTTATACTCCTGTTTTTTGTACGCAAGAGGTAGCACACTGCCTTTTGCACTTTACTTGTTTCATTTGACAATATATTCTGGAAATCACTCCTTATTATGAGCTAAGTATGTTTTTTTAAACGTTACTCATGCATACTGAAGACTTCATCTAGCATGGCATTTAAGAAGCACAGTAGTAGCAGGATGCCCGAGTGGCTCAGTTGTTAAGCGTCTGCCTTCAGCTCAGGTCATGATCCCAGGATCCTGGGATTGAGCCCCTCATTGGGCTTCCTGCTCAGAGGGAAGCCTGCTTCTTCCTCTCCCACTCCCCCTGCCTGTGTTCCCTTTCTTGCTGTATCTCTCTCTGTCAAATAAATAAATAAAATCTTAAAAAAAAGAAAAAAAAAAGCAGCATAGTAGTAAAATGTGTACCCATGAACACACCATCCCACTAAGGAGAACATTTCCAGTACTGCTTCTCAACCCAGCTCCCAGCTTCCCACCCCTCTAGAGGTAACAACTATCTTGAATTTTGTGTTAGTCATAGTCTTACCTATTTATAAAAATAATTTTATCTCATAAAATATGTCTGTAAACAATGTGTTTAATTTTTGAGCTTTATGCAAATGGCCTTGTAGTGTCTTGAGTCATCTGGGACTTGTATGACTCAATACTATGTTCCTGAAATCATCTCTGTTGTGGCGTGTAATTGTGAGCCATTCATCTTTGCTGCTGGATAATATTCCTTTTTAAAAATGAGGACAGTTTATTTACGTATTCTAAATGGATATGTGGGTTGTTTCCGGTGTTTGGTATTCAGATACTCACAATGAATAATTTTGTACATGTTTTCTACATAATGAGGGTTTCTCTAAGGCATAAATTTTTAAATGTAAGCATGAGTATTGAATTTTATCAAATGCCTTTGGCATCTGTTGGGATGGAGAGTGTGTTTACCTTTCTTTGATTTATTCATGTGGAAAAGTATACTAATCTGTATTCTAATATTAAGCTTTACTCGCATTCGTGGGATGATCCCTTTTAGTCATGGTATGTCACTGTAATGAAATACTGGAGTGTATTCCTTTATATTGGGGATTTTTCTGTCAGTATTCATAAATGAGACTGGTTTGTGGTTTTTGTATCAGTGTTGTGCTGGCATTGTAAAAAGGACCAGGAAACTTACTTTGCTGTTCTCTCCTACAGTTTCTGTAGTGTTAGAATTACTCATTTCTTAAAGGCTTGAAAAGATTTGTCTGTGATACATACAGGCTCAGTGTTTTATGAGAGTTTGCTCTTACTGGCTGTCTCAGTTTAATTAGGTAAAAGTAATCATGGATGCCAGAGACATATCTACATAATGAAACTAGTAGAGTTGATTTATTAGATCCAAATAGAATTATATGTTCTTCTATCATAGAATAAGTTTTCTTTGTAAGTACTTACGCTTCAGCTAACAGAAAAAGACCTCAAAATCTGTAAAGCAGAAGTAAATAGAGCAGGTTATTTAAACACCTTGCAGTATAGCCAGAAATTATGAACAGAGAAGCAATTAGCAACAAACTATCCTAAACAGTCTGTGGTCAGTTGCTGACAGGCTATAAAATGTAATTAACATAATTAAAACATGAAATATTAAAAAAACCTCTGTCATGTGGCAAATAGTGTATTCAAAGGGAAAATTTATGGGTTTACAGATTTTAATTGCTAAATAGGAAAGAACGAAAATAAATGAATAAGTCATGCAACCTCAAGAAGGTAGAAAAAAAGGATGCCTGCGTGACACAGTCGATTAAGTGTCTGCCTCCATCGGGGGTCATGGTCCTGGAATCCTGGGATTGAGCCCCGCGTCAGGCTCCCTGCTAAGTGGAGCGCCTGCTTCTCCCTCTGCCTGCTGCTCTCCCTGTTTGTGCTCTTTCTCTTTCTCGCTCTCGCTCTGTCTCAAATAAATAAATAAAATCTTAAAAAAAAAAAAAAGGTAGAAAAAGCCTTCTGTCGTCCAGCTTCCCCCAAAAGCAGAACACAGGACAGAAATTTGTGTGCAGGCAGTTTACTGTGGAACGTATTCCAAGGGCAGAGTGGAGGACAAGAGGAACAAAACAAGAGGGAGAGCCAATACGAGGGAGGGCACGTTGTCGGGCTGGCCTGTCGACAGGCTAATGGTGCTCAGTTTTGCAGGATCTTTGAGGAGCCTTGGAATCTCACGTAGGAGACTGAAGGGGAAAGTATTTATCCACTGACCTCTGTCCCCTTTTGGTCATGGGTATTCTCATAGGCATTCTCATAGGCATTAACTTCTGCCTTTCAGGACCTAGCAGGTGTCCGTGGGTATCTGCAGATGCCCCCCACAGGACACCAGAGAAGCCCCAGGGCAGGAATCAGCCATATATGGTATAGATCCTTGAGGATGCGTTGGTGGGTTATACCCGCACAAAGCTCGTCAGAGTCTCTGGCACTGGACTGAGACCAGAGGATTTAGAGGGGAACAGAAGGTGTACCTCTCACAGAGGTGCAGCTCTTACAGAACTAAGGGAACAAAGAAAGCAGAACTTAATGAGCTAAAAGGAAATAGAAAAATAGAAAAATTTGTTCTTTAAAAATAAAACAACATTCAGGGGTGCTTGGGTGGCTCAGTGGGTTAAAGCCTCTGCCTTCGGCTCAGGTCATGATCCCAGAGTCCTGGGATCAAGCCCCGCATCGGGCTCTCTGCTCCACGGGGAGCCTGCTTCCTCCTCTCTCTCTGCCTTGTCTCTCTGCCTACTTGTGATCTCTGTCTATCAAATAAGTAAATTTTAAAAAAATCTTTAAAATAAAAAAAAATTAAAATTAAAAATTAAAAAAATAAAACAACATTCAGGTACACAAACCAGTGTTCAAGTTAACTTTATTAGTCTGCTCAGGCCATCATACAGAATACCATAGACTGCATGGTTCAAACAACAGAAATTTATTTTTACAGTTCTAGAAGCTGAAAGCCCAAGTTTAAGGTGCCAGACAATTTGGCTTTTGGTGAGGGCTCTCCTTGGGTTGCAGAAGAGCAACCTTCTCACTGGGTCTGCATGTAGTAGAAAAAGAACTCTGGTGTCCTTCCTCCTTTTTATAAGGGCACCAGCCCTATCAGAGTAGGGCTCAGATTTATGGCTTTGTTTAATCTTATTACCTCCTCACAGGTTCTATATCCAAATACAGTCACATTGGGGGAATAGGACTTCAACGTATGAATCTTGGAGGGGACACCTTCCATCTGTAACATTAACAAAGGGGAAGGGGTCTAGAAAACACAGGTATTCATGTATTCAAAAGTGGGAAAAGCAAAGTAGCTCCAGATATGGAAGAAATGGAAAGAATCATGAACCAGTGGTTTCCACAACTCTGCACTCAAGTTGAAATCTTGGAAGACATGAATGGTATTTTAGGAAAACACGTATTTTCAAGACTAACGTTGGCAGCAGTAAAAACCCGAAAATAAGCAGTCCGTATGTTTTGAATACAGTGAACAAGGGGTTCTGGGTCCTGGGACCCTAGATGATACAGTGATCCCCTCTTTCAGGGAGCTGAGGCTCTGGCTTCTTCACTGTCAGAGGCTGGAGAACATGAGGAGGCAGCCTGGGACCTCAAAGGTAAGCCTGGGCCATGCGGGAGGCTGGCTTCCCAAGGTCTCTACAGAGATAGTGGGGCTCTTGAGGACACTCAGCTGTGTGAGGGAGCAGGCAGGTTGTGGGGGGTGGGGGGAGTGGGCAGCTGTCTCCTTCAGCTCCCAGGGGCCTGACTCAGGTCTCTGTGCAGGGGCCGCAGCCCTGCCAGCTTGGCTTTTCTGGCAGTGTAATCGAGGGTGTTGCTTGTTTAGAGAGAAACAAGTAAGTCCGAGATCTTGGTAATGTTCTGTTAAGCTCAATTGTTGCATGTGGGTCTTTGCTTAATTATCCTTTAGGCTCTGAATACACTTTATGTCTGCCCTTGTGTGTGTGGTATGTGTCGGAATTGTGAAATCCTAGGGTTCCTGACAGCATCAGTGTCATGGCTGGGAGGGGCCTGGGCCCTGAGCCAGTGAACGGATCGCCCCCTTCTTCATGTGGCAGCGCCTCCTGCACCCCTGTCTGGACAGTGGCTGCCTGCGTCTCACATCTGTGAGGGCTGTGTGGTTCCTTCTGGGACGGGGCTCACCTCACACTTCTCTCTCTCTGTTTTTCCTCGGCTCCAGCCCTGCTCTGAGAGGGAAAGCACGTGATGGCAGCCGCGCCCTTGACAGCCTGGCCCCAGGTGAGCTGTGGCCCCTTCAGCTCTTCCTCCGAACAGTTTCAAGCGGAAGAAAACCGAGAAGGGAAGCTGGGGAGCTCTGTGGTGGAAGCTGGGGGGGCCCTCCTCGCTTCTGCCTGGCACTTGTGAGCAGAGCGGTGATGTGAAGGGGCGGAAGCAGCAGGAGAGCATCCCCGAAGGCAGGAGTGAAGTGTTGTGCCCACCGAGGTGCTTTGCTCCTCTGGTGACAAGGAAACATGCAAGCCGCCCGTGGAGGGTGCGCCATTCGTGGGTGCGAATGGACGGGGGTAGCAGAGGATTAGGCTGCCCAGGGGCCGGGCCGTAGGTGAAGAGGAGTCGTGGGCCTGGGTCATCATGAAGGCCGGCTGTGCCTCGGACTTGGTGGGGGCAGGGAGACGAGAAGAGGGGGGTCCAGAGAGGGGGAAAGAAAGTCCTGTGGGACGGGGCGTCTCACTGTGTCCCGGAGAGGCTTTCAGAGCTTGGGTGCAGGAGCTCCGACTTAGGTCTCTGATAAGAGCTCTGGACCCTCCCCCGGCTCAGAAAAATAAGCATGCAAACCACATTCTCCATACAGTTTCAGGGACTTCATGGATGCCCTGAAGCGCATCCATGGGCCTCCGTGGACTACAGTTTGGAAATAACAGTAGTCACAGGAACTCCAGTAACATTGTTCGAGGCTTGCTCTCCTGCGGGCACCACACTAAGCACTCCGGTGGATCGCTTAGTCCTGACACCCGTCCTCTGCGCTAGGGGCTGTGTTGTGCTCTTTCTGCCACAGAAGACACGAGGGCAAGGGGGAGTAGAGCGTCTTGCCCAAGGTCATACAGCCAATGTTTGATTTTTTTTTTTTAAGATTTTTATGTATTTATTTGAGAGAGAATGGGAAAGAGAGAGAGCACGAGAAGAGGAGGGCCAGAGGGAGAAGCAGACTCCCCTTGGAGCTGGGAGCCCAATGTGGGGCTTGATCCCGGGACTCCAGGATCATGACCCGAGCCGAAGGCAGTTGCTTAACCAACTGAGCCACCAGGCTTGCGCACCCCGCCCCCCGGGTATGATTCTTCACTGCTCATCCTTAGATACGTGTACGACCTGTGAAGTTAACACGGTCAGAGTTGTGATGGCTTTGTAGGGAATAATTTTTAGGGGTGATTCAAAAAGAAGCTGACCACTTCAGTAAGAATTCTATTGGTCCAGGTTGATGTGGGCTTCATCAAGGAAAGTGGTTGTTAAAGAAAAAGAATCCCATTCAAGTAATGCTTAACATAAAAAGCTTTAGGATGTTGAGAGTCAAAGGACTGCGTGGGGGGTAGGTAAGGGAGAGGGAGGAGTCAGGAACAGTCCCCAGGGTTCTGGCTGAGGTTTCCTGCACACGTGGTGGGGGATGTTGGGGTTCAGGAAGAGGCGCCAACTTCCTAGGGTGAAGGGTGGTGGTGGCGGCAGTGAAGGCATTTAATATTGCTCAGAGAAGTTCCATGACCCGTCCAAGGTCACAGGTGAGTGACTTGCAGACTCATGCAGAGGTTGAACTAGAATTGCTGTTGGCTGAAGGTCAGTAGAAGGAAGCAAGACAGATCCTGGAAGAGAGGAATTGAGGGCATATCCCTGCCAGTGTGTCTCCAAGGTTGTTGGGGAAGGGGCAGAGAGAGAGAAAGCGACCAGAGGCTACAGGTCCCCCAAAGGGAGGCATGAGCCCTGATGGCAGAGCCTGTGCTGAGCACATGGAGTAGTGATGCAGAGACGAGCGGCTGGAAGCGCGGCCGAGTAGCTGGCCACCCGGAAGGCTGATCTCCCCCGTTTCCCGAACCTTCTCGGAGAAACAGTGAATTCTTGCGTAAAGTTGAAAAGGATGAGAGGCATGAATGGGAGAGGGTAACAGAAAATGTTGGGCTTTCAGCAAAATGCCTCTGGAAGCAGAATGGGCCGCTGCCCCCCACCTTAGCTGGCCAGGACAGCGCTGAGCTGCTGGTGGTGCTCAGGCAGCTGCATTGCCTTTTGTAGCAGCAGCAGTGACAGCCGGGCGCGGGGCCAGATGGAGGCCATAGCTCTTCTTCGAGGGTGGATAGAAGTTTTCAGGTGAGGGGAGCAGGATGGAGAAGCCGAGATTCCAAGTGGGAATGCTGGTGGGTTGGTCCTGAGCAGCATCTGCCTCTGAGGACGGGGCCTAACGGAGACGGTGGAGTTGCTTTGGGGGAACTCGATTATGGGAACTTTCTTCCTGTCATCCCAACTTAGGATATCGTTTATAAATGTAAAATATGGCATAAAATATGCCTTGAGAGAAGTCAGATATTCTCCATCATGTACTTTCCAGGTGCTATTTCTCAAACCTGTCCCCTTTTCATTAATTCTGTGCTCTTCACAAGCTCCCTCCCCAAGCCCTTATACTGCCCTCTGCCCCTCACTTAGGGCCTGAGCCATGGAATTGGCCCTAGGGCAGCAGGAACCTGTTGTTTCAGAAGTCGGTGACCTTCGAGGACGTGGCTGTGTACTTCACCCAGACGGAATGGGATGGCCTGTCCCCTGCACAGAGGGCCCTGTACAGGGATGTGATGCTGGAGAATTATGGGAATGTGGCCTCCCTGGGTAAGGCCTCTCTCCCCCTGGGACCCGGACTCTGCCAGTTGGGGTTTCCTGGCTTATTGCCCCCTAACAGGTTGCAGGTGGGGTCTCTGGTAATCCTTTACTGAGTGGGAACCCCAGGGGCTGAGATTCCTAATCCCCCTTGAGTCAGGGGCTGCTGGGAAGGGTGAACCTCAAGCCTTTTTTGGGCCCATACAGGACTTTGCCAGGACTGGTGTGCCCTCTCTATCCACCCTCTAGAAGTTGTGGTTTGGATACAGTGTGGAAAAAAGAAACTTACTGTTTCATACAGCGTTATCTTTGGGTTCACCCTCAACCAACCTGTGTATCTTGAGGCCTTCTGGGCCCAAGTCTGGGCCATTCTCAACTCCTCCCACACCTTCTCAGGCACTCCCCCCCAACACATATACCTTGCAAGCCTCCCGTCTTTCCAGTTGTCCCCCGGAACCCCCTCTTTCCCATAGTCTTTAGGCATGGGATCCCCTAGCACTCTTTGCCATCCCATTGCCAAGACAGTCTGAGGAGATGCTTAAGAACTCATCTGTGGGACAATATTCACCTGTGTCTCCCATTTCTTTCCCCCTAAACAGGATTTTCGCTTCTCAAACCTGCTGTGATCTCACAACTGGAGGGAGCAGGTGAGCTGGGGCGCCCATCTCCACTGGTGGCTGGAACAGAAATAGGCCCCCAGGGCCTCTGGACTGGTAAGGGACATACAGGTTGCCTAATATGGGGGAAAGTTTAACTCTTTAAGAAGGAGGTCCGCTTGGGGTGCCTGGGTGGCTCAGTGGGTAAAGCCACTGCCTTCGGCTCAGGTCATAATCCTGGGGTCCTGGGATTGAGCCCCGCATCGGGCTCTCTGCTCAGCAGGGAGCCTGCTTCCCTTCCTCTCTCTCTGCCTGCCTCTCTGTCTACTTGTGATCTCTGTCTGTCAAATAAATAAATTAAAAAATCTTTATAAAAAAAAATCTTAAAAAAAGAAAAATAAAGCACATCGCATATAGAAGGGAAAAGAAATGATGTTGTGGAGCTCCTCAAAGGAGTCTGGATTTCATTCTGTAGTCAGCAGGAAATCCTGAAGTCTGAAGTTTTCGAATAACCATCATGATCTGAGTTGAGAATGGAAACATTAATTAGCGTGTGAAGGTTAATTGGAGCAAGGAATCAAATGGCTTTTAGGCAGACAGAAGGGGAAGGTAGGTACAGGGTACAAGGCCCATGTCAGCAGAGTGGACTCTCTTCTAAAAAAAAACTTTCAGAAAACAAAAAACAAAAACTTTCAAAAGTCCTATCCGGTGACTTCTGTTTAAATCTCATTTGCTGGAACTGTCTTATGGCCCCCCTTTTGCAAGAGCGTGGAAAATACGGTTTTTAGCTGTAGTTTTTATTGCTACCTCAAAAAAATTGGAGAACATATTAGTAAGGAAGAAAGGGAGAATGGAATTGGTTAAGTAACTGATAGCATCTGCCACACCATAGGATTTGGTAAATAGAAGGTCACTAGTATAGAAAAATTGGCAAAGAATATAAGTGTGATCCACATAAGAAGTACAAATTTTAATAAATGTGAAAAATCTTCACCCTCTTAGAAACCAGTGAAATACAAATTAAAATAGAGATGTTCCACCTAACACACTTGACATAGGTAGGCTGAGTCCAAGGACCCGGGGGTGGGGGGGCTCCTACAGGACCAGCCAAGAGGGTCCTGGGCTTTGAGCAGGACAGAAATCAAGTGCAAGCCAGGAGGAAGTGAGAGCAGAGTTTATTGAATAGCATAAGTGATAGAATATAGCAGGTGGAGTGTTTGGGAGACTCAGAAAGGAAAAGAAAGTGTCTTCTTTGCTTGGGGTCTAGGGTTTTTTTGAGGATTGGGGTCGGTCCAGTATACATGTCCTTTTCAGACACCCAGGAGCTGGTCAGAACAAAGACAAGTGCCTAGGTGTCCTCCATAAAGCGCGTATTACCTGGAGCTAGGTGGTTTTGGCATCAAGAGTTCTAGAGTCAGTGGTCTAGAAAACGTACACGACGACTCTGCTTGGTCATTAGATGTTATCACCTGTGCTGGAAGACTCCAAAAAATCATTAACTCCTTGACCCTTGTAAGAAGGACCTACATCATTTGTACTGTAAGGCATGTACAGTGCAGGGGTACAGGTCCTAGCAAGAATAGAAGCAGGAAAATAAAAAGCAGTTTTTCATGGAGTTCCTTCAGCTTCCCTAGTTCCTACAGAGAACAGTTACATTGATGGAGAGAATACACCAAACTGGAAAAGACTTTTGGAGGTGAATGTGAATCAGTAGTCTTTCTAGAAAGTACTTTAGCAGTACATATAAAGAGCCTTTTAAAGTCTGTCCTTGATAGTCTGGATGTTCTCTCCTAGACTATCCTAATAAAGTAATCAGAGATACAGACAAAGATGTACATGCACAAAAGTTCATCATAATTTTATATAATAAAATGTTGGAAATAACATTTCCAACAGACATTCAGTATAGAGACATTCAGTATAAAGAGAACTGGTTAAATTAAGATACCTCTACAGGATGGAATGCTATTTAAAAAATATTTTTATAGGGGAGCCTGGGTGGCTTAGTGGGTTAAAGCCTCTGCCTTTGGTTTGCGTCATGATCCCAGGATCCTAGGATCAAGCCCCGTATTGGGCTCTCTGCTCAGCAGGGAGCCTGTTTCCCCTTCTCTCTTTCTGCTTGCTTCTCTGCCTACTTGTGATCTCTGTCAAATGAATAAATAAAATCTTAAAAAAAAAATTTTTTTTTTTACAAACTAAAGATACTGGAAAATTATCATTATTAGTGTTAAGGAAGAAAAATATTTTCAATTTTGAATAAAAACATTTTTTTTAAAGATTTTATTCATTCATTTGACAGAGATCACAAGCAGGCAGAGAGGCAGGCAGAGAGAGAGAGGGAAGCAGGCTCCCCGCTGAGCAGAGAGCCCGATGCGGGGCTCGATCCCAGGACCCCGGGATCACGACCCGAGCCGAAGGCAGAGGCTTCAACCCACCGAGCCACCCAGGCGCCCCTTGAATAAAAACATTTTTAGAAAAATGATTGGAAGGAAAAATCTTTGGGGAAGGAGATAACAGAAAAGTAGGTGTAGTTGTTAGATGGTTGTATTTCATGTAACTTGAATTTTCTTCTTTGCACATTTCTGATATTAGGGATGAATACTATTTTTATAATTAGGAAAAGATCAACAGTGTTTTGAAAATGATTGCTAGCGAAATCCTGGTCGCTTGGGTCTCTTGAGGGTGATTAGAATGAAATCCTGGGGCAGGGGGCTTATTACATGTGTTGAGGAGAGATGGGAGATGAAAAACAGAGGCAGCATTTTGAGGTCAGTTTTGAGAAGTTTGGAAACAAAGACATCCCTAGCTCTATTGCGACTGTAGGGATAGGGATTCCAAAACGAATGTTAGGAACGGGAGCTCCTGGGTGACTTAGTCCCCCTGCCTTCAGCTCAGGTCATGATCTTGGGGTCCTGGGATTGAGCCCCATGTCAGGCTCTCTGCTCAGTGGGAAGCCAGCGTCTCCCGCTCCCTCTGCCTCGCCCCCTGCTTATGTGCTTTTTCTGCCAAATGAATGGATGAAATCTTAAAAAAAAAAAGAAGAAGAAGAAGAGCATTAGGGACTGACTAGTTTCAGGATTGAGGGAAGAAGGAGGAAAGGCAGGGAGGGCTCAGCAGTGTTCTGGAGGGGGCGGGCTGAGATGGATCAAAGGGATAAAGTGGGCCTAAAGACTGCTTCTCTGAGGAGAGAAGAAAGAAGGTGAAGGAGGAATTTTGGGAAGCCGTGAGTTTAAGTTCTAAAAAGAGAAACAAAGTTCTTTCCCTTTCACCTCCTGGTGCTGCAAACTCTTGCCATCCTCAGTGTTGCCACATGTTGGATCCTGTGCCCTTTCCTTCTTAAGCAGTTTCCATTTTTACCAACAAGGGACTTAAGGACACGGGGATAGCAGAGAAAAAACTGCAGAGTATAGTCAAGTGTGGAGTCATGGAAAGAATGCTCATCCGGGGGATAAAACCTAGGATTTTATTCCATTACTGTCCCACTTAACCTTTATGTTACCGGTTATTTGCATAGAGGTTGGTAATCTTTTGAAATTGTTCATGCTCAAAACTGTACAGGAAGTGTGTAAAGCACACTGGAGAACAAAGTCTCCCAGACTTCCTGTACTAATTTGCTCAGTTTCTTGTGTGTTCTTCCAGGACTTTTCTAGGCATGCCCATACAAATATATAAGTATATATTGGCCCATTTTATTTTTCCTTCATACAAATGGAATCTGCCTTACATCCATTTGTCAGCTTATTTTTCCATTTAATAGTGTATCTTGGACATCTTTTCACATCAGCACATATGGATTTGTTTCTTCCTTCCTTCCCTTTTTAAAAAAAAACAAAAAACAAAAAACAACCAGCTACATAGTACTCTACCTTATGGATGAACCTTAGATTCTTTGACCTAGTTTGGTGATTTTCAAGAGACCCTTGATTAACTAAGATTCTTTATTCCTTTTACCATAGTTCTTTTCTCTAACATGGTTCTTACATGATATTTTATGTTTTCTGGTTTTTTTTAATAGTAGATATTGATATCCAGACTGACAATAATTTGACAAAGGAAGTGTATGAAGAAAAACACAATACACCATTTGAACTTCAGAGGCACTTTTCCCAGGGGACAGACTTTTCAGAAGCCTGTATTCTAGAGAAACAGCAGGAAGTCTGTTTAGTGGGAAGCATGAAGAAAGAAAACAGTGTCATTGATGGAACAGTGAAAGACGACACAAGCCCTGTGGAGGAGTGTTTGTTTAGTCAGAGTCCAAACTTGGGTCAGTGTCACGCCATCAGCCCTGGAGAGCAGCCTCCTGAATGTATAGGATTGGAGAGAGCCTTCAGCTTTGACACAAAACTTATTCAGCATGAAATAATTAATTCTGGGGAAAGACCTTTTAAATGTGAAGAATTAGTGGAAACCTTCAGGTGTAACTCTGAGCATCAAGATGGCCACACTGGGGAGAAGCCCTATCGGTGTAAAGAGTGTGGCAAAGCCTTTAGCATTAATGCAAAATTAATATGGCATCAGAGACTTCATAGTGGGGAGAAACCCTTCAAATGTGTGGAGTGTGGGAAAAGCTTCAGTTACAGTTCCCATTATATCACACATCAGACAATCCACAGCGGGGAGAAGCCCTATCAGTGCAAGGTGTGTGGGAAAGCCTTCAGCGTGAATGGGAGTCTAAGTCGGCATCAGAGAATCCATACAGGAGAGAAGCCCTATCAGTGCAAGGAGTGTGGAAGTGGCTTCAGCTGTAGTTCTGCATACATCACACACCAGAGGGTCCACACTGGAGAGAAGCCCTATGAGTGCAATGACTGTGGGAAAGCTTTCAATGTGAATGCAAAATTAATTCAACATCAGAGGATCCACACTGGAGAGAAACCTTACGAGTGTAATGAGTGTGGGAAAGGCTTCAGGTGCAGCTCCCAGCTGCGGCAGCATCAGAGTGTCCACACTGGGGAGAAGCCCTATCAGTGTAAGGAGTGTGCAAAAGCTTTCAGTAATAATGCAAAACTCATTCAGCATCAAAGAATCCACACAGGCGAGAAGCCCTATGAGTGTACTGAATGTGGAAAAGCCTTTAGTGTCAAAGGGAAGTTAATCCAGCACCAGAGAATTCACACAGGTGAGAAACCCTATGGATGTAACGAATGTGGGAAAGCCTTCAGGTGTAACTCCCAGCTGCGGCAGCATCTGAGAATCCACACGGGGGAAAAGCCCTATGAGTGCAGTGAGTGTGGAAAGGCCTTCAGCGTTAATGCAAAACTAATGCAGCATCAGAGGATTCATACTGGGGAGAAACCCTTTGAGTGTAATGAGTGTGGGAAATGCTTTACTTCTAAAAGAAACCTGCTTGATCATCACCGAATCCATACTGGAGAAAAGCCTTATCAGTGTAAGGAATGTGGGAAAGCCTTCAGTATCAATGCCAAACTAACGAGGCATCAGAGAATACACACTGGGGAGAAACCTTTCAAATGTATGGAATGTGAAAAAGCATTTAGCTGTAGTTCTGACTATATTGTACATCAGAGGATCCATACTGGAGAGAAACCCTTTCAGTGTAAGGAGTGTGGAAAGGCCTTCCACGTTAATGCCCATTTAATTCGGCATCAGAGAAGCCACACTGGGGAGAAACCGTTCAGATGCGTGGAGTGTGGCAAAGGGTTCAGCTATAGTTCTGACTGTATTATACATCAGACTGTCCATACTTGGAAGAAACCCTACGTGTGTAACGTGTGTGGGAAAGCCTTCAGGTTTAGCTTCCAACTTGCTCAGCATCAGAGTGTCCATAGTGAAGGAAAATCCTAATGAGAAGGATGTAGAAAACTCTCAAAGTTAATGAAATGGATCAAGTATCATCAGATTCACTGTGGTGGAAAACCGTGAGGGAAATGAAACCCATATTTCCCCTCTTTTAAAATCAGGAATGATGACTGGTTAAAACGTAATAACCAAAAATATATAGCTTGTCTTACACCGACAACCAATTAGAAAATATGAAAAGATCCCATTCCCAACATCATCAAGAAAAGTGGCTCTCCTAGGAATAAACTTAAGTGTTACACGGGATTTATATGGAGAAAGAAATCTCCACTGAGGCCACAAAAGGAAAAATAAATGGGGAGAGAGGGGAAACCTTGTTCTTGGATAGGAAGATTCATGAAGATCCTCCCTCTACCTAAATTTACTTCCCTTTCATTTTGGACACCAAGCATGTATCCCTTTTGTAAAGAGGATAAACAATAAAGATTTCCTTAGAAAGAAAAGATGAGTAAATTCTTTATGTTCATGGAAGGGAGAAAACCTTTCCTAAGCATCATATGAAAGCTAGAAACCAACCATAAGGGAAAATGTCAATACAATGGCTTTTCAAAATTAAATATTTATTTTCTTGATAACCCCAAATAAAGTTAAAAGATAAAGCACAAAAAGTAGAAATACCTTTGTGCAATTTATAAGTGTTTAATATGTAAAGATAGATTTTATAATCAAGAGAAAAGTAATCTAATAAAACCCAGAAAAATGACATCAGCAGGCGGTTTTTAAAAATATTAAAATAACTTAATAAAGAGATGTTCAGTCTCAGTCCTGCAAGGATTGAAAATGAAACATGCACACAGTCATACACAGGGAGCCCTCCGACCTCTCTTCCACAGACCCTCCAACAGACACATAGCCACAATGTCCCCTGTGTATGCAGAGACGGTAAACCCCCAGAGGCCACTGACACCTGCCCTTGGCGTGTTCCGTAGCTCAAGCAACCACTGTTGGCTAGGGATGCTATCTTGAGTATGTCAAAGGAACCGTTCCTGTGTACTGAGTGTGGAAAAGCCCTTAGTGTCCGGGGGATGCCATTGTGTGTAACTCCCATCGCTCTGCCCCCAAGTTCCTGGGAGCTGAGCAAGGGTGGAGGCCAGACCCTGGAGCCCCCAGAACATAGGAAGGAGCATGGCCTTTCTTCCCACTGACTATCTGACCCTGCTCCTCTGGAAGTTCCAGATGACACACTAAGACCCGAAAGTGCCCCAGGCCATGGGTCCAAGTCCTTCATTTACTTAGAATCAGGCCCAAAGATGGATGGCACTACCTCTGGTCACACAGCAAATCAGCTGCTGATGTGGTCCCTTTACCCAGGCCACAATGCCACAGCACTCCCCAAACCATCCTGGTCCATGAGCAGCCACTAGTTGGGTTTATACCCAACTAGGCCTGGTCCTGGCTCCCAGCAGGGTCTGGCAGTTTCTTGGCCGTGGCAAGACCAAGGTGGGGATTCTAGGAGGGTCAAGAACCACTAACGATAGATCCTACTGTCTGGAATCGGCTACCAGTGTCCTATGTGACCATGGTCTCTCTCTGGGTCTCAGGCTCTTGTCAATGGGTAAGGCCTGGTCCCAGAATTCAAGGCCCTTCCCACCCAGATGGTCCTTGAGGGTTTTCTTCCTCTCTGTAGGTTTGGTACTGCCCAGGACAGGTCCTCTGCTCAGAGCCCAAGGACAAGAGAAGGAAGAAAGTTAGACACCGGCAGAACCTCATGAAGCCACATGGCTCCATCCCCCAGCAGTCCTGCCATCTTGGATCCTCAGTGTGCTTTACTGCAGCCCAGAGCTGCCTGGGTCCAGTGGAAGCCTTATCAGGAACAAAGGAGCCATGGCACTGGAGACCTCGGCTCCCTCACAAAAGCTCTTCTCTTTTTCCGAACTGGAGCTGTGGCCCTGGAAAGGCCAGGATTAAATAAAGCCTTTCTCCCTTGGTCCCAGTCAGTGTGTTCTATCCCTATAGCACACCCTTCCAGCCTGGCCTGTCACACTGGAAGGGCCCTCAGAGAGCATCTGGTCCTGCCCTGTCCAGGTCAGGAGGGTAAATTGCCACGTCCAGGTCAGAGGAAAATGGCTGTCCACAGTCGCCCAGCAGGTCAGGGGACAACCTGGGGAGAAAGGCCAAAGCAGGACAAGTCTTCAGTGTCATCTGGGGGAACAAGAGGCCCAGCACAGCGACTCCCGGGCTGGTATCCCTCTCCTGGCACTGGGGCTGGGGGTTGTGAGAAGAGGCTTCTGGACCTCTACCTTTGAGGTCCCCACTCTCCCCAACCACAACCCCACTCGGTGCCAGCCTGTCTCTTGATAGGGAGCTGAGGACACCCTTCCCCTTCCACAGACCAAGTCTGACCAATGCTGCGGAACGGAAGATGAGGCCAACCTCGGTAGTCTGCAGTCCATAGTCCCCCGTCTAGGGGCGGGGAGAGCTCCCGGCAGTCCCTTCCCCCAGCTCTCAGGCCCGGGTGCTGCACAGACCACGTGGTCCCCAGCAAATCCAAGTCGTGCCAGGGCTCCCGGGGCTCTAGCACTGGGTTTGAGCCCACTCTGCTGGGCCCTGGCTCCTCCGCCTGTCCTCGGACTGCCAGCGGCCCGAGCCTCTCTTCCGCTCCAGCTCTCCCTGCCACGGCTTGCCAGCCCTGGGTGGCTCTGGTGATCCTGCAGTGTGACCCCCCCACCCTTGCCGGCCACCGAAATCCCACTCGCGCTCAGCCGAAGCCCAGCCTCCGGGAAAACCCCGCGCTGCTCCGCCGACTTCGCCCAGCCAGCTACGGTAAGAGGCAGTTGGGTCACCCGTTCCGCGTGTCGGCCACCCTCCTTTGGCCTGCGAGCCTTTGGCCCACGTGTTCCCAGGGTAGGGACCGGAGGCTCCAGATCCCAGCCGCCCCGGGGCCACCGCGCGTGTGTAGGGAGCCAGGCGACGGCTTTCGGCGGCCGCCTCACTCCCCCGCCCGCACGGGGGCGCCTTCCCGCCCTGGCACTATTTTGGCCTCTGTGTGACGGGGCCTGGCCGCGCGCGTCCAGGGCGCTGTGACCTGCACTTGGGCATGAGAAGCCATTCGCAGCCAGTGGCCGCCAGCCTCGGGCCCCTGCTGTCCCCGGCGGCCGGTTCTCTCCCTGCAGGGCTCGAGACGCCCAGCCCGCTCTCCCCAGAACCGCCACTGCGAGGCTGCCGGCCGCGGGCGGCTCCTCCCTGCCCTGATCCCCGGGGTATCCCTGGAGCAGAGTCCTGGGGCGGCTGAGACTGAGCTCTTGGTGGCAGCTCTCCCGGAGATCCGGCGAGGGTGGGGGTGGGAGTGGGGGTGGGGGTGGGGTGGACCCGACCTTAGACGCCAGGCAGGGCGGGGTCCGAAGGACCCTTAGAACGCTTAGGCCAGCGTGTTGCAAACTTCTCAAGAAGTAGATCCCCCTCGACCCATCCCTTCTTCCCCGCTCCCCACCCCACAGGGAAATCTTAGAGGCGCGTATACTCTTAAGTAGAGTCTCCGTGAAAGACTGGGGTGGGGGTGGGGTGCGGGGGGGTGCGGGGTAGGGCAGTTGCCATTGGGTCCCAACGCCAAGGGCAGGGGTTTTGCTTAAGGATGATGCCTTGGAAGGTAAGAGGGCACACAGGACGGAAATCGGAACGCGTTCCGCAGAATCCAAGAGTCCCACGCAGCGCCACGGATGTGAGGTGGGTGGGGAGAACAATAGATGAGGCAGATGGGGTCCACAGCTGGGCTCCCTGGGGAAGGGCACATAGTAAAGAATGGTGAGTTGGCCTCCCCATGACAACGGGAGAAGAGAGTTAGTACAGGCAGCGAGGCCTAGTCATGCTTTGCCGTGTCCCTTCTGCCCAGAGGGCTCTCCCTGCCTTCAGACTGAGCTCACTCAGCCAAACTCCACACCCGCCTTGCTGGCCTCCCTGGTCTCCTTCGCCAGCACCGGGTGCCCCGCGCTGTGTCCTCCACCAGCTCTCTGAGCCCTCGACCTGAAGTTGCTGTGTTACGACCTTATCCTGTGGATCACGAAGTCACTGGGGGGTGGCAGTCGGGGCAGCTCATCAGGCTAGGCCAGACCTTGCTGGTTGAATCATTTCAGTTGAGCGGATAATGTTAGTGAGTCAGTAAGCCTGTGTTTATATGGTTTATATGGTTTATATGTCTTCATCAACAATGGGTGTCCAGGTGAATTCTCAGAGAGGCTCTCATGCTGAAAGAGAAATAAATTCCCGGGCTTGGGAGCCATCAGACAAGCATAGCCATCAAGCGCACTGGCCTAGGAGCGCAAACATCTTAGAATTTGGTTGCATTCCAGTTTCCCACCAGAGGGCGCTCCACCCCCAAATAAAGATCTGGAGGCTGACGTTGGAGATCCCGCTCTGGTGACTCAAGTTCTCTGACCTCAGTGTTTGCCCTCTCCCCCGGCCCTGCCCCCGGTGCTGCGGCGCACCGTCCCCGCCCCCAAGCTGCCATTAGACTATAGCTGGCCAGGGTGTCTGGGGACAGGGGTACCTGCAACTGGCTGGCTCTTCCCCTTGGGGAGCAAAGGTTAAGAAAACCACCAGCTAAGCTGCCTGGTGTTTGCTAGATGAAGGAGGGAAAAAATGCTGTGGGAACTTGCAAGACCTCTAACTCATGACAAAATGACAGTTTTAATTTCTTTATGGTGGTTAAATACACAAAACATAAAACTGACCATTTTAACTATCTCAGAGTGTCTAATTCAGTAGCATTAGGTACATTCACAGTGTTGCGCACCCATCACCACCACCTAGTTTCAGATCTTTTCCATCAACCCGGAAGGAATCCCCTATTAAAAAAGCAGTCTTGGGGCGCCTGGGTGGCTCAGTGGATTAAAGCCTCTGCCTTCGGCTCAGGTCATGATCCCAGCGTCCTGGGATCGAGCCCCTTGGGGCGCCTGGGTGGCTCAGTGGATTAAAGCCTCTGCCTTCGGCTCAGGTCATGATCCCAGTGTCCTGGGATCGAGCCCCGCATCGGACTCTCTGCTTAGCAGGGAGCCTGCTTCCCCCTCTCTCTCTGCCTGCCTCTCTGCCTACTTGCGATCTCTGTCAAATAAATAAATAAAATATTAAAAAAAAAAAAAGAAAAAAAAAGCAGTCTTCCATCCCCAGCGCCTGGCAAGCACTAGTCTGCTCTCTGTCTCTATGGATTTGCCTATCCTGGGTATTTCATGTGAATGGAATCAGACAATATGTGGCCTTTGTGTCTGGCTTTTTTCACTCAGTGTAATGTTATCAAGGTTCCCCCACATTGTAGCATGAATCGGCACTTCCTTCCTTCTTACTGGCAACTAATAAGTCATTGTGTGGATATAGCACATTTTGCTTATCCATCCATCTGTTGATGGGCACTTGGGTTGTTAGCTTCTGTTTTCAGTTCTCTCAGGTATATACCTAGGAGTGGAATGGCTAGTTTATGTGGTAGTTCTGTGTTTAACTTTTTGAGGAACTGCCAAACTTTTTTCTACAGGGGCTGCACCAGTTTACGTTCCCACCAAGAGTGCCCAGGCTTTCCAGTTTCTCCACATCCTCATCAACATTTATTATTTGCTATAACTTGTGTTGTTGTTCTATCCATCCTAGTGGGTGTGAAGTGGAATCTTGTTATGTATTGGATTTGATTTCTATTTCCCTGGTGAGTCCTAATGTTGGGCATCTTTTTTTTTTTCAAGATTTAAAAAAAATTATTTCTTTGACAGAGATAACAGCGAGAGAGGGAACACAAGCAGGGGGAGTGGGAGAGGGAGAGGGAGAAGCAGGCGTCCTGCTGAGCAGGGAGCCCGGTGCAGGGCTCAATCCCAAGACCCTGGGATCATGACCTGAGCTGAAGGCAGACACTTAACGAATTTAGGAAATATTTCTTAAATAAGACTCAAAAAAAAAAAAAAGAAAAAGAAAAAAGAGAAAAGGGCTAACCTTAAAAGACTAGATAAGCTGGACTGAATTAAAATTAAGAACTTCTGTTCATCTCAGACACCATTAGGAGAGCTCAAAGGCCAGCCCCAGACCGGCTGAAGACACAGCTGGGGCATATGTTCTGCCAAAGGATTCGTAGGCAGAGCAGAGAAAGAACCCCTATGATTCAATACAGCTCCCTCACAAACATATTTTTTTTTCACAAACATATTTTTAAAAATCATGTAGGCCTGGCTTTGGACCCTAGCTCTTCTCACCTGTTCAGTGAGATCCTGTCCACGAGGTTCTGAGCCCCCGAATTAATTCTTGTATTTCCAAACTGGGGATAAAACCCCTGCCTCACTGTTGTGTTTCCTGTAAGAATCAAAAAAGGGACTAATCCGCCAAAAATGGATCATCAGTCAGCTGGGGAATTTTATCAATAGCCCTCTGTCCCTCCCTCACACATCGGAGCTCCCCAAGGCCTTGGGGCAGATGTTGGGCTGGTCTCTGGTAACTTGTTCAGAGTACAGGGGAGTGTAACTGTGATATGTGAGTGGACAAAGAACAACATTCCCGGCTGAGGGAAGTGTGAGGGTAGAAAGGTACAGTCAGGTTCTTTGGGGGTGAGAACAGGCTGGGCTTGGCAGGGGACAGATCTTAAATACCGGACCGAGGATAATGCCAGGCATTATCGGGAAGGCCACAGGCAACCATAAAAGTTGTGGGACAAGGGGTGCATAAATGATGGGGAATGAGGGAGAGACAGAGAGCTTTGGAGATGAGATGAGGGGTAGTAAAAGATTTCTCGGTACGCAGCAGCCATTTCAGGAATTCTGCTTCGAAAGAAGGAAGAAAGGAATCGGAGTGAAAGAGAGTATGTATTCAGTGGGAGGGGTGGGCCAGAGGTAGGGGGTTTGTGCGGGAGAAGAGCGGGAGGGGATCACGCTTCACCTCCTGCTCACTCCTGCGGAAGGGGACCACCAGACAGAGGGGCTGGCCAGGGTTCTCAAATCGGGCACCTTGTTGGAAACAGTCTGGGTCCCCATCCCACACCAACAGAATTAGGGTCTCTGGGGTGGGTCCTGCACTCCCGGGGATTCAGGTGCTCAAATCTGAGACCATCCTGGCCTGGTAAGACAGCCACCGAGGAGAAAGTCCTCCCTGGTCTTCCCGTCCAGAGACGCTGGAGAAAGACAAAGGGTCACAGAGCCCGGCGCATTCAAGGCGGCAGAGGTGGCCCCTCCCCTCCCTCCGTAGCCCATAGCGGCCTCAGCCCAAGCCAGGCTTCGCCCTAATGGGGTGCATCTGGCGATGAGAATCCGCACCCCCTCCTGGGGACAGCTCAAGCAGCTCTCTGTCTCTCCACAAACACTGGCTCTTGGGGCCGGCCCGAGCCCGAGCCTAAGACCTAGCCCTTAAAACTTTCTCTCTCCATCTTGCCTCCTGCCCTTGACTTTCCTTGGCGGACCCCCATCCCATCCCTCTCCCAAGGCCACGGGGGCTAATAGGAAGAGGCCAGTGGTGGCCACGCCCCGGAAGACACCTGCCCCAGGTTCTGACCCAGGGCTTGATTATCAATTAAGCTAAGGTTTAAAATAGCAGCCCTGCAGGGGAGAAGGCTGTACCTGGGCGTGGGAGGGAGGGTCCCAGCGAGGGTTCAGTTCTGCGGCCTGGCCTTCCCTTCTCCGGCTTTGACCTTCTACCTTCAGGGGTGAGTTTCCTGCCAGTGGGGGGATTGGTGAGGGCCTGACTTGCCGGCAGGAGGAACCCGTTTCCCCCCCCCCCCAACACCCCCGCCTCACCCGCAGCTAACATTTTGTATTGAAGCTTGCCCAAGAGTTGCCGGTAAGGGGAGGGGTCCCTGCATTTCCAGCTCTGGGGTGAGAGCAGAGGGGGTTTCAGTGATGTTGATTCTTCCCTCTGCTCTTTTAAAAGATTTTATTTATTTGACAGACAGAGATCACAGGTAGGCAGAAAGCGAGGGAGAAGCAGGCTCCCCGCTGAGCAGAGAGCCCGACGTGGGGCTTGATCCCAGGACCCCAGGATCACGACCTGAGCCAAAGGCAGAGGCTTTAACCCACTGAGCCACCCAGGTGCCCCGCCTCTGCTCTTTTTAGAAAGCCTTGTCTTACTCTTAGGGTGAAGTCCTCTTCATATGTGAGATCCTGGCTAAATGGCCTCACTGCCTTTAAGCTTCACCTGAGGGCCGCTTGCTCGTTCCTTCCCGCCCATCCTCACCACACTGGCCAGGAGCGGGTGTTGCTCTGCGAGTCGGCTTACTTCGAGGAGCCTGATGCGTGTCAGGGTGAATTTGTTAAAATTTTTAAACAAGTACCTAGGCATCACGAGGACCCCACCTTGTCCTTTGGGGGAAGATGAGAAAGACGGATTTGGTCAAGAAAAAGACTCCAGGTCTAGCAATTTTAAATTTAGGTTCAAAGAGCCACACCTGTGCAGAAACGATCCCAAGCTGGGCAGAGACTTTCCTCCCACTCTTCTTGTCCCCATGGCAATTTGCATTCCCCAAGGCGACTCCTCCTCCTAGGTTCTTAGGTGCACACAAACATATGCAAAGACAGGTTCTAATGGCCATCCTCCTCTCACACCAAAGCTGCGTCTTAGGCACTTTGTTCTGAACCTTGGATCCACCCCTCCCCACACTGACGCACCTGGGAATTTTCCCGGTCCTCCAGGTTGTGTCCTTCTTACTTTTCACAGCGGCTTCGTATTCCAGGCGATGCAGGTCCTGTAACGTTTCACCGGTCCCTTCCTCGTGGCCGCAGGGTTTGTCACCAGTCCCCTCCCATGGACGGGGGTTTGTCCAGTCACCTGCTGTCCCGGCCAGTGCTGCGGCTAGAGCCTCATGTTGCCTGGACTTCAGTGTTAGGTTAGAGGGCAACAGCCTTTGTACCGTTTTTGTTTTGTGTTTTTTTTTTTTTTTTTTGTCCTAGAGGGAAGAATCAAGTGGCTGAAGAAGTGGCTGTTTTGTCTTCCTTCTGGTGGGGAGGCAGGAAGGAGACCGTTCAGAGCCAGACCTGGGCAGGGTGGGCAGGGAGGAGGAGGTGGGTTTGAACCTTTTCCTTGTGTTTTCTAGTTATTTGTTCACCTGAGCTTCAGTTTTTAAAATATGTAAAATGTGGGGAGGATGCTGTGGGATCACGTGTGTCAAGTGTTTAGTTCAAGGCCAGACGCAGAGTGAGAGAGCTCGAGGTGTCCAGAGTAGCGGTGTGTGGCGATACAGCTGCCCGACATCATCCCTGGGGTGACTCTGGGGTGACTGCCGGTGCATGTGGGGAGCATGGGGTCTCCGAGCAAGGACTGAGCTTTGTCAGCCGGCATTGGTTCCCCGGGGAAGATCCCTTCGTTCTGTCCCTGAGCTGCTGTGCTCCACTGTGGAACACTGGGGCTCCCCAGGCCCTTTCTGGGGCTCCCCGTTGGGAGGCCTGGAGGGAGGAGGCACATGATCTGCCTTACGTCCTCAAAGCTCCGGTCCCTGGCACAGTCCACAGATGAATGCACTCGCTGCCGTTGACAGGGCTGCCGCTAGCCGTACAGAATTCTGTGTATTCTACCTGCATGATTCCATTCATTCCTCAGAATTACCCCATAGGGTAGGAGAGACGAACAGCCCCACCAGCCAGCCCCTCGGTCATGGTGGGGCCTAGCTCCATCCAAACGGAACCTCATGTTTGCCGCACGCCTCTGGGCCCTTCCATGCCGCCCCCTCAAGGCAGGGAAGGAGCCTGTGACATGAGCGGAGTTGCCCCGTGTTCACACTGGGCATGAGTCCTCCGTGGAGAGGTATGGTGCCAGACTAAAGGGTGACTTGGATTTCGTAGGACTGGAAATGTCATCTGTGGGTCTGGAAGGAAAAACAAACACCTGCTACTAACATCTCGAAACGTCTGTGTGACACTTTCGCCCTTAACACCATCACTGCCAACATGTAGGATAAAACACCGGTCAGCAGCCTGTCTTTGGCGTCCTGTCGGCAACACAGTGTTCTCAGACCCTTGCAAACAGACCCTCAGCAGGGCCCATGCGTGTATCTGTGTCTGTTCTCTTGCTGCAGGAGCTCAGGACGAATTGGCTGCCCCAGCGCTGTTGGAACAGCCCTAGAACCGGGTGACTAGGGGATTGCACTGATCTGAGAGCATGAGTAGAGAGAAGGATGAGGCGTTGTTTCGTATACTCAGTATTTATGATGAGCCAGAGGAGACGAGGAACGTTCCCGAAAGCTTTGGCATTTCCTCCCAGCATGAGCACCAAGCACAGTCCCATCCAGAGGGGGTGTATGGAATGCCCCAGCAGGCCCTCGGTTCCCCGACACAGCGTGGCCTGGTTTGTCAGGAGATGAGCGCCGGGACCCCACAGCAGTGGGTCCTCCAGACTCTGGGCAGATCTGAGCTCCAGGCCAGTTGTCTCCCCCAGGCAGAGCCAGAAGCAGCCGCAGAGCTGGACCCCAGGTAGGTGTTGCTTGAACTAGACTGGGGGAGGGAGCGGGAGCTGTCCTGGGGAGAGGAGATCCCGGCACCGAGCTCTCCAGATCACACTGTGTCCCCCTACCCTTCATCCACGTGTCATAGCTTCCTGCCAGGACCCAAGTTTGGTAAGTCCCAGCTCGGACGTGTGGGCAGGGAAGGTGGCAGCCCAAGGCCGGGCCTCGGATGGGGGACGAGGTGTGAGGCCTGGTGTCGGGGAAGCAGGCTTCTCCTTGAGTCCTGCGGTCCTGTTGCTGTGGGCCACCCTCTCCGTGAGCCGGTGGGTCTTGGTATTTCCCTGCAGGCCCCCCTTGCCCCTCACCTCTGCCCAGTGAAGAAGTCTGGTCGTTCCTCAGGACAATCGTAAGTGTTTTATTTTTTCTACACTTGGGATCTTTGCCTTCCCCACTCCTCCCCAAAAGAGAAGCTAGTAAGGAAAGGGGAGGGCATGTGGTGTGCCTGGATTCTCTCCCACAGCGGTGGGTGTCCTACAGCTCCCTGCTGCCTTTGAACTTGGCTGCCGGGCTCTCACTGCCACTGTGTGGGGCCTTCGGCTCACGGTGTCTCCTCTTCTTGAGCTGCGTCGGGAGCGGGGGGTGTCTGAGCCGGACCCTGCTGTCAGTGCTGGTGCACAGAGCTGTCTCCGAACCTCGGGTGAACACTCAGGAATTCAGTCAGGGGACCGGGCAGGTGGCCGCCCATGGATGATGGAAGGCCAGGACTGTGCCCTCTGATGGGTACCCGCGTTCTCCTCTCCCCAGCCGCCCGTTCCCAATGAAGCGGTGGTCAGGCAGAGGGTCCCCCGGCGGTGCTGGAAGGTTGGCAGGCTCCGCCACGGAAAGAAAGTCTACGCCGTGGCCATCAGCAGCTCGACTCACCACGTGTACACGTGTGGCCACGGCTACATTAAGGTCTGGGACGAGAGCGCCCTGCATGCCCTCAGCAAGGCCCCGCAGGCCCAGCTGGACTTGCAGGTGAGGGGTGTTCGGGAAGGGCCGGGGGAACCTAGACGTGACCTCTGTCGTGTGACTTGGAGCCTGGCCCTCGAGGAGGTTAAGTGAGGGCGGGGACTGTTCCTGCAGGACCACCAGAACTGTGTCCTGGCCTGCAAGCTGTTCCCGGATGAGCAGTGCCTCATCACCGGGGGTCTGTCCCGGAGCCTGACCCTGTGGGATCTGGCGCCCACACCACGTGTCAGGGCCCAGCTGGCCTCCACGGGCCCCCTGTGCTATTCCCTGGCGCTCTCCTCCAATGCCCAGATCTGCTTGGCGTGTTTCAAAGGATTTGTCGAGATTTGGGATTTGCAGAACCAAATCTTGATCAGGTACGCCCCCGGGGAGGGCTGGACGGTGAGGTCTTTGGGAAGGCTCGTGTCCCTTTCTGGACCTCCCTCGCCCCTCTGTGCGGTAGGACTCGGTGAGTCCGTGCGGAGACTAGATGTGGGGGCTTCCTGGGCCCGAAACGTCCTGGTGTTGAGCCGGTGCGCGAACCTCGGCGATCTTCTCCGGCCAGGAAGCACGAGGTCCCTGAATACGGGTCCCGCTGCGTGGACATCGCGGGCAATAAGTTCTGGACAGGAGGTGAAGACACCAGACTCTATTCCTGGGACCTGAGGAGCTACCAGAGGTTGCAGGAGCACGAGTTACGGCACGAGGTGTCTGGCAGCCCCCGGTGGGCTGCGGGCGGTCCCCGTGGCCGGGAGTGGGGGCCTGAGTTCCACAGGGGGGCGGGGTGTGAATGACAGTGTAGACAGCTTGGACCGCTGACTCCGGTCCTTCTTCCAAACAGATCCTCAGCATTACCCACGAGCCCACTGAGGAGTGGGTGCTGGTAGGCCTGAGAACAAGCGACATCATAATTCTCCACACACACCGGCCCGAGAAGTTTAAGGCAGTCTTGCATAAATACGTCAACCACCACAACATCAAGTTTGCCTCCTGTGGTGAGTGGAAGCCAGGCGACCCCTCTAGGAGTCCCGTCCCCCACACCCCCAGGATGTCTGGTCCTCTGCAGAGTCTGGGTCCAGCCTTGTTTCGGGCTCTGTTCTTCCCTCCCGGCCCCAAGCCCGGCTGAGTGGAGACCCAGGTGTCCGGTTCCCTGCTGCTGTCACTTCTGCACCCACGTCCCCCTTCCCCACTGCCACCTTTCCCCCCATCTCCTGGCATCCTGCCTGTCTTCTGTCCCCATCCCTCTCCTCTCCAACTCTCCCTGTAACTGTGCCTTCCTACCCAGAATAGCAGCCTGGAGACAAGGGCCGGCAGAAAAGGCATGAAGCCCCATCTGATTGTCCTTCTGTGCAGGGATACTGAGCCCCGTCCTGTGTGGGGCTGGAGGGAAGGGCCAGATGAGGGGAATGGTTTGCCTCTTGTCTCTGGTTTTTCTAGATGGGCCCATTGGGCCAGAGGAAGAGCTTCTCTTTGCTTACTCACCTTGGGGAGGGACCTGGGCCTGGAATGCAAGCTTGGTCTCTGGCTTCTCCACCTGCCTTTCCTTCGCCAGGGAGCTACTTTGTGACCGCGATCGACGAGTCAATCCACGGCATAGCCGCACCTTCTCTACAAAGGTTGTTTCAGGTATTGGGAGGAGGGCTCTGCAAACCCAGACTCTCAGAGCTCACAGGCCCAGATCCCAGTGGGTCGGGTCCCAAGGACAGTGACGGAAACTATCCCTGGGGTAGTATATGGGGCCCTTTACTAGACCCAGGGGAATGCGGACTCAAGGTTCTGTGACCTCATGGGCTCCGCCGTGAGCCCCGAGACCTGCCCCGTTGTCTCCAGACTGAACCTCAGGTCTGTCCTTCACCTTGAAACTGCCCCCAAGTGAGGCCTTCATCTGTGGCCCATGCCTGGCGCCTGCCTGTGATCATTCTTCTGGCCTCCTTCCATGTAGGTAGAAGAGCCGACAGATGTCCTGTGTTGTGATGTGTCTGCTGACAACCAGTATCTGGTCACGGGCTCCAAGAACAGTGCTACGGTTTACCAGCTCTTGTACTGAAGTTTGCGTGCTGTGTTCCTGCTGGCGAAGACCCAGAGGAGGCCAGCAGGCGGAGGGCATGGCAGCCTCCATGGCCCGATACCTTCACCTGACCCTCGGTGGTCGGGCCTCTGTCTGCTCCCTCCGTCCCGGACACACCTTGCCTGTGCTCGCAGGTTTTTATGATACGACGTAGGGGTTTTTCCTTTGTTACTATTCTTACTGCTGATTTCTGAGTTTGGGTGGGGAAACTTGCTTTTGTAATTAACAAAATAGAAAAGCAAAAACCAAAATGGCATGATAACGTGGTCAGTTTTTTCAAAGAGCAAACCCCTTGTGATGGATTTCTTAGACCCCATTCAGCAACTTCCAAGGTGGGGAAGGAATTTTACAGCAGACTTAGTTTGGCTTGCAACTTTTTTGGCGGGTCAGAGATTTCTTGGAAACTTCAGAAAGCTCAAGAAGAAAGGCATGTCCCTGTGCAAACCTTCAGGCTGTGTCACGGAGTCAGCACCCCATCAACACTCCATTCCTGACCCAGGTTAAGACTCCCTGAGCTGGTCTAACCATATCCCAAGGAAGGGCTCGCACTCTCCCTCTCTCTCTCTCTCTCTGTCCCCGCTCTCTGCTTTTAGCCGCTTCGTGAAGATATGCGGCTTTATCTGAGTCTTTGGAAGGCTTGATTTTTGTTCTGGCATTCTGTAATATTTTTGTCTGGTCCTCTGCAGGTGGAAAAAGCCCAGCTCCTGAAATCAAGCCATAGAGGCCTGCTTCCTTGTCCCTGCCCATTCTGCCTCCTCTTTGTTTGCTTAGGGTTGGCACAGCTGAGACAGCTCAAGTTTGGAGCTCAGAGTTGTCACTGGGAGGAGATGCAAAGCCAGGGACCAAGTGTGCCATCCTTTGACCGAGATACAGTCAGGTACCTAGGTCTTGCTGACGGATCTTGAGTGAGGAATGAGTCTCTCATTCCTGGACCAAGGCTAAAGGAGTCGGGGGCATCCCCCCCGCCCCCCCACCGCTCTGCCCCCAGGTTCTGGGTCCCCTTCTATCAGCTCAAGGCAAGGAGGTGGAGGTCCTTGGGGACTGCAGGGCCATGAGGTGGAAGCATCCACTGGGCCAGACACAAAATTACAAGTGTCCACTGATGGGTGAATGGACAAGGAAAATCTGATGTATCTGTAATACACACACAAGGGAATGTCGGGTTCAGCCTTTAAAAGGAAGGAAATTCTGACCTCTGCTGCAACACGGATGAACCCTGAAGGCCTTGTGGGAAGTGGAATGAGCCAGTCACAGAAGGACAAATACTGTGATTCTACTCCTATGAGGTCCTCCGATCACTCACAGAGACAGGCAGCAGAAGGGTGGTTGCAGGGGGCTGAGGGAGAGAGAGAAATGGAAGGTGAGTGTTTGATGGGGATAGAGTTTCACTTCTGTAAGGTGACAAGGATTCTGGAGATGGAGGGTGGCCCCAGTGACACAGCAGCTTGGGCGTGCTCAGTGCTGCTGACCCGTACACCTCCAGGTGGTGGAGATGGTGTAAGATCTGTTACGTGCATTTTACACAATTAAATCAACAATGAGGGAATGACAAAGATCAAGTTCAGAATAGTGGTGATCTCTGGGGAGGGAGGGAGAGAAACTGGGTCGTAAAGTGAGAAAAAGGGAGCTTTGACTCCATCTGCAGTGTTTTTGTCTTAAAAAATGAAGTTAGTCAAAATAAAAAATGAGCACCTGGGTGAGACCACCAGGAAAGGGGACCGACAGGCCACAGAAGGGGAGAGGATATTTGCAAATCCTATTTCTGGTCAGGGACTTCTATCCAAAATACACAAGGAATTCTTATAACTCAACAATAAAAAGACAAGTAAACCAATTGTACACGGGGCAAAGGATTTGGATAGGTTTTTCTCCAAAGGAGACACACTCATGGCCAGTAAGCATGGGGAAGGGTGCTCACCATCACTGGGAAAATGCCAATCAAATCCACCCTCTAGGAAGGCTAGAATAAAACAGGCAACAGCAAGTGTTGGTAAGGATGTGGAGAAAGTAGAACCCTACATGGTGCAGCTGCTTTGAAAAACAGTTGGGTAGCTATAAGCGCTCAACCTAATTACCACGTGACCCAGCAGTCCCACTCTCGCGTGTGTCCGAGAGAACTGAAAGAAGAAGAAAACCACGTAAGGGCGGAGGCAGTAACTAGAGTGATAAAAGAGTCCTAAGGTTTTTTTTCTGGAAAAGTAAAAGTCTGGAGTGCTTGGCTGGCTCAGTCAGTAGAGCACACCACCGTTGATCTCTTAGGGTTGTGAGTTCGAGCCCTATGTTGGGCAAAAAGATTTTTTTTTTTAATGATTTTATTTATCTATTTGATAGAGAGACAGTGAAAGAGGAAGCTGGGGCAGTGGGAGGGGGAGAAGCAGGCCCCCAGCTCAGCAGGGAGCAGGGCTCCATCCCAGGACCCTGGGATTACGGCCTGAGCTGAAGGCAGACGCTTAACAACTGAGCCACCCAGGTGCCCAAGATTACTTTAAAAAAAAAGGTAAAAGTCCCAGTTAATAGTAGTCTTCATAAGTCAAGTAGTAGCATTGGGATTTCTAGGTTAATTATCAAAAGAATATTAAACAAGGGTACAGTTTCAAACTAGAGGGAAAATGCTGGCATAATAGAACATAAGAATGTTAATATTAGTATTTATATTTATAATCAGCATAATCTTAATATATATAATTTGATATTGATCTATTAATATAAATATAGTAATAAAGCATTCCAAAAGAAGAGAGGATATAACAAACTAGAATTTTTTAAAATTATTTTTTAAAGATTTTATTTATTTGAGTGAGTGAGAGAGAGCGTGCGCGTGTGAGTGGGAGCACATGTGTGTCCACATGTGAGTGGGCAGGGGGGAAGGGCAGAGGGAGAAGCAGGCTCCCCTCTGAGCAGGAAGCCCAATGCGGGGCTTGATCCCAGGACCCTGGGATCATGACCTCAGCCAGAGGCAGACACTGAACAGACTGAGCCACCCAGGTACCACTTAACTAACTAGAATTAAAATAAAACAGGCAGAACAAAAAGGGAAACCTTATACAAATGGTAGATTTAAATCCAAACATACCAGTAATAATAGTAAATGTAAATAGAGTAAATATTCCTATTAATCTGTAGAGGTTGTATGACTGGGTTAAAAATATCTCAAATATGTGTTTAAGAAAGACATATATATATGTATATTTAAAGAGATGTATATTTAAGATGTATATTTAAGGAGACATATATATATATTTAAAGATTTTGTCAGAGAGCACAAGCAGGGGGAGCAGCAGGCTCCCCACTGAGCAGGGAGCCCAATGCAGGACTTGATCCCAGGACCCTGGGATCATGACCTGTTCTAAAGGGAAATGCTTAACTGACTGAGTCACCCAGCTGCCCCTAAAAGAAACATTAAAACAAGGATAAAGTATGAAACTCATAGAAAAAGATGCTTCTTCTACATACTAAATCAAAGCAAGCTGATATTACTATTAGACCACACATAGTTTAAAATGAAATGCAAAACTGGCAGTAAAGGAAACACTTCGTAAGTGTTCAATTCAGGTTCAGTTAAGCAGGAAGACAGGAGAATTCTATGCTTTATGTATTAATGTAGTCTCAAAATATATGCAAATTGACAAAACAGACAAATCTATCAATAACCAATATTTCAAACAGACCAAAAAAAGGAACAGATTTAAAAAAAAGAATATAGAAGATGAACATGAGTAGAAAATGTAGTTCATTGCTATGACCAGTACAGAATACATACTTTTCCCCACATACACAAAAAGCATTTACAAAACGTGAGCATGTTGCTGGGCGCCTGGGTGGCTCAGTGGGTTAAAGCCTCTGCCTTCAGCTCAGGTCATGGTCCCAGGGTCCTGGGATCGAGCCCCGCATCGGGCTCTCTGCTCCTTGGAGGGCCTGCTTCCTCCTCTCTCTCTGCCTGCCTCTCTGGCTACTTGTGATCTCTGTCTGTCAAATAGATTAATGAAATCTTTAAAAAAAAACAAACAAACAAAAAAAATGTGAGCATACATTGAGCTATAAATTTCAGTGGATTTAATTCTTATAGAATTAAATTTAATTTAATTTTAATTAAATTAATTAAATTTAATTCTTATAGAGTATATTCTATGCCTGGCTGGCTCAGTTAGTAGAGTATGTGATTCTTGATCTCAGGGCCATGAGTTCAAGCCCCTCATTGGTGTAGAGCTTACTTTAAAAATTAAAAATAAGTTAAAAATATACATATATAAAAATGATATCTATATTTTATTGATGTGAAGAACAAAGGCAAAATAAATGAGATAAAATTAAATTTCCTTCTAACTTGCAGCCCATTGACAAATACTTGAGGCAGGCAGAGTATGACAGTCCTCCAGAAATTCCCGACGGTTTTACTGTTAATCCTTTGCTAGAGGGAAAAACCACCTTGGCTAGACGATCCCTACCTAGGCCTCCAGGATCCTCTAAATCTTTAACATACGAAAATCCTTTTGGAAAATTCCTTTGTCTTGACCACCCCCAACTCCAAAGCTGGTCATCACTTGCCCCTCAACAATCCCAGCTCCGCTCCTTCTGCCCAGGGTCTTGCCCCGGGTCTATAACAAAGCCACCTTTTTGCACCAAAAACCTCTCAAGGATTCCTTCTTGACTCTTTGTTCGGGAACCCCACTTCAAACCACATCGCTATGACCACAGTGCGACCAATTAAGATAGAAATGAATAATAAAAACTAGAAATTTCCCTATTTTGGAAAGTAAGAAATATCCTTCTAAATAATTAATAAAAGACTAAATCACAAAGTAATTGGAAGCTATTGTAAACCGAATAATCAAAACTTGCAGGGGTCAGCTGGAGCTGTGGGTAGAGCCGTGGCCTCGCCTGGGCCGCCAGGGTCGCGCGCCACCTTGCTGTCCTGGGCCACGTGGGCGGGGCGCCCCCGCCCTGAGCGCCCAGGTCCTCCCCCACCACACCTGGGCGGGCTCTTGAAAGCGGGGTCTGGGATGGAGGGAGGAAACAGTCTCTGGAGATAGCCGGAAATGAACGTAGAGACCCGGTTCTGCTGCGAGTAAAGTTGGGGCAAAGGGAGGGATCCAGGTGACGCGGTTTCTCAAGTGCTGCAAAAGCAAGCGCACCACTCGGCCGCGCTCTGTCCATCTCCCCGCTGTCGCGACAGCACGGCGAGTTTTCTCACTTCCGGCTTTTTATTCTCGGGAGGGGGCCGTGGTCCTTGCTCCCGCCTGGGGCGTCGCGTTCCTGCTGAGGGAGGTCCCCGGCAGCTGGGGTCTCCGTTCCCCCGTCCGCGTTGTCTCCGTGTCCAGGGGCCTTCAATGCACCGTCGCAGCAAGTTTTTCTGCACACAGCATATTGGAGCGCAGCAAAACTCTCGTGCCCTCTCTGAGGCTCGAACTCAGGACCTTCAGATTATGAGACTGACGCGCTGCCCACTGCGCTAAGAGGGCCGTGAAAGGGATGTTCCTTTTTGTCACTAAAGGGATGTGTCTACGGCCCCTTCGCCTTCACAGGTCTATCTCTCCCTGCAGCGACCCGGGGGTCCCTACCCCGCGGCGGGCCCCACGCCATTGGCTTGTACCGACACGCGGGGAAGGAGGGTCGCTCCTGGGAGAGGAGCGGTTTCCGCGGAGAGAACGCGCGCCGAGCCCCGCAGCCCCGCGCGGACCCGGCCCCGAGCCGCGGCGCGCCGGGCAGGTGCCCAGGCTCCGAGGGGGACCCCCCCCGGCGCGCTCGGGCACTCGGAGGGCGCGCGCCTGGCACGGGTGCGGACAGGTGAGAGGGGGCCTCCGAGTCCAGGTGTCAGTCCAGAGGGCGGGGGCGGGAGAGAGGACCTCCGGCTGGCCGTGCTGACCCGCTGGGACAGAGGCTGCGGGTGGGCGGCAGGGGGCGCCCCCGAGTAAGGGGAGGGTGGGTAGGGCCCCGGTAGCAGGCGTGGGGGGCGGAGCGGATGAGGGGGAGAGAGGGGCATGAGGTCTCCAGGCCTTGGTCCTGGATTAGGGGTGGGAGTGAGGTAGGGGAAGGGAGAAAAGATTTCAGAGGACTTTGGGGATGTGAATTCAGGAGGGAAGCACAGGGAAGAAACTATGGTTACTTTGGACTTGCCAGTTTATCAGACTGTATTTTTGTATTTCCTTTCCAATGATTTGCTCCCTTGTTACATATAAGGGTATCTCATCTGGAAGGTCAGAAGACTGGCACCATTGCCCCCAGCAGGGTTTTAAGTTTTATTGTAATAAGATGGGTGGGTGGGCAGAACATACAACCATCCCTAGGAAGGTTTTCCTTCCTTATTCCTTCCCTCCCCGGCTTCCTTATTCCTGAAGGGAAATTTCTGCTGCAGATGCCCAGACAGATGGCTCCCAAGGAATCATTCATTGCCTGTCCCATTTACCCAGCGATTATTACAGGTAAGATGACTACGTTGGACTTGTCAGCTTATTCACTCCCCACCTCTTGTGGGATTCTTGCTTTCACCCGAGAAGCAAATATATTTTCATATCTGGTAGGACTAGCCCCTTCCCCCTCCTTGCACCTTTAAGGGTTTTGGTGCTCCATTGCAAACAGGTTTCGAGTCACTCTTGTAACACAGTTCACACTGATTCCCTCTTATTTCCCTGATTTCCAACCCTGTGCTTCCAGATTGTTCTCAGTTGTTCCCTCTGTGTCAGTTCTGCCTCCTATCTTGACTGGGTGTTCCAGACAGGTGATCCAGGGACAGGAGCTGACCCACCTCTAAGTATGCCACATTCAGAAGGATGGGTGGCGGGGCTCTGGGCCCGACCCCAAGCCACCCTCTGCTGCCATCTCCTGCCCAGACTCAAGAGCTGGTGGGAGAATGTGCACTGAGCAACGAGCACTGCATGGAGAGTCAACGGCTTGGGTTTGGTTTTCCCTCAGCTGCTTCCCAACCTTGACTTTGTGGCTTCCCCTCCTTTTCATCCTGGGGTGGCACAAACTCTGCCCCAAGAATAGGAGGCCGAATCTGACAGGCGAAGGGCTTTTCGGGGGGGCGGGGGGTATCGGAGCTGTGAAGCCAGAGCTCCCTCTACCTCCCACCTTGAGAAGTTGCAGAGGGAAGGACATACTTTGTTCTAGGAGTCTCTCTAAACATGCTTTGCAAGGTGTCCCCACGCCCAGGCTTGCGCCGTTTCTCACTGTCCTTTAGGAGAAATAGCCATTAGGGCCCTGCAGTGGTAAGACAGACCCTTGGCCTCCCAGCCAGGTGAGATGTACTGTCCATCCAGGGCCTTCCTCCCGTCCTCCCGTCCTCCCGTCCTCCCGTCTGCCTGCTCCTCCTAATCCGTTTCCTGGGCTCCTCCTGCACAGTGGCCTGAGACCACCAGAGATGCTTCTCTCTCTCCATCACTTCTTTGAAACCTTTGCTCTTCCCCTAAGATGATTGCTCTTTCTCTGGGGCAGAGGTGGGTATGGAATCTTCTGGATCCTCTGCAGCAGGTATATAAGAACTAGTTTTAGCTTATTGATAGGCCTGAGAGGGGAGGGCCTGAGAGGAGAGGCAGGTGCAGTGGGAGGGGTGGGAGGTGGGGGGTGGGGGCTTATTGTGAGGAGTCAGTGTTCGAGACCCCCCCAGGACTTGGGTGGGCAGGGAGTGAGGAGCTGAGGGGAAAAGCAGGCCCCAGGGAATGTGAGAGGAGTCTCTGCCTTCTTTCTTTCCCTGGGGCTTTCTTACCGGCTTCTTCATTACTAAAATCATTCCCTCTTCACACTTAGCTCAGCTATGTTGCCTCCCACGAGCCCCTCCCTTGATTCGCTGGTGGGTATTTGGTCCTCCCTTCTGTTCCCCTCCAGCTCTCTGGGCACCGCACATTGTGTTTGAGATGCCCAGCACGTTATTACCTCCGAGGAGAGGGACAGATTTATCTTCTCACATTCCGTCTCCTCGGCGTCCATCCCAGGGCCTCCCCCATGAATGACAAGCCATTCTCTCTAGGTGTTCCTGCAGTCCGTGATGTCAGGGATGCAGGGAGGAAAAACTGCTTTGTGTGTGTTGGGCCCCTGATAGGACTTCGTTGACAGGGTCCTGGGGATTCGGCAGGAGGGCACTAGCAAATCAAGCAGAACCTCCCGCCCTTCTGCCCCGGCAGGGAGGGTCAGGGTCTTGAAATCCACCCGCATGCAAAGTGAAGCCTTTCAGGATCCCAGGAAGGGATGCCTGCAGTTTTCCAGCCCTTCCGCCAGGGGGCAGCCTTGCATTGCCTCTAACATCCAAATGGTTTGCGTTGAATGCCAGGAGCCTTGCCTGTGAGACCTGGTCTCTGTTTTGGCTTTGACCAGCTGCATGATCTGCAGAAAGTCTCTTCACTTTCTGGATTTGTTTCTCCTCTATGAAGGAACAGGGCCAATCCCTTCCATCTTTTTCTAGGTTGCCAGCATCCCATAAATTCCCTGAGCTGTGGCCATGCGGCCGGGGAGGGGGACTAAGTCCTCTGCCGTCTACTTCTCATAATGCCCTTACAAGACCAGGTCTTGGAGACAGCCGTGCACGGCTGCTGGAGTGAGGGGCCTCCGTTCGTCTCCAGGTCAGCCGTGATTGGTGGCCTTGACCTCTCTATTCCCGTAAAGTGGTGACCACACCTGCACCGGCCTCGCCAGGCTGCGGCCTCCAACCTAGCATGGACAGGCAGCCGCGGTGACCGGTGCTCATCACTGATCGTGCGAGCACTGTGAGCCGGAGGACCTTTTCTGGCTTTGCTGAGCTCCGCTGCTCACTGCCTGGTGTGGAGGGTCCAGCATTCTCAAGGGCATCTGCTAGGGAACAGGAGCAGCCCCCCAGAGCTGTCCCACCCCAGTCCCCTTGGTTCTAGTCGCCTGGTTTCCAAAGCTGGCTGCCCATCAAAATAACTGAGGAATGCTTGTTATTCACCCACAAGAAAAGTACTTATTTAAAGCGTTAAATTCATTGTCAATTTCTGAGTTACTTATAGAGCTGAGAGAAGCTAAGCTAAGAAGGTCATTCGGTAGGAGGAACACGTTCAGGCAGTGGTCTTTGTAGTGGTCAGTTTTTGAAAAACCCCAAACCTCAGATTGTTGTCTGTGTGCACCTTCTTGGACAAAAGGAAGTTCTTAACTTGGGGAAGGTGCATATTGCGTCTTCTCAGTAGGTCTCGGGGAACTAACTGTATGTGGAATCCTGGGTGGCGGGGGCGCTCAGGGGCTCCTCCTGGGTGGGGCTGTGCTGGAGCTCCCTGGTGGAGTGGGTGTCTTTGTTTTGGGATGTTCGTGGGAATCACAGAGATGACAGGTGGCCTGTGACATCCACTCTTTCAAGGAGAAGGATTTCTTCTATCTGTTGGTGGGACCCCAGCTGGGTGAGCCAGGAGGAGGCCTGCCATCCACTTGACACCCCATGTGACTCCTAGGAACTGGTTTTGGGGCTTCTGGCCCATGTGGAAGGCAGGAAGAATAAGACCCCACAGATTGGCTTCTTGTTGGTGTTGGGAACCAGATTTCACCTGTGCTGATGGTTGGGCCAGAGGAACTCTCTGGCCATTGGGGGTGTCTTCTAGGAAGTTTCTGGTGACTTCTTACTTCTTGGAGTTGTTTTGAGGGATGTGGTTTGTTGATAGTAAGATTCATATGAGAAATAAACTTGCTAGAATATCCAGGGAAACATTGCAATGTTGAAAAGGTGGGGGGGTCCATTAGTGCTTGTTCACCAGACATTAAAGCAAAAAGTAAATCCTCTGTAATGAGAACAGCGCGGCTGTGGCACATGAGTAGACCAGTGGAATAGAACAGAAAGCACAGAAATGAACCTAAGTACAAAAGGAAATTGAGTGTGGGATAAAGGTGGCATCTCGAATCTCAGAGGCAATGATAGCCTTTTTAATAAATGGTGCTGGGAAACGGGGCAGTTATTTCAAAAGAGAATTAAATTCATAGGTCACATCGTATGGAAGAGTGCACTCAAATGGTTCATGAATGTAGATGTAAAAAAAACGAAACCGTGTAAGTACTAGTGTGAAAAGAAAAAGCGTGGGTAAATTCTACTTAAGCTCCATGTAAGGAAAGGATTTCAAACACCACAAAGTCAAAAGACAACTAAAAAATAGGGAGAAAATATTTGCAACACCCAAAACCAAGGGCTTCTCGGCAAAGATGAAGAGCTTACGCTCCCTAATACATAGAGAACTCTAGAGAACTGAGGGACAGAGGATGAACTCTCCAAAGGAGAAACGGGAAAAGACTCGAACGGGCAGTTCGCACACACGCCCAAAGACCATGGTCCGCGAACATGGGACATAGTGAACAAGCACATCCGTGGCCGGACATCCGTCAGTTCCAACAGCTGAGTGCCGGGGGCTGCCCTGGCTTGGCTCCTGGAACGAGGAAAGGACATTAATGAGCAACTGACGAAATGTGAGTGCTGTCTGTGAATTAGTTAACATCTCCACGTTCAGCTCCTGCTTTTGCTCCTGGCGTTCGCCGTTACCTAAGTGTTAACATCTGGAAGAGCTGGGTGAAGCGCGTGTGGGAGCTTGATTATTCAGTCGGAAAATTACTTTAAGAGAAAAGTTTTAAAAGTTAAAAAAACAAACGGAGAAAAGTGAGCACCCTCTCCTCTCCCTCCAGAGATTCTCATTAGTGACTCTTAGAAAGGGGGCTGTGGGGGCTCTGTTTTTAACAAACTCTTCTGGTATTCGGGTGCAAAGCCCCCTGGACCAGGTGGGCTGTAACATCTGTTTTATTCATGGGCGCAAGAAATGTTTGAGAGTCTCCAACCTCAATAAATAATCAATAAAACCTGCAGGCATAATGGCTGCCCGAGTTGGAGCACAGACCTGGGCCGTGGGTGTGCCAGGCAATTTCATGTTTCTCTGTCAGGAAATACATCTGATATTTTTTAAAAATGTTAATTTTTTAAAAAAGATTTTATTTATCTATTTGACAGAGATCACAAGCAGGCAGAGAGACAGACAGAGAGAGAGAGAGGAGGAAGCAGGCTCCCTGCCCAGCACAGAGCCCAATGCGGGGCTCGATCCCAGGACCCTGGGATCATGACCTGAGCCGAAGGCAGAGGCTTTAACCCACTGAGCCACCCAGGTGCCCCCATTTTTTTTTTTAATCAAAGACTCCCTATGGATCAGATACTTTCTGCATTAACTGAATCCCCGAATTCATTTACTCAAAATATATCGATGGCTTTGTGTGCCAGGCTGACCCTGTTTTGTGGGGACGAAAAATGGAAGAAGGGTCAGTTCCTGTCCCCAAGGAATTTATGATTCACTGGCGGAGACGCACCCTGGGAAATAACGCTAACAGACGCCAGAGTGTGGTCAAGTCTCAGGGGGGGTTGGATTTGAGCTGGACCTGTGGGGGCTGCAGATGGGCGGTTGGTCAGTTGGAATGTGGGGAAAGGGAACAGCCTGAGAGGCAGTTGGGGGGGTTGGTTCCAAGCAGAGAGGACCGTTGGGGGAATGAGAAGGCTGCTGGAGAGGGATGGCTCAAGGGGACAGCTTCAGGTCTGAGATGACTGGATGAAAGGTAGTGCTATGAGCCAAAACAGGGGAGCCGGGAGGGCTCGCTGGGTTGAGATAGGCGAGTCTCCCTTACCGTGCTCGGATCTGTGAGCGGCCCCTGAGGACCCTACATTGGGGGCAGGAGACCAGTATGGCCACGCCATACTAGCTTTCTGGAGAGAGTGGACCCAGGGCTCTTGGGGGTGTGGTGGTGGCTGAGGCTGGAGGGAAGGGTCAGGCACTTGGAGCTGGTTGGGTTTCAGGGGAAGACAGACATCTGTGTGCATATGTTCCACTGGCCTTTGAAAATGTGGGTCTGTTGAAAGGAAAAGAGGGAGGCTCAAAACAGACCGGCCCCCACTGCTGCCAGGGGAGGGGGGGAGAAGGCGTGTCTCGAGGGTCCTGGTTGGGACCATGTGCACCTGGGCCTAGGAGAGGGGTGTTTGATCCAGTAACCCCCGTTCTGACCCCTATTGTGTGCATGTGGGAGCTCTGTCGTTCTTGAGTTTTCTCGCCTTTAAATCCGGAAGGAACACAACACGTCTGGAAAGCACTGTGGTAGGATTAAATGGCTCACATATGTAAAGTGATTTCAGGTGTGTGCAGGACTTACAAATGCTACCATTTAATTAGGGGCCAGGAGGAGACTGAAGGAGCAAGTCAAGGGGCTGCAGAGGCTTCCCAAGCCCTGGGAAGAGTGAGTCCTAAGAAGCGGAATGCAGTCGTCACGATTTCGAGCAGCCGCTAGATGCCAGGTAGTGAAGGCATATTAGCACAGACAGTCCTCACTCTAACCTCATGAGGGATTTTTTTGTTACCATCCCTAGTCTGTGCTGAAACATGAAGGTACAGGAGTGTGACTTACATGTTCTGTTCTAATCTGGAGTATTAAGTGGCCCAGGGGTTAAAGGTTGGCCACCTCTGGAGATGGTCATTTGCAGGATGTCTTCAAGTGCTGAGGCTCTGCTAAGTGCAGGTGACCTTAAGCTGTCCCCACCTTCCCTGGCTGGAGTGCAGGTTGATCATAGCTCCTGCAGAGAGACTGGCCATCCTTTGTCCTGGGAGTCTCTAGAAGCGCACTTACTATGCCTCTTTCCTGCATCCAGCCTTCCAGCTGCCGTCTGGGAAATAATTCCTTGAGACGTCCCACATCCGACGGACTCATCCTGAGCCGGCCTGCTCCAAGTCTTTTCTCCTACCTCTGCCTCTCCGTCCCACCCATGCAGATCCTGCCACCGTTGCCCATAGGGACCACATCCCTTCCTCCCTACTTCCTCTGGCCTTAAAAGGGGCCAGAGTGAACTTGATCCTTCCTCTGAACTTGTAGAGAAACTTCCCTCAGCATGACTCCTGTATACCTTTCCTGCTTCCCCGGGAGGATGTCTCTTTCTTCGGATGGTTTAGACTTTGCTGAGTTCCCTGGGTAAGAAACATCTCCCAGGTATTGAACTCTCAAGTGTCCGGATTGTGGACAGGTTTGTGCAGGATTCAGGAAACCCAAGTGTTCATCAGCAGGGCTGAGGCAAGAGGGCTGGGAGAATCCTAGGGATCCCGGCAGATACGGACCTGGCCAGCGTGGCCAGCCAAGAGAGGTGGGTAGATTCTTGAGGTGGGCAGCCACTGTGAGCCATGGTGAGTTAGGAGGGAGAGCAGGAGGAAGGAAGAGGAAGCAGTTGGGACAAGGGACGAATGAGGAGGGACGTTGGCTGTGTCTGTTCCTGACCCCAGAAAATGCCTTTCCACGTTCTTCTGTCTCTGTCCGTTTTCCTCTAGAGCTCACTGTATCTGCCGCTAGAGTACCCCCGCTCCATTTGCTTGGTACTGCCTCCCCCATCCCTCTGCACTCACTCCACCAAATCTTTGCTTCACTGTTTCCTCGGTTATCTGCCTCACTCTGGAAACTCCACGGGGGCTGGAACAGTGGCTCACCGTCTCTCATTCTTAACGTACCAGACCCAGTGGCTGGGCTGCCGAAAGCCACCAATATGTGATCCTGATCAGACCCATTCAGGGATGCAGTAAGGGAGAGAAAGGAAATGATGGTGGGCATGAGTTTCCCGTTAATAGGGATACTGGCGGTTCCTCCGGGGTTGTCTAGAGCGAAAGGAGAAACTCCCCAGGAGGGGTATGCACTGAACCCCACCCCTCAGCTTTCCTGGGCAGGGACCCAAAGAAATCCGTGAGGCCTACTTGAGGTTTGGGTTCCTTAGCAGTGCGACAGCAGGGGGCGCTCTGGCCCCACCTAGAGCCCTGCCTTGGACACCCTAGTCCTCTCCCTCCTGCGGGGGAAGTGCTGACCCCAGCTGCAGGACGCCCGCAGGTGACACTGTAGCAGCTGGGAACCTAAGGCGGTTGGCTGGGTCCTCTTCTTGGGGCCCAGTGTGGGGAAAGAGACCCTCCTCTTCACACCTTCCAGCTCGTTCTAGGATGCAGACCATCCCCCAGATCATCCTGGGCTGTGGTGCTGCTCTGTGGACCCTTCATGCTCTGTGGCCTCAGATATTGCCCTTAGGGGACCGGAGCCCAGAAAATCCACGTTCTCCTGCTGTGGGGACTGGCCCTACACCGGGTGTTTCCCGTCTCCTTCCCAGAAGCCACCCAGACACAACGAGGGGTACGAGCAAGCCAGGCAAGGAAAGGAGCCAGGGCTCTTAGGGAGAAGCCCCAGGCGGGGCCGGATGGAGGCCGGTTGCACATCTGGCAGATGGGGAAGGGCTGTCGCCCGGGGGTGGCTGTTGTTTTCTGAAACAAAAATTTTTCCATTGGAATACGGCTATTTGCAAACTATCAGAAAAATGTGCCCGGGAAGACAGTTGGCTGGAACGCAGTCTCCTGCTTGTCACAGGCCTTCCGGGGACGCGAAGGTGCCACGCTGCGTGGCTTTCCACAGGAAGCCGGTGGTGAGACTGGAGAGTCGTCGGCTGGAAATGAGGACAGAGGAGGAGTCCTGTGACCAGGTGTCGGAGCGCGGGCATCAGTCTCGGTCTTGGCTGCAGGAGGAGAGTCCCCTCGGTCCCCGCGCCCCAGCCTGCCCGCCCGCGCCCCAGCCATCTCCTGCCGTGGAACAAAAGCAGAGACAGACTCAGGGACCAAGGCGAGGTTTAATGGAGGAAGAATGAGGACTCCTCGGGGACTCCGGTGATTCATCATTTCCAGAGGCTGACTGGCTGTGGGGGCCCGTGAGGAGCTCAGAGAGGGGCCCAGAGGAAGCCTGGCTGGGCGGCTTTGGTGCCCACAGATGCACAGGCCACGTGCCTGGGAGCTGACTTTGCTGGCTCCATGAGTCGATCGCCGGGGGGGCAGGTGAGCGTGGTCGGAGATGACCAGGCGCTGACCTGGACCCCTGCTCCCTGCCTGGCCTGAGCCCAGGGTGGCCCCTGCCCAGCCCTGCCACTCGGGGGAGGCGGCACGGGACCCTCTGCCCGCAGATGGAGCCTCCAGGGGAGGGCACTGCCTCCACATTGGTGGGTGTCCACGCCCACGCCAGTGCCTGTGGAGCTGCGGCCCCGTGCAGGGTGCTGTCACCGAGCTGGCCCGCGAGTGGAGGGCGGCCCAGGAGCGTGAACCTCATGGAAAGTCAGCCTGGAGCTGGAGTGTCTGGGCCTCGCCTGCGGCTCTGCCACTTGCTGGCTGCCCCACCTTGGAAAAGTTTTCTTAAGGCTCTCTGTGCCCCAGTGTCCTTCTCTGTCACATGGTGATCAACAGTCCTGACCCGGTTACTGGGCCGTGAGGTCTAAATGAGGTAATACGGGCCACAGGTTCTTTTGAGCAGGATTTCTTTTACTTAGAAGGATTAAAAAAAAAATTGGAATATTCCCTAAGAAGGGTTCCTGATCTCAATATCTTTGGGTTCCTGATATTGGGGGGGGGGGTGTGTGGAAGGGCATCAGGGATTGAATGGCCTCAGGGACTCCTCCAGACCGCAAAGCCTCGTGTCTGTGTGTATGTGCGTTAAGTCACGTGCCCCTCCCTCCCCAGCACAGGTTCTGTATACTAAGATGCTCAGGGGGCGGGTCCTGACTGGAGATTGGATGCCTGGGTGGGGGGGTGGGGAGGTGGTTCAAATGTCTTTATTTGAGACCAGCGTTTCTCAACCTCAGTGCTATTGACATTTGGGGCTGGATGACTCTATGCTGTGGGGTGCTGTCCTGTGCATTGTAGGATGATTAGTAGCATCTGTAGCTCTTTGCCACGAGATGCCAGTTGTGACAATCAAAAATGTCTCCAGATGTTGCTAAATGTCCTTAGGGAAGGGAGAGGGGGACAGACTGCCTCTGCTGGAAAGCTCCTGCTTTGTCCAATTTTCTGGGCAGCGAGCCCTCCCTAAGTAGACATTATTCACTGTCCTGAAATTTATAGCAAAGTCACTTTTTTGAGCCTCCGTTTTTCTGCCTCCTCCTGTGCACAGTCCACATGGGGTCCAGTGAAAATCCTGGCAGAGGGTTTTTCAAAATTGGTGGACCGTCGGCTTTCCAAACCCCAGTCCCGTCTGATATAAATGACTGGTTCCTTAACCTGGCCGGGCAGCTGGATCTTTGGAACTTGGTTTTTATTGTATTTCTTTTTTTCGCTCAAACCTAAAGGGTTTTTAGAGCGTTAAATGCAAAATAAATCACTCAGTCCTTTATTATTAAAACCCAAGCTATGATAAAAATTAAACAGTTAATTCTGTGGAGAACAAGATCTTGAGGTAATCTTCTTTTGTGGTGAATACATTTTTTTTTTTTTTAAACCACAGACCTCAAATGGGTAGTTCCTCATTCAGGGGAAAGGCCAGAGAAGGGTTTTAAGGAGAAGACCCAGCAAGAAACAGATGTGGAAAAGGAATCGGAAGCATTGGAGGTTCCCACTGTTTAGGGTTCCCAGCACGGGTGCCCTCATGCTGGGACATCCTGCTTTTTTCCTAAATGCTGTGGAGCTTGCTTTGGGGCAAGTCCTTTCAGCCGTGGGTTTGCCAGCACCAAGACCTCCTGTCTTGGGACCAGGGTGCCCAGGAGTGGGCATCAGAAGCAAGCTTTGGAAATGCTGGGGTGGCTGCTGGGAGCACCTCTGGGTGACGGACTGTCTTAAACGAAGCGGCTGGTGTTTGCCCTGTGGGATTTGGGAGGTCTTGTCAGTGACACCGGGGGTCAGAAGCAGCATGGCGTCCAGCTCGCCAAGGTGTGTGTCTGTGTCGGTAGCACTGAGTGTGGTCATTTGAGTCCCCTTTGTATTCGGTGGCCTGGGCTGTCATCTGCACAGCTGGTCCTGTGGGCACGGTGATTAAGATTCCAGCCAGCGCCTGGGGACACCATGGCTGTGCCAGGATAGATGTAACCTACGACGAGACATCTAGGGTCCGGTAAGGTGTGTGCACCCCGGCAAGGATGCTGGCTGCTTGGAAAGCATCGAGACGGCTCTGGGCAGAGCAAATGGGGCTCCTGTCCCCGGGTTTCTTAAGAATGCACTTGGATGCTGTTCTATGTAGACCAAGTTAATGCTGTGGGTCATCCTACATGAGCTCCTACATGAGCTGTTGGAGACTTGTGATTGGCAGATGGGCGTGGCAGCCCCAGGGCAGTTAGTTGAAGTTAGTTGCAAATGGGCCCCTCAGAGAGGAAGTTTCTTCAAGCCAGACAAGCTAACACCAAGGGTTGTGGTGCAAATCGCCCTAACAGCGTAGAGTTGTTGTGTAGACGGTCTTGCTGTATAGACGGTCGAGCTGATGCTAGAGTGGATCCGGTCTCCACTGGTGGGGCCACACTCTCATTTAGAAGAGCCAGGGAGGATGGGTGGGGCAGGCGATGACCCGGTTGGCCCTGGATTGGCCATCTTTGTGGGCACCAAGTTGGGTCCTCTTTGACACTGTGACACAGTGGTTCTCCTGCACTTGCCTGCCGAAGTGAAGGGTTTCAGCGAAGCACGGAGACGAGGTCAGGGGCCTGAGACCTCAGACAGGCCTAGGACAAGCTGTGGGGGTTTCCTCTGCAGGCCTGGACCCTGGTGGAGGCTAAGCTCCTCCAGTGAACCATGAGGAGAATCTTACGGTTTGGCTCATTGCTGGCGCTGGAAGGAAGCAGTTTGAGTGATGGTCTTTGTAGTGGTTAAACAGTTTTTGGAACCCCCAAACCTCAGATTGTTGTCTGCATGTACCCTCTTGGGCAAAAGCATGTTCTTACTCGGGGAAGGTGCAGACTGTGTTTTCTCAGTAGGTCTAAGGAGAACCACAGGTTCTGAGCCTTCGTTTGTCTGCCTCCTTCTGTGCACGGTCCACATGGGGTCCAGTGAAAATCCTGGCAAAGGGTTTTTCAAAATTGGTGGACCGTGGGCTTTCCAAACAGGTGGAAGGACAGGACCAACCCCCCTTCTGGGGGGGTTGGTGGTGCTCTCTGTCCCCAGTGGGCTGGGCATCTCCATCTTGGAAGTCGTGGAGACGATGGAAACAGCAGGTGGCCTGTGACATCCAGCTCTTCAGAGGAGAAGGATTTCTTGCCTCTATTGGTGGGACCCCAGCTGGGCCAGCGAGGAGGCCTGCCATGCCCTCAAGGCCTCAGATGACCCCTAGGAATTGGTGTTGGGGCTCCCAGTCCAGGTTGGACTCCTTCAGCAAGAAGACCCTATGGGTTGGCTTATTTTCGATGCCAAGAGGCAGGCCCCACCTGTGATGGTAGCTGGGCCAGAGGAGCTCTTTGGTCATTGTAGGTGCCTTCCAGGAAGTTTCTGGTGACTGCTTACTTCTTGGAGCTGTTTTGAGGGACACTGTTTGTTGAAGCTCTCTTTCTATCTTGGTGTGTTTGTCCTAAAACGTATCTCAGGTTGGAGGCATCCCATCTCTGTGTCAAGAGCTCTTGTAATGTCCTGTGCCGTGGATGGGATTTCATGGCTTTCCTGTTTAAAATGCAACTGTAAATTTTACAGGACCTTTCTGGATGGTTGTTATTTTGTTTGTTTGTTTGTTTTTTTGTTTTGTTTTTTTTAGTTTTTTCTCCAGGGCCTGGATTTCCTGCTGGTTCATTTTCCCTTCCTCAAGCAACTTCTGTTCTTTTCCCTTCCTGCTGGGCTGTCTGTGCGGGGACATGACGTGTTGCCCCTGGACTTCATTAGGGCCTGTGGGGTGCTGCCTTCCCGCCCCATGCGAGCAGCCACCCAGTGCAGGGAGCACCTGCCTCCTTCACTGCTTCATGCCCTCTCGCAGTTCTGGCCGCTGGCCCCATGGTCCCTCGGGGGACTGGAAGGCTGCATCTTTCTCAGACCACTCTCTTTCTTCCCGACTCTGTGTTGCAGAGCCGTGAGCCGCTGCCAGCGGCCTCCTGAAGGCTTGTGTGATGTTCTTCTCGATTTTTGGGTAGTGTCTGGGCCATACATATTCTTCCTTGTTCTTCCCGCTACGCCCTGGTGGCCCCTCCCTATCCTGGTGGAAGAGAAAGAGGCGGCCCGTTTCAAGCCAGGGTGGACAGTATTTCTGTCTTGGGATGATCGTGATCTGACACGATCATCAGACTTTGTCTTTTCTCATCCTGGGGTTAAACTGCTTTCTGACTCGTGGTGCATCGGAGGCTGGTGGGGGGAGGGGGTTGGCGGTGTGAGCCGTGGTAAACGCCCCCGAGGATGTGGACTCCTGTCCAGCCTCCTTGGTGGAGGGATGCGGTCAGGTGTCAACTCTCCAGAGCTTTTGTAGCCTCCTCACCTTTTGGGGCCAATCTCTTTTGCCTGTGGCTCTTCCGCTCCTTCCCAGTTAATCCAGCTGTGGCTTCGGCTGCGTGGTCTTTGATGAAATATCCTGTCTTCTGAGGAGTGTCTCCTAACTTCAGTGATTTTTCATGAAACCAGAGGCCAAAGAAACAGTGGCCCCGGAAAGGGAGTCGCAAGCAGTAGCCTGGCTTCTCGGGGTTCAGACCACCTTTGGAGAGGGACTAAGACTCTGCCCTCTAGGCTGTGCCTGCCTTCAGTTCTCCTTCCTGGGTGCTGTCAGTAACCCCTGGGGGTTGCTCGCCCTGAAGCCAGGGTATGCCTTTTGTGATTTTGAGCAGGGTTTTGTTGTGGGGGAAGAAGAACCCTTCAGAACTTCACTTTGGTTTTTAAAATTCCCATTCCAAAACCTTGCTTTCCTTTAACCCTTTAAAATCTGTTTGCAGTTTCTGCTCTAACAAATTGTATCGATCCCTTTTAAGGAGGGGGGAGTCCGTGAGATTCTGGGTCCTGTTCGGAGCAGTTAGTGGTGAGAGCCTGGGACCGGGCGTTGCAGGCAGGACTGTTGTGTTCGGCCCGGGGCTGGTGGTCAGCAGCTCACTGGTCTCTCCGTGTCCCAGAGGGGCAGGGTGGGGTGGGGATGGGGGCCACTGGCTTCACGGACTTGCCCCCTCCACTTGGTTTAATGCTCTGCTGTCATTGTCTTGAAATTCTGTGTAATTTTTGGAAGAAGGAAGCCACGTGTTTTCTTTTAGCACTGGGCCCTACGGATCACTGACGTGGTTCGTCCTGATGAGGGGCAGTTCGCTGAGGGAGCTGTGGAAAGAGGCTGGGGTTGAGGAGAGGGGGTAGAGGGTGGGTGTGGATGGGAAGGGAAGGAGCCATCTTAAAATCAATGGGGTGAGGAGGGCGAGATAAGGCATTTTGTATGGGACTCAAGGCAAGAACATCCATGTGATCATCGGCCATCTCATCAGACTGGGAGCCCCGGGCAGGCGGGGACAGGTGCGCTTTGGTTCTTGGCTCTGTCACCCCCGGCATGGGTGCAGCACAACTCGTGGTTGTAGTTAACCCCCCAGAGAATGGTTGTCAGACAGTGACAGGTCTCAGAACCCAGCTGAGTGACAGCGGAATGTGCTGCTTTGGCAGCTGGTGAATTTCCTCCTGGTCAGGGCACTGGTTAAGCAGAAACCAGCTCCTTATTTGATGTTGTCGTGATGGTTTTCTTGTTGTTTTCCCACGACGGAGCATGCAGCCTTTGGTACATTCCTTTCCGTGGCCCTGAACTTGTGGATTACTCTGTGCCTTTTGAAGAATGTTGTTCTCCCGGCCTCTGGCCCTCCAGTCAGGATTCTTTGTGTTTCTGCTGGGTTGCTTTTTCCTAACCCCCACGACCTCCCCCGGTTGGGCACCATGACACTCTTAACTCATGCACCTTAAAACCGACCGCTGAACGGGATGACGGAGGCTTCCTGCACGTGCCTCCCCACTGGCTGGCACTCCCGCCCTCATCCCTGCAACTGAACCAACCCTCTGATCACCAGTGAGGTGGTCTGAACATAGTGAAGATGCTCGCATGGCCTCTGAGCTCTCTACCTACCCCGACCTGCCTTCCCTGTCCTGGGAGCTAATCCCTCCCAGCTTGTGGGTGTGGATGTTTCCCTGCTCCTTACTGTGCCTGGATTTGCTGGAAAAACACCTTCGGGTGATAGGTCTCCAGGAAGGAGATGGTGCTGGAGCCTATGAGAGGGTCTGTGTGTGGTGTCCGCTCCGTCCTGGGCAGCTACAGCTCGGTGGGGGAGCCCAGAGGTACTTTGTTTTGGGGGTGGGGGCTTGGGATCCTTCCCTCCCACGTGTAGAGGGTTAATTTAAGCACACTTCTCAGTTCCTGGCAGGTGATTATCAGTGGTCTATGCCGGGTCCCTCTCTTGGTGTTGCACTCCCTTTGGGTGAGATTTCCCACGGCCATTCATCTCCCTTGGGGACAACCATTTGGGATGCTCAGTGGGGGTCCTTTTTTTTAAATGCTCTAACAAAACATCGTTACTGTCTTGTGTATAAGCACATTTAGTTCACGTAGATGAAATTGTTATGCCATTTCTTATTCTGTTTCCTTCCTCCTTTAGCACTATGTTTTAAGGTGCGGTCTTCCGCTCTACGTTCTTAAAATGTATTGAGATTACCCCAAGAGCTTTTGTTTATGTGGGTTAAAACTATCGATACTTGCCCCATTAGAAATCAAAACAGACGTTTACAAATTTTTTTTATTCATTTGCAAATAGAAATGGTGAAAACATGGCAAGTTAAGATAAATAATATTTTAGCATTATTATGAAAATAGTTTTGACCCTGCAGACTCCTTGCCCTGTAGTAAGGTGTCCGTTTGTTCCAGGATCCAGAAGGATACTATGAAGGGTAAGGTTTGGAAAGTGAATTTCATTTGTAAAACCTGCATCTGAAGAGAAATGGTGAAATGTAGTGTATTGTAGGAAAGTTTGCTAGGTTTGATGGGCTTGTCTCCCTGGCTTACTGATCATTGCCTGCAGTATGGAAGGTTATTCTAGATAGCAGAGACTCTGTGTCTTACCAGAACACTTTTTGGTGCTTTATGTTGAATTTGTCCTGTTGTAGGATAGGTGATTTTAAAACACAAAGAACCAAAAAGTTATCCGTTATGAACATGCCATATGTATATATGTATATGTATATAAACAGGCATTTCCTGTTTATTTTACTTATTTTATAATCCATAAGGATTTTTTTTAAGGAAATGAAGAGGATATTCACTTATTTTTGGTCTGTGGTTATTAGGTTGTGCAACCACCTCCACTATCTAATTCTGCCTGATTCCAGACAGAATTAATTCCTAATTAATGAATTCCTTATTGTTAGGGCCCTAATTAATTCCCCAGCTCCCAATTTGAAAATGAAACCCTGCGCCCACTAGTGGTCGCTCCCTGTTAAGGTACCCCTTCCCCGCCCCCTGGCAACCATGACTCTACTTCCCGTCTCAAGGACTTTGTCTCTCATGGCTTCTCGGTATACATGGCATCACCCAAGATGGGGCCTTTTTCGTCTGGCCTCTTCTACGCAGAGTCACATTTTTGAGGTTCATCCGTGTTGTAGCACGTGTTAGCACTTTGTTGCCTTTTGTGGGCGACTCTCCAGTCAAACCCTCGTATGGATGTACTGTACTTTGTTGCTCCATCGCTTGATGGACATTAGACTTGCTTCCACTCTTTGGCTATTATGAATAATGCTGCTGTGAACACTGTGCAAGTTTTTATGGGGACGGAGGGCATCTCATTAGCCCCGTGTCCGTTTACTTTCAGCAGTTGGCACGTTTTGACCTGGGTGACCAACAGTTTGTTTCTCAGGCGCCCATGATCGTATGTTAATCAGGTGTCCAAATCTCATCTGACAACTCTTTAGATGTTTGCCTCCTTGAATAATTTAATAAGTAGAGAGGAAAAGAAAACAGAGGAAAGGGAACTTTTTAGGGTATCTTCTATGCCTGCAGTGGTCTTTGAGGTGCCCCAGAGGAGCCCTGGAAAATCACAAAGATTTGGGTTTGCTCCTTATTAAAAGAGGGCTGCTAGCAATTATCAGGTTGGTTTGAAGTGTTCCTGTCATAAGATTTGCACTAGAGGAGTTGTCAGATCAGAAGACACGTTCCACCTTCCTGAAGTTAAGCTTATATGGATGAAATGTGAGTGTAAATATTTTAGAAGAATTGTGAGTGTGTGAGTGTGGGTGATGGGAAGTCCCTGGAGATTTGTCAGTGCCCTCACTGCCCACATGTGTGTGTACCCTCAGGGGAAGCGCCCGTCTAAAGTCTTAGGAAATAGTTCTGCACTGTCCTTGGATAGAGACATGTCCTGTCCTCCATTCTGGTGATACTGGTGAGAGTAACAGACAAACCACAGCTACACAGGCTTTGTCATACAGGCGTTCTGGGGCAACACTGTACAGCTTGTTCTGGGACACGCTTCCCCGGGGGCTCTGCTCTAAGCCCCAGGATGCAGTTTGTGTGTCTGAGACAAGGGACAGTCCTACAGCCTCATGAAGAATGACTGTACCAGGTACTTCCAACCATCCCGCCTTGAAAGAATAGACTCAGGGGTGCGGGCTTCTGAGCAGACGTCGCTAGAGCAGCTCTCCGACTAGCCCTGTGGGCCGCATCAGGATTTCCAGAACTCTCTTTGTTCCGGAAGCAAGACGGCGTCCTGAAAGCAGACCGCTAATCCAAGCTCCAGTGGAACAAGAATGGATTACGTAGGACTGCATGGAATGATGTGGGAATTGTATTGTGCTTTTGTGTTTAAACTAGTAATGTCTTGTGGCTCTATATTTTTCTGGTTTTGTGGGGAAGACTTTTCTCTTCTTCGGGCTCCCTTTAATCCACACAATTTAGTAGACTCTGCTTTTCGAAACAGAAATAAGGCATTTAAAAACGATACTTGGTTCCGGCTGGTGTGTAATGGTATCTCATCTCACCAGTGGCTAGCGATGTCAATCTTGTGTTTGTTTTCAAGTGGGCTCCCTGCCCAGGGTGCAGCCCCGTACCGAGCTTGAACTCACAACCCTGAGATCAAGACCTGAGCTGAGATTGTAAGAGTGGGTTAGCATAAGAATGGCCATCCTGAAGGCCGGGAAGCCATTTTACTGAGCGTCCCTAACCGGCCCACACACTGCACACGTGAAACCTGAAAAAAACAACTGAATCATATACCACCAGGGTGGTTAGGCGGTGGCGCCACAGGGACCAGGTGTTAATGAAAAACAAATAGTTAACTTGCAGAGATCACAATCGTGCAAGACCGGAGTCGCCCTTGGTTTGCAAATGTCCTGGTGATTTACAACAAAGAGGCTATCTTTTCAATGGCCCAAATTCTAGAGACAAATGGCTCAGTTCCTTGAGGCCAAATGTCACCCTCCCCACCATAAAACTGAGGGAGGCTGAGGCAGAAGGAAATAGAAATAAAGTTAAATTTCTTCTAAACCTAAATCTCACTTAACCGCCAGGATGGCGCCAGGGTGACGCCCGGGGGGGCGAAAAGTTAAGCAGAGTTAAACCGTCAAAGTGTGACTGTAGCTATGAAAAAGTGCCTTGAAAATGCTATATAAACCCTTGGCTCTGAGAACTCGGGGTCCTCGTTGAAACCCGCTGCGCCGGGCAGATACTTGGACCCCAGCTGGCTGGAAATAAACCTCGCTGTGTGACTTGCATTATCGAGAGTGTTTTCTGTCTAATTGAGGCGTGGTCGACTCCGTACCCTAACATTTGGAGGTCCTCAGGGAAACGGACAACTCCCTGATAACGAGGTTTAACTAAAGGAACCGCGGAAGGAGGATTGGCCACCTCCGTCTGGAGAACTCAAAAAGTTCTCGCCTGGAGGGACTGAAGGTCCCTATCTGGATCTGGTAGAGAATTCTCATCTGGGTGGGCGAAAGGGTTGCGACCCTGGAGGCCCCATTACTGGAAGTCGTGGGAGACGTCCCCGACGAAAGTGACGTCCACAGTGGACGCCGTCTGGACGGCCAGGTAAGGATCCTGAGTGTCGTGTGAGTGGGACGGCGCCTGTGGATGTGGTGTGGCTGACCGGCCGGTGGGTGTTAGAAAACTCGGTTTGGATTTGTGTGTTTGTTGGCTTTGTGTCCCTTGTCTTTTCCTGGCTTCTTTTTGTAAGAATGCTCTTGCAGCCGGGCCCTGCCTGAAGGCTCGGCTGCCGTTGCAGTCGGAGCTTAACTTCCTTCCAGTTTTGTCTTCGTGGCTGCGCCGGATCGTTTGTCTTTGGGAGTATGTTCTTGTTAATTGTCGTGAGTGTATTTGATGAGGGAGCAGGAGGCTGGCTGAGGACAAAGCAAAAGCTGGCACCTTGCACCCCCTCTCCACCCGCTCCCCTCCCCTCGGTACTATAGGTGACATTCCCCAGGCACTCCTGACTGCCATAAATGAGAAACAAATAGTTAACTTGCAGAGATCACAATCCTGCAAGGCAGGAGTCTCCCTTGGTTTACAAATGTCCTTGAGATTTACGACAAAGAAGTTACCTTGTCAATAGCCCAATTTCCAGAGGCACATAACTCAGTTCCTCAAGCCCTAACATCACCCTCCCCTACATAAAAACTGAAGGAGGCTGAGGTAGAAGGATAAGTAAATAAAGTTAAATTTCTTCGAAACCTAAATCTCACTAACAAGGACGCTTGATAGCAGGAATGCGACATTCCACCAGGAGACTCCCAATTGTCTTTATGTCAGTGCCTCATTAGAGGGAAAATGGCCTTGGCTTGATAGTAACCAGGCCTTCAATATCCTGACAGTCTTCTTTACCCTGATAGCCCTTCTGAACACCCCCTTTGTCCTCACCTACCTAACTCCTGTGTATGTAACCAGCCACTCGTCACATCCCCGAGGCAGCAGCTCTTCCTGCCCACAGGTCCTGTCCCCGTGCTTTAATAAACCAGCATTTTGCACCAAAGATGTCTCAAGAATTCTTTCTTGGTCATCGGCTCTGGACCTCAGCCCACCGAACCTCACCTAGGTTCTAGAACTTCATATTTGTCTTGTTGTGGACTGAGGATGGGATGAAACGATGAGAACTGAGCCAGCATCGGAATTTCTGGGTCTGAATCTGTCTGTCTGCTTGCGGAGCTCTGGGTAGGGCCCACCGGGGAGAAGCTGGACGCAGCCATGCTCCCCAGGGCTGGAGTGGATGCGGGGATGCCCCATCCCTCTTCTGGTAGATCGTCTAGGGGTCTGAGTCCCTCGTAGGCAGTCATCTGGGTCTGTAGGGGACTGGGTAACCCCCACCAGCGGGTGAGGGCCGCTGGGTCTGGTTCTGATCTGTGGCTCCTCTCGGCGAGCGTCTGTAGGGGGCCGGGTAACCCCTGTAGGGGTCGGGAAAACCCCCACCCGCGGCAGGCTCTGGATGAGGGCCGCCGGGTTTGCGGTTGTCTTTGTCTTGTCTTTTTTTGTTGTCTGTTGGGTTGTTTGTTGTGTTTGAAGGAATGGGGCAAGCAGAGTAAGGGGACTCTGACGTTCGTCTCTCCGTTCCTCCTAATAGATGTGGGGCTTCTCCCTCACTCATTTCGTGTGTTAATGGCTATAACTAGAGCCAACTGGGGTTGGTCTAACTCGAGACGGAGACTTTAAGGAATATTCCCAAGCAGCTGCCGAAACAAACTTTGTTTCAGGGACATTCCTTGCCTTCTCTGGCCGGACGCGGACTGCCTAGCCCCTCCCCCTTGCTGGCGGGAAAGCAAGGCATCTGCTCCTCTGTTGGAGCTGATGAGCTCAAAAACTGGGAATCCTTTCTCTGCCTTCTGGCGGCACTGTTTCTTCTGTCTCCCCCTTCTCGTCTTCTGCACCAACGTGTGTGCAACCTGCACGAGTAGCCTCTAGATCATGCACCAGGGCTCCTTCTCCCCTCACTGTCAAGGAGCAAGAAGAGCAGCCCCTGGACCTAACACCCCCCCCAGTCCGGACCTTCCCACCCGTGTCTCAGGTAAACATTCAAAGTGGAGTGGGCCCAGGTGAGACGTAAAACAGTATTTGAACTAAGTTAAGTTTGTTGGTTTAATTAAGATATACATGTCTTTTATCAGCAGTAAATGTGAAACTCCAAAGTTTACTGAAGGTCAAATAAGCTTGTGTTATTAAAATCTGTGTTAAAATCTGTTGAAATCTATCAGCAAAGAGATGACTAAACTGATGGTTAATTGTCTGTCTCAAAGTCTTAATGGGTGATGATTAAAGTAGCTTTCAAAGTCTTTGGTAACCTGAAAGTTTAAAGTTTTGCTTGGGTAGCAAATAAGATTAAATTTTATTTGGTCTTTTCCAGATAGGATAAAGCGCTAAAGCATTGAGTATTGAACATAGGTTTGTGCTTTTGACTAATTACAGCAAAGAAAATAAGAATATTTAAATCTGTTGGTAAACATGTTTTGTGCTTAACTGATTGATAAATTTGCCATCTAAAGAATTCTGTTGTTAAAAAAAATAAAGAATTCTGTTGTAACAGCTCACAATTGGTGTATATTTAATCTTCAGTAGAGGTGAAGGTATTTCTAAGAGTGCAAAATTCTGCTAAGTGTAACTAAGACTGATGGAAATAAGGGAAACCACTCTGTATGTGGAAAAGCAGAAGATATGTAAAGAGATAAGAAATGGGAATACATCCTGTTAAAAGTAAGAGGAGGTAATTTTGTCCTGAATAAAATAGTTGTTTGGAAGGAAATGGCTTGGGACAAAACCTGAATACAAAGGAAAGTCGTAGAAGGTTTGTGAAGGGAAATCTTCAGAAAAGGAATTTTAGGTATGGTCAGGACAGACTAAAAAAAAAGGGGGGAGAAAAAGACCAGATGCCTGATCCTGTTTAAATAAGAAAGAAAGAAAAACAGCCCCAAGGCCTCTGTCGGAGCCAGACCCATGCGTAAAGAATGGAAGGGGAGACTGATCACCTCCCATTAGCCAGGGATACCCAGAGGGGGGGTGCCCAACCTGTTTGAATCTGAGGAGTGCCTGACTGTGTGAATGTGTCTGTACAGCTCCACCACTTCGGCTACGGAGTCTGAGGGGGCTGCACCCTGGGTCTCGGGGGCGTCATATAGCATAAGGGTCATCTACTCCACCTACTCCACGGAGTAGCCTGGTCTGGGGGTTTATACGGACAGACCTTAGCTAAGATGCTCCTAAGTTCCCGCGAGGGACGTGAGCAGGACAGCATCTGAAAGATCCCCCTCCCTTTGTCTGCGACATCATTCACGATGGGAGGGAAACCCAGAAAACTCACTATCTTAGAAAAAAAAGGGAAGACACTGGTATAGAAAAGCTGGTTTTCTCTCTGTTTAAAAGGACAAAGTTTTCTTAGGTTAATTGAAAGTAAATTGTTTTCTCTTTGCCCGCCCAGAGTTGTAAATGAGATCTCTTTGGCTCATAAGGCTTCCTTGATATGCTAAGTTACTCAGGGAATACTGCCAAACCAGTGATAAACCTTGGGTTAGATTTGGGTAAATGCTGTAGCTACCGTAGAGGTTCAATACATTTACTAGAGTTTAATGTTTTGATAAGGGTCATCACTTGATATTTAACCATATTTATTCTGAGTTTTTGTCATTTGTAATTGTTTTAATTCTCTTGTAAGATGAATTCCGCCCTAAAGGAAATTCATATGGGAAGAATTTCAGGACAAATACAGGTCTTTGATATGTTAAAATCCTGGGAACTGAAATGGGTAAAAATTTACAGAAGTAAGGGCTGCATTCGGACTAAACCAGAATTAGTAACATGGGACTAGATGAACTGAAAGGTTGTAATGTTGTGTCTCTTAATGTTTTAAACATTACAGGTTCTGTAATGTTTACTCCTCTAGACTAGGGAAACTTTTTCTTAAGTTATCTGTAACTTATAGAGATGTAAAAGTACTCATTTTGTAAACGAATCAAGGCATTCAACTTTTCTCTCTATCTGAACCCTCTGAAACCAAAAGGGCTCAATAGGTATTCATCCTTCCAGGGCAATCAGTCATTTGCATAAGTTCAATAAGAATCTGTTCTCCTGGGGCACCTGGGTGGCTCAGTGGGTTAAGCCTCTGCCTTCGGCTCAGGTCATGGTCTCGGGGTCCTGGGATCGAGCCCCACGTCGGGCTCTCTGCTCGGTGGGGAGCCTGCTTCCTCCTCTCTCTCTGCCTGTCTCTCTGCCTACTTGTGATCTCTGTCAAATAAATAAATAAAATATTAAAAAAAAAAAAGAATCTGTTCTCCTTGTAACAGGACACTGCTGGAAACATGGGTTATTTTACCAAGGCTTTGACTGGGATGTCATATTTGAGAAGACTCAGATACGACCAGACAGTTTAAAGGAACGAAGGTTGACTTTATGAAACCTGGAGCCGTAAAGCCCTTTGGAACTGTTGGCCTGATAACCTTGCTTACAGAGTTCCCAGCAGCCTTACCAGGTGAGTAAAGAATGTCACTCCCTGGCAGGGGCAGGACCTCAGGAAGAAAAATTTGCCCAAGTTGACAGGTATTACAGGCATGTCTGATGGCAAGTACGTGGCTTGGTTTCTGGCCTGGAGAGGCTACTAAATGTTCAACCTGGAGATTGCTTGTAAGAAGTTCCAGCAAAGCAGATTCTACAAGATCTATATGAATACTTACTGTTTTTGCTGAGCTTATGTAAATAATTAGGCCAAGTTTGTTAAAACTGGACTTGTTTTTTTCAAATGACTTAATCCTGATTTGGCTATCTCTGGAAATGAGGGTTATTTTAGAGAGAAAAATTATGTTTTAATAACATGCCTTTATGGGTGTTAAATTCTAAATTTGATTGTTATTAAAGGTTTGTTTACCTAAACTAAACAGCTTAAGGTAAACTTCAGAGAAGTTACGCGATAACTCGTGGTAAACGATCTTGCCTTTGCCAGTCAGTCAGCCCTAGACAAACAGCCTTACTGAGTGCCCCAGCACTGGCCATCCCAGATGTTACCAAGCCCTTCAACTTGTATGTAGATGAAAAGGCAGGGGTGACTGAAAGAGTTTTTGACTAAGACTCTGAGGCCTTGGCAAAGGCCAGTAGCCTATCTTGGCAAGAAACCAGATCCAGTAGCGGCTGGGTTCCCCGTTGCCTCCCCATAATTGCTGCCACAGCCCTCCTGGTCAAGGATGCAAGTAAATTGACTTTGGGTCAAAATCTCATCTTGACCACCACTCACGCTATCGAGGGCCTTCTCTGGACTCCAGCAGACCGGTGGACGACAAACGCCGGAGTGACGGGGTATCAGGTCCTCCTTAATGATGACTGATCAGTCTGTACTCCAGTCACTGCAGGCATTACAGTCTGTCTCCAAAAAAGCCCATGCAGGGGCGCCTGGGTGGCTCAGCAGGTCAAAGCCTCTGCCTTCTGCTCAGGTGATGATCCCAGGGTCCTGTGGTCGAACCCCACATCGGGCTCTCTGCTCAGCAGGGAGCCTGCTTCCTCCTCTCTCTCTGCCTGCCTCTCTGCCTACTTGTGATCTCAGTCTGTCAAGTAAATTAATAAAATCTTAAAAAAAAAAAAAAAGCCCACGCAGGGAGCCAGACTGCCCACACTGGGACGGAGACGGAGGTGGAGGCACATCCCTACCAACCCGGAGATTTGGTTTGGATACCAAGTGGAAAACCTGGAGCCCCGCTGGAAGGGACCGTTTACTGTCATCCCGACCACTCCCACGGCAATAAAAGTAGAAGGCATCAGGGCCTGGATTCATGCGGGTCACGTCAAACGAAGACACCCCCCAGAGGTGGATGCCGCTGCCGATGGACCCCGCTGGACCCTGCTGGACCCCATCGGTCGTGGACTAAAACTAAGACTTAAAAGAAACAATGAGTTCATTAAACTCATTGTTGCCCCTGTTGTTAAGATATAGGCGGGAGGTGTAAGCAAGTGCAAAATAACAAAGGGGGGGCTTAACATACTGTTTCTGGGTAAATCACACGGGAGTCATTAAAACAGCCTAGCAGCCGTTAAAAGGGAGGGGGTATAGAACTGGCAGAAGAGTCAAAGATTTGACTAATCTCCAAAGAAAAGGGGGGAATGTAAGAGTGGGTTAGCATAAGAATGGCCATCCTGAAGGCCGGGAAGCCATTTTACTGAGCGTCCCTAACCGGCCCACACTGCATACGTGAAACCTGAAAAAACAACTGAATCATATACCACCAGGGTGGTTAGGCGGTGGCACCACAGGGACCAGATATTAATGAAAAACAAATAGTTAACTTGCAGAGATCACAATCCTGCAAGACAGGAGTCTCCCTTGGTTTGCAAATGTCCTGGTGATTCTTTTCAATGGCCCAAATTCCAGAGACAAATGGCTCAGTTCCTTGAGGCCAAATGTCACCCTCCCCACCATAAAACTGAGGGAGGCTGAGGCAGAAGGAAATAGAAATAAAGTTAAATTTCTTCTAAACCGAAATCTCACTTAGCCGCCAGGATGGCGCCAGGGTAACGCTGGGGGTGGGGGGGCGAAAAGTTAAGCAGTTAAACCGTCAAAGTGTGACTGTAGCTATGAAAAAGTGCCTTGAAAATGCTATATAAACCCTTGGCTCTGAGAACTCGGGGTCCTCGTTGAAACCCGCTGCGCCGGGCAGATACTTGGACCCCAGCTGGCTGGAAATAAACCTCGCTGTGTGACTTGCATTATTGAGACTGTTCTCTGTCTAATTGAGGGGTGGTGGACTCCGTACCCTAACAAGATGAAGACTCAGATGCTTAACCGATTGAGCCACTCTGGCGCCCCAGTGATGTCCATCTTTTTTGTGTTTGCTGCTCACAGACACTTTTTGGTGTCTTCCTGCCTCTGCCAGGGGGTCAGCACGGACTGCTCAGCTCCTCAGCCGTGGCAGACAGACCTGCACCCCTAAGGTGTCTGCCAGGTTTGGAGGACTCCCATCCCCGCAGGAGGGGACAGCGCACCAGGCGGCCACCTTCTCTGAAAGCCGAGTAGGACTTCCCAGATTTGGAACCAGCGGAGTCCCTGAGAGTCCTGGGGCAGCCGGGAACTTCCAGCTGGGGGTGGAGGAAGCCTCCGGCTCTTGGGCCCGGACAACCTTGTGTCTCTGGAGTGGACTCATCGGCTCTTGCTGCTGCATTTATCCGTTATCACCGACTTGGGGCCTTAAAACAGCACACACTATAATCTTACCGCTCTGGAGGCCAGAAGTCCAAAATGGGCTGCTATCAAAGCCTCGAGGGGCTTCTGCAAGCTCTGAGGGAGAATCTATTTTCCTGCTTCGGGGAGTTTCTAGATGCCTCCGGCTTCCACCTGGGATGGCCGAACCTTTCCCACAGTGCATCCCTTGACCTCTGCCTCCCTCCTTCCCATCTAAGGACCCTTGGGATTACTTGGGGGCACTGGGGTGATCTCCCTAAAGTCAGCTGATTAGCCACCTTAATTCCTTCCAGGACCTTAATTCCCCTTTGCCTGGTAAGAGAACATATTGACTACGTCCTGACATCTTTGGGGGCCCCTAATGCAGGACAGCGTTGGGGTACTGGGTGGGGATGCTGGGAGGAATGGGCTCAAGGTGTGTGGGTGGAGCAGGCATGGGCAGGGGGAGCTTGCCGCCCTTGGGAACTCCCGCTCTGGTTGGGGGAGCTCCCGGAACACATACCAGGTGACATGCTCATGGTGCCACGGGGGAAAATGCTGCCGGGAGGAACTAGGGGTGATGGGGAGCGGTGGCTACAGTTTTATCAGGGTGGGCCTCACTGAGGAGGTTCTCCATCTGAAAATAGGATCCATCGCATAGGATTCCTGCAGCATTAAATGTAATGTCAAAATGCAGCCTGTAGACCATGAATGATTGATTAAAAAAAAATTAGTTATTTCTGTATTCTAGGATCTCAACTCTGTGGATGCCTGGGCCAGGCTGGCCCCCTGCCATGGGGCATCTGAGGAATGGTGGGGCTCATTACATTGGGAGGAGGAGAGGTTGACTTTGTGGTGGTCTAGACCTCCTGGTTGGAGGTGTCCCCAGCTTGGAGGACATCACCTGGTCCCACTGTTGCCACACCCAGCCGGTGTCGCTCCTAGAGAGAATGTGGGTCCAGTGTGTGGGAGCATGCCCCAGCTCTGCCCCACACTGGCCATGAGATGTGGGGCTCTTCCTTAACCTCTTCAATCTTGAGTTTCCTTTGTGCAGTAGAGGCGGTCACAGCACCTCTCCAAGGAGTGGGGGATACCTCAGGTCCACCGTTTAGCATAATACGGGGCACTTCGCTTTCAGGAAGGGATCACTGCTGCCATTATCTCAGAGGTGAAGAGACAGACACGCGGCAAAGAAGGGACAGGTTGGTGAAGAGGCAGGCGGGGAATGACGAGGGAAAGCCCAGAGTCCTGGGGTCCTACGCCCCTGCTTTTTGTGGTTACTCCCCAGTTGGGTGGTCCTAATGGCTCCCCCCTCCCCACCCCATAGGACAGGCGCTCTCCTCATCAAGAGCTGCTGCCTGCAGAGAGAAGTTGACCACTTTAGAACTGGGTGAGCTTCCACGCAGAACGTTTCCACTTTATTGTCTGTAAACTCTTCTTTGGTAAACAAGGAGACAAGGAACCCACAGAGCAAAGGAGCACGCCGAGTCCGGAAGACAAAGGGCCAGCACCCTCCACGAACAGGGACTCTGAGAAGACAGCTATGCCATTAGCGAGGTGGTGGGTGGAACTAGGGAGTTTCGGTGGGTGGTGGCACGGGAGAGAGGGGAGGGGAGTGGGAGGGAAGAGTCCGCTCGGTGGGACGGAGAAGCCTAGATCATACAGCAGAGGAGCTCATGCATCACAGCGAAGAGGGGCAGGGAAGCTCCGCCCATGTCCCCGCCCACCGCCCACTAGGGTGGTGCACTTCCGTGGGCAGAGCAGCGTGCGGGTCGGGGCCGGTCCGGGGAGGCTGGAGAGGGGGCTCCCGGAGGCCCGTCAGCAACCCACCCTCCACTCCTCTCCTCTCCTGCTCTGCAGGCTGGTGGGTGCAGGTGGCAGGGGCGGAGGAGGGGTGCTCACGATCTCGGGGGTCCGGGGAGAAGTGGCAGGGCAGCGGGGGCAGGGTTTGGGGGAGGCGGAGAAACAGCCCCCGACTCCGCTTTACATGGGGGGCTCGCTGCAGAGGACGATCTCCAGGTCCTTGCGGTAGAGCTTCCCCGCCTCAGCCAACGACATGACACTCTTTCTGTAGTTGGTGAGCTGCTGGATATTCATTTCCTAGGAGACAAGTGGAGAGAGAAAGAGCCCCTCACTGGATAGCTCCAGCGGAGCGTCCTTTTTGCTCATTCTGCTCGTTCACCAGAATGCTCCTCTTCTCCCATCCCAGCAAACGTGGGCTTTGGAGTCAGAAAGCCCTGCGTTAAACGCTCTCTCTCTTCCTGGCTGCCTTGCTTTCGGGACAGTAGTCAACCTTTCTGAGTCTCTGCTCAGCTGCCTCATCTGTAAAATGGGCACATTAACAGCGTCTGCCTCATTGAGGTGTTAGGACGGTTAGCTGAGGGAATGAATGCAAACGATGGGCAGTGCGGCCCCTGGCACACAGCGTGCCCTCCCAAATCGGCTAGTCCCTATCTCTGCATGCCTTGTATCAAGTTCTCCTCTCCCTGGGGGGCTCTGGTACTCGCTGTGTGTCCTTGTAGGTGAGGAAGAGAACACCGGGGAAGTTCCCTGATCTTGTCCCCCGGCCCCACAGAAAATACTTTTCTAAACCTCCTCCTCCTCCATTTAAACAAGGAATCCTAACTCCTGCCGCCTCCTAGCGGCAAAGCTCTCCTGCCTACTTCTTGTTCACTGGGTTCTGTGGCCATTCAGAGGCCACGAGGACAGGTGAGCCACGGACATAGGGCCACTGTCTCAAGTAAAATGGAGGCCAACATTAGAACATCAATACCTGATATGCCTTGGGTTGAATACATGCTTTACAGTAACTGATTGGGGTACAGATAACCAATAGGTCTAACATACAGCAGAACCGTCACTTACACTATCTTTTTGTCTCCCTCCCTCCCCTGCCTCTTCCCTCCTCTTGTCTTGAAAACGTCGGCAGATCTTCCTTCCTCCCTCCTTCCCTTCGTTTCTCCCTCCCCTCCTCTCTCTCTCATTCTTTTCCTTTTTTCACCACCCCTTTCAGGCTGATGGTCTTTATCTCCATTCAGCTAATGAAAAAACGGAAGCATAAAAACTATGGTATTTGTTAAAGGACTGGACCAACTCTACAGCCACAACATCCTTGGTCTCCAGAGCCTCGAAGTCTATGTAATTCTTTGCCTGGCTCACCTGTCCTCAGTCACCTCTTTTTTGAGTGCTCAAAGATCAGGCCTTTACGGGGTCCCAGGACATCCCCTCATGTTACTGATTCCTGGTTCTGTGCCAGCAGCCACCCCGAAGGCACTTTGCAAGCATCATTAGCTTTGGGGAGCATATTCCCTAAAGGTCTGAAGTCCCTGGAAATACCACCTAGTTTGTTATACTATCCACCATTCAAATTAGGAGCCAAGGAAGGGACCCCATATATCAACATGGAGCTGGAGAACCACCTCGCCCCCCACGCCGATTCAATGAGAGGGCTGTGCTCACTTTCTATATCTAGAAGGTCTGCTTGAAGCTGAGGAAGGCTGTAGTGAGCTGCAGTGGCCCCAGGAGTGGTGAGAAATACTGAGGTTTGGGGCGCCTGGATGGCTCAATGGGTTAAAGCCTCTGCCTTCGGCTCAGGTCATGATCTCAGGGTTCTGGAATCGAGCCCCGCATCGGGCTCTCTGCTCAGCAGGGAGCCTGCTTCCTCCTCTTTCTCTCTGCCTGCCTCTCTGCCTGCTTGTGATCTCTATCTGTCAAATAAAATCTTTAAAAAAAAAAATACTGAGGTTTGATTGCACCAGCCTGTCCCTCAGGGACCTCAAACATGAATCTGTTCAGAATCCACGTCCGAGACCTCGCGCCATCCAAATGGAATGTGCATCTGCCATGTGGGTTCACAGAACACGGCCCGCTCCCCTCCCGGCACAGGTGCTGTTTCCTGTGGTTCTCTCTACTGGTTCCTGCTGTCCATCCCCAGGGGCCACATCCTGAGCTTAGGACAGGTGGGAGACTCCCAGGTAAACGACTGTATTGGTATCATCGTTCTCCAACCTTCAGAGTTACTTCCTAACCCCCAACACCTGTTTTTTTTTTTTTTTAAGATTTTATTATTTATTTGACAGAGATCACAAGTAGGCAGAGAGGCAGGCAGAGAGAAAGAGGAAGGGAAACAGGCTCCCTGCTGAGCAGAGAGCCCGATGTGGGGCTCGATTCCAGGACCCTGAGATCATGACCTGAGCCGAAGGCAGAGGCTTTACCCCACTGAGTCACCCAGGTGCCCCCCAACACCTGTTTTTGTTTCTACATCTTGAGTGAACCTGTGCGGCTGTAGGATTTGTATTTTGTGGTAATTAAGAAAGAACCCAAGAGCACCTGGGCTCAGTGAGTTAAGCATCTGCCTTGGGCTCAGGTCATGATCCTGGGGTCCTGGGATCGAGCCCAGCATTGGGCTCTCTGCTCAGCAGGGAGTCTGCTCCTCCTTGGCCTTCTCCCTCTGCTCCCTCTCCCCATTATGCTGGCTTTGTCTCTCAAATAAATTAGTCTTAACAAAAAAAAAGTTAGGTGAAGCGCAGAAAATTGAGGTCACTCCCCAGATTTAATGCTTGCCTTCAGGGTCGATCAACCTCAGGTGTCGAGCAGGGCCACATGGAGAATAATGATGCCTCATTAATACAATTACAGTTAAAGATATTTTCCACTAGGATGCCAACATTCCTTGGACACGTAAGGTTGCATAAATAATTTTCTCCTAGGGTTTGGGGCCAGGAAGGAGTCCGCTGAGTTCAAACACCTAGTGAAGACATCCTTCTTCCTACGAAGCATGTGCTTGCTTATAATTTATTTTCTGCCTCTTTCAGAAAGCATTTGTCGGTAACAAAAAAAAATGTAGGATGAAAGCAATGAATCATGATAGTCAGGACAAAGATGAAGCGGTCAGAAAGCCAGCAAGTGGCAGGGGAGACAGATTCAGGCTGCAGTGAATTTTTTCCCCTGAAATTGAGCAGTAAATTTAGCTTGTGCCTGGCCGGCAAGACGGTTAGGCAACGTGAGGAAGTGTAGAGTGTTCATCATCTGAATAAAGAAAACAGCAAAACCATTTGCTTAGAGAAAGGCATCCCGGGAGGTGAAGGAAGGTGGCCGCTAAGACAGCTGTGGGCTCCTGGTCCCCCTGCTGCCCCCGGCCCCCCAGCCCCCGGATGAGCCCGCTGCTTGCGGTCTATCCTTCAAGCAACGCCACCAGGCAAAGTAATAGTTTGGTTCCCCGCCTTTTGCCTTTTCTTTTAGGGGAACACATGCTTCCGTGGCTCCTCTCAGCCTCCTCCAGACTCTGCATTTATTTATTTTTTTTTCAAGATTTTATCTATTCATTTGAGAGGGAAAGAGCGCACATGCACACACAGCCGGGGGGGAGGGGCAGAGGGAGAAATATCTTCACCTCCCACTGGCCCCTTCTTTCCCAAATCACTCCCCCCCCTTTTCTTTTTGTAAATTTAAATTCAATGAACATATATTATTATTGGAAGTTCTCCCAACTCTCCTTGTGGGGAAAGTCTTTTCTGATGGCGATCGGGTTGCCAGTGCCTTATCATCGCACCACTGCAGAGGGCCAACAGGTGGGGACACCCCGACTGTCTGGGGGTGGCTGAACAGATAGAAAGTGCTGGACACAAACCCTGGAATATTACTCGGCCTTAAAAAGGAAGGATGTCAGCACTGCCACAACATGGGTGAACCTGGAAGGCGTTATGCTCAGTGAGGTAGGTCCGTCACAGAGACAAGACCTGGATGCCACCATTTGTAGGAGGTGCCGAAAGCGGTCAAGTTGTAGACACGGTAGCCTGGTGGGGGTCTGGGGGCCTGAGGGCCTGGGGGCTGGGAGAGGAAGGGCTGGAGAGCTCTTGTTTGCTGGGTGCGGAGTTTGGGTTTTGCAAGAGGAAGAGAGTTCCGGACCGGGTGGTGATTACAGTGTGGGTGTCCTCGGTACTGCTGAGGGGTGCTCAGAAATGGGGAAGAAGCTTTGTGCGAAGGGGGTTTTACTACAGTTGAAAGAAACGTCAACCGAGCATCCATCCAGAAACCAAACAACAGCCCCCACACTGCCGTTGCCTAGTTATGGGTGATCAGAGGAGAGCGAACGTACCCCACAGGCCTTTCCCCCCTCCCTCAGAAGCCTCTCCCCTGCCCCAGGGCCAGCTCCCTCGGCCTCAGGGCTCAGCGGCTCACCTTCTTGTTCTTCTCATACAGGTCCTTCAGCAGGGCATCCAGCTCGTTCTCGTCGATGTAGCCGCTCCCGTCCTGGAGGTGCGGAGCAGGGGCACACAGAGCTCGAGAATCAGGCCCCACCACCCTTGACCTGGCCTCCCGATCCCCCCAGCTCCTCCCAGGGAGCCTGCAGAGTCTGACCTTCCCTCTGCTCCGTGCAGAAGGCGTTCACACCCCACGGTGTCAAAATAACACCCAACTGCTGACTTCCCCAGCCAAGGCAGGAGAGGGACACTCCAGGGCAAACGTGTGTCCCGGTGTTTTTCATTTGCATTGAAAATACAGATGAGGTTCCAGAAGCATTTAGCTAACTCCCTAAGATGTCAGGATGAACACAGGGGCTATTTAAAGCTTACCCTCCAGACTACTGGAGTCACAAGTTGGGGCAGCAAAGGAAGGGGTGACGGCGGTAAGGGGGTCCTCTCCCTCCCAACTGCCTAGCAAAACAGTTGGCTCCGATGCGAAATGATGAGCCGGCAACAAGGGAGCAATACCGAGCACCTCCTTCCCCCGAAAAGACAAAGAGGAGCCGGTGGCTGGGGGCTCCCCTGCTGACGGGGCCCCTGCTTTTCCCTCCCACGCTGCTCTCCGCCGTCTTACCTTGTCGTAAAATGTGAAGATCGCGTTGAACTCCTCTGAGGTCAGCTTCATGCCCTGTAAGGCCCGAGGTATTAAAGAGAGAAGCAAAAGCCTGGGAGGGTGCGCGTGCATGCACGTGCATGTGTGCATGCCCATGTATGCAAATGAGCGCACCGCTTGTGTGTGCATGAGTGGGCGCGTATGTCCGTGTGCACGTGCGTGCACATGTGTGAGTGAGCGCATATGTGTGCATGTGGGAGCGTGTGTACATGGATGTGTGCATGGATGCATGCGTGTACAAGTGAGCAGGCACAGGGCTGCGTGTGTGCATGTGTGTGTGCACGTGAGTGTGCGCACGTGTGCGTGTGCTGGAGGGCCAACAGGAGGGTGGCAGCATGAAGTGCGTGGGGATGAGGGAAGGGAGGAAGTGAAGAAAAGCAGAGGCTCTTTTACCTGAAATTTAAGCAGGAAGTTTTCCTGTACAGGCAAGAGTCTGGAAAGGAAGCGTTAGAGCAGAGCTTAGGAGACAGGGCAGAGGCTGGAACAACGGAACAGAGGGGGATGTGGAAGCCGCGCCTGTGGTTCTGGAAACTGTCTCTGAGCACGGAGGAATTAGTGGCAAGGTCTGCATGGAGGGAGGTGGACACGCTGAGGTGCTGGAACTCTCTCTAGCTTGGTGTTGAGCTTCATGACACCCGACCCCTCACTTCCTACAGCCCTCCCCCCACCCCCGACTGGTCTTCCAGCCAGGGAGGGTGGCACAGAACCGTAGGCAGAGGTCCTGCGAGAAGTGACCCTGGGGTGGGCTCGGGCACTTACCGGGACATCTCCGAGAGGCCCAGCTTGCCATCCCCGTTCAAGTCGAACATCCGTAGCTGTTGGGGACAGACAGAGATGCCTGGGTGATTTGCTTTGACCCCTCATGGGGGACCTTGACCTGCCATCCCCTTGCATTAGAGAGGAAGGGAGAAGGGTGGGTGTGCTCTGCCCCCTCTGAGGTCACCCGGAGGCCAGAGACCAGCAGGGTCTAAATGGGTCCCTGCTCCTCTCTCCTCTTCTCGGGGTGAGGGTCCCAGGAGCCGGGCTGGCCAGCTGCAAAGGCCCACCCTCTCCCAGAGCTGGGGAGGTTGTCATGGAAACAGATGCTCCCGTCTCCTCCTAGCTCAGTGAGGATCTCAGACAGAGGGTGTGTGAGCCCAGGGACCAGCATCCCTTTTGCCACTGGGAGTCACTTCACCAGGGCCTGAAGACTCAGCCAGCAAAGAACCCTGGAAACCCAGAACCCCCTGGCATGGGGCAGGCCCCAGTCCCGGGCCTCTGCCCACTCACTATGGTTTGGGTGTATTCCTGCAGCTTGGGTTCATCATATGGCCGGTTCGCCTTCTTCAGCAGGTCAGACAGAAATCCCTAGAACACAAAAGGTCTCTTGAGAGCTCCTGACGCAGTCAGCCCCTCCTTTATTACTTGCTCCTTCAGTCAGTCAACACCGTTTTCTGAGGTCTCCCATTCGTATGGCTTACATCCCTCCTGATTCCCTAATCCCTAATGCTTGTGGGATGACCATGAAGGCCTGGATGCAACTTCAGCCCCCAGAAGAGGCTGCAGAGACTGGTTCTGGCACCTTAGGGAGCCCAGGACCCAGGGCTAAGCAGCGCCTGGGCACCACTGGTTGCGAAGGGATGGTGGGGTAGGCTCACAGGTGTGGGACCGATCTGCCAGAATTGTCTTGAAGGTGCCTGTCCCAGGCACTGATGTGCAAGGGAGTGGAGTCTGGTCAAGCTCCCTGGCCCCGTGGCTCCCTGTTACTCATTCACGTGGCCGTCCTGAACACGTCCACCGATTTGGAGTCGGGCTTAATTCCTGAGCATTCCATAAACCCATGTTCCCCACTCAACATATCCTCCCTCCCTGGGTTCCTTAAACCTACCACCACTCTGGCCTCAGTCCCACTCCCTGTGCCTCCCATACCCTCCCCAAGGCCCATCCCACCTTGAGCTCGTTGGCTTCAATGTAGCCACTTCTGTCTGTGTCGTACTTCCGCCAAGCCTGCAACGGGGACAACAACCTATTTGCAAGGACCCGTCAAGACCTCTAAGCCTCCTTCCAGTTCCCTTTAATGGACCAGGTTGGGTCTTGATGTTCAAGAGTATTACCGGGGGAGGGGGACGTGGAGATGGTCTAGCCCAGTCCCTTCCGTGTCACAGATGAAGAAATGGGGAAAGCGTCTTGGCCAAGGTCACACAGAGAAGGAGAAAAAAAAAAAAAATCCCTGGGACGATACCTACCTACTCTTCACTGGCCTGGGTCTCTTTTTGGATCATTTCGTAACTACGGTTATGGTTTTCTTTTATTTTTTTTGGACAGGGTTATGGTTTTCTAAGGCGCTAACCAAGCAACTTCTAGCACTAGATCTGGTGGATCCAGTTTTTGCTGTGGGTATACAGCATGTTCTTTTACTGCTCAGGAAGCTTCTGATTGTCTGGGTGGGGCCTGGGCCAAGGGTAAGAATCTTCTGGAAGGGTCAGATACAGTCCCTGTACTCCCTCCTCCATCCCCTCATCACGGTGCACGTGGCATCCACAGCTGAAGGGGAACAGAAGTGGTAGTGCTGTCAGCTCATTTAGACTGTCCCAAGGCTACTCCCCATCTGTGTGATAAAAAGCATTTCTTTCTCTGTTTTTTAAGGAAACCACCCCTCTCCCTGATCAACCCAGAGGGCCCAATTTCCCCAAATCTTTGATCTAAGTTGGTGCCTGAATATATTTCTTCTATTTTCTTTCTTTCTTTCTTTTTTTTTTTTTGGAAGATTTTATTTATTTATTCGACAGAGATCACAAGTAGGCAGAGAAGCAGGCAGAGAGAGGGGAGGAAGCAGGCTCCCTGCTGAGCAGAGAGCCCGATGCGGGGCTCGATCCCAGAACCCTGGGGTCATGACCTGAGCTGAAGGCAGAGGCTTTAACCCACTGAGCCACCCAGGCACCCCTTTCTTCTATTTTCTTTCAAGGTTTCTTCCCTTGACTTTTTCCTCTCTTCTCCCTCACCTCCAGAGTGCACACCATACACTGGTGACACCGGCTTTACTAAGAATCAGCAGGTACTAATTATTTTGCCAAATTTGGATCCCCTGCATCCCCTCCCTTCTCTATGTCATGCCTCCCTTTTATTGTCTGGAGGGTGAGTTTGCAGATAACCCAGGACCTTTCTTCCATACCAGCAAACAAGGCTGTGTAATTCTCATGGGATAGTGGTGACCCAGGGAATTTGGTAGTATTTTTTTGGGGGGGGGGAACCTGATTGTTTAAAAAGTTATGAGACATGAGCAAATCCCAGCAAAAATGTAGACTTATGCCACGGACAACTTGGATAGATGGTATTTGATCAGGGAAGTGTCTTTTCTCTGGGGAGGAAAAATGCTTTGGTTCCATTCAAATATTCCTTCCTGTGCCCAGAAAGCCTAACCCTTGAGAAAGAACCAGTAAGAGCACATTTATAAATATGACGTCACCAACCACCTGCATGTACCCAGTGCCTTAGAGTTTAGCTCATCTGAGTCTTGACTGAGAAAATAGGTAGATAGCCCCTAAAAGTTGGGGCTAAAGTTGCCTAAAAGGTGGGTAACCTGGGGGTGCCTGGGTGGCTCAGTCGGTTGAGCGCCTGCTCAAGCCCCACATCAGGCTCCTTGCTCAGCAGGAAGCCTACTTCTCCCTCTCCCTCTGCCTCTCCCCCTGCCCTCTCTCTCTCTCTCTGACAAATGAATAAAATCTTGGGGAAAAAAAAGGAGGGTAACCTGAAGGCACCGCAGTCCTCACTCAGAGCAAAGCATCGCTTTGATTTTTGCTTTTTTTTGGTGGGGGGGGGGGGCGGAGATCCTCAGCGGCTCTGACCTCCCCCCCCACCCCCCACCCCCCGCCCCGCCTCCTCCCCAGGCTCTCCCTTTTCACTTCTCTTCCCGCCAGTGCTTTGTGCTCATCCATCAGTGGGTCATTCTCTTCCCATTGAAGGAAAAGAGTTCAAGGGACCTGGGCTTTGTGAAATCTCAAAGAAATCCTGAGGCGTCACTAAAATTAGAAATTACAATGTTGTGCTTAGCAGTGGGACGGAGCTCTCTGCCCGCGCTATAGCCTTTCAAGGCGGCACAGGGACCAATTCCTGTTTCCAGCTGATGAAAATGGAACAAGTGGCCAAGCCCAGGGGGATGGCGCTGCGGGATGGTGGGGTCCCCGGGAAACTCGGTTGGGGCGGTGGTCTCAGCTGCTATACTGTGGATTAAAGGATGAAGATATAAGAATATGGAATCCTATCGACAACACAGGGAGAAACCACTAATGACTCTGAGAGAGGGGGACACGGAGAGAGAAAGGTCTTTTTTGCTTCTCTTTAAGTATTTCCAGCTCCCCTCACCCCCGCAAACTATTCGTCATCTCCATTTTCCAGATCAGAGGTGGAAGAGACACCAATTTTTGGATGCCTCCCTCTCCATCAGGGAAGGAACCATCAGCCACAAGGCTCCCTTTTCTACAGACAGAAAAATGGACTCTCACAAAAGCAGCACTCTGGCAAGGAGATGCAGACTTTCTACCCCACCAGAAGACAGGCAAGAGAAGGACTAAGAACAGAATCCAGAATGTCAATGACTAGCTTACAGAATCTGGCCATCTTGAAAAGCCTGGAGAAAATCCTTTAAGGCACCATAAAATTAAATCCATATCTGAGGCTTAGGCAAGCTGCCACTTAAAAAATGACTTTTCTGCTCTGAGAATTGGTTCTTTCTAACCAATTTTCTACCCATGTGGGGAACTCCATGCCGTGTGGATTTCTGGACTAACTCTCCATTAGTTTTAGGCAGTAAATCACGGAGAGGGATTACCGGTGTCTGGACATGGATTTAACACGAGGAATGGCAACTCGAGTCAAGTTGAAGGCCAGTCATTCTCCTAGCAGGCAGTGTGTGGGGGGGGTATCGGTTAAGTTCCCCTCTGGGGGACACATATCTTGAACAGCTAGGGTGCAGAGTCCAGAAAAATACCAAGAACTAATCAGCAGTTTGTCAGGTATCAGGATTAGTCATGTATTTGGTTGAATCATATGGAATTTCCAATTTTTATAAATCAAAAATGGTCAAATATCAGCGATTTCACATGGCTGCATCTATCGGTTCAATATTACTCAAAAAAAAAAAAATTGAGTTTGGGTGGTCTACTTCACTCAAGGATTTCAGAGTTTCTTTTGCAAAGATCTCTTTTAAGGGGCGGGCACTGATGTGTAGACCACAGTCAAGAATCAGAACTAGAAGGGGCGCCTGGGAGGCTCAGTGGGTTAGAGCCTCTGCCTTCGGCTCAGGTCATGATCCCAGAGTCCTGGGATCGAGCCCCAAGTAGGGCTCTCTGCTCAGTGGGGAGCATGCTTCCTCCTCTCTCTCTGCCTGCCTCTCTGCCTACTTGTGATCTCTGTCTGTCAAATAAGTAAATAAAATCTTAAAAAAAAAAATCAGAACTGGAAGATCCTGCAAACTGAAATTCCGACCCTCCCCAGGCTTTTCCAGCTTTGGGATGGCACAGAAATCCATGCTCCCCTCTCATGCTCCTTGGAACCCTGACCTCAAGGGACACCAATGTTATTGAGAACACAGTACGTGAACTCTGGAAGCCAAAGGACGTGAAACAGGTCTCTTCACTGCAGTATTTCTGAGATATGGCAAGATGCAAATGTCTATGGACCAGTTCCCAAAGGGGAGATAAGCGTGTACCCGGCATTTCCCACATGTACTTCCCCACACTTACTTCTCACCGTATTCTGCACACTTTGATGTGCACATATCATATGGGGATCTTGCTGAAATGTAGATTCTGAGTCAGTGGGTCAGGGACTCTGCGTTTCTCACACGCACTCAGGTGATGGTGAAGCAGATGGCGCTGGTCCAGGGACTACACTCTGAGTCATGGAGCTCTAAGGGGTTTAGCATCGCCCCCCGGGGGGACCACTGCCAGGCACTGGGGTGGGCCTGGCCCTGAACATGGGAGAAAGGCAGCGCCTTGGCCTCACCTCCATAAACTCGGTGCTGGAGCCCACGTGCTGCCGAAAGCACAAAAGGAAGTTCTCTTCCGTCGGCAGGATCTGTGCCAGCTGCGGGGGGCCAGAGAGCAACACAGAGACACAGAGACGTTACTGGAGCAGAGACACAGAGACGTTACTGGAGGGCCCCGCCAGGGAGCAGAGCCCACTCTGCCAGAGGGCGGTGAATGGCCTGTGGCAAGGCAGCGTGGGACCCACATTTTGCTCTTCTTCCTGAGAACAGCCCCTCAAAAGGGAAGAAGGATGTTCTGAGGAGTGCATTTGGGTCGCCCCCCCCCCCCGCAGGGACAGATAGTGGAGCCCCTTTAAAAATGCAAATGTCCGGTCTCCCAAAGAATACTTAATAGATGATTCCAGCGACATAAAATTCTAAAGAAGGCAAACGAATCTGAGATGAGTGGTAGCCTGGGATTTTTTTTTTTAACCACAATTTATTATTATTTTTTAAATTTTAAAAATTTTTAATAAACATATAATGTATTATTAGCCCCAGGGGTACAGGTCTGTGAATCGCCAGGTTTACACACTTCACAGCACTCACCATAGCATATACCCTCCCCAATGTCCATAGCCCCACCACCCTCTCCCTACCCCCTCCCCTGGTCACCCTCAGTTTGTTTTGTGACAGTAAGAGTCTCTTATGGTTTGTCTCCCTCCCAATCCCATCTTGTTTCATTTATTCTTTTCCTACCCCACAACCCCCCCACGTTGCTTCTCCACTTCCTCATATCAGGGAGATCATATGATAGTTGTCTTTCTCTGACTGACTTATTTCGATAAGCATAATATCCTCTAGTTCCATGCACGCCGTCGCAAATTGGCCTGGGATTTTCAAGGGCGATAGAAATGCTCTATCTTGATCGCGGTGATAATTACATGGCTGTGCACAACGTCTAAGCTCCCAGAACTTGACTCTCCCAATCAGTGCAGCTTATTGTATATAAATTATACCTCAACAAATCTGATTTTCAGAAAATGCAAAAATACCCTTGTTCAGCCCCCTTATTTTGCTCCGAGCGTCCTTGGGTCACAGGCAAATCCTGATTGGTCTGAGTCAGGTAAATGTGCTAATTCCCTTGCCAGGGATTGGTTTATGAGCAGGCATGTGATCTAGTTCTGGCCAATGGGATGTGAGGGGAGGTCTGCTAGAAGTACTCCCGGCAAAGGTTTCCTAGCTCCCAGGTGGAGCCAAACGAGACGGATCCTTTCTGCATCCCGACGTGGGTGCTTCCAGATGGGATGGCTGGAGCAGCAAGCCAGCCTGAAGATGAAGGTGTTTTGGGGGGCAGAGAAGTGCAGAGAAGCAGAGCTGGGGACCTGGCCTCCTTCATCTAGAGCCATTCCTTCTCGTGGCTCTTGTCTCACTAGGAGCCTCTCATGGTTTAAGCCAGGAGTAGGTAAACAATGGCCCGTGAGCCAAATCTGGCCCAATGCCTATTTCTATAAATGAACTTGTCTTGGAACATGGCCATGCCCATTCATTTACATACTGTCTATGGCTGCTTTTCTGCCACAGTGGCAGAGTTGGAAGAATTGTGACAGAAACTATATGGCCTAAAAATCCTAAAACATGTACCATAATCTGGATCTTTCCAGAAAAAAGTCTGGTGACCCCCGGTTTAAGCCCATTTGAGTCAGGATTCTCTGAGACTTGCAGCTTAGACATCTATGCTGTTGGTGCCCTTCCCAGATCCCCCTTAGCTAGGCTGGTGGGCCATCCCTCATGCCGTGAAGGACACCTGCTAATGGCTCAGAGCTGCTCCCTGCATCAGAGCTGCCCTCCAACAAACCACCACTGCCTCGGGCACCCACCTCCACCTCCCCGACCTGGAGGGGGCAGCCTGTATCCAACAACTGACTGAACTAGGGGTATGAAGGACCACCCCATCCCTTGCCCCACGATGAGACCACCTCTGGGGCAATCCTCATTCCAGAGCTCCCCGTGAGTTCAGGTCAAGACCTAGTTCCATCTGACACCACGTCCTTCCTTAGCTCCTTCCTCTGCCTTTTCCTGCTGTGCTCTTCCCATCTTTCGAGAGTTCTCTCTCCATAAATCCCATCCACTTGAGTCCTTTCTCAGTCTCTGCTTCCGGGGCACTGACCTAAGGCAGATTTCACCCAACCCACCCTGGGAGGAGCTACGCCCTCATTCCTGCGCTGCCATCATTATTCCCGAGCATCAGACCGTGTACACATCACAAACTGATGGCCGGCGGCACGCGCACGTGTCTGTACCGTGTACGTAGGAATGTATGTGTGTATATGTGTGGATACGTAAGCTGTTTAATTAGACAAGGAAGCCATTAAACTGAGGTGACCTTAATGCCTTAGTAGCCTATGTGAGCAAACCCAAATGGAAACCAGTCAAAACAGCCCAGGAGGGGTTCCCAAATAATGCAACCGCTTAAGCGACAGCCAATCAGATACCTTCCTTGCTCTGCTCCCACCTCTTCTCTATAAGATTCTTTCCCTAGCTACTGTTGGGGGAGTGTTCCTAATCACTCATGGTTTGTCACTGCCCCATTTGAATCAATTTTTGCTCAAATACACTCTTAAAATTTTTAATATGCCTCCATTTGTTTTAGCAATATGTATTTATGGAAATGTATGTATGTGTATATATAATATATAAATGATATGTGTTATATATGTAAATTATGTGTTTAAAATTAATTAAGTAATTAAAACTATTGCCTTGGGATGCCTTTTGGCGGGGCATGAACTCTCTTGTTCTCCAGCGGTCCTGCTCCTTCCTCTCTTAAGCTGGGTTCCTCACCCATTCGGAGTAGCTGCTGGGACCGTGAGAGCGCGTGAGAGCGCGTGAGGTCTCCCTCCCTGTCTTAGGCCACTGTTGGTTGCTTCTTTCCTTGTGAGGCTCGGAAAAAGTCCTGCCTGTTCTTGTTGATCAGCCTAGGTGCTGGGGGTGGGGTGGGGGCTTCCAGACCCCTCCCCCCCACCCCGCTTTAGAGGCCTAGAAGGACACTTGTGCTTGGCAGAGTGGAGGTGACGGGAACCCCTCTCCCCCACAGCTCTTAGCCAGGATGTAGGTAGAACTCACCTCTGCCATCTCGATTTTGCCGTCGGAGTTCTTGTCATACTTCTGCATGAACTCCTTCATCTTCTCCCCAAAGTTATCACTCTTTGACATCTGGGGAAAAACAGAGGGGGGCTGACTGTGCTGCCAGGCCCCACGGGAACCACAGACCTCTCACCTGCTTGGCGTGGCAGCGGCATGGAACATTCTACGCCCCAGATCTGCAGGCCTGGAACCAGGCCAGGCCGACGCTCTGACTGGTCAGGGCCCCACTCATCTCCTTCCCAAGATCCCTCCAAGTCCAAGTGATCTCTCCTCTGAGGCTCGGTCACATGGGGACATACACCCCCGTCCCATGTAATTCATGCGATCAAACACTCCCCTCTGCCTTTGAGACGGGATTAAACCACAGCTTTGTCAGAAGGGCGAGGACTTATTCCCATCACTCAGATGAGAGAACTACCTTATGAAGGCAGCTTCTTATACAAGCCAACTTATCCCAGGAAGAAACTAGCACTACCCCAGAGCAAGGTAAACCATGCATTTTCTTCTCTCGGGTCTAAAGGGAATTCATGGTATTTTTCACTCTGATTTTAAGCCAGGAGGAAGGTGAGGAGAAAATCTTCATACAGCTGGGGGGTAATTTCAATCATCTGTGAGATTATTGTGACTACTCCAAAGGCAGAGAACTTCAAAAGCTCCTTTGGCCCATCACTGCCCATGGTAAATCTAAGGTTCTCTGAAATTCTCCAATCTTAGCCTGTTTTGGGTGCTCCTGAATAGTTCTGTGTATGAACACGCTCTTCCTTAACCCTCACCGATGGGCAGTCTGCTTGTGCGGCTGATGGCGCCTCTTGCCTTCTCTGATGACTTCCGGGGGGGTTGGGCGCTTCCTCGGATCGGGCCCTGGAGAATTCTACCCGTTCTTCAGATTAGAGTCTGTTCTTTCTACCTGGGAAGCGGTTTCAATTTCCCAGGATTTATTCATCAGTATTTCCTGCCTTATATGTACGAGTGTGCACGGAATGCTCCTAGGCCTGGATCCCAGATGGGGTGAGCTGATCTAGTTTTCAGAGCAGCCCCAGTGGGGTGAGTCTTCTGTCCATTCTACACACTGGTACAGGCTGGGGTGCCGTGTCTTCTCCCAGGGTCACCAGCTGGTGTAGCTAGAATTGGAACTTGTGGCTCCTGCTTCCAAGGCTACTATCCCTTCTGCCCAGCTGCTCTGAACACCAGTCGCGGATGCTGTCAGTTGAGATGTTGTTGACAGGTTTGAGAATCACCCCGAAGCCATCTGAGGAGGGGAGTGACTAAGATTTCAGACTAGAAGCACTGATCCCAGAATCAGTTTTGATGCCTGGGATTTCTGGGATGCAGGCTTCATTATACTAGTAATGAGGGGTGATGGGGGAACAGTTGATAAACCCATGAATCACAGCCGTCGCTGAAGCCCATGGCCGGACCTCCTTCTCGCTGGAGCACTCTGCTGGGCTCTGGACCAGGAGCTCACTGGTGGATTTGCTGCTCGTCTCCCAGACTGCCCCATGGAGACTTGCTAAGAGGCAGGGGATCAGCCAATAGACACGTAGCAGGAGAGAGTGGGGAGACCCCCAAGGGACCAGTGGGAGCTGGGGGAGGTGATGGGTCTGACTGTGTATATCTGAGAACCAGACGTGGGGATCGCAATAAACTAGGTCCGATTACCTCAGCTTTTCGGTATTTCAGACAGTCCTCCCAAGGCTTTCATGAATTTAATAGTGTAAGCTTGTGACTACAGGCCCCACAGTGACCCTGCCGTGAAGGGGTGGGACGTGATTTGGAGTCGCTTCAGGCAGGCTAAGAAAGGCAGACTGACACCGCCACGAATGAGGCCAGGCCGTACTCTCTGGTTCAGATGCTGGTTTGGAGCAACCAAGTTTCCCTCTAGGTCCTTGCTGAGGATTCCAGACTCTGTTGGTCTAGAACAGTGGTTCTTGGGTGGGGATTATTCTGTGGCCCCCACAGGGGACCTTTGGTAATTTCTCGAGACATTTTTGATTGCTACAACTGTAAGAGGATGCTGCTGGCATCTCACGGGGAGAGCCAGTGACGGTGCTATATATCCTACAATCACAGGACAGCCCCCGTCCACCTCCCCACGACAAAGAATTATCCAGCCCTGTCCATAGAGCCGAGGCTGAGAAACTCTGGTCTCCAATAAAGACACTTGAAACCCCTGAGGCATCCAATCGAGTCATGACCCCCCTGAGAATCTTAGATAGGCTCTGGACTATTCCTTAGGAAAATAAAAGGGTTTTATACACATATACACAGACACAAACTTTGCAGTTTTGGGGGGTTCAGTAACCCCTGGTATCTATTCACGAACACCCCTCAATCCCAGACACCCAAAGGTATTGCAGGAAGGTTCTCTTTTTAAGGGATTATTCCAATTTAAAAAACATTCTTACAAATGAAAGAAAAACTTGGGAGGTCAAGACCGGAGATGTCAGGCTGGCTTAGGAGATGCAGAATTTGGGGCAGACAATGCTGACCAAAGCCACGATCAGGATGATAGAAAAAAATCAAACAGTTCGACAGAGTACTGGGCTTACCATGCCAGAGCCTTTTCTTGCTTTCTCCAGCTCTTGGAAAAAGTTTTCTAGCTCTTTACCTTCAATATACCCATTTCCTGTGAAAAAAGCAAAGAAAAAGAAACAAGCAGTTGACCTCAGAGCTGCATAGTAAGACTGATGGGGTGGGGTGAGGGGGTGGGGAAGTCAGGGGCTTCAGGGAGAACTTCTCCTTGGTTAACAAGCAGGTGTGTCTGGGTTGGCCTCAGACGGTGCAGCGTGAGGGACGTGGGTCCTGCCCTCAGGGTGTTTCCAACTGTACAGCTGCAAGATCAGTAACCACGGGCCTTTGGGGTATACATTCAGTAGACGGAGAACACTGGGAGGGACCAGGATCCGGGCCAAGTTGGTAGAAGTGGGCGGAGCCGGAACTGTCCGCAGCTGGCTGGGTGAGCCCGGGATCGGGATCGAGAATTTAACGGGGTGGTGGTGGAGGAGGGGAGACACAAGGTCATCAGCATCCCAGCTAGTCAGCAGGTGGCAGACCCTGGTCGCAGGGGTGATTGAGGCCCGAGACAGAATTTGGGTCTCTGGAGTGGGAGGGTATATTGAGTTGAAGAGTGTCCCCCGTGCCCCCAAATCCGTGTCCATGGAGAACATCAGAATGTAACCTCAGTTGGAAATAGGGTAATCAGTGAAGAGGAAGCCATAGTAGATTAGGTAGGCCCTAATCCAATGACCTGGGTCCTTATAAGAAGGCCATGTGGAGACACAGAGAGACACACGGGGAAGAAGATTATGTAAAGACTGAGACAAGATTGGAGTGATGCTATCTCCAAGCTAAGGAATGCCATGGATTGCTGGCAACTACTAGAAGCCGGAAGAGAGACACGGAAGGATTGTCCCCAAGAGCCTCCAGAAGGAACAATTCTGTCAACACCTTAGTTCTGGACTTCCAGCCCCAGAACAGGAAGAGAAAAAAAACCTCTGTTGGTTTAAGCCACCTGGTCTGTGGGACTCTGTTACAACAGCTCTGGGAAACTAACACAGAAGGGAAGCGTGGGAAGAGAAAGGCGGGGGGTGTCCGTCCTTCGGGCTAGGGGCACCCGAGAGCATCAGTCACCGGGATTATGAGGAGGGGAGGCAACCCACTGCACGGCCATGAAGAGAGGGGGCCCTCTGGTCTGGGAAAATCCTGTTCTGCTTGCTCACTGCCTGTAGGACTTTGGGAAAGTCATTTAACCCATATCAGCTGCAAAATGAGTTATGACACTTAAATGGGATTTTGTATGTACCAAGCCACCCATTATGAGTGCACCGTAAATGTGACTTGTTCCTGTTCAATGACCAGAACCTGTGTAGAAGATGGAAAGAATCAGGGCAAAAACTGCAATGATCAGGACTGGGCCCCAAGGTCAGTGCCTGACTTTGAAGATCACATTAAGTGGTGAGAGGCCTTTAGGTTCTCAAGTCTTATACCGAGATGGCCTAGAGACTGGGTAAGCTGAGCCCATAGCCAAGGTCACTAGTCCCTGCTGTGATTGAGAGCAGGCATTTGTGGGTTGGAAATCAGACAGGCCGAAGGTAGTGCTCCCCCACACTCCCCCAAACTGGAATCTCCTGGGATCTTTTTTTTTTTTTTTAAAGATTTTATTTATTTATCAGACAGAGATCACAAGCAGGCAGAGAGAGAGGAAGGGAAGCAGGCTGCCCGCTGAGCCGAGAGCCTGATGCGGGGCTCGATCCCAGGACCCTGAGATCATGACCTGAGCCGAAGGCAGAGGCTTTAACCCACTGAGCCACCCAGGCGCCCCTCTCCTAGGAATCTTTAAAAAAAAGAAAAACATGGGTGTCTGGCTCCCACCCACAGACATGCTGGTGCCATTGGTTTGGGGTGTGAACTAAGCATCACTTTTTTTTTTTTTTTTTTTTTTAAAGTTCCCCAGATGATTTCCATGAGCATCAAGTTTGGAAACCACGAGCCTAAAGTCAAGTTTCAAATCTGATCTAAAACAATTGAGCAAGGTTCCTATAGAGAATAGCCAACTGGTAGCTTTCTTCAAGAGCAAATGGAATTACAAGTGAAACAGAGACAATAAAAAAGGACTATTTATCCTGGCCCTTGGGGGTGGGATGGGGTTGCAGTGGGGGTGGGGGTTCTCCCCACCCTCTGCCCCCTGGCATCCTCTGAGAATTTAGATTCCCAATAAATAGCCACAGAGGCGCCCCCTAGTGGAGAAGATGCCACAATAAACATGGCATGGAGAGGATCCCGTGAGATAAATGATATATTTTTGTCAGCAGGGAAAAGATGTGATTGTATTTAGGGGATGGGGGAAGGGGACTGGAGCTCCCTTTGTTCCCCCTGGCATAGAATGGTCATCGTTCTTGCGACACTTGGAATTTCATGTGCGTGCGTCTAATGGCCTGTGAGGCCAGCGGGAGAGGGGGCATGAGCGGAAGGGCCCAGGGCTTTCCAGGCAAAAGGCAGTCTAGTTGATGATGCCTCGGGGTTGAAAGAACAAGTACTTTTTCTCTGCCTCACCACTCCCTGCAATGATCCGGAAGGATGGGTTTCAGCTCTGACCAGCATCTCTCCCCACCCTCAGAGCTGGCCCTGCTCTGCCACTTCCCCGCCAGCTTCCGCACCTGCTGTAGAAGGGGGGTGCGGGCGGGTTACCCACACTCCTTGCAGACGCACCCACACCCACTTCTCCTGCCGCTATTACTCACTGTTTCGCTCTGGGATGTCACCTCTCCGGACCTGTTTCCTCACCTATAAAATAGGGATAATGATGGTGCCTGCCTCCTACGGTAGACAGTGAAGACTCCACGGGGGTAAAAACACATGGAATGTGTTGGCCCACAGCGAGCCTCCAAAATGCCAGTGGTCAACACCACCACGGCGGGTGTTTCTGTCCAGGCCGGGGGACACCTTGCCCTTGGGCTGCTTGCTTTCAGCCAGGAAGAGTTGGGGTGCAGGAGGCCAAAGCAGGTGAGGCCAGGACTGAAACACGTCCCATTGAGCAACATGAATTTGGGAAGAAGAAACATAGAAGAGTACAGACCTGTGGGACCCACCTTTCCCCTGAGGTTTCTCTGAAACTTACTAAGAATAAATGTCCTTGTGTTTATTCCTGTTCTAGAAAGGTTTTAAGGTGGTTTAATAACCTCCAGAACCTGACAATCAGCCTGTGCCTTGCCCAGCGGGAGACACGGACACTTGTGAACATCAGCAATGGCTCCTGGATACGCTTTTAATTTTTCAAAGCACGTTCGCTTCTCTCTTTGCTTCAGGAGATAATTTGAAGCCTCACTATGTGTAAAGTCCTGTGTAGGTTGCCATGGGGGGGCCAGAATATGACACCGCACAAGGCTGGGCTCCCATCTTCCAAGTTGTCATAATCCACCCAGACACACAGGATCGTAACAGGGCCGAGTAGAATTCTCTTCTTCTGACAAAGAAACTTGAGGCACAGAGACGGTAAGCAATCTGTTCAGGGACACACAGCAACGCGGGACCAGAATTGGAGTATCCTAATTGCTGATCTAGGTTTCATGCATTCATTCATTCATTCAACATTTCCTGAACATTCACTTTTTGCCCGCTGTATGCTAGGCCTCAGGGGTATAAAAGTGAGCTAGACGGGGTCTGCCAGGATGGGTCTTATGTTCTAACTGGGTGGGGATGGGGCAGGGCAGACAAACAGCAAGGAAAAGGAAAGATGATGTAGTAGAATGGGGAGGGGGTGTCAGGGCTACTTGACAGGGTGGGCACGGAAAGCTTCTCTGAGAACCCCCAGCTACCAGGAAGAGGAGGAGAAAGGGAAGACTAACCATGGAGGCCGGGGGAGGAGCCAGGACCCAGCGACGGTAGAAAGGGGTCCCCTCCCCAGCCCACCTTGCACAGCCTGAGCAGCAGGAGGGCCCCAGAGGCTGGCAAGCCCCTCGCACCCTACGAGGAATCCCACCACCACTTCCTCTCCGTGCCCCCAACGAAGAGACAAAAGGCGCCTCAATTCAACAAACCTATACTGTTGGAAGTAACAGTAGTTCAACTTTGTGCCTGGTGCTTGGCGGCGGGGGCTGGGGGGCTGGGGGGGTCTATAGACAAGTCCTCGACGTGGGCTTACTCCCTAGAGCGGTTCATGGTCCAGTGGGGCAAGGCAGCCAAACAAGAATCGTCAGGATCTACCAGCCGAACGCAGAGGGAGAGGGGCAGAGACTGGATAGGGAGGCAGGGGCTGTGGGGCCCAGAAGGGGGCATCTTTCACCATTGGAGGGAAAGGCCTTTGCTACTTGGTCTCTCTCAGGGCGAATCCCATCCGTCCCCCAGGAGGCAGCTGCTATCCTGGTCTCGTCTGGGTGGGGGGTAGGCCAGGTTGACCAACATCCTTCCAGAGCAGACTTCAGCACCAGACGAATGGATTGCTTTTTCTCTGACCCCAGTATCAGGGCGTGGGGTGACTGGCCACCAAGCAAATCTCATGTGGACGGGTATTGATAAGAATGTGGTTACCATGGCAACTGCCACTCCTTCGCTTCCTGTCAAACTGCATCCTGAGAATATTAGGAAGAGGGGGCTGGGTGGGAGTCAGAGACCCTGCATCTTTCCTTACTGTACTCTGGCTACCAGTCTTCATCACCACCGTGCCTCAGTTTCCCCCAGTTGAAACTGAGACAACATTTCTTGGGGGCCCCTGGGTGGCTCAGTTGAGTGTCTAATTTTGGCTCAGTTCGGGATCTCAGGGTCCTCGGATGGAGCCCCTTGTCTGGCTACTTCTTCCCGCTCAGTGTGGAGTCTCCTTATCCCGCTCCCTCTGCTCCTCCCCTCCCCCTCGAGCCTGCACGCATGCACCACCCCCCAGATAAACAAACACACAAAAAATCTTAAAAAAAAAAAAAGTGAGACACCACTTCTTTACTATTAAGCTGATCACAGACACCTGGAAAGCCTTGACTAAAGGATGCTTTGCCCCTTGTTGGAAAGAAGGCCCCTTGTTTCTCACTGAGATTCACATGTACAGATTTTCTAAGAGTTGAACAGGGAAGAGAGTAAGAGGTATAATTCTGCTACCAGCTCCATGACTGCCCATGTGACATCGAGCGAGTCAATCTCACTGAGCCTCCATTTCTTGATCCCTAAAATGGATATAACTGTTTATGCCCTTTCTGCTTTATAGAGCTGCTGTGAGAGCCACACAAGGTATTATTGTGAAAGCATTCCGGAAAATGTAAAATCTCACATGAAGGGAAAGCATCATTTCTAACCTCTGTCCTCTGACCCAGTCCATGGCTGTCAACTCTTCAGCTCAGAGTAGAGAGTACTGGTTTTCAGCCAAGCTGTCTAATAGAGTCACCTGGGGGGTGCCTGGGTGGCTCAGTGGGTTAAGCCTCAGGTCATGATCTCAGGGTCCTGGGATCAGAGCCCCACATCGGGCTCTCTGCTCAGCAGGGAGCCTGCTTTCCCCCCTCTCTCTGCCTGCCTCTCTGCCTACTTGTGATCTCTCTCTCTCTCTGTCAAATAAAAAAAATAAAACAGGGGGTGCCTGGGTGGCTCAGTGGGTTAAAAAAATAAAATAAAATAAAATAAAAATTAGAGTCACCTGGGAGGCTTTTAAAACACCATTGCCTGGGTCCCGCCCCTGGAGGTTTAGATTTAATTGATGGGGGTGAGGACTTCTCTTGAGCCTGTTTTCAAAAGCTCTCGGTGATTCTAACGTGCAGTCAGAATTAAGGAGCGATTTGTGGTGAGTCTCAAGTGTTAAGGTGTGCAAGAATTACCTGGGGATCTTATTAAAGTGCAGAGTCTAATTCAGCAGGTCTGGAGGGTAAGGGCTTGCTGTTCCTAGTGGGGTCTGCGGAACAGCAGCATCAGAATTACCTGGGAGCTTGTTTCAAGTGCAGAAGCCCAGACCTTCCCCAAGAACTCCTGAGGCGGAAGTGCTGGGAGAGAGACCCCAAAATCTGTGTTTAAACAAGGCCTCCTACGCTTCGAGTTTGAGAACTAGGGGCCTGGCCGCAGTAGCGCTCACCAGTCCGTGACTCCCCGCGATGCACAGGTTAGAGACATCCAGGACAGGGATTGCCAAATTCCAGACGTCCTCGTTAAGAAAGTGTTCCTGAGACCCGGCCACCTGGTTGTCTGTCCGGAGTTCAGATTTATGGAAAGGCAAATAGCCCTCTGCCCACCCAAGCCTGAGCACCCTTCGGGACAGTCGAACCCCACCCCCTGGGGCAAGAAAAGGGCTGAGAAAACACAGAGCTTTCAGACGTGACTTTCAGTCTGTGTTTCTGGGCCGAGCTGCTTCTCGAACAGTGGTTCTGGAGCTTCGCTGGGTCCTCTGAGCCTGGGGACATCTGGCAGCGGAACGCTGGGCTGGTTCCCAGGTTTGGGGGAGGCCAGAAGGCTGGGGCAGATTGGACAGCAGAGAGCCAAGGAGGAGCGGGGGAGGGCCAAGCGAGGCCAGAGGCCCCAGATGGGTCCGGCTGGGCCAAGGAGGGCACGGCCTGCCACAGGCCGGGAGAGCTGCCAGGAGACGCCCTGTTTTCCAAGAGCCTCATGCCCGCTCTAGTAATTCGGGTTCCCCAGGTGTTGGAAGAGATTTCCCCGAAGGGTCTTCTCAGCCCTGGAAACCTCCCTCAGGGGTTCAGCCAAGACAGCCACTGAAGTCCGGAGGGGAATAAGCTGGGGCAGCGGGCAGGGACGCAGGCTCCCCGGGCTGGCAGCTGCCCTGGGCGAGGTGGGCTCAAGCTGCCTTGTTTGTGAAAACTCGTCCCAGGGCTGCCTCCCCGGGGAGCCCCAGCTCCTCACAGACACAGCGCCTCCCTGGCTGGTGTAATCACCCCCAAGGGCAGGCTGTGGGGCCCAGAGTGTCCCCAGAGGCCACCAGCACAGGGCAACCCAGCACGCTGCAGACACATCACAGCAAAGGGCTCTGTTAGCAAAGCATTTGGGGGTCTAGGGGTGAAAGTTGAGTGGGGGCTGATTCCTAAGGCTTACCCCAGGTGGGCCAGGAGGCTGCCCCCGAAGAACCCCACATCCTGCCATCACGACCCCCAAGCCCGTCCCTTGCTGTCCCAGATGAGACCCACAGACCCCACAGAGATTGGCAGACAGGGTTAAAAGACAGCTCCCACCTCGGCTCCCCGCACCAGACCCCTTGGACTCTCTTGTGCCAAGAAGTGATCGTTTTTAGGAGCCCTGGAATCACCCTAGGAATGGCACAGTGATACTGCATTGTACATGTTACAGTGTTTGCCTAAGTACTTAATATATACCAAGTATTCTGTAACCCTGTTTGGGCAAGTCTCTTTTACTGTTCCAAAAACCTTCACTTAGTATCCCAGTGCAAGCTGCCCCGACCTCTCCCCACCTTGGAGAGGCCCTGGGGCTTCGTTCTCCTCGCCTCTCCCTGCAGGCACACGGACTAAACCGAGAGGCTCCACCAGGCCTGCCTGGGTGCTCAGGCCTGGAGGTGCTCATGGTGCCTGGATCCGAGGAGACACTTCTGTTATTGCCATCGGGTGTGGGAGGACAGAGGAGGGAAGACAGGGCAGGGCCTTCCTCTCACTAATTTTCAAAGGCCTTGAGGCCCCCATGGGTGGCAAACAAGGCTCACTCCCTGTAAGAGGCTTTGAAGACCCACCCCCCCCAACACCAGGGCCACCTGGAGGCAGCAGATACCCTGAAGTATCTGGGCAGATTCCCACACCTGGAGGTACAGATCCTCTTACAACTTTACTGTTTTGCGGATTCACCCCAGACACATAAGCTCTTAGAAAATTTGCAAACACTCTGGAAATTAACTTAGTTAAAGCAAATGCCTTCTAATTTTTACCTCAGCCGCTCTGTAGAGAACCACCATTTTCCATTCCCCATAACGTGTGGCATTCTCTCGAATATCTTCCAGCATTTGAGCTTCGTGAATAACGAAAATGGGTTCATATGGTAATAGTGTCCTGCTCCCATTAAAAAAAAAAAACCTTAGTAGTCCATCTTGGACATTCTCCCATGTCAGTGGAAAAGCTCCCCCTCCCTGTGCTTGGTTGCATAATATTCCCCTATAGAGATGGGTACAATTCATTGTTCTCATCCCTGGTGAAGGGCATTTCCTTTCAGATTTTCAGCATTCCCAAGAACTCAGTAATAGATGCCCTTGTCTGTCTAACTTTTTGTACACGTCATGGTAGAGCTATGTTAGAGAGATTCCGGGGGGGGGGGGATTTGCAGTCCCTGTTTGGCCCAGGTGTCTGCTGGCCTCTGGGAGAGAACACATCCTGTCCCTGTGCTTTCAGTGGCTTCTAAAGACTGTGGTATTTTTCCCTGTTGAGCCGCACCTTGGCTCTCCGTGGAAATTCCTACCGGTCACCCGTGGAACCGGAGCCTGGTGGCCCATCTGATCGGAACCACACGGACAGGCCAGTGTGGGCTCTCAGTTGGGCCTCGCACGGCTGCTTGGATCACGCAGGGTGAGGACGTTCTGGAGCAAGAGGTGACCAGGCAGCATGGGATGGGGCTCAGACGTGGAGGACCATGTAAGGGTCACTCTGAGCATGGAGGCGGCATGCGGGTCAGAGCGCGGGCTTGGCTGCGGTCTTCCCTACCTCTGCCTTGGGGAGATGACATCTGAATTCTCCCAAATGCGTGGCTGCAGCTGACCTTGGAGGGAGAGTCCAGGGATGGAACCAGGCACGAGGAGACAGGATCCCTGGGTGCCCCCCACCCTCCCACTTTGCCGTGTGGTCTTGCGAAAAGAACTCTGCCTCTCTGAGTCCCAGTTTCTCTCTCTCCAAGCACCTACTCCTTCCTTTCTCCATGAGACTGATGCGGGTTTTGAAAAGAATCTCTTAGGGCAGCGTCACCAGGATGACCTTCCTCCTGGTTGGTAACAGGCTGAGTTAGGGTCAGAGCCCCCCGCCCCAGCTCCCCTCTCTTTGGCATCCAGCTTCTCCTAAGTTTGCCTCGTCTTTGTTTCCTAGAGGGTCTGGGAAGAGTGGGGCAGTGGCTCCCTCCCCCGGGGGCTGTGCCTGACTGGGCTCCAGGGTCCTGGTGGGCTGCACATGGGAGCCCTCCCAGAGCTCTTTACGTTTGTAAGAGGCAGGGGGACTCCGTATCAGGGAGCAACTCCAAAGGGAACACAGAAGCCAGACTTAGTTAAGGGGGAGGCCCAGATAGGGCAGGGAGTGCCTCAGGGGAGAGGGGTGGGCTCCCCAGAAGTCTTTGGGTGTGCGCGAGGGGTTAGGTAGGGAAGGTATGGAGCAAGGCCGTCCATAGCCTCTTTCTGGATCCTTCCGTGGAACTCCAATCTGGCTGTATACTCCTTTTCCTAAATCACCTCTGTGCCATCTCTGGCACCGCAAGCCCCTTTGTTTTCTCTCTGTTAGGTCTGGGGCTCCTCCTTGGGACCTCCCTGAGGCAGTGGCCGGAGAGGGCAACGGGGTGTCTGGTAGGCAGGAATCAAGAAGCAAGCATTGAGCTCCCCTTTGCCATGGGAGCAGGAGGGAACCAGAGGCACAGTGGCTTTGGGGGTGTTCGTCGGACTCTTGCGTCCAGTGCTAGCTTAGCTTTGCTCCAGCCCGCGCCAGGACCCCTTCCCGAGATTAAAGAAACAGCTCATCGCCTCTGAGGCAGGGGGTGGTAGAGGTTTTCGGTGGGCAAGTGGGAAGGCGGTTTCCAGCGTCACAGAAAAATCCCTCTTGCAACCCAAATGCATGTTCCCAGGGAATAAACCCTGGCCGGGAAGGAGCCCCACTACTCCCTTGCTATACAGCCTGCGAGAACCCGCCCCCCATGCCCCTGTCCTCACCTGCGCCAGGAGCACCTCGCCTGCCCAGCAGCCTCACAGGGACTCCAGGAGGTGTGATTGTGTTTGGAACAGTATGAGGTCTCAGATAGATGGAAGGATTTGCATGATTATTGAGTGTGCTACTGGTTGTCCCCATGAGGACAGGGGGAAAGTAGGAACCATGGAGTCCTCTGTTTGTTATAGCTGACTCATCTGGCAGGAGGCCTTTGGTATAACCTTGGCCACTTGGTAACTTTCCTTGAATCCTGCAAGTCTCTGGTGCAGATAAACTGGCAGAAGCATCCTTGGGGAATGTGCGTGTCATCTGGAATACTAAGAGGCTGCACCTTACAGCCCTTTTCACCCAGGCAGTCTTATGGCCCAAGCTGGGGATCGGAAGTACCAACCCTCCTTAGCCCCATTTTACAGATTTAACAGCCTACCTGCCTCCTTCAGTAATTCACAGGCAGATCACCATCCCAACCCGGGGATTACCTGCCCGGTCCTCCCCCTGGCTCCCAACCCAGCTTTCTCAGGTGGCTCCCAGGGAACAAAACTTGACTCATTAACTTTACTAGGCATTAACCCTTGCCTCTCCAAGCACCCACCCTGGGCAGAGGGCCTCTGTTTAGCCACCTGCATGCCCTGCAGAGATGAGGAAAGGAGGAGGGAGGAATTAAGTGAGCCACCCCTGGTCCTCCCTCTGGTTCCCATCCCCCCTCACTGTCAATCCCAGGCTAAAACCCCGACGCCACCACCCTGCCAGTGGTCCCAGATGCCTGAACATTTGGGATGCCCATCTCGGCCAGGCCCTGAGAAGGGAATCAGATCACTTAGTTTTTTTGGAGGGGTGGAGAAAACGTCTCTAGCAAGATCAGAGGCCCCTAAAGGGGTGGGGGTCTCCCTTTATGCCTGAATCAGACCATCATAGACTCTTGGAATGCCAGCGCAGGGAGACACCTCCTAAGGTCATTCAGTCCGGCCCTCGATTTTTGGGGGAGTCAGTGTCTCAGTAGGCATTTAAGATTGTGCCTCCCTCCACCCAGAGATGTCACCGAAAGCAGCCAGGATTATCACCATGAGGGAATATGTCAGGCTGGTCCCCCAACCCTGTCCCCACCACACCCACTGCTGCTGTGTAGGGACCCGTTTGCCCAGGGAGGATGGGAAATGGGCAAAGGAAGCCCAAGGGGTGTTCAGGGCCCCCAGGTCACTCCCGACTCCCGCTCCCAGCCAGTTCGTCTGGGGGAGGCCCAGGCTTTCCCTTTAGTATCCCCCAGCTGGACCCAACCTCCAGGACAGTGGGGGGGGGGCGGGCTAAGCTGGCATTAAACAAAAGGAGAACCCCAAGAAGGAAGCGAGTGGGCTTGAGACCTGTGGCTGCAGCAGCTGAAGGCAGGCCACTACCTTGGAGAGAAAGGCGGGATGATAAGATGGCAGGGGGAATCACGGGGAGCCTTGCCCGCCCAGGCCTCCTCTCTGGGAAAGCTCCAACTTGCCCAGAATGAGGCTGCAAAAGCTGGCGGGCTCTCCGCCGTCTATGTCGGAGAAGAAAAGTTGCTGACAGTTGTCACCAGAGCAGCCCGGGCATCTCCCAAACTCCAGACCCCGACCTCAGCAGGCTTTGGGGCCCAAACACCACCCCCCTCCCCGCTCCCGGGACGAACGTACACCTGTCCGCATCGGCGCTGTCCCCTTCCCCTCCACCGCGGGTTCCCTGGGGGCCAACGGGCCCAGAAGTTGAGAGATCTACTGACCGTCTGCGTCAAAGTGCTTCCAGATTTCCAGGAACTGGGATGCCGTCAGCTCGGCCAGGTGCAGGTAGGGGGGCTGCTGCTGCGGGCTAGCCATGGCGAGCTGCTGGGAGACCTCAGGCGCACAGCGTTGTCCCTGCGCCCGGCTCCGCTCCCGCACTCGGCCAGGTCCTGCGCGCCACGCTGCCTTTATATACGGTGCGGAGGCTGCGCCCGCGCCCGGCCGCCGGCAGGGGGCGCGCGCGCTCAGAGAATCGGCCCGGGGCTCGGTGGGGCGGCGGCGGCGCGGGGCTTGGCGGGGAGCGCGGGGTGGGGGCCAGGGGCGCGCAGGTGGGCGCTGAGACCACTGGAAGCAGAGGCCCCCGGGTGCTGAGGCGGGGGAGAGGCTGCTCTTGCCTCTCTCTGACCGTCTTGAGTACAGCCGCCCCGTATTGTTACTAGCACGGAGCGGTAGTAATAGCAGTAGTAACAGCGGCGCCACGAGTAGTAATAATAATTCGAGCTTGACAAGGAGTTGGCACCCGCACCTCGCAGCTCACTAGGTCTCTCTCAGGGCGCCTCTCGTCCGGCCCTTCCACGATAGCAAGAACAGGGACCGCTTTTCTGAGGAGGGGACTCGAGACTTGACATGACGAACTGACTTGCCCAGCAAAGAGGGGCCGAGCTGGAATTGGAACCCAGCTCTTTCCCATGCTCTCGTGGCCCCTCAGTACAGCCCATGCTTGGGGGCGAAGCCGAGAGTTCTCAAGGCTTTGTTGGGGCGGAGCGGCTGGAATCAGGGACACCCAGGGAAGATCCAGATGGAATGGAGGAGGGGCTTCCATGGTCCCCTTGGTGGTGGTTGTCGTCCTCCCCTGCCTGACTGTGTCCCTCAGCGCTCTGGTTACCCACCTGTCCCTGGACAGGCTCTGAGGGCTTTTAGACAGTTGTTCGAGGAGTGTCTCCCCTACTGGGGCTTAACCCCATCCACCTAAGGACATCGTGGGAACCTGCCTCGGCCAGTGGGCAGAGAACATCCATTGCTGACCTTGGAATGTTCCATGCTGGTCTCAGAGAAAACAGAAGTAGCTGCTGAGGGCACAGTTCTGAGGACAGCTGACCGGACTCCCCAAGCTGGGCACTGGGCTCCCTCCCCATTCTCTCCAGGAGCCTGAGGCCTGCATGCAGCCTCCGGCTGGCTGTGGGTACCCATTACCCCTGGAGCAGGCCTCCTTTCTCCCCTCTCCTGCTGGCTGACTGAGAAATGAATTGATGCTCATTAACACGTGCTAATGAGTGTTAGCTGAACTGCCTTCTGAAGGGAGAGCGAAAGGGAAGGAGGTAAGTGAGAATCAAAAGAAGGTCGCTGGGGCAGAGGAGCTGGCAGGAGACAGAAGGGGAAGGTTGTCCCTTGGAGGCAGAGGCTTTAACCCACTGAGCCACCCAGGCGCCCCAAGGTTGTCCCTTGGAGGGAGGGACAGCCTAGAGCGAGACTCAGAGGGGCAGTACAGAGCGAATGCTCCAGAGCCTCTTGATTTTGCTCGGAGCAAATGTGTTTAGAGTCTCTTGCAGGAACACACGAAGGGAGAGAAGGAGACCTAAAAAGCCAGAGGCCCAAATGTATTCCCCTCCTCCTTGTGCCAGAGGAGAGCGGGGCCTGGGAAATTCACCAAAGCTGCCGGGTTTCTCTAGTACTGCCTCTGGGAAGGCAGAATGGCTCAGGAGTTGGGGGTGGACACTCTGGAATCAGGTCTGAATCCCAGAATAAGCTGTGTGACCTTGGGCAAATTACATAATCTCTCTGTGTCTCAAATGTTCTCTTCTGCAAAATGGGAATGTGGGTATTTACCTGTTAGGGTTGTTCTGAGGTTTCAATGAATTGATGTTCCCACTGCCCTTCATGGATCCAGAGATCAGCAGTGATTAGCTTGGCAAGAGATTCCTTGGCCAGCATCCCTCTCTGGGGTAACCATGGCTCCCAAAGGGGCCAATCCCAGAGGGAGGCCAAGGGGAAGTCTAAGCACAAGCTCTTCACCACAGTGCTGCAGAGTCCCGCAGGGTGCAGGCTCAGCCCCTTCCAGCTCTGCCACTGTCATCTGGGCTCCTCTGTCTCACCTCCTGCTCCTCTCCTGGCCCAGATCGGCGGGGCCAGTGAGCTCATCCCTGGTTCTCTAAGGAGCAAAGCCAGTATTTCCTTGCTGCTTTGGTTTTCCTGGTGAAGAAGAGAGAGTAGAGCTCATGCTTCCTACTTTCCGGAGGCTGAGATGGGTGTTGGGTACGTTGCGGGGTAGCGGGGGGGGGGGTGTTGGCTTGCCTGGGGGACGTTCTGGGTATGATGGCAGCGTGGCCACAGTGACCACCAACTCTGCCTTGGGACAGCCCAGCATTATTCATGTTAGATGCGTGATTGGAGTCTTTCTGGGAGGCCCATCCCTGGGCCCATCTCAGACACAGAGGGCTGCAAAGCCCAAGCAAGTCCCTTTGTCCTTTGTCCCCAAGCCAAGCACTGCAGAAGCAGTTGTGTCGAGGAGTTACAAGCTCTGCTCAGGGGTCAGAAAACTGCAGGTTCAAAACCTGCTTAGTATTTGTGAGGCTGTGAGCAAGCTCTTTGACCCTTAGGAAAAAATAGAGGTTAAAAAAAGTCATATTGGGCACACAAAGTCAGTGTAGGGACCAAAAATATTGTAGTCAAGGGGTTAACTAGCAAGAATCCTGGCAGTGGTGTTTGCTTAACTGAAACATAGTTATTATATGAACACAGGATGTTAGAAGGAATTTTTCTGGTTATTCTGAAAAGGGGCCGAGTGCCCCACTTGTAGAGCTCTTGCAGAAGCCAGGCACCTCCTGTCTGCAGGACTCCTGAAGCCTGACCTTTACTTCGACCCAGGCCATGGGCTGTTCTGAGAGAAGGCTGTGTGTGGGGGGCGGGGGGGGGGCGGGTATAGGGAGGGAGCCTCAGTCTTTGGGGAGTGCAGCCTTTGTGGCTTCTGTGAAGCCACGTTTTGTTGTGGGGGGTCTCCAGAAGACCTTTCCAGGTCAGGGAAAGTGCCTTGGCCCCCTGTCAAGACAGAAGTGGTGCCGTTTCAGACTTAGAGTCGTCTGAAGGCTCACACTGTCCTGTCCGGTGCCTGGAAGGATTGCGCGCCGTCCCTGCTCTGAGCAGCCTTTGGAGGTCGCTGTGGCTCCCAAGAAAGGTACATGGAGTTGAAGGGCAGAGCAGAAGCCAGACCTGCCGGTCAGCCTTTGGTATTGAAGGAAGTCGGGGTAGAGCTGAAAACTGATCTAGAAAAACCTTCGTTCCACTCTGCTGGACCCCTGACTCCCCAGAGCCCTGCAGCTCTTCCAGCCCACAGGGAGCAGATAGGTGAGGAGAGCTCCTCTTCCCCCTCTCCTCCTGGGGAGCAGATGTCCCAGAGCCAGGCCCCCTCCATCCCCCACATCATGCTTAGCCCAGGAGGGAGCCAAGGTCCTTGTTTGGCAGTGGGGGGAATGGGAAGCTTTGCATCGGGGAAAAAGACTGGGGTTTCGGCTAGACTGGACCAAGTTTAAGTAACTAAACATGAAGAGAAAACCGTAGACTCAGAACAGGAGATTGCTAAGGGATGGGAAAGAGATTCAAGGAGTGTGTTTGAAAGCAGTGATGATGCTTGTATCTCCATGAATGGAGACTCTTGTAATTCCCTTAGATGTCTGAGGTTTTGCTATCTCCCAGGAGCTCCCTCTCTCATTTATAACAGTAAGAAGGGATGACTACCATGAGGATACCTTTAAATGCTTTGATAGAGGGCTTTGGTATATCGTGTTTGGTTTGGGCCTTACAACTAGCCTGTGGGATAGGGATTGCCCATTTTAAAAGATAAGGATACGAAAGCTCAGAGAGATTAACACCCAACCCAGACCCCGCAGGGGTGGGATTCCGGGAACACTCTGGCTGCTGTACTTTCCAGTTTCCAGGGTATATGCAGTTTTTGGGGACCAGGTGCCAGGCCCCCACTTTCCCCCAAGTGTGTGTATGCAACATGCTTCCTAGATCCTGGCCACAGGTTGCTTTCCTGTGGCCAGGAGTGGTGTCATGTCCACGGTTTCCAGGATGCCCATGAGTTCAAGTGATGGCTGGCTCCCTCCTTCCCCAGAAGGGGAAAATTGGGTACCTTTTTCCTTTTTGCTCCCCCAGCTCACCAGCTGCTCCCCAGGTGCTGCAACCCAATGTCAAGGATCGGTGAGGAGGCTTGCCCGACTCGCCCTCTGCCTCAGAGCCCCGAGTCGCTTTCTGAAGGGAGGGGGGCCTGTGGACGGTGAGGTGGTGAGAGGCTGGAGAACAGATGACAACTTTGCAGCCAGCACCCACTGGGCCCAGATAATTGGCAGGGCTCCTCAGGGCACCTGGTGTTAGTTTGGAGCACATCAAAGAGAAAACCAGAAGCCTGATCCGGTTCCTCCCTCTGCCTGGAACTATTTCTTCCAGATATTGCTTCTTTGGTCTTTATAATGGTCGGGCCTCGCGGCCCGGGTGCCAGAAAGCTGGCTTTACTTCCCGGGAAGGAGGATAAAAGGGACGCAGGAGCCCAGCAGTTTCCATGGAAACGGATCAGGTGGAGGAGAATAGAGTCCAGAGGAACCCAGAGGTAGGAGCAGGACTTTTGAGTAAACTCTACCTGAAGCCTGAGAATCTATGGACAAAATAGTTGCCTCTGAGGAAGGGATTTGGGCCACCAGGATAGCAACAGGTTGTGGAATAAGAAAAGCCGGGGGGGCTGGTGAGTGACACCCTCCCCCAGTAGGCAGGGCACGGTGGCTGAGAGCTCAGGCTCCAGAATCCCATAGGTACCTTTCAGCTTTTGCTTTTGCTGCTAATCAGCAGTTCTGCCAGGTGATGGCTGTGTGAGCCTGGGCAAGGTATCTACCCTCTCTGAGCTTTCATTTTCTCATTGGAGACATGAGGACAATTCTAGTAACTTCCTTGTATGGCTTTTGTGAGGGTTAAACACAGTAACTCATGTAAAGGGTGATGTAGGGCCTGGGACAGCATAAGCACTCAAATATTGTTACAGGTGGGAAAACTGATGGAAGTTGATAGGTCTAATTCAGTCAGTGTAGCCCATCCCCCTGACCAAGGTGACCAGTTCAGGGAGAGGCAATGAGAGATTGTTTCTCAGAATGTGAAGGAGCTACAGAAAGGGCTGCCTCTCCACTCGCAGACGTTCCGGTATGAAGCTGTGAGGTCTGGAATGCTGCAGCCATCTTGACACCATGAGTGAAGAATCTAGAGTGGCCTAAGTTGAGGAAGGGCACAGGATGGAGACTGAGGATGAAGCCCACGTTGCAGAAGGTGGGACAGAGAGACTGTAAGAAATTGGATGGATGTGATGTTGGGGTCCTGGAACAATGGTCAAGAAAGAATTCTTGAGACATTTTTGGTGCAAAAAAGGTGGTTTTATTATAGCACGGGACAGGACCCGTGGGCAGGAAGGGCTGCCCTGGGATTGTGAGGAGTGGCTGATTGTATGCTTTTTAGTTAGTGGGGATTAGAGATGGTGTAAGTCTTGCTTCTGGGAAGATAAGATTCATGAGACCATTCAGATGTATATCAGTGGGCCGTGTGTTTGAAGGATGATTGCTAGCATATATCTTGTGGGGGATAGAGATAAGGGAAGTTTCCAAAGGGATTTTTATTTATTTTCATTTCATAAAATTTTTTAGAGAGGGAGCAGAAGAGAGAGAATCTCAAGCAGGCACCCAGCTGAGTGTGGACCACTTCCCCCAATACGGAGCCCGATCTCAGACTCTGAGATCATGACCTGAGCTAAAATCAAGAGTCAGATGCCTAACGGACTGAGCTGCCCAGGTGTCCCTCCAAAGGGTTTTTTAAAAAAGACTTACAGGATCTCAGAGGTCAGGCTAATGTCAAGGTAAGGTTGCTTTTCTCATCTAGCAAAGTATTAACATTAAGGCAGTTGAGTTCCCCAAGGGAGGTCACTCTGCTTGTCTCAGGTACTTGTCAATGGGCTGCAAATTGTAAGGAAATTTTATTTTTTTACATTTCTTTGGTCTTTGACATCATTTGAACTATTGGATCAAGCCGAGCCTGAAGTACCTTTGGATTTTCTGTTGTGTGAATCGACATATACCCATTAGTGTTTAAGCCCGTTTATGTTGGATTTTGTTTCATTTGCAATGCAAAAGTTCTCAGTCTTGACCCAAGAAGAGGGCAGTTGTTCTAAAGGAAGCTGGAATTGGGAAACCTTTTGGAAACAGGGCTTCTGTCCTCTCTGTTTTCTTAGGGTAGCAGGACCCCCTTTCATAGATTCTGCCTCCATCTGGATCCTTCCTCCATTTTCTGCTCTCACACAGCAAGGACCCTCACACCTTGCCTTTTCCATCCTACCCATAGCCACCCAGCGTCAGTGTGTCCTCAAGAATCATAGCTTCCATTTCTCCCCACAGCCTCGGCCTCTCTGTTTCCCTGTTCCAAATTCTGAAGGGAAGAATGTGATTGGTCCAGGTCATCTTTTTGTGTTGGGCCGTTCAGATCCTCGGTTGCTGTTGCCCTGGGCACCGCCCCCACCTCCTGATCCAATCAGCCGTGGCTGGGGACCCGGAGCAAGAGCAGTGCAGGGAGGTCACAGGGTCTCTGTCTCAACTACTCAGCTCTGCCTTTGTAGCATGAAAGCAGCCACAGACAATATGCAAACAAATGAACATCTCTCTGTTTCAATAAAACTTTATTTACAAAAACATGTGCTGAGCTGGACGTGGCCTATGGGCCACAGTTCACTGACCCCTGATCTAGTGGAAAGAGTTCTAGATTCTCTCTAACCTCTCCAAGTCCCAGTTTCTTCTATGAAATAGGGACCATAATAGCACCCATGTAGAAAGACTGTTGGAACACATCAGTAAGATGACGAATGGAAATTATTTAGCACAGTGTTTGGCACAGGGTGATAGATACTGGCTGCTTTGATTCTCTTTATTGTTGGATGGGATCGCAGAATAGCGGGATTCTAGGTCCACCAATTTGCTTTGTGATCTAGAAGAGGCCCTTCGTATTCTCTGAGCTGAGCTGGGAGCTGGTCCTCTCCTCTTCTCAGAAGGTGGGACGGGATTACCAAAGAAAGGGTTGGAGGAACTGGAGAAAGGCAAGACTCAGGCGAGGAGGGCAAAGGGAAACGTAGCTGCTGTGAATCCAAATCTGTGTGGCCTCCTTGGGAGGCTGGCTTGGCCTCTGCTCAGGGACCTGGCAGGAAGCCCTGGGCTCCATTTGCAAACAAACCTGCTCTGTTTCCTGCCAGCATGGGACTTCCTGGTGGCCAGGAATTTGGAACCGTTCACCAAGGCTGGGAAAAAGGTCCCTGAAGGATCAGTGTCCCACTTCCAGGATTTCCCAGGATGCAGTGGGGATGCTGGGATGAAGTGCTCAAAGATAAGGGATGCATTCCATTCATGAATGAATTCATTTAAGATTGAATTCCTCCCTGCAGAGGTGGGACCTGTGGCCCGGGAAGGGGATTGGGGAGGGGCACCCAACAGTAGCTGCTGCCCCCAACATAGGACCAGATGCACCTGGGTGGTCCAGGCGGGGAGAGACAAGGCTGCCATTCGGGACCAGTGGCCACGGGGAGGACCCACTGTTTCTCCAAGTGACCTCCACCCCCACCACTAGGTCTCTGGTAATCCCTGCCCTCCCTCATACTCAGACACTGTCCTGGAGACACAGACAAGAAAAGGATGGAAGAGACAGCATTTATCCAAAAGAAACTAACTCCCCCAAAAGTTCCCTCCTAAGCCAAACAGCACGGTGTTGCCATAAATTGGCAATTTTAACGTGTGCTCCCCCATTCCTGTCCCTGCTTCCCAGCAGGATGGGAGCCCCTGGAGGATGATCACATCAACTATGGGAAAGAAAAAGCCTATATTTTCCTTGTGCATCTGTCTCAGTGATCTGTGACTCTGCTACACTCAGTTGCTTTGTCACCCCCACTGGAACGGAAGTCGGGACCCATCTGTTCTGTTCAGATTTTCCCATCTCTTCTGGGCACTCAGTGAATAATTGTTGAATGAATGAATGAATGAATGAATGAAGGGCAGCAGAGAGGAAGAGGATGTTTCTGTGTATAGAATCAGGACCCTCTGGAGGCTCTAGAAAGGACCCCAGGCGCTGACCTGGCCAACTCATGTCCTGGCAGTCAGGGCCCAGGCAGTGGGCCCATCTGGGTTGCCCTCAGGAGGGCAGCTGCTCTCTCTGTCGGGGGCTGCAGCACCGGCTGGTGGGGCGGAGCGGGCTGGCTCTCAGCATCTCCTCATTCACTAATTCCCAGGCCTGGCTCCGGGCTGTGGCCTGCCTTGCCCTGCCTTCCTGACCACGTCACTGGGAATCCCCTCGGAGGCAGGCCACAGGATGGGGCGTGTGGGGAGCGGTTCTAGGCTGGAAGAGACCGCAGTGGGACACTTCCTGGAACCTTCAGCTCCGGCTGGGATCGCCGATGGTCTGAGACAGGAGCCAGAAGGCTGGGCCAAGCCTAGCCCAGCTGGTGCCGGAGGGTGACAGAGGAGGGGGTTCAGAAGGAAGAGGGGGAGTAAGGTAGGGAAGGGAATGTGGTTGTCCAGGAGCTGCAGAGCTAGTTAGTGAGGTCTGGGCCTCCAGGGTCACCTGCTTCTAGTAGATGCCCATGGCACTCTACCAAGGTCCTTCTAGCAAAGGAACAGCATTCTCCAGCAGCTGTGAGTGTTGACTGCTAGGACATTGTCCTCTGGAGAATTGCCACCTTGTCCAGAGATGCTCCCTACAACCCCGTGTGGGCTGACCACAGCCAGTGACTGACGGATACATGGTGTCATGGGCCGGCCCCTTGCCGAGAGAGAGAGAGAGAGAGAGAGAGAGAGAGAGAGAGGACCCTGCCGGTACCATTCATGCTCCAGAACTCCCTGTGGGATCTGGCCATGACCAGACCAGCTGAACCTGCACCTTTACCCGGCTTTTCCCCCTGCCCCATCCCTCTTCCCTGCTTCTCCCAGGTTTCTCCCGGGGCCCCTCCCCGTTCCCGCAGTAACTCACCAGCACAAGAATCCCTGTCCCAGGCTCCGCTTTCAGATCAGACCTAAGACATAGTCTCAGACTAAAATCTCTCTTGCCACTTGCTGGGAAGCCCAGCTCCACCGTCAGGACCCTGGTTTCCCAGGGTATCTAGAAACGTGTGTTTTCACAAGAGGGCAAGGTAATTTCCAGAATCTCAGTGTGTCAGTGGCTTTGACACAGAGCCCTAGCATCACCGCTCATCAGATGCTTGGAATTGGACCAAGACTTTAGCTTCTCAGAGTTTCCCTTTCTGCGTCTGAGGGGTCATTGACACCATCTTGCAGGGGAGCTGTGAGATAGGGAGAGCCGGGGAGCCAGGGACAAAGAATCTTGCTCGGAGTCAGAGAGATCTGCCCCGCTGCGTGAACTTGGGTGTGTGGTTAATGTTTCTAGGCTCTGTTTTCTAATCCGTAAGACAAAGATAATATGAGTAGTGAAGGCACAGGTTCCTGAGGGCACTAAGGATATGTATAACACTTAATACAAAGCCTGGCCCCTTAGTAAACATGAGCCAGAGGCAGTTCCTATGGGGTCCGCCCAGACTAAGTACTCAATACAGAGTAAATGTTGTTCTTAGAAATAGGTATTTGTCTATACTTAGTTGGTAATAATAATAATAATAATAAAAATAATAATCTTAAGTAATTTGGGAGAGGTACCTAAAACATGACCCAGGAGTGTGGCACGTTGGACCCCTGGGGCCTGATGCGTGGGGTGTGCGCTTACAGCCGGCCCGCACAAACCCCGAGACCAGGGTTCTGCAACCCGCCGCCGTTTATCACCCTGCCATCTCCTCCACACTTGAGAGCCATTCCCCAGGGATCAGGCGCCAAGCACGCAGAACAAGGAGCCGCTTTTTTCTGTAGGTCTGGAGGAGGGGAAGCAAGGATGGGGAACAGCGAAGGGTGACCAAGGGCTTGTCCTTGCAGAGAGGATGGTTTGGTGGGAAAGGTGCGAGTTCTGCCACTCAGGTGAAGCTGGGGTCAGTGACGTGTCGTTCCCAGGTGCATCCAGCCGCCCCCTGTGTCTGCGTGTCCTGCAAGCAAAGGATGGCCTTTTCCATTTGTAAGGGCTTGGAAAGAACAAAATGGAAAATGATATTTCTAATGAAAATTATATGAAATTCCCGTTTCGTTGTCTATAACCGTCTTACAGAGACCCAGCCATGCTGTCTGTGGCTGCTTACATGGGGGCAATGGCAGAATGGAGAGCTCCCAGCTGAGACCCAATGACCCGCAAAGCCAAAAACATTGGCTCTCTGGCCCTTTCTGGGACAAGGTGGCCAGGCCCTGACTTAAAGCATCAGGCTGATCAAGAAAGGTCAGAAAGTAAGAAAAGCAAAAAGCACGTTGCTTCTCCCCTGCTCACATTTTGGTTTTCCTCTGCCTCCTCCCTTTAGTAACCTTTCCCTTGCAATGCTCGGTCCTTTCTTAACGCCTGGCTGATGCCAAGGGATGAATCTGATTAATAAACTCGCACTAAGGTGTCGGTGACCTAATGCATGGCCACCCTTCTTCTCCCGAGAGACTGGACTCAGGGAATAAATCTTTGCGTGGTGGAATTTGGGGAACCGTGGACTGTGTCTTTGTGCGCGCATGTGTGCTTGTGTGCATGTGCGTGAGAAAGACAGGAGAGGAGACTTATAATCCCAGAGAGTGGAAGCTGCTGAGTCCTGGCCCAAAGGAAAAGGCCAAATAGATTCTTTGGGAACAAACCGGGGAATGAGCGGGAGGAGCTCACCTTAGTGGCTCCTGGAACCTCGGAAGACAGGTTAGATCAGGTGTTTCCTCTTCTGATGTGAGTTCTAAAGCTGCCCGGGGCAGGCTCCTTTGATGGCCAGAGGAGCTGGGAGGATGTGGAATCCGAGGAAAAGTGGGACCATGGGGGTACCCCCCTCTCCTAACACTCTGCCCAGAAATTGACCCCCTCCCCGTGGCGTAGCCAGAGGACAGGTGATAGCTGGCTTTGTGCCTTTGTTGGCCTCCACACTCGGCTCTGCCGGCCTTTGGTGTGCCTTGGTGCAGCAGTGCACCTTTGTCCTTCTCGTCTCCCTGCTGCCCGGATCTGAAGGGCAGTCCCAGTGGGAGAGCGGGGCGGTTCAGCGTGCCCGCTGCTGCTCCTCGGCTGTCCCGCAGACTGTGGCTTCAGCCTCCTGACTTCAGGCTCTCATTGGCTGGATGGCTGCCGTGGGGTTCTGCCCAGCCTGCCTCCCCTGCTGTGAATTCTCCAAGTTGCCCTTCCTTACCAGAACCAGGGCGAGTTTTCTGAAATGCCAGCTGTTATGGGCTGGATTGTGTCCCCCGCCCCCCAACTCCTATGTTGAAGTCCCAACCCGCAGGACCGCGGGTATGACTGTGTTTGGGGATACACCTTTTACAGAGGTCATTAAGTGAAAAAGAGGCTGTTGGGGTGAGCCCTAATCCAATCCGGTGTCCCAAGAAGAGGATATTTGGACCGACAGAGGGAAACCGGGGGTACACACACGGAGTGAGAGGGTCACCTCCTGCAAGCCGGAGACAGGCGTCCGAGGGAAACCGGCCCTGCTGACACCTTGATCTCGGACTTCCAGCCTCTAGATTGCGTGAAAATAAATTTCTGTTGTTGACACAATACAGCTACGGGGGCCGTTAGAAGACAGACACCAGCTTACCTCTCTGTCTAAAATCCTTGACTCTCTATCATGTGCCATGTCTTGGGTTGGAAAGCTCCTTCCCCAACCTGGCAAATCCCTCCCACCTTCTCGATTCCTTCCCAGTGCACCTCCTCTTCCGGCCTCCTTGAGGGGAATGCCAGGTTGGGCTGTGATGGCTGTTCCATGCTGGATTTCCCAGCGGCCAGTCCGGGTGCTCCTGGTAGATGAAACCTGAGCCTCATGGATCCCTGTGGCCCCAGGACTCCACTCACTGTCAGACCTTTGGCACGCGTGGCTCCTCTTGGTGAGTGCACTGTTGGAGGTCAGTGCTGGGCTGAGACCTCATTTGCATGATCTCATTTACCTTCCAGCCCTAAAGTGGATGTCCTGCACTTTCTGTCTCCTTACTCTGCAGCGAGGAGTCAATATAATGAACCTGAAGTGCTTGGCACAATGACATGGGCATGTGACAGCCTCTATGGGCTTTGCTTCCACCGGCTTGCACCTGCTCCCTTCTTCAGGGACCCCTCTCCCCCCACCCCACCCCGAGCCGCTTCACCTGCAAGGGGATAGGAAGTGCTCATATGGGGTCAGGCAGAGGCCAAGACTTTATTCGATGTCACACCCCGGCTTGGCCTCCTTCCGTCTCTGTCCTGCTCCCTCCACCCCACTCCCGGTTCCTCCCGTGGCAGCATTTCCTTGGTAAATCACTTGTCTCAAGTGATTTGAGACACACAGATAAATCACAAATCCTTGTCTCAAGCTCTGCTTCTGGGAGAGTCGGATGTAAGATGGGGTTGGCAAACTTTTCCTGCAAAGGGCCCGATAATAAGGACTTCATAAATATTGAGGCTGTGTGGGCCAGAGAGTCTCTGTCCTAACTACCCAACTCTGCTGTTGTAGCAGGAAAGCAGCCCTGGACCATATGTGAATGAATATACATGACTGTGTCCCAATAAAACTTTATTGACAGGAAGAGGAGGGGGGCTGAATTGAGTCTGGGGGCCAGGGTTTGCTGATCTTTGGCTGAAGACAACAGCCCTAGAAGCTTGGTGCTCTGTCCCACCCTTACAGATGAGAACACTGAGGTATAGAGAAGCTGAGTAGCCGGTCCAAGGTCAGGTGTGGGTCACGTACAGGCAGGGCCAGCGGACTGGTTCTGAATTCTGTATGCTGAACTGGTCCCTGCAATTAGAGGTCTGGTAAGCGGATGACTCCAGGTGTCCAGCAGGGAGGTAAGAGAAAGGAGTGGCAGGGGAGAAAGTCCTTGTTGGCTTAACTCCCTTCCACCTCCAGAAGGAAGACTGGCCAGTGTGTACTTGGGGTGGGTTGGCAGGGATGCATGTCCCCTAAAGTCCTAGGTGATCGCCACTGATTTTCGGTCTGTTCACTTGCCTCTCTGAAGCTCTGGTGGACTGAGGACTCCTGGAATCCTTTGCGAAACCTACGTGTTGGAACGATTTTAAAAATAGCACCGGGTCCTTTGACAAGATGAGCGTTAATTACCCTGAAGCTCCGGGGCCCCAGCAGTGTGCGGCACAGCAGAGGATCAGAGGGAGGCTGTCGGTACGCCCCGAATTTTCCAGCTCAGGCCAGGGGGCTGCTTCACTGTCAGGGTCTCCAACCTGAATATGATTCTTATAGGGAAGCGGCAGAACCTGCTTTCTGGGGCTGAGCTTTCTGGCCAGCTGTATCTGTGTATGTGTGTGTGTGTGTGTGTGTGTGTGTGTGTGTGTGTGAACTTTTTCTTAGTAAAAATAATTTATATTCATTGTAGTAAATGCTGCTAAACAAAAAGGAGAAAACCCACCCACCATCCTGTGCCCTGGGTTAGTGATTTATTAATACTTTGGTTTAATTCCTCCCAGTCTTTTGTCTATGCCTATCTCTAGATGTTATTATTACAAAAATGGGACCTTTCTGTGCCTACGTCTTAGTGTCAATGGCATATTTTGACCATGGCATTGTATACCCTTCTACAGTGTCTTTTGAAATGGCCATGCGTGCTATACTGTTTGTGTGTCTGGACCCTAACTTCTCTGCTTACCAGTTAACTATTATTAGGGAAAAAGCATCAACTCCAGTCTTTTTTTCTTTTTTTTTTTTTTTTAAAGATTTTTATTTATTTATTTGACTGACAGAGATCACAAGTAGGCAGAGGGAGAGAAGGGGAAGCAGGCTCCCTGCTGAGCAGAGAGCCCGATGTGGTGCTCCATCCCAGGTCCCTGAGATCATGACCTGAGCTGAAGGCAGAGGCTTAACCCACTAAGCCACCCAGGCACCCCAATTCCAGTCATTTTACTGTTATTTTCTTTGAAGATTTTATTCATCCACTTGAGAGAGAGAGAAAGAGAGAGAACAAATAAGGGGAGGGGCAGAGGGAGAGGGGGAAGCAGGCTCCCCGCTGAGCAGGGAGCCTGATGTGGGCTCGATCCCAGGACCCCAGGATCATGACCTGAGCCGAAGGCAGCCGCTTAAGTCATTTACTGTCATAAACAGAGCAACTAAGTCTTTGTTTGAGTCCTTGATGATCCCCTTATGTTTTTAGGTGTGCAATGGCTGAGGCTTGGGGGAGCCATTGGGGCAGTTGAAATCTCATCGATCTGTTAGAAATGATCTGCAGCCTCTCGACAAGACATTCTGAGGGAGCAATTAAGGGCACATGTTCTAACACTTGAGCAGCTGGGTTTGAATCCCAGCTCTGACTAAAAAAAGGTTTGGGACCCTGGACACATTACTTAACTTCCATTTCTTTATCTGTAATGTTGGAACGACAGTACTGTCCAACTTTGAGCTCCTAGGATAACCATGTGACTCTCTGCCACTGCTCTGGCAGGGTTCCCTCCTGCTTTTCCCTTGGTTCTGCTCCCCCAGCCTCACTGAGGGAACTTGTGAGTGGCAAGTCTACCACAGGGCCTTTGCACTTGCTGTGTGGCCATGGTGCCCCCCTCTCTCCCCTCTCTGCTCCCTTTGCAAGGACACTGTCCCTCCTTCCCCAAACACAGCATCACCTCTCAGTGAATCCCTCCTTGAGCTGTTTGATTTTGAAGAGCAGCCAGGCGGCTGGAAGCCCAGGGAAGAACTGAGGGCCCTTCCTAGTCCTGAGTTCCCTCTCTTTTGGGGCTCCATTTCTCTTCTCATTCACACTCATTTTTTGCTGCAGTGGCCTGGAATTGCTTGCTGCCCTGAATGCTCTCCCTGCCTGCCCTCCCCGCCAACTCCAATGCTTTTAGTGCTGTTCTCTCTGTAAGGGGGAACTTTCCCTCCCCACCACCCACCCCCACCACATCCCACTACCTCTTGCCCATCCTTTCAGGGCTCAGCTCAGGTCTCTGAGAAGTGCCCCCGATCCCTGCCCTCCACCCCAGCCTCACGAGTCCGCAGCCCCCATGCTTCTGTCCACATTGCTTTTCTCACACCGTGTTTTCTTACTGGCTTTTCCAACACAACTGTCCTGGTGGACGCAGGGACGGTGCAGCCCTCACTGTTGTGTCCTCCATGCCTTGCCTGACACAAAGAAGGTGCTCCTATTGTTGGGTGAATGAATGAATAATGAGGAAATAAGGCACCAGAAATGTCAGGGGTGGGGAGAATGGCTTCTGGGTGGGACACCTACTCGTGGTTGCGGGGTGAAATGGTGCCGGGGCCTGGGGTCTCGGGGTCTGCCTCGCTCGGGCCAGGCACTTCCGCAGTGTTTTGGATAAAGCATCCTTATGTGTCTGAGGGAGTGACATTCTCTGCTTGGTGTCCCAGCTCTGTCAGATTCAAATGCTTTAGCCAGTTTCTATAAATGTGAACATTTCAATCGGGCAGCAGTTGCCATGGTAACGGGCTGAATCTTAGAACTTGGGGACTGGGAGCAGACCAGAGACCAGATAACTTTCAAGAGGCCCTTTTTGAATTGTGCTGGTGTGTGGAAGCTCACTAAGGAGATCTGCCTTTGCCCAAGTGCTCCCTGATGCTGATACTCAGCGCTTCCCTCTCTCTGGGAAGGGACTTTCAGGGGTTTCATCAACCATATTTGTGCTGTCATCAGCTTATCCTCTTGGACCCCAGGTGGTTTGGGGCTCAGATGAGGTAGGCTGAGATTTTTCTTGGGACGCCGAGGTGATAGGACTGGGAAGGGGCATAGTAAAGCAGGGAGAGGAAGGTCACTCACACCTTTAACATTCTGCTCTGGTCAAACTTGGAAGTGACAATCCAGGCTCAGGGGCACATCCTCCTCCTGGAGCTTTCTCAAGTGGTAGGACTTTGTTTTTTTTTTTTTTTTTTTTAAATATTTTATTTATTTGACAGACAGAGATCACAAGTAGGCAGAGAGGCAGGCAGAGAGAGAGGGAGGAGGAAGCAGGCTCCCCGCCAAGCAGAGAGCCCGACGCGGGGCTCGATCCCAGGACCCTGGGATCACGACCCGAGCCGAAGGCAGAGGCTTTAACCCACCGAGCCACCCAGGCGCCCCAGGACTTTGTTTTTGAAACATTAACTAATATTATTGTCCCCATGGCATTTTTCCCCCATTCAGACTGTACTGCCGTGTGGTCAGTATTTTGCAACACATACAGCTGTGCATATGCATACAGTTGTTCAGGTTGTGCACTGTGTAAGTCCATCCAGGCTGTGTATATGAGGCTTCCCGAATTGTGCAGTGTGCTTGCCCTGAGAAGGGAGGTAACAAAAGAAAAGGGAGAGGCTTCAGGGATTTTGCATTCTGAAGTCTTGGCCTTGGGGGAACGAAATGAACTCTAAGTATAGATGAAAGGATGAGAGAATGGTGGATAACCAAGAATAAGGATTCTTCAGCCACAGTCTAAATAAAGATTCCTTGAGGTATCGGAGGGAGAAGAGAGGTAGTGGCTCATTGAGAAGAGGACCCTGAACTCTGCAACTTGGGCCAAGTCCGGGTCAGGGGATGGGGGGGGGGGAGTGTGTGGCAAAAACCCCACCAGTCAGCTGAATCTGGGAGTCTCCGAGACCTGTGCCCCTTTTCCCAGATGGTGTTCCAGAAAAGAAATCGCTGCATGGTAGATCCAGGCCTCAAAAGGTGAGGCATGGGGGGATGATTTCAGTGCTGTGGGCACAGCTTCAGAGCCAGCCATGAGAGACAAACGATCCTGGGGCAGGATGGGCCATGACTGAGCAGACTTCTCTGTGGACCAGCAATCAGGGAGGATGGCCTAGCGGCTGGATCAGGGGGCCCAGGTGGGGGGGGATTGCTGGAATCAGATCTCTCTCCACCACAACTCCTCAATGGTCTTGGAAGCCCAGGTGCAAGTATGTGGGGAAATGGGACAGGGGGGTCCTCAGTTTGGCCCAGATTTAGTGTCTATTCTACGGCAGATGAGGAGTGAGAGTAGAGATTAAGTTGCAGTAAAGACAAAAAAGGTCTAAATTACCATAGAATTTTTTTTTCTTCAAGTAGGAAGAAAAGAAGAAGCAGGAGGAGGAGGAGAAGGAAGAGTAGGGGCTTTTCCATAGACAATCCCAAGTTAAAGCAATCTCAGGTTGTCCTCAAAGAGAGAAGTCTGGGCCTCCAGGGAACGCAGCCATGTCCCTCTGCCCCAAAGGTCGCAGTGCCTGCCAGGCAGCGAGACACATGACTGGTGACCTAGACAGAGATTCAGGAATCACAGCAGTGAATTGGATAATCCATTTAGAGGCAGCTGGCTGAGCTGGCCTGGTGGGAGAGCCACTGGGAGGCTGGCATAGGCAGAGAGACCTGGGGAACAAGGGGTTGTGTGCCCCGGGCCTTGTAAAGCAAACAAATCCCATTTTTTAAGGTGGTGTAGCCCTCCTTAGAAGGGATCGCTGGGAAAGTATCAACCAATATCCCTTATGAAAGTAACATAGTCTTAATAAGATGTTATTAAATAACATGACAAAAAATCGTCACATGTGGAAGGAGCCAAATATAACAGAATATAGTCTATAATATTTCATTAATATCGAACTCGAAAAGAATAGAATTAAACTATGTTGTTTGGAGATACATGATTAGGTGGTGATTTTAAGAAAAAAGGAGGATGTGAGGAGAATGGGTATCTTTTTTTTTTTTTTTTTTAAAGATTTTATTTATTTGAGACACAGAGAGAGTGTACACAGTGGGGGAGCAGTGGGCAGAGGGAGAAGCAGGCTCCCCGCTAAGCAGGGAGCCTGACACGGGTCTCAATCCCAGGACCCCAGGATCATGACCTGAGCCAAAGGCAGATGCTTAATCGACTGAGCCACCCAGGCACCCCAGAGAATGGGTATCTTTAGGGGGGAAGGAGGGAACTAGAGTCAGAAAGGACACAGGTGGGGCTTCTGGGGTCCAATCCAGGTGGTGGTCATGTGGGTGTTTGTCCTCCGATTTACAAAGCTGCAAATTGACGTTGTATGCACGGCCCTCTAAATGTGTCCTGTTTCATGATATGGAAATAGAAACCATATACTTTGCCCGTAGGAAATTAGGAAAATAGGAAAAAGTACAAAATAGAAAGAGAAAAGACACCTATGATCACTCTACCTAGAAGCTGACATTTTGGCGTGAATCCTTTCGGAAGGAGTGGAGCTCGGTAGTTAAGGAGAACACTCTGGAGTTAAATTGACCCAACAGGGTTCAGACTTTGGCCTTGCCACGTACTAAATGTGAGAACTTGGACAAGCGATGCAAGTTCTCAGCTGCCAAGTAAGGGATCCTGACAATACCTGTCTAGGAGCGTTGTCATGGGGATGGAATTAAATAATGCACGAGAAGCACCCCAAATGTAATAAATGTTCAATCAGTGTTAGCTATTTTTAGTTCATTCCGATCGTTTTTAAAGCATACATATACGTATATCTAATTTGTATATTATATGCATATATATGTAATCTATGTTATTTGAAATTATGATCACAGTTCTTAGTAGTTCTGAATTGAGACAATTAAAAAAAAGCAGTGATCCCTTATGGAAGTCTTTAGAGGGACAGTTTGATACATTAAAGCCTGAATAATCTGACACAACCTCCAAAGCTGTCTGTAACCTGCATGGCTCCATCATTCTCCAAAGGCTGAGTATCTGCCTGTGTCTTTCCTTACACACCCCCTTTGTCTGGCATGCCTTCTCTTTTTTTGGTGGTTGAAATTGGACTCATCCTTTGGGACCTAGTACAAGTGCTTTGCATGAAACCCTCCTTCATCCTATGAACTGGGACAGAAGAGATTAGTCCTCTACCTGGGCATATCCTGCGGTAGGGAGGGTGGGGGAGTGGAGAAGCCCACACCATCTCCTACCTCCAAGGAACAGGTGGAGCCTTAGTGTTTACCTACGAGGGTGATGGACGCGTCTCCAGATTGCTTCCTGCTGATTTGAAAGTCACAGGGAAAAAGCCTCAGGTCAAGGTTCAGCGTGGGAATAACCTACCTAGATGCTAGGGCCTTAGCAGAACTTTAAACAGTTCAAGCTACTCTGACTCCTTCCCTTCATTTCAAAGCTGAAAAAGATCACAGACTTGAACATAGGAGAGACTTTTTCTCAGGTCGAAGAAATCTGGAGGCGGGTGGCTGGACCTCATACTGGAGACTCCACAGTGCCGTGAGGCCAGCTGTCCTCTCTCTGCTTTGCCATCTCTAGGGCACAGCCATCGTCAAGTCACCACAGGGCCTAAAATGACTGCCAGTGCACCAGCCATTACATATCCAGGCCAGGCTGTAGGGCCAGGATGTAAAGGGACATATAAGGGAGGCTTATCTTTATTCTAAAAGAGTCTTTCCAGTAGTCTCATTTGACACTTCTGTTTACATCTCACTGGCCAGAACTTAGTCACTTGGCCATAGCTAAACTCAAAGGAGTCTGGGAAGTATCGCCACCGAAACACAACTGGCATGTCGTTATAAAGAAGGAAGGTGAGAATGGTTTGTTGGGAGAGGCTCCCAGCAGCCTCTGCCTCTGCAGGAGGCTCTCCCCACAGGCAGTGTTAGCAGCATGGCTCTCACCTGTGAGGGGAGCTGGCACTGAACAGGCATTTCTTGGGAGGGCCGTGGGCTAAGGCGGGGCATGTAAATGTCCCAATCCCATACAAAGGCCCTGGGGTCCTAGAAAGTGGCTGTCCTGTGTGGCAGTGGTTTCCTCGGGCTTCCTGCAGTTTCTTGCTCTGGTGTGTTCTTTTGACCCCTCCTTGAAGGCCATCCTCCCAAACCTCAGGTCTGAGGTGCGCTAGCACGATTTCCAGAAACTTCCAGAGTTTGTTGTTTGTTTTTTACTACTCTATACTTCTCAAAGTTTTTCACACACATGGGTCTACTTTATTCTCACCAAAGCCTCATTTCGTAGTAATACCTGATGTTTAGGGGGAAATCCCCAGCACTTCTATATTCTACATTCTCACAGCGACCGAGGGGCCAGAGCTGCTGGAAGCCCATCTTTCAGATGAAGATGTGGGGGCTCTGAGAGGAGAACTGGCTTGTCTGGGGTCACAGAGGATGTGGTTGCGGATTGAACCCGGTTCTGTCTGATTCTGAAACCCCTACTCCTTAACCATAAGACTAGGTTAGCTCTTATTCTCATTTGATAGTTGAGAAAAAGAAACCCAAAGGAGGTTAAAGTGGCTTGTAAAAGCTTATAAGCCAAGTGGGTGGGTAGTGATGCCAGCATCAGGACCCAGGCTCCTAGGCCTCTCACCACTGAGCTGCATGGTCCCATTGCTCTGGACCTGGGAGCATCACCCAGGCCACGCGGACTGATATGGCCCAGAATTACCCTGAGGATCCCTGCCGCCTCCTCACCATTTCCAACCCAGGTGAATCGAGACCAAAGGGGGAAGTGTGAGGTGTCTGGGAGAGGCTGCAGACGTAGCAGGAAGGAGCGATAAGCATCTTCTGAATTGTGAGCTGAACCTCTTTGATCTGAAAGTCCATGGGAGGAAACTGGTTAGACCCCCACCGAAGCCTTTCCCTGCCATGGCGTCTGTGCGGTAGTTCTTGAACTTGCTGCGGTCGCCAGGCCTGCAGCGTTGTGACACCCTCAGGATGGGCCCTGCTGCTGCTGGTGTGGAAAAGCAGGCATCAGACGGAGCTCTCCTGCTGTCAGCACTAAACAGGAGGGTTTTTTTGTTTGTTTGTTTTTGTTTTTTGCTGGTTCCGGCCCATGCCATGACCTTGACATCTCTTCCCCACTATTTGGCAGGCATTGTCCCAGAGTCCAAGCTGTAAGAAGAAAGCCCAGATTTAAGAGCCCTTTATAGAAAATGCCAGCTGGACCCTAGCAAAGCGTCCTGGAGATCCCACAGGGGACACCTTGGGGCTCTTTCAGGTCTTCCCAGCTTCGTTCAAGGGCTGAGCACTGTGGCCAGCCAGGCATTTGGGGTGCGTGTGCTGCTGGTTTGTCCTGTTAATAGCTCTGAGGTTTTCTCTGGCCCCCTTAATTGTTTCAGGAGCACCCGGGACCAGCATGCCCAAAGCTGGAAGGGAACACAACAGTCACCTTGTCCACTCCTGGGTCTCCAGGCAGAACCAGACCTCCTGGGAATATTTGCCAGTTGAAAATAATTCAGCAGGTGGTCCTATACCCTGCATCAGTGCCTGACATCCTAGGTACTCAGTGAATGAACACCGAATGAATGAATATAGGAATCAGTGGCCTCTGTAACTAATGATTTTTGAGCCAGGAAGTTCTTCAGGGAATGCTGAGAACTCATGTTTACTCATTAGTTGTATGGCACCCAAGACGAGTGGGAGCTCAGGAAACTAGCGTCTCAGTAGAAAGAGAGGACAATAACAGTAGTTACATATTAAGATCTTGCTATTTGCTAAATGCTTTATACGAATCATCTTTTTAAATACTCACAAAAACCCTTCAAGGTAAACATTATCCTCCTTTTAAATATTAGGAAACTGAGGGCTAGGGAGGTCAAGCCACTTAGCCAAGGTCAAACACCTAGTGAGTGGCAGATCCAAGATCCAAATCAGGTTTTTCTGATATGGTCTTAGCCAACGTACTTAAAAGAAAATCTTTGGGTTCTGAAGCTAATACTAAAAAAATCTTTGGGGGAAATTCTCACTTCTCTTTCCTTCATTTGCTTCTTTCCTCTTCAGAGAAAGTCTTTCAAGAAATGGGTAGAGTGTGGGCTGATAACCCTTTGTGTGGTTGGACAATGGAGCCACTATACTTCTCCTGAACCACATTGATAAGGAAATAGTCTCTGATAACTTTGAGGTTCTCCATATATTTCTCTTCTCAAATGGGGCCCAAGATCTTTTCATTTATCCATCCATCCATCCATCCTCCCATCCATCCAATCCATCCATCCATCCATGTATCATAGAATATACTGATGCTCTGAATATGTTCTATGCTAGGGATACAATAGAAAATAAAATGGACACAGTGAATCCCTGTCCTCATGAAACTTACTCTCTCCTCTCTGAGTACCTTTGGACAGAGAAGGCCAATTCTATGATGGGCAGTGAGAGTGACCTTATGCTATCCTCTGGTCTCCATAGGTAATAGAAGGAAGGCAAAGTAGTAGGGTATAATACAAGAGTCAAGCAGGGGATTCTGGTAAACTAGAAAGCTCATGGCCCACCTAAAGCAGATAGCCAGTCCTGCATTCCAGCTGAATGTGGTCCTGCAACACAGTGTGGTTAGATATTTGGATTTTGTCAAAAGAAGCTGGATATTTACATATTTTCGTATGTGAGAGCTCCCACTTTTAAGATGTGGACGATTCTTTCTAGTAAATCTTCCCGTCTCCCCCACCGCCTCCGTCCCTCTCCATATGCATTCTCTGCCCCTCCCCCACCCCACCATGAGTCTGATCAATCTATGGGCTGTTGGTTTGCAATTTTTGCTTTATAGCCACCGAGCAGATTACGTAAGAGTGGAAATCCGCATTAAAGAGATACTAGTTCATCTTTGCTACTCTTTGATCTTTTTAAAAATTCAAGCTTGGCACTTTAGCTCTACAACTATTATCCGTTAAGAATAATTTCTCCGAAGCTTGCCTCTGGCTAGTAAGATTAGTGAGGTGTCCCTGGAGGGTGCAGGCATGAACGTGCATTTAGCTATGTGTGTATTACTATGATTGTGAAAGCCACCTTATTTAAGGTGGTTTAAGGAAAACTCTTTGATCTTTCAGAGCCTCCTTTGAAAGCAAGAGTAAGAGCAGAGGGACAGGACGATTCAGCTGAGAACCTAGAACTGGGACACAGACAGTCTTTCCCGTCTAGGTCACTGAATCACGCCCAGCCCAAGGCAAAACTGTCCAAAGCATGTAAGCATCAACAGCTGCCCGGTGGACCATGTGTGAGGGACTCGGGATCTCAATTTGCTACGATATTTGGGTTTTCTGTCCCACTTCGAGGCTGTACTTAGGTGCCACCCTTGAGAACAAAGACGTGCACATTGCCAGCCAGCGCTGTCATTCCCTACTCAGTGGCCGTAGGGATGGAGGGAGAAGGGGGATGGGCTGTGGTGTTTAGTGAACCCAAGAAGAAGCCACGCTCCAAGGAGCGATCTTGAATTTAGGTTATTTGCCTGCTGTGCGTTTTTCTCAATGTCAGGCGCTCTTATGTCGCCCTGATGATTCTTACCACATCTCGGTACCGCCTTTGCTCTCGTTTACACAGTTCAGAGCAGTCGACCCATATTTTTTTTGCTTAAATGATTTATTCTATAAGGAAAATTTATCTCACCACCATTAGGCCAAAGCCATTGTTGCTTGGCATAAATAGAAGGTGATGATAAGGTTTGCTACAGTTTTATAAAGGCTTATCTGCATGTTTTGCATTTTGCACGCCATTTGTGGGGTGCGTGAGGTCTGAGTCCTTCTGTGTGGAGAGGAGCGGATGCCGAGCTGTGGGTCATACATAGGTAACGGGCTAGGGACCCGGTTCTCGTGTATTTCTTTCTGGGAGGCTGTTAGTTCACCAGTGCATTCACTGGCTTGATCCTCTGTTTCCATCCCTGTGATCTGTCTTCAGTAAGATCATCTCTGGGAGTCACAAACGCTGTGGTGTTCTGCCCTGGGTGTTTCGTGTGCTTCTTTGGCTGCAGACCTGGCTGATCTCCAGCCAGCACACACCAGGATCGTCACCCCTGATGTTTATGGCTGTCGCCTGGTCTGATTGCTCAATGCCTTGCCTTTGGTTCATTCAGATGGGTTGGTTGTGAAATATTTTGAGTATCACTCTCGGTGGCAACCAACAGAAACGGGTTCAAAATAACAAAGTGGGGTAGATTCATTGGAAGGAACTGGGTTCTCATAGAACTTGGTTGGAGGCTGAAGAACCTGGCTGGGGATGGGGCAGAACCGAGGTCAGTTTGGAGTGGTGTGATGCGGGACACACGGCTTGGTCAGGCCCTGATGCTGGTGGGGATCGACCCTCTAGGGCCCAGTCTCTTTGGCTGTCTGATCAAGACTAAGATCCAGAGAGGGAGAGTCTGACCAGACACAACTTAAGTGACAAGGGGCAAGGCCTGGATTATTGTATTCCAAAGAGGTGAATTCTCAAAAGGAAACAGAGGTGCTAGGTAGTCAAAAAGCAACATGTGTGGGACACCTGCGTGTCTCAGTGGGTTAAATGTCTGATTCTTCGTATCAGCTCAGGTCTTGATCTCAGGGTCGTGAGTTCAGGCCCCTTGCTGGGCTCGAGGTTCAGATTATATTATATTATATTATATTATATTATATTATATTATATATAAATAGGTAACATGTATCCAATATTATCGTCTTGTGAGATCTGGGGGAGAAAAACCTAGGTACCTTGCTCATTAGTGGAATAATTGTGGGATGGGAAGAAAATGAGATTTCCCATAAAAAATAAGGTTGGAAAATAATGGTAATATTTACCCTCTAATTATTTATGGGAAAGAAGTGCCTTTTTCTTAAAGATTTTATATTTCCATACTGCATTATTATACTAACCAAAACTTGTGTATTTAATGAGAAAAATCATTGTAGCTGGAGTGTAAGTTTCTTATTTTGCTTAATGTAGGTAAAACTCTGAGTTAATATGTGTAAAACAAGGACAATGAAACCTCACAGATGTGGGATTTAATGAGTATGTGACTGGAGTGTTGTCTTTGAGCCACAGTTCCTTTCACTGAGTAGTTTGTGAGATCTCTGGCAAATGCTTTCTAGGAAACTTTTCTGTGGCCTGAGGCCAAGGTAAACTTCCCAGTATCTCTCTTGGGTTGATATTACCCAGGTAGGTATTCTGCCACAGATAAGTCTGTGGAGGCCTCGCTAAGTCATAAGCACTTTTACTGGTGCCTGAAAATGAACCAACTTGTATGTAGTACTCCCCAATTTATCAGGCTCGTGTGTGTGGGGGAAGTAGTAGTTAATTATTTGGCATCAAGTAGATCGAACTCTGAATGTCTGACTGAACTTTTTTTTTTAAAGACTTTATATATTTATTTGAGAGAGAGAGATAGCAAGAGAGAGCAGGAATGGGGGGTGGGGAGAGGGAGAAGCAGACTCCTTGCAGAGCAGAGAGCCTGACATGGGGCTCGATCCCAGAAGAGTAGATTTTTTTGGTGAAAGTCATCTAACGGATCGGTGATTTTCCAACTTCTGACATATGTATTTTTAAATACATATGTACATATGTATATGTATATGTAAAAATACTTATGTATTTTTAAAATTTCAGTACACACACACACAGAGAAGCACAACGTTTATGAGATAGCACATAACCTGACTACGTGCAAGTAACACTGTGAGTTTTTGTTCCTTTCTTTTCTTTGCAAAATGCTGGTCAAAACCCCCTCATATGGATTTTGCACAATTCCACAGTTTTAAAAACAGGGGTAAAGATGGTCCAAGTTCAAAGCCAACAACTTCTGCCCTATTTGTTGTTGGTGGAGCTGTCCGGATTCTTCATTTCTGCCTCTTAGCCTGACTTGTTTTATAGGAAAAAGCATCCTACAACCTCTTGAGTTAGCCAACAGAAGAGGAACTTTTCATTTTTATTTTACTTTATTATTTTTAAAATTTTTTAGTTTTTATTAACATATAGTGTGTTATTAGCCCCAGGGATACAGGTCTGTGAATCGCTAGGTTTACACACTTCATGGCACTCACCATTGCACATACCCTCCCCAATGTCCATAAGCCAACCACTCAGAAGAAGCACTTTTATGCTCAGTTTTCCCTCTTTCCCACCCTGAAAAGATATTCTCTGGCCACAGGGCCGGATGTATCAATGCAGAGCTGTGTGTAATGGAAACAGCCCTTGCTAACAGCCAGCCACAGCTCTGAGCGCTTTGCACGTGTTCTCTTTCTTCATCCTCGCAATAACCCCATTCAAAAGAAGTAGACCTAATTCTTTTTTTTTTTTTTTTAAAGATTTATTTATTTATTTATTTGACAGACAAAGCTCACAAGCAGGCAGAGAGGGGGCGGGGAAGCAGGCTCCCCGCTGAGCAGAGAGCCCGATTGGGGCTCCATCCCAGGACCCTGAGACCATGACCCGAGCTGAAGGCAGAGGCTTAACCCACTGAGCCACCCAGGCGCCCCAGTAGACCTAATTCTTATCTCTATTTTCAAATAAGCGGATTCTGAAGGAGATTTTGTAACTTGCTCAATGTCACACAGTTACGGAGAGGTGGGGTTGAGATTTCAACCCTGACCTCTCTGACTTCAAAGATGTTTGGTAAAATTTCTCCTTAAGAATTAGTGTGGGTGCGGAGCTGAATAATTTAGATCAATTCCGCAGCACAGTATTTACTTTTTCACAGAAGGTCCAAATCACAGTGCTCACCCCGGGGCCCAGGGCTGTGGCGTATTATCCCAGGGCACAATGGCATGGGAAGTTCAGCGCCGGTGACTGGCCAACACTGATGACTCCACCTTGCTCTGGCCCAAGCCGCATTCCTCTGAGCTCCAAGCAGGCTGCCATCTGGAGAAATGCTTCTTTTATGAGGAACTGCTAAGCCCACGAGACCCTCCTGCAGCAGAACATACCTTCCACATGCCTGTATGTTAGCTTCCCGCAAGTCCAGCCAAGGGAGCGCAGCCAGCACCCGGGAACAGGGAAGGAGCGTACATATTCAAAGTACGTCTATGTGCAATCCACATACACTCTCTAGTTCAAACTAGAGAGTCGGAGATACCTATGTAAATGGCCAATATTGTACCAGCGCAAGCTTCCCCAAGGTCACCTGGGCATTGCAACATTTTGCAGTCCAGACATCTGACATGAACCAGATGGCTCCCTTCTTTTTTCATAATAACGTGTTTACTTCTTCTCATCCTCTGTCTGACATTTATGGAGTACCTGGTCAGATGAGCAAAGAAAAATAAGACAAGACTCATCTGCTATTGAGGTGATGCTGTCTCCTCCCTTCCACAGCTGCCTGTCATGGGACTTTGTGCCTTGCCCCAGGCATCATCTGTCTCTTTCGGTTCTTCTGTTCTGTTTTTGCAAACTCCTCCCTCCTTTCCCCAGAGACGAACACAAATTGATGTGTGCACTGAAGACCGGCGCATGGGGACATCAGGGTTTGAAGAAAGCCAGTTTTCCCTGTGGTGGACTTGATAGGCTCTGTTCCCCATGGTTCCTCCACTTCTAACCGACTATGCTAATTTGAACCTCGTAAACAAGCAGACAGTGGCTTCAAAGAGGCGAAGTGTGCAAAGTTGTTCTGAACTCTGCTGATGTTGTGGGTTTCCTGTCCTTTGTTCTTCACCAATAAGTATTGTTTTGCTCTCAACCTGCATTCTCTTACCTACCACGCAGGATTCCTGAGAATATTTTGCCATCATTTTAATCATAGTTAGTAAGTAGTGCATACGGAACTTTGGTATTTGGTTGATTGATACTCCATAGGGGTAGGTATTGGCATCTTTTCTGATCTCCTTTTGACTGGTCTGGATACATGCTCGTTGAATTAATTAATTAGAAAATGACATGAGCCAGAGTCCATGTGAGGATGGTCTTCATCCCAAGATGTTGAATAAAGCCTGGGTCCATCTAGAAATGGTTGTGTTGTGCCTGGTGGTATAATATGGAACATGCTCAAGAGAAAATACTTACAAAATGAAAACCCTGAGAGTCAACAGACATCTCTGGTTTAGAGGCAAAGGCCAAAGCAGCCAATGTCAACCACCATCTTTTCTGATGGTGCCCTTTTGATCATCATGGGATGTGATTATGGGCATATCGAAGAGACAAGAAAGTCAAACCTAGCAGTGGGCCATTAGGTATTACCATGAGAGAAGTTTTGGGGGCATTTGCACAAATGGAAAGATGATCAAAGCCTTTTCCATAGCTGGGCCAATGTCAGTTATCTATAATGTCTCCTAGAATTACACAATCCAGACAGACCTCTCTCTCTTCTCTGTATTGGCTCAGGACCCCAAGATGCCCCCAGCGTTATTGGAATTTTAGAGCTGGAAAGAACTTTTGATATCATTGAGTTCAAATGACCTTGTTTCATAACCGTCTCGGGCTAATTGAATTCCTTCATTTATTCATTGATTCAGCCTCTGTGTCTTAAAGGTCTACCAGATGCCAGGCACTGAGCTCGTGTTGCTACAGGGGCACAGTAGTAAACAAATCAGGAGAGTCCAGACGACGCTCTTAGCTCTTGTATCATTTACGTTCCAATGACAGAGAGAAAAGCAGTTGAAGAAGTAAATGAGCGAGATGGTTTCAGATAGTGGCGAATCCTATCTGGGAGGGAGATAAAGCAAGGGGGCAAGTGACCGAGAGAGGGCTGGGTATGAGAATAAGGGAACATGCCTCTGCAGTGAAAATTTGAATTGGCATCTAAATGACAAGAAGGAGTCAGCTTTGCACAGTTCCATGTGAAGAATTCGCAGCTGCTTCTCTGGCAAATACCACAAGATGAGAATAAGTCGTGAGATTCAAGAGCAGAAAGAAGACCAGTGTGACGGGATCACCGTGAGGGAGGGGGAGGCGAGAGACTGGGTGGCGGTCATCTCATGCTCGGCTTTGCAAGTCATGGCAAGTGGTTTGGGTTTCAGTCCGGGTGCAGTGGGAAAACATGGGGGAGCTTTAAGCAGGGAATCGAAGTGATTTGATACTGCCTTTTTAAAGGACGACTCTAGCTGTTTAAGGAAAATAGTCCATTGGAGCTGACAATGGAGAAACCTGATCCAAATACGTGATACCTCCTTAATCACACAGTGACTTAATAGCAGAGCCAGGGGTAAAAATACTAGGTTTCTTCCAACAACACATGGATTCAGTTCAGTTGAAAAAATGTAAAAATAAAAGAGTAGTTACCATTTATTAAATGCTTAGTGTTGCCAGGCTCAGTGATGCAACATTGTATCTAGTAGTTGTCATAATCATCTGAGGTGAGTCTCATTCTTCTTCTTTCTATTTTATGAATAAAGAAACTGAAGCTTCAAGTTCACACAGATAGCAAATGACAGAGAGGCGGAGTGAGGATTAAAACCCAAACTAACTCCCATAGAGCCCACATGCCCCAAAGCGCATCTCATTATTTGCAGTGGGGACAGTCTAGCCTAGTGGTTAGGTAGGTGGGTGTTGGAGCCGGGCGAGCTGTGTTCAAACTCCAGCTCTCTTGCTTACTAACTGTGTCACCTTGGGAAAGTCACATCATTGTAATATGGTTGAAATTTTTGCTATGTCGCATCCCTCTCCCCACCAGTTCCCATGGTGGTCAGTAATAAAACTCGGGGAAGCAGTATGACCCTTGTGCTTTGTCTCTGCAAAGAATAGAGAAGCTGGGAAGTTTGGGTCCATGTTATACCTATGGCTTATAGGATGGATGGTACCTCAGGGAGAGGAACAGATGCGTATCTTCTGCATTCCCAAGAAAAAGGAAAAGTGGAGTTGGGTGGGAGGATTCTGAATTAGTCCTAATGAGCAGCCCTGGGGCTGGGAAGGCAGAAAGTCCTGGTGGGTTCCTTGGTGCACATGTGGTCTGAAAGCCAACTTTTCTCCGGTTTCGCACTGTTCAGTGTCTGTGCTCTTCCACATCATGGTCAGCAGGGGGCAGTGCAGCCAATGTATTCCTTGTGAGTGAGGGGTTGTCTGCTTGTAGCCCAGGGGTCTGGGAGAGAGTTTATGCAGCCTGAAACTGCACCTGTCTGAGCAGCTTCAGAGTAGAGAACGCCACCTTCTTTCTCCTCCGGGACCCTAGTCTTCCGTCTTTCCTCGTCTCCTGTTCTACATCCTCTAGTCTGCCTTACATCCTCATGTCTCACCTTTTCTTTGTGAAGCCTGCTCGTACCCGTTCCTTCCTGGCATCTTCCCAAATATTCCTCGAGAGAGGCCGGGCCAGGGTAGGTACCTGTCATTCACAGATGAAGAAACCGACGCTCAGGGAGGTGCCTGGTCCCTAGCCCCGGTTCCTCCCTCCGATATACTTACAGGACCTGAAAGCCAGGGGTCAAGGCAGGTCATGTTTGTCATTCCGGAGAAGGAGCCTCCACCACCAGTGACCCACCTTCACCTTGGAATTAGAGCAAAAGCTGCCAGAACAATAAAACAAGAAGGGGCTCGCTCAGAGCTGGGGGCCCTGGGGAACTGTCCGTCTCATGAGGGCCTCCAGGGGAAGGATCCCAAGCCAGAGGGCAAAACCCTTTGAATACACACACACTCAGGACCACGTGGGGATGGATCATCTTTGTACTTTTTAAGAAAAGAAGCTGCCGGAGTCCCTGCCTTAGGGCCCAGTTGGTGGGACTGAGCCGGTGAAAGCCAAGACCGCGTCCTCTTTGCGGAAACATCGGGCCGTAAGCGACTGTCTCCGTCTCTTTAAACCTTGTTTCTTGTCATGTATGATCATAATTGGGCGACTGTAATGGGGCAGTCATGACAGAGCCTACGCACTCTGCATTCAGCCAGTATTGCTCTTGGTGAAATGGGGCTTTACTATTTTCATAGTCACTCATTATGGAAGGTTGGTTACCTCGATGGCTCTAATTAACGACTCCCTGTATCCTTACCCTCTGTCATGATAATTTCTAGACCCTACCCTCTCCGGCTCCAAGCTGGCCCGTGTCTTGCTTTGGCCCATAGGATGTGTCATCTCTTAGTGGCAAGCCTGGGCCTTCAAGAGCCTTGCACTCGTCTGCAGCCCCTTGCTTGCTGTTGAAACCCTGCCACGACTGTATGAAAAAGCCCAGCTAGCCTGCCGGAGGATGAGAACCACACAGCGGGAGACATCAGGACGCGCTACAGCCCATAGACCCCCGTCATGCGAGAGCGCCCAACTAAGACCAGTAGGACTGCCCACCACACACACAGTTGACCTCAGGTACACCAATAAGTTCAGCTGGGACCAGAAGAAGTGCTCAGCGGACCCCTATATCATGAAAATAGCAAGTCCTTATCGTTTAGTGTTGCTTAATTCGGGGACAGTTTTTTATGCAGCCACAGCTAACCGATGCACTAAAAATTTTATGTAGGCTAACCGTAGGAGCATAATGTGGGGGTGACTACTCGGAGGGTTATAAACTGTGTTACTGAACACTTAAAGCAGGATGATATTTTTAGAGGCTCAAGGTCAGATATAGTTCATGGTGGTTCGGCCTAAACCCTGGAATAAAACACCTGGTTCCAGATCCCTCCTCTACCACTTACTGATTAGGCACCTTTGGTCCAATTTCTCTATGACTCAATTTCCTCTTCTGTAGCATTGGGATAAAAATAGTTACTGGAAAGGTCGTGAGGATAAGACGGGCTGGTGTATGTAATTAGCATGGTGTGTGGAAGGTAGCAAGTGTTGAGTAAATGTTAAGCGTTCTCGCTGGTGGTATATTTAACCTTCACACGACATTGCTACATACAGTCACATGGTTGCTGCAGGTCCAACTGGTAACCCATGACAGGACTTTGCAGTGAAGGCTTCTACAGCTCTGATAAAAGAAAAATTGCAATTGCGTGTATATTTTTCCTCCGTTCTTTAATTAGAAAAGTCATCTATATTGTATACCTTAATCAAAATCTCTTAAAGGGCAAAATTCCTGATTCAAAGAAAACCTGTATTGTGGGCTATGACTTACAATTATGAATATTGAACCCTACTTCAGTGCCTCATGGCAGACCTTATTTTCTTAGAAAGGAAATGTGCACACCACGCTCAGGGTGAGACAAGAGCATAAATCTCTCTTTGTTGCGAGTTGCAACAGCCTACCTCCTATTTTGTTGAACAAGGAAACAGCAATTATCCACAATATCAAAGGTGGAAAAAAAAAATCATCTGACTATAGAGCTCTCATGTAAAAGGCTTAACTTAACAGGAGATCTGAAAAGGAAATCAGATGTAGGTTTGATGTTCAGGGCAAAACTTCCTTTGGTGATCAATTCCTCACTGGCTTTCAGATAAACTAGTTGATGTTTATTCCTAGTGGAGAAGGACAGTTGTGAGGGAGGGGGAGTCAGGGTGGAAATTCTTCCCGGACTGGAGAGGAATGCTGTGCTAACGTTTTGGTCCTGAGCAGAAGTAGGTTGGGTGAGCATTCACTGATTTTGTTGACTCTCAGTTGATTTAATTTAAACAATAACAAAAAACCAAACTTGACCCTTTCCCCAAAACACTGGCTCTTAGCCTTTTTTGTTTTGTTTTGTCTTGGTCATGTCATTGGGGTATCTGATGTTAACTATATACCTATGAACACCCACCGCACTCTGTGTATCCCATCAAGGGCTTCCCAGTCTCTCAAGTGCATCAGCGAGCTCCATGGTTCTGTTTTAAAGGGAATAACAAGTGCCCCAAGTCCCATTACCCAGTGATGGATCTTTTCCAGCCCCTTCTCACACAGATCGGATGGAGGCATTTCCTCCCCGTATGTTCTTCCAGGGATCACAGTGAATGCACTTGACATTATCACAAGAACTCGTCTGTGAGTCGTCTGGCAGACATAGTGACTCTCCAGTGGGCCACAGAGGAAATCTGTGATCACACCGAGGTTTCTGTGTTAGGCTGCTGCCGGACTCCCACTCAAATGACCCTGAGGTTCTTGGGTTGGACCTCCCCCCAGCTTAGCTTCCTGAGGGTGGCAGGGTGGTCAAGGTGAGCGGGTGTGATGCTTCAGCCTGGCAAACAGCTGGTGGGCTCCCAGGGTCCAGAAATGGGGCTACACCAGATGGTTACAGTAGGTTCCGTCTGGAGTGTTCGATGTTTGGGCCTTATGGGTTACTAGACATTATGACTAACCCCCCTGGATGCAAGTGGCAGAAACCTACAGTTTTTATCGTACGTCTCCAAATCTGGGGAGGAAGCATAGTGCCTTTCTCTCTTTCCTCATACCTGGCTCTCTCTCCTTATCTTTGAGCACAGCAGAAGCTAGCTGACTGACAGTTCCTAATTAATATCGTTTCATTTCAAGCTTCTAGCAGAAACTAACCAGTCTCCAGGTGGCAGTTCAGAATTCTTGGGGGGAAGGTATCTCATTGGTCAGGTTTGGGTCAGGTGTCCATCTCCAGTCAGCTGTGGCTAGAGGGTCAAGGTCACATGATACCATTTAGCCTGCCCGCATGAGTGGTGAGGAGGAGGGCGGTTACCTGAGAAAGGCACTGTGGCAGGCAGCTTCTGAAATGGCTCCCGGTGATCACTGCTTCCTGGGGCTCCCACCTCTGTGCAATCCCCTCCCCTGGAGTGTGGCTGGCACCTAGCCTAGTGACTCTTGATTTGACTGAGTAGACTACGCCCAAATTAGGTTGCAAAAGGCTGGGACTTGCGTCTTGCTCAAACTCTTTCTCTCTGGTTCTTCTTGTGTCCTTATTCTGATAAAGCAAGCTGCCGTATTGTGCCCATGGATGGAGAGGTCCATGGGGTAAGGCATGGAGGGCGGCGCCTGGCCAAGCACCAGAAAGGAACTAAATCCTGCCAATAATCATGGGAGTGAGTTTGGGAGCGGAGCCTTCCCCAGTTGAGCCCTGACTGGCCTCCTGAAGGTAGCCTTGGAAGACACCCAGAGCCAAAGGCACCCAGCTAAGTTGTGCTGGGATTCCCGACCCACAGAAACTCTGAGATGACACATGTTGTTTTTAGTCACTAAGGTTTGCTCCACCATTCCAGAAGCCCCGCCCCTAAGCTACTAAATTTTGTGGTAGTTCATTGTGTAACAACAGATAACGAATCCAGGTACTTAGTGGGTGAAGGGGCTTGGAGGCCACGTGACCTGTGTCTTGTCCTAAGTGCACCATGCGCCAGCCATGTGGTTTTGTGCCAGTTATCCTACTGATTCAAGTCACGTTCTTGTCTGCAAAATATGCACAATAGTACTAATACGGTTGTTATGGGGACTAAGTGAGTAAACCCAGTGCCCGCTTGCAGATTAGGTATGCGAAGATTAATAGCTAACTAATTAATTAATGTTAGTGATAGCAATGAAGTTCGCTACTGTTCACAGCTCTGCTAACCCTAAACACTGGGGTTACGGGTGCCTCAGTTTCTTCTTCAAAGAAGTCTAAAGAACTCTGTGCGCCTTATGGAGATGCTATAGAGAGGAACATAAAATACCCAGAAAGCTCTTCGAAGCAAATGGCTACTTAGCTACTAAACCTGAGGAGCTATTTCCATTCCACTCATTTTGGTTTTCATAGCGAAGAACCATTTCGGTATCACAGAGAAGCCGAATGACAGAATTCATGCTCTCAGATTCAAAATGTCAAAAAAATATGTGGGCTGATGGAATGGAATTTATTTTCGCAGTTTTTCCCTCGCACAAAGGCATCCAACAACTGTCTGCAGCCAATTATTTGCTGTGTGGAAATGCCAGGGCACGACGCAGGTGGCAATTTATCACAGAGACGAGACCTGAAGATGACGAGCGCAGGGGTAATCAAGGGTGCTTAAAAGGTTTCTGCCTTTGAGGCCAAAGCCCATGGTGTCAAAAGGTTTGATGGGATTTGCTCATTAATTCCAAAGCTTGGATGCTTAGTTAGCGTGTTTTCATTTCTCCTCAGGGATGCTGTTTTTCTCCCACTGGGAGCTTGGCGGTGGGGAGAGGGCTGAGAGGGGGGAAGGAGGTGTTGGATTTGCAAAGTTCCCACTTGCCTCACCTCCCTCTTTACAGCACAGCATCCCAAGGTTGCTGCCCAGGCCTGCATTTCCTACCACAGTGTGTGTTTGTTGTAGCACGGGGTAGGGGTGGGGGTGGGGGGTGGGGGGCTCCACCCGCCTTCCCCTCTTCTCCATTCATTCACAGGGCTGAGCTGCGTCCTTCTGGAAACTGGCTGCTGAGTTGGGGGGGTGCTTTCTTTCTTTTTTATTTTTTTGAATCTTTTCCCTTTATTTTTTTAATATATTTTTTAATTTTTTTATAAACATATAATGTATTATTAGCCCCAGGGGTACAGGTCTGTGGATCGCCAGGTTTACACACTTCACAGCACTCACCATAGCACATACCCTCCGCAATGTCCGTAACCCCACCATGGGGGGTGCTTTCGGAGCCTCCCTCCTAAAGTTAAGCACAACAAAAGTCCTTTGTGTTGGGGGTGACACCACTCCTTGCTGAGAAACCAAGGGGCAGGAGAAAGAGTTAGTTGATGGCAAGTGTGGTAGCCAGACAGACTTCATGAAAACTAGCAGGCTCCCTGAGTAGGGCCTCTCACCACCAGGAGACGGGGGTCTCCTTGAATAATCGCATTTCACCTTTTGTCCCCATCCAGCCCTGTCCCTGAGGATGGGTAGGGTAAAAGTGCCAGTCTCCTCACAACGATAAAACAACACGTTTGGCTACCAGAATCACCATCCTCTGTCATTCAGTGAAATAAATGAGTTAAAAATAACTACTACCAACAATGAAACAATGAAAGAGGTTATCCTCATGCTCTAAACCAAAAAGTGCCTTATGAGAAGAAAAACAGATTTTGGTGTGAGTCAGTGCAGCAACTAAATCACCCTTTCCCCTACAAGTGATACAAGGGAAGGAAGTGACTTGCAAAACTTTGAGAATTCTGCCCAATACCCCCTGATTTGGATAGGAGACAATGAAGTTGGTGTAGGAAACTTAGAGAAAAGTCAAAGAAATCTCTTCCAAGAGCAGAGGTTCCCGTCTATGATTTCAGGATCACAGCTAAGTCAGGAAAAGCCCCCTGCTGCCGTATCTGCCAGGATTCTATGCTGAATCAGGGGATTGAGTTGAAACCTAAGGATACTATCCCCGAGGGAAAAGGGATACCTCAATCTGGACTTTAACAGTAAGTCTAGCGGTATACCAAAGGCTGCAGGAAATTAGCCAAATTCTTTCCACGTTCCTGCCCCCAGGCTATAAGAAGGTGGGTGGAATGTAATTCCCAGGCCTGGAAATGTTGCTGGAAGGGAAGAAGGTCCCAGATAAGGTTCAGAAATGGTTCATGAGAATCCATCTATCAAAGCAAAAGGAAGAACTGGGGAGAGCTGTCTCTTTGAAGCCTAAGCAAGATGACAAGAAGCAACATGGCAACTAAGTGAACATTCTGCAGGTGAATGAAACGAAGGGAAGAGTTAAACGAGCATAGCCAGCATAAAACAGATGAGAGACTGCAAGGGGGAAAAAAAAAAAGCCCAAGCAATCAAAAGCCACCAAGGAACGTAGGAGAAGTCCCCTGCAATTGCTTTGAGCTACAGAGTAAATTAATAAGAACATGAATTCGGTAAGACCAGAGTAAAAAACCAAGCAAAACAAAAGAAAACCTCATTTCAGGGATGAAATTTAACAAACCAAAAGATGAATGGAGAGGTCAAGGAAAGAAGGGCGAAGGCAGTGCTCATCAGCAGTTATCATGGAATGAATTCTACAGACTTACTGGGAAAGAAAGTCTAAATGTCCTTCGAGGATAAAGGGCATGCGAGACATTTTTAAACTTGCTCAAACCTGGCACTTATGAGCCCTCTTGAAAAAAAAGTTCTTAAAACCATGGAAAAAATGACATAGATGGAGAAACAATGGTAAAAGGACTCCAGATGAATCAACTTAGATATGACGACACCAAGGAATGAGTGACCATCTATTGACATGTGGGCAGCTGTGCATGGAAGAGGTCTTTGGGGCTAAAACTCGGTTTCAGTTCAGTTTGAGAAGCCTGTGAGATATCCCAGCTGAGATAGGGTAGGCAGCTCTATATGAGACCAGAGGTTGAAAAAGAGGTCTGGGAGGAAGATACACATTTGAGAATCACAGATGTAGAGATGTAGAGAATCACAGATGTAGAGAATCACAGATGTAGAGAGGACATTTGAGGCTTGAGATGGGGTGAGATCACCCCAGGAATGGATATAGAGAAGTAGGTCAAGGAATAAGACTTGGCTTCCCCCAATGTTAAGAGTCAGGGATAAAGGAGAAATGAGCAAAGGTGGAGAGGGATGGTCAGTGAGGGAGGAGGTAAACCAGAAGAGGGTGGTATCTGGAAAGCCAGGAGATAGGTGGGTATCAATGAGAAGTAGGTGACCAGCTGTGTCAAATGCTGCTTGTTAGAAGATTAAAGTAAAATAGGATTTTTCATTTTCATTCATGGGTGACATGATAAGAGCCATTTCAGTGGAGTTGTATAGTTGAGAGCCTGATTAAAGGGGGTTTAAAAGACATTTCAGAAACTTTTGCTGCAAATAGGGGAAAGAAGAGGGGCAGTATGTGGCTAGGATGATGGGTCAAGATAATTGTTTTAAAATGGGACTCAATGTAGTGAATAAAAAAGAAGAGGGATGATTTCTAACTGGCTGGCTCTAGCCTCAGTAGTGGGCTCTGGGTTGGAGAAGTAAATCTGGGAATCATCAACATATTTAAGATTGTCTGGAAATTAGCTGAGATAACCTAGGATTACTGTTTCAAGAGGGAAAATCACAAGGTTACATAGTGCCAGGAATTCAGTAAAGATAAGGGCAAAAAGGGGAACCCTCTTACACTGTTGGTGGGAATGCAAGTTGGTGCAGCCACTTTGGAGAACAGTGTGGAGATTCCTTAAGAAATTAAAAATAGAGCTTCCCTATGACCCTGCAATTGCACTACTGGGTATTTGCCCCAAAGATACAGATGTAGTGAAAAGAAGGCCCATCTGTACCCCAATGTTTATAGCAGCAATGGCCACGGTCGCCAAATTGTGGAAAGAACCAACATGCCCTTCAATGGACGAATGGATAAGGAAGATGTGGTCCATATACACTATGGAGTATTATGCCTCCATCAGAAAGGATGAATACCCAACTTTTGTAGCAACATGGACAGGACTGGAAGAGATTATGCTGAGTGAAATAAATCAAGCAGAGAGAGTCAATTATCATATGGTTTCACTTATTTGTGGAGCATAACAAATAACATGGAGGACATGGGGAAATGGAGAGGAGAAGGGAGTTGAGGGAAATTGGAAGGGGAGGTGAACCATGAGAGACTATGGACTCTGAAAAACAACCTGAGGGTTTTGAAGGGGCGGGGGTGGGAGGTTGGGGGAGCCAGGTGGTGGGTTTTATGGAGGGCACATATTGCATGGAGCTCTGGGTGTGGTGCATAAACAATGAATTCTGTTATGCTGAAAAGAAATAAAAAAAAAAGAAAAAAATGATAAGGACAAAAAATTTTAGGTTGGATGTAGCAACAAAGGAGGTTATTTGAGGTCTTTTAATAAAAGACTTTCAGGGGTATAATGAAGGAGAAGCAAATTTTTCTTGAGTTGAAAACTTACTGGGAGATAATGAAGTGGAAATCATCATGAGGACACAACTCTCTTAAGAACTCTGGCTGAAAAAGAGGTAGACGAGAGATAGGGCAGTAGCTGGAGGAAGACACAGGTTTCAGAAATTTATTTTCAAGATGGTGGAGACATGCATGTCTAAATGTTGTTGGAAAGTTTCTCATGGTGAGGAGAACCTCCCCTGTGCCTTTGGGATGCAGTTTGGGGAGATAAAGAAAGGAGAATGATAAATACAGGAGAACAAGAGAGAGAGAGAGCGCGCGCGTTGGTGGAATCAGTTTCCCTGAGAAGGTAGAAGGACCTGAGACACAGAACAGAAGTGATTAGTCTTAGACACCTGTTTCATTATGAGAGGAAGGATAAGAAAATGGGTATAGATGCACATAAATTAGTGGTGGGTTGCAGAATACTGGAGTTCTCTTTTGATGACTTCTATTTCCTTTGTGAAGGAGGAGATGAGGTCATTTCCTGACAAGGAATGAGCGAACGATAGGGTAAGAATTATGAGGAAAGCAGAAGAATTTTAAAATATCTCTGGGAAAGAAAAAGCGACTAGTTGCTTAGAAACATAGAAAAGGGAGTAGGAAGAATGTAAGAGAGTCAGAATATAAGAGAGTTAATTGTTCCCCTTTCTCCTTTGTCCACTGCACCCAATAAATGGACCTCTTTCCTTGTTAAAATGTTCAGTGTTCAAAATGGGTGCTCAAGGAGGATGTGGATAAGTTGGGCTTGAATTTCTCTAGGTATCTTTTTTAAATTTTAATTTATTTTGCAGCAGGGGGAGGGACAGAGAGAGAGAGAGAGAGAGAGAATCTTTTTTTTTTTTTTTTTTAAGATTTGATTTATTTATTTGGCAAAGAGAGACACAGCAAGGGAGGGAACACAAGCAGAGGGAGAGGGAGAAGCAGGCCCCCCACCAAGCAGGGAGCCTGATGTGGGGCTCAATCCCAGGACCCTGGGATCATGGCCCAAACCAAAGTCTTGAGCCAGGGAGAAAATCTTAAGCAGGCTCCAGGTTCAGCACAGAGCCCGACACAGGGCTCACTCTCATGACCCTGAGATCATGACCCTGCGATCATGACCTGAGCCAAAATCAGGAGTGAGACAGTTAACCGACTGAGTCACCCAGGTGTCCCTCCTCTAGGTCTCTTAAAGGTCATTGTCAACAAATTCCTTTTGTCCCTTCTGGTCTCAGCTTTGCAGCTAGTTCTCTAGTGAGCCTACCTCAATTCCTTGGCTAGGAGATATGAGGGGATGTTGATCTAACTCCAACAGGCACTCTGGAAACATTGGAATCGGGACGGTAGAATTTGGATTGAGGCGGAGAGGAGGTTCAATGAAGGAACTAGACATGTGAGAGTGCTTTTGACCATCTTCTATAGCAGGGTCACAAGTTTTGGCCCTTGGGCCATATCCAGTTCCACTGCCTTTTTCTGAAATAGAATTTTATTGCAATAAAGCCATGTCTCTGCTTTTCAGCTCCCACTCCAGAGTGGAGTGGTTGTGACAGAGACCTTATGGACCACACACTGAAAATAGTGACCCTCTGGTCTTTTTACAGAAAATGTTTGTCAGTCTCTGTTCTAGAGGAAAGATGGGAAGGTTTCAGAGGAAATATAACCTTGAGAAAAATCCCAACTCTGTGTCTATTTCCTTTTCTGCAGAATAAGAACACCATTCATTAAATCATTCTTTCATTTAACAAACATTTATTGATTGCTTATTATGTGCCAGAAGCTGGGAGTGCAGAGATCAATAAGATCCAGCCTTGTCCTTTCAAAGCCCACAGCAGAGACAGATGGGTAAACAAATTGTTGGAAGACCTAGACATAAATGCTATGTGAGTGCCATGGGGATGACGGGGAGGTGTCTCACCTGGCCCAGATGGGACTGGGAAGGCTTCAGAGAAAAACAAGAGGAGGGGCTGGCTCATCAGCCTCTAGGGTTGCTAAGGATGAGAATGAAACCAGCCAGGGATCATATAGTGTGAGTAAATATATGGGGTGCCTGGGTGGCTCAGTGGGTTGAGCGCTGGCTCTTGGTTTTGGCTTAGGTTATGATGTCAGGGTCCTGGAATCAAACCCCGCATGGGGCTCCATGCTTAGCGAGGAGTCTGCTTGAGGATTTCTCTCCCTCTCCTTCTGCCCCTCATTGCTCTCTTTCACTCTCTCTCTAATAAGTAAATAAATCTTTAAAAAAAGATAAAGGAAAGTCAGGGAGGGGGATTCTAGAAGCACCAACTTAGAAGGGGTAAGTGATGGGAGCTGGAAATGGAGCAGTGAGAGGTGGAAGGAGAGTCAGGAAATTGTCAAGAATATTATTGGGACACACAGGGAACCATCCCTTCACCCTGTTCTTGACGCAGCTCCTTCCCTGATCATGGCCTTTCCTGTGGAGCCCAGATGTGGTTTCTCAACTGACTCAGCAGAGCGCTCTGGCCAGCTGCCATTAATCAGTCAGAGTTTATCCCTGACATGAACTCAGTAGGGCATCTTAAGGTACACACAAGCAATTTGTTAATCACAAAACACCCCCAACATGTAATGTGGTGTGAAAAAAATTAAAATCTAGTAATATGATAATATGTGTGGCTCAACCCAGATATCAGAATTTGAAATATATTTCAAATATTTTGGCAATGTACGCCGAACACAAAACAAAACCCATTTTTCATGGATTCATCATAATTTTCTCTAATTGAAGCTGAGAAGCACACTCTCATTCCTGAAAATCGTGCATACAATGTGATTTGGCTGGACAGATGGATTTCTAAAGTGCATGGGAGTTTGAATGGATTTAGAAATGAGGCCGATGGTCTTCTTTTCTTGGTTTTAAAATTTTTAGGAAATATTTCAAACATTCAGACAAGAGAATAATGTAACACCCATGCATCCGCTACCTGCATTTTAAAAGTGCCAATATTTTGCTAGAGCTTCAGAGCTTAGAAAAAGAATAAAGAGGCTCCAGATACAGTTGATGCCCTTTTTGTGTCTCATTGCCATCTCCTCTGCCTTCCCAGAGGTTACCACTCTCTGGAAGTGAGTGTGTCTTTATCATCTGGGTTTTTTTTTTTTTTTTTTGTATTTTTACTATGTGTGTATGGATAAACATTAAACAGAATTGTCTCATGTGTTTTCAAACATTATGTAAATGGCAGGCAACGCAAGACTGTTCTGCGACTTGCCTTTATCACTCCGCATTATGTTTTCGAAATGCATCCACGTTGATTCATGTGTTCATTCATTTTTTTTTTAAAGATTTTATTTATTCATTTGACAGACAGAGATCACAAGTAGGCAGAGAGGCAGGCAGAGAGAGAGGGGGAAGCAGGCTCCCTGCTGAGCAGAGAGCCCGATGCGGGGCTCGATTCCAGGACCCTGGGATCATGACCTGAGCTGAAGGCAGAGGCTTAACCCACTGAGCCCCCCAGGCGACTCTGTTCATTCATTTTATAGAGAGTCTTCTTTCTGCTCTTTGAAACCTGCCCAAATTGTTGAAAACAGAAGCAGATACATCTGAAAGCTTCTCAGTGACCGATATGACATAATTTGGTCTCAATCGTCTTCTCTTGCTTGCCTTTCTTCTCCTACGTCTCCCTGCCTCTTTTTCTCTCTCGCTCTGTTAAGGGTTTTGAATATAAGAAGAAACAGCAATGGGAGAACCTTGTAAGGAGGGTCTGAATTTAGCACCCCATCTTCCGGAAAAGAACAGACATTTTTCAGGGGCAGCCCACATCTCTGAGATGCTGCCTGAGAGCAAGAAGCCGGGCTCAGCATTTTGTATTTGTTAAGTAATCCTCAGTGTGACACTTGGAGGTCTTCCTTGCCCAAGGTCATGTAGCTAACAGGTGGAGAGTTTAACCCAGGCATTCACAAGTCAGCGCTGTCGCTGTCGTGCTTAGCCATTCAAAAAGAGAAGCTGTATTGATCCCAAGGCGGGACAGCACTAGGTGAGCTATTAACAGGAAGGAGTCCCCCAAGGTTAGTGCTTTAACAACTTTTGGTATTGATTCCACTTCTAAATTAAATACCATAATCATTGTTAATAATAAATAATAATAAAGCAGGCACTTAAAAAAAAATCACAGGGTTGAAGGTCACTTTCGTTTTCTCACCTGATCTTCAGCCGCCCACTGATTTCCAGCTCCCTCCGGGTGTTTCTGCCTGACTATTCCATGATCCTCCCTAACACTCCATGAACCAAACACGGTCATTTCGTTCCCACTTGACCATTTCCTCTTGCAGCGGATTCTGGCACCTCAGTCTGGCTTCCATGGCCCTCTGGACTCTGGCTGCTCAGTCCCTGCTGTGGACCGTGTAGTGCCCACAAAATCCAGATGTTGAAGTCCTGGCCCCCACTGTGATGGTATTTGGAGATGCAGCCAGATTGGGAGGTCATTAGGTTTAGATGAGCTCATGAGGGGGAGGTCCCCATGATAGGATGAGTGTCCTTATAAGAAGAGACCAGAGAGCTTGCTCTCTCTCTGCTCTCTTGCTCTCTCTCCTCTTTATGAGAGGACACAGTGAGAGAGAGTGGCCATCTGCAAGCCAGGACCAGAGTCCTGACCAAGAACCCAATCTGCCAGCGCGTTAATCTCGAACTTCCCAGCCTCCAGGGCCGTGAGAAATATGTTTCTTTTCTTTTTCTGTAAAGATTTTATTTATTTATTTGTCAGAGAGAAAAAGTGCACACACCAAGAGGGCAGGCAGAGGGAGAAGCAGACTCCCTGTTGAGCAGGGAGCCCGATGCAGGACTTGATCCCAGGACCCCGGGATCATGACCAGAGCTGCAGGCAGATGCTTTAACTGACTGAGCCACCCAGGCATCCTAATACATTTCTATTCTTTAAGTCCCCCAGTCTGTGGTATTTTCTGATCACAGCCTGAACTGACTGAGATGCTATCTCTGTAGCATTTCAGTCTTCTTAACCTTCCATCTCTTTTCTGCAGTTACCTTTCTTGTCCATCGGTTCACCCAGGTATTTTCCTGAACGAGGCTGGTACTCCCTCTCCCCAATAACAGCAGCTTTTTAAGACAAAAAGTGAAGTCTCTTTTCCCCATCTTTTTCCTATTAGCTCCCCTTCCTTAGACTCCTGAAATACTCTGTACCATACAAGGGAGCACTTAATTGTGTAATGTTATTTATTTTTAAACATCTTGTGTCTGCAGTAAAACGATTTAATGCTTCAAGGGTGGGCCATGTCTTCTGTTCTATTCCATATGCCACTATTTCCCAACTTTTTTCTTTTTTCCAAAACGTGCCCATCTCACAATAATATATGTTGCTTCTTAAACCCTTAAGAATTTTTGAAAAAGTCATTTTGGCGCTTTTTACATGGAAGAGAACAAAGACGTGATTTTAAGTAAATAAGTATTTTAGGTCAATGTAGTATTAGTGATCATATTATGAATCTTATTCTAAAGTTCATTTAAAATATCATGATATTCATAACATGATACTGATACTCACAACATAAAAACACATGTTTGGCTTTCCCCCATTTAGTGACTTGATCTATTAACTTTTTTTTTTTTTAAGATTTCATTTATTTAATTGACAGGGAGACACAGCAAACAGCGAGAGAGGGAACACAAGCAGGGGGACTGGGAGAGGGAGAAGCAGGCTTCCTGCAGAGCAGGGAGCCTGATGCGGGGCTTGATGCCAGGACCCTGGGATCATGACCTGAGCTGAAGGCAGACACTTAACGGCTGAGCCACCCAGGTACCCTTGATCTATTAACTTTAACTAGGTAAGGAAATAAATGAATTGTTGAAAAAATAAGTTTTAAGAAAGACATTTCATACTGTATCTTAATTCTGAATATTTACTAAAGTGCAGAATGAGGTTTAATTATGTGTTATAGCACCCAGACAAGATGAAAACTGCTTCCATAACCCGCTGTTTATAATTTTTTTGTATTTATGCATAAAAATTAATTGATTTTGTCTTAATATTCTTTGTTTAGTTCCTAAACAGTAAGAGAGAAGAGATTTTGGCTGCTGTTTTCAAGCACTTTCCCACAAATACTACCATTCAGATGCTCTACCTAATAGCTGAATAGACAAATTGGTTATAATTTTTGCTGCATTTTCTCTTTTTAGCAATGTATTTTAACGCTGTGTAAGAATTTTGGTCAGAATGCCATTTAAAGATCTAGTGAAGATCATCACGAGGGAAACTGGAACAATTATTAGCAAGCTTATAAACTTTGCTGGCTTCTGGAATTTCCATGTCCATGTTCTCTTCCTTGGTTTGCTGCCTTTAAACAATGGTCCATTCCGTGTGGCGAGAAGAGAGTAAGTGGCCCACTGTGTGACCAAGAATGGGAACAATTTAAGATTGTGTAATGGTCAAAACCAAGCCTGAATGGGGTTCACCAAATCAAATAAATGGCTCGATGACTGAGCCATAAGAACACAGGTCTGGTTGGCACCAAATCCAGTGCTGTTTCCTTCATGCTCATTCAGTGGTTCTGATTCCTGTGTTAATAGGAAATGCTAGATACTCATTGTATGTGTGTATTTTTTTCAATAGGAAGCGATGCCATTCCAGATTTTTATGGTGTGAATCTGTGTATTTCCCTCACTATTTTATCATGAACAAATTTCAACAGAGGAAAGCTGAAACAATGAGTGCACAGCCATAGAATCCACCATCTAGATTCTAAAAATTGTGGACATCACGTGACACTTACTTCACCACTTATCCACTCTTCCATCCATATATCAGTCCATCTTACATGTGGTGCATTTCGAAGTAAGATACAGAAGTCAGTACACTTCTCTCTAAATTCTTCAGCATATGGGTAACTAGAGTTCAATATTTGAATATTTGTTTATGGCTCTCTCTTTTTTTCCAAGGTAACATTTATGTTTAGTGAAATGCACAAATCTTAATTATACCATTTGATGAATTTCGATAGATACATATACTTCTTAACTTAAACTCCCTGTCTAGCTATAGAACATTTCAGACATTCCAGATAACTCCCTCTGGGATTTTGGAACCATGATTTATACATTGTTGCCCCACAGAATTGGTCTGGAGATGTAGTTAGAGACTCAGCAAGTTGATTGGTGATAAAGGACCACAGAGCAGTTTTGTCTCTGTTTTCTTTGACACAGAAGTATAATCAGAGCAGGGACTGGAGAGCTGGTTGCTTTAATTTTGTATGCTAATTATTTGCTCATTGTCATGCCAGTTGAGTATAAAGAATACTCAGGAGTTGGAAAACAGTAACTAACCACCGTAGCTTGCTTCCATCCAGACACTTACGCATATTTGTTAAAGTACGGTATTTAAAAGTTGGTACCAAATGCATTCACGTTAACTGTGCATTTTTATCCAAATTTCCAAATACATCAGTGCAGGGCTTGGTTATTTTCCTTGAACTTTTTAAAGTCTCAGATACCAGTTTTATTCATTCCTAGCATTTCATCTTTTCCCCAAATTTTGTAAACCCTCCTGCTCTTAGGACAAAAGAAATGAAACTTATCATTTTAAATAAAACTTCTGGCCTCATATAAGCATTTCTCACCATGAATGTGGATTATAAAGTTGTTTTTAAATTACCAGAGGCAATTTCTAGGAATTCTCTGCAGAACAGATTGGCCTTAGAATGAGGCAGAGCTAGGTCTAAACGCTGACTGTGTTACTTACTGATTCCATGACCTTTGGCAAATTGCTTAATCACTTTGATCCTTGACTTCTCTGTTTATAAAAGGGGGACAATACATGTATCTACTTCATGGAGTTGTTGAGAGGATTAAATGAATTTAAAAAGGCAGTTTTCGGTGCTGAGCACATATTATGTACTCAAAAACTGTTAGTTAATGTTGTGATTATTTTAGTAAAGACTGGCTCAGTATATGCTTTGTTGTTTGAAATACTCCTGATAATATTTATAAAGCTCAGGGAACATAGTAATTGTATTTAAGAGATCACATAGCCCTCATCTAGCATCTAATCCCCTAAAAGAACAATATTCACAGCTTTTCACTTTAAATTAATATTTATCAAGAAACAGAGGTAAAAAGCAACCAACTCCCACCAATAGCTAAAATGAAAGATTCACGACACCAAAAGTTGGTGAGGATGTGAAGGAACCAGAATTCTTTGTTGTTGTTTAGTTTTTATTTCATAATCATAATCTTAACTCTGTAATCTAAGTTGACTTGGAGGGGGATAAGGAAAATATGGAACCATGGAACTGCCCCAGGGAACACAAAGATCATTGGATATTTTCAGCAGATGGGGGCAATGGGGTCCTCTCCTAAACTACAGGAGGAAGAGTCTGGTGCTTAAGATAGGACACAAGTCAAATTTATTAGATTTGTCCACATCAGCAATGGTGATCTTCTTAGTGGTCTTGTCATTCCTGGATCCAAGGTGTTCTGTGGCTGCTACAATATTCCTGCCCTCTCTCACCTTGCCAGAGACCACATACATACATGCCATCCACTCACTCAGTTTTGGCAGTGCAGATGGAAAACTGGGAACCATTTGTGTAGGGTCCAGCATTTGCCAAGGACAAGATGCCAGGACCCATATGCTCCAGGATGAAATTCTCATAAAATTTCTCCCCCTAGATGGATTTGCTGCCAGGGCCATTATGGCGTATGAAGTCACCCCCCTGGCATGTAAATCCTGGAATAATACTGTCAAAGCAGGAAATTTTATAACAAATCCTTTCTCCCCAGTTCTCAGAGCATGCAAGTTTTCTGCTGTCATTGGCTTTGTCTGCAAACAGCTCAAAGGAGATGCACCCCAAAGGCTCACCGTCCCTGGCAATGTCCAAGAACAAGGTAGGGTCGACCGTGGCTGGGCGGCGTCTACAAGGGCCAGAATTCTTAGGTGTGGTGAGTAGGAATGTAAAATAGTTCAAACACTCTGAGAAAACTGTTTGGAGGTTTCTTCAAAGTTACACATAGATCTACCTACCCAAGAGTAAAGAAAACATATGCTTACAGAAATGTCTTGTGCTAGAATGTTCATAGCAGGTTTATTCACAACAGCCTCAAACTGGAAACAGAACTCAGATGTCCATCAACAAAAGAATAGATAACTAAATTATGGTCTATCCATACAATGACATACTAATTAGCAGTAAAAAAGGAACAAACGTCAAAGATATAAAACAACATGAATATTGAATATTGACAGGGGTCAGAACGTGTTGCCCCAAAATATGGTGACTGGCATATTAAATATTTTAAGTTAAAGGAATTTGAGAAAAGGCAGGTTCAGGAAGGACCCTCTGACCTTGCCTGAAGCAGGTCACGAGATCCTGATGTGAGATAGGCAATCCCTATAACTGGAGGAAAGGAACACCCTTATCTGAAGATAGAAGGACTTCAAGAGGACTCTGGATGAACAGGCCTTGCTAAATTTCCCCGGCTGTACTACTCTTAGCTCATACCCATTTGTCACACTTTCCCACAACTTTCTACTCCTCATTAAACTTAGTACAAAAATACTCAGATTTTTTTTTAAGGATTTTATTTATTTATTTGACAGAGAGAGAGATCACAAGTAGGTAGAGAGGCAGGCAGAAAGCGGGGGGGGGGGGGAAGCAGGCTCCCCGCTGAGCAAAGAGCCTGACATGGGGCTCGATCCCAGGACCCCGGGACCATGACCTGAGCTGAAGGCAGAGGCCCAACCCTCTGAGCCCCTCAGGTGCCCCCAAAATACTCAGATTTAAGTTTCTCCAGATCTTCCTTTCCTTGGGGAGGCTCCCATGTCACATAAAACATGTTAGTAAATTTACATGCTTTCCTCTTGTTAATCTATCTTTTGTTACAGAGCCCCAGCTGAGAATTTAGAAGGGTAGAAGGAAAAGATTTTTTTCTCCCCCACCAAAAAAAAAAAAAAAAATTACTGGGTGGAAATGGGCTGCAAAGAAACAAACTGTAATGACTGAATTTATATAAAATTCTAAAACAGGCAAAACTAAACTATGACTGTATAAAACAGAGCAGTGGTTGCTTCTTGGGAGTGGGAGATTGATTGGGAAGGGGCTTAAGGGAATTTTCTGGAACATTTAATAGGTGTTTGGCAAAAGTGGTTGAATAGTGCCTGGAGGATTTCAGCATATGACTACATATAATTAGAAAATTTAAAAAAAAGCGGGGCAAACAACCTGTCAATTTGGAAGTTTTGGGGAGATCTTTTCCTTCCAAACAGCTTTCCATTGGTTGCTCCTCATGCTCTCCAAAACTTGTATTTTTCCTTTTTTGTTTTCGCCAGTGTAATGGGTAATTGTAACTCATTACAGGGTTAGTTTACATTTCCCCCAAGACTAATGAAGTTGGGTATCTTTTCACATGTTTATTGGACTTTTGGGTATCATCTTTTAGAAGTGTTTGTTCTGGGACTTTTTTTTTTTTTTTTTGGGCCCATTTTTTCCACTAGGGCATCTTTTCTTATTTTTTTGTAGGAGTTATATATTTCGGATAGGAGGCCTTTGTCATACGTATGTATTGTAAATAACTTCTCTCACTCTGTATGTTGTCTTTTCACTCTCAATGGTGTCTTCTGGTGAATAAACATTCCTAATTTAATATGGTTCAATTTATATATTTTCCCTTTATGTTTAGTGCTTTTTCTGCTTTGTTGTAAACTTTTTGCCTACTTCAAGGTCACACAAATGTTTTCTTATGTTTTCTGCTAAAAGTGTTGCTTGACTTTTAAAATATAGATTGGCAACCCAAATGAAATATATTTTTATGATGGAGGTAAAAGTCCAAATAAATTTTTTTCCATATGAATATCCAAATGACCTAGCACCATTTTTTAAAAAAGATTTATTTATTTATTATTTAATTGACAGACAGAGATCACAAACAGGCAGAGAGGCAGGCAGAGAGAGAGGGGGAAGCAGGCTCCCCGCTGAGCAGAGAGCCCGATGCGGGGCTCGATCCCAGGACCCTGGGATCACGACCCGAGCCGAAGGCAGAGGCTCTAACCCACTGAGCCACCCAGGCGCCCCATAGCACCATTTTTTTTGAAAAGACAATTGTTTCCCCTCAATTGATGCACACCCTGGAGGACTTATAAAATAATGTATTTTATATACATATATATGTAATTTATGTAAATGGTTCAAACTGTACACACAGTTTTGTTTTCCTATTTTTATGCAACACTGTTGACACACATAACCTATTATTAGCTGAATAGTATCCCATTATATGGATGTATCATGAGGAATTTAATTATTTCCCCCAAAAGCAGACATTTAGAGTTTCCAGTTTTTGCTACTGCTGTTGTTAAGGTGCTGAAATGAACATTTTGTTCAAAGAGGGTGCCTGTTTGTTTCCTAAGGATAAAGTGCTAGGTGCGGGAATCTCCCGGCTCAGGTGCAAGGCCATTTTAAAGTTTGCCTTCTGTAAGGATTATGCCAATTTTTATGCCCACCCACAGTCTAGAAATGTGTTTCATCATATTCTCGCCAACAGTGGCCATTATCGATCTTTTTAATCTTTGGTAAATTAGGTGAAAAGGAAACACAGTGTTTTCATTTCCAACTTTTTTTTTAATAATAGGTTAAAATTTTTTGTATATCCTTATTGGCTGTTTTACTTGTTTTGGATGGCCTGTTCAACTTTTCGCCCAATTTTCCTTTGAGATTGTCTTTTCCTTACTGACTTATAAACATATATATGTTATAACAACAGAGTGTTCTCTTGCAGTTTGCCTTGTTTGGCTTTTAAGCTCATACTGTGTTTCGAGCACCGGTTTTAACTCAACAAACCACCTTCTGCCTAACAGTCTTAGAAAGCCTTCCCTGCACAGAGGCCAGGTGGGCGGAGCCAGCGTGCTCAGGAAGGGTCGCCCCTCCCCGCCCCACGGAGGGGGCGGGGCCAAAAGACGCCCCGCCTCCGCGAGCACGCTCCGTTGCCATGGAAGCCGTGGGCAAGGAGCTTGGCGTTTCCCTGCTTCAGTACCCGGCAGAGAAACGAAACCTAAGTAGCGAGGGCTTCGGGCGGCGAGAGTCGCCGGCGTGCGTAACGTTGACGCGTGACGCCAGCCCGGCCTCGAGGCGCGTGCGCAATGTGTCTTTCAGGGCCCTCGGGCCACCGTTCGGCAGCGGCGCGCCCTGGAGGTGGGTTCCCGCTTCTGGTGTGGCGGGGGCGGGCCAGGGCCTCTTTCTCGGCCTCTCGGAGCGCCACCTACCTCTGCAGTGGCAGGGAGGCTGGGGGCGCCGCAGACGTTTAGGAGCGACCGTTCCGGGAAGCGGCCCGGGAGCGGAAGTGGAGGATGGTTCCCTCGAGTGAGGAGAGAGCGTGAAGCGCTGCCTCTCTAGACTCAGGGGGCCGAGGTGGGCGTGAGCGAAGGTAATCACACCCGGGTTCTGAGGCCGGGTCCTCCTGCGACTTTCCAGAGGGTGAAGCAGGGGCTGGGACTGAGGTTCCTCCAGATCAGGAGGGATCGGGCCGCTCGAATGGAGCTTGGGACTCACTTGCATCAGGTGAAAGGTGATCGTGGGTGCCCCTGGCCCAAATTAAAGCGCTGGATACCCTCCAGCTAATTATTTTCACCGTTGCTGGGAGGAGGAGTTGCCAGAAACACTTCTAAAACTCCTTTGTAAGCGTTAATTGGAGAGAGCACTGTTGATGAGATCTTGTGGGTTTTGTGTCAGGCTCACGAATTTTGCAGGTATTTCCTTTGTGGCTTCGAGCAGGAAGCTACAGGACTTTCCCACTCTAATCTGCAAAACAAGAATGGTAATGCTGACCCTCCTGGCAGAATTATGATGCCACAAAGCTCTATGGAGTGCTTAATGAAAGGGGCAGAGGAACATCCGGAAACTTTTTTTCTTCTATTCTGTAAACCACGCGTTTTGTTGTTGTTTTTTATTTTTGGTCATGCATTGAAGTGCTGGAGTGAAGTTGAAGTGAATTATTATGACTCCTATTCAGAACCTAATCAGAGGAGTGCCCTTTGTGCTAAGTATCATATACATTCATTTGTTCAATAAATACTGTGTGTTTACTGTGTACTAAGCACTGTTGTAACCTTGGGGTGATAAATGAGTCAACAAAGCAAAGATCCTTGCCTTGTGGAGCTTAGATTCCCATTTGGGGAAGACAAAAAATAAACATAATAAGCAAAATATATTAGAAGGAAAGGAAAGTCATGGAAAAAGAAAAGTACAGCTAGGCCCATACCTTTACCATTGGTGGTAGTGCAAGATGCAACTAGGGTGTCAGGGTAAATGTCATAGAAGAATTACACCTGAGTAAATATTCGAAGGAGATGAGGGGGTTAGCTATGCAGGTAATCTGGAGGAAGAGGATTCCAGGAAGAGGAATTGATCGAGACTTGCAGGTTGCGTTGTACCTGGTGTTAAGTGAACAGCAATAAAACTTGTGTGGCTGGAGCAGAATGAATAAGGAGAATAATAGACAATTAGGTTAGAGATAGGTTGGGGCTGGAGGGCAGAAATCTTCAAGGTCCTTGTAGGAGTGTGGCATTTACTTTGAGTGAAATGGGGAGCCAAAGCAGGCAAAGATAGAAGAGACCAGTTAGAAGGCTATGGCAGTAATCCAGCAGAGAATTGACAGTGTCTACAATTAGGAGGCTGGTGGCTGGAGGTGGGTGGCTTCTGGGAATTTGATAGGAGGAAAGGAAAGTTGGATTATAGACCTGAGCATTATTCGAAATATACATACATATATATGTATATATACACATATACATATATAAATACATATAGTCAATATCCATAATTTTAATATAAATATATCAGATATAATCTTGAATTGTGTACCACAGGTGTAGTCCAGAAGAACAGTGAAGTGTTTGAATTACTTTAGTTTTTCTCATGTGAAGGTAATTATCTGTTAGCTTAGGTAAGATTTCAGAGCTTACCTATAGCCATTAATTAGTATGGGAAATTAGACTAAAATCAGATAGACTATAATTGCCATCTAAACATGGTTGTAGTTTCCAGTAAGCACAGTGGAAATTAAGACAAAATAACTTGTAATAAACTTTCGCTTGCTTTTATTTAGTATTTTATTGAATGTGACAGTGCCTCATTTTTGCCTTCTTTCAGAAGTCTGTCTGAATATAGATTCTAACTAAAAAAAAAAAAAATCTAAGATAAGAAAAAGTAATTGCTGGGCAAGTGTGACCATTAACTATACTTTTCGCGTATTGTAAAAAAACTGTCATGAACAGAAATGGCTAAGAAGATACTTGTTATTTCAAGAAGCTTACAAGCTAGCGGAGTATACAGGGTTGTAAATAATTTAAACAAAACATAAGAGGATGAAAAAAGTGTGCCAAAAGAACAGTACAAAATAAATGCTAATAGAATATAGTCTTTCGGGTATTGTGTTTATCGTGGCTTAGCTCACTTTTGTTTCCCATTTTAATCGTGAAACATTGGCTTTTTGTGGGATGATGGTTGTGTTGTCAATTTTTTGTGTTTGACAAATTTAGATTCTTTTTGAAAAACTGGTGTAGAATGCATTGAGTATACTAAGTAAATGCAGAACTTAGGAACTTAAAGCGCCTACTAATTAACACTGAGCCCACAAGTACTATGTAATACTTATAGCTCTGTCTTCTGGGATGTATAACTTAGGCCAACACTATGCCATTAAGCCATGCTTCTTTCCCTTATATCTATTTCCTTTTCCAGTGTTTTTGGTTTCTTAGGCGGTGTTAGAACACAGAATGTAGGTTGACTGTTTATAATTTGTAAATTCAGTGAGGATATTTCTTTAATTTAAAGATCCTCTATCAAAGTGTGTTACATTTTAGTGGCAAGAAGATACAATATTTTATAGTGGAGGCGTGGAGTTGTCTGAGCAGATGAGATAGGAATCTAGAGACGTGCCAGGTTGGCAACAGTTCAGTTTCAGCATTGAGCTGAATAGAGGCTAACCAGTCAGGTACACCACAGTTAACAAGCAGTATGGTGATGAGTGTTAGTTGGTGTCCTGTAAAGGCAATTTGGTACCAGATCGTATTGGTACCAAAGTGCCTGTCTTAGCAAGTGTGTGAGATCTGGATGGAGGATGTATTTGGCAGTCGTAGGTGAATAAGTGTGTGGGCAGAGAGGCCTGGTAGCAATACCAGTAATGGGTTCAGGTGTAGAATCTTTTTCCAGAAGGAGCTGAGATTTGAAGGGAACTAAAAAAAGCTGAAAGTCACTTGTTAAAGCTTGGTCAAAGTTCAAGGGACGAATCTTAGTCTGACAGTGTGTTTGGGGCCATGTGGGTGGTGTCTCAGCCATGGGTAGAGGAAAATTTTGGGTAGGAGCTAGATAGATTATTCTGTTAATATGAGCTGCCATCACTGATGAATATTCGTTGGTATATGCTTTTTATATGCTAACATGTTTATCCTCATCTAAAAAAAAATGATACCCTAACTTTTTTAAAATAAGAAACAGGTTCAAAGGTGTAATTTGCCCAGGCCCACTTTTTAACTGTGGATTTGAGTTCAGGTCTATTGGATGTAAAAGCCTTTACTCTTTCTTTATTCCGAATTACTTCATTGTGTAACAGAATGTGCGGACATTAGTCTTCCCATTTTAGGTAGTTTGTCATGAGTATGATCTGATTTGCTGTGGATGAGATTTCACTCACTAATAAATTTGATTCATTTAATTATGTGTTTTCTTTTTCTAGATTTTAATTTAATTTGAAAATGAGTAAGTGCAGAAAGCCACCACTGGGTTCAAGTCCTGAGACATTCAGCCCAGATGTTCTTGCTGACATTTTTGAACTCTTTGCCAAGAACTTTTCTTATGGCAAGCCACTTAATAATGAGTGGCAGTTACCAGATCCCAGTGAGGTTTTCACTTGTGACCACATGGAATTTAATACATTGCTTGATTTGAAGAACTCCCTAAATGAAGTAAAAAACCTACTGAGTGATAAGAAATTGGATGAGTGGCATGAACACACTGCTTTCACTAACAAAGCTGGAAAAATAATTTCTCATGTGAAAAAATCTGTGAATGCTGAACTTTGTACTCAAGCATGGTGTAAGTTTCATGAAATTTTGTGCAGCTTTCCACTTATTCCACAGGAGGCTTTTCAGAATGGAAAACTGAATTCTCTACACCTTTGTGAAGCTCCTGGCGCTTTTATAGCGAGTCTCAATCACTACTTAAAATCCCATCGATTCCCCTGTGATTGGAGTTGGGTCGCTAATACTTTGAATCCATACCATGAAGCAAATGACAATCTTATGATGATTATGGATGACCGACTTATTGCAAATACCTTGCGTTGGTGGTACTTTGGTCCAGATAACACTGGTGATATCATGACCTTGAAATACCTGACTGGACTTCAGAACTTCGTAAGCAACATGGCTACTATTCACTTGATCACCGCAGATGGGAGTTTTGATTGCCAAGGAAACCCAGGTGAACAAGAAGCTTTAGTTTCTTCTTTGCATTATTGTGAAGTTGTCACTGCTCTGACAACTCTTGGAAATGGTGGCTCTTTTGTTCTGAAGATGTTTACTTTGTTTGAACATTGTTCCATAAACCTGATGTACCTGCTAAACTGTTCCTTTGACCAAGTCCATGTTTTTAAACCTGCTACTAGCAAGGCAGGGAACTCAGAAGTCTATGTGGTTTGTCTCCACTATAAGGGAAGAGAGGCACTCCATCCTTTGTTATCTAAGATGGTGCTGAATTTCGGGACAGAAATGACCCAGAAAGCTCTCTTTCCCCATCATGTGATTCCCGAATCTTTTCTTAAAAGGCATGAAGAATGTTGTATGTTCTTTCATAAATACCAGCTAGAGACTATTTCTGAGAACATTCGTCTGTTTCAGTGCATGGAAAAAGGGGAACAAACAAAGCTGAATAATTTAAGGGACTGTGCTGTTCAATATTTCATGCAAAAGTTTCAGTTGAAGCCTCTTTCCAGAAATAATTGGCTAGTGAAAAAATCTAATATTGGTTGTAGTACAAATACAAAATGGTTTGGGCAGAGGAACAGATATTTTAAAACCTATAATGAAAGGAAAATGCTGGAAACCCTTTCGTGGAAAGATAAGGTGGCCAAAGGATACTTTAATAGTTGGGCAGAAGAACATGCTGTGTATCATTCTGGGCAAAATTCTGTCTTAGAAGGGACAGCTTCCAGTCTTGAGTGTCACTTATGGCATATTTTAGAGGGAAAGAAACTGCCAAAGGTAAAGTGTTCTCCTTTCTGTGATGGTGAAATTTTAAAGACTCTTAATGAAGCAATTGAAAAGTCATCAGGAGGAGCCTTGAATTTGGATTCCAAGTTCTGGCCCAAACAGCAGTATTACTGTTCTTGTCACATTTTTACTGAAGAACTGATATTTTCTGAGTTGTTTAACCTAACCAAGTGCCTTCAGGATGAGCAGGTGGTAGAACCCGGCAACCAAACGAAGTGCCTGCTTGTGGGCTTTCCAACCCTCCGTGATATCAAAACACATATACCACTGGAAGTTCACCTCTTGGAATCAACTGAACTCATGACTTTCGGCTGTTCATTGCTTCATGACGGAGACCCGACTTACCAGCAGCTGTTTCTGGACTGCCTTCTACATTCATTGCAGCAGCTTCATACAGGGGATGTTATGATTTTGCCTGTACTTTCTTGTTTTACAAGATTTATGGCCGGTTTGATCTTTGTACTGCACAGCTGTTTCAGATTCATCACATTTTCTTGTCCCACTTCTTCTGAGCCCCTGAGGACCTGTGCGGTCCTGCTGTGTGTTGGTTATCAGGACCTTCCAAATCCTGTTTTCCAGTATCTGCAGAATGTGAATGAATTGTTAAGCTCTTTGCTTAAATCTGACGCACCCCAGCAGGTTTTACAGTTTGTGCCAATGGAGGTGCTCCTTAAGGGGGCACTACTTGATTTTTTGTGGGATTTGAATGCTGCCATTGCTAAAAGGCATTTGCACCTAATTATTCAAGGAGAGAGAGAAGAAATCATCGGCAGCCTTCAGCTATGATGTTGAACTTGTCTTTTCTGAGATTTAACTTTATGGCTTCTTATGGTTTCTATTGTTATTTCAGTCCTTTGCTATTTAAAAACCATTGATTTGGGGGAAAGGCCAACTTTTGATCATTGAAAGTCTCATTATTTTGGGAAAACCACCAGCTAGTTCTGATCTCCTATACATGCCTGTAGGCATGGAGTTTGCCGTGTGGTGCAGTCTCTGCAGTGATGATATTCAACCTCAGACATGAGATGTGCATATACAGTTGGGATGGACACATGCACACTTATTTAAGCAGTTTACTTGGTCTTACTTATTTGTTTCAAGATTTGCACCCATGTGCCTTCCTTCAGATTAGATTTTTTCCCAACTGATTTCCTTAGTGGCTAATGCTGTTAATCAATCGAGAGAGGTCTCCAATGAAAGGAGGTGAGCCATTCCTCAGCAACACTGGTGTTCTTTAATACTGACCGTGTCAGTTACGGATTCGGGGAAACTCTTGCCAAATGTTCAGTATGTGCCATTCCTTGCCTTTAGGCCACTGACCCAGTTTACTTGTGTGGTTCAAATGAAGCTATGTGCTGTTTTCTGAATATTTAATGACCACAGCCGTCCAGCCAGAAAGGATATCAGGACAGCTTCAAACCAAAGATCATGTTTAAAACAATGAAAAATCACTGTGTCTAGTACACACTTGTATCATGAAAAGTTTCTTTTAGGAATGGTGTAGAAATCTTTAACTTCCGGGAAATAATCTGTAAGCTAACAGATTTTTTTAGATTGTAAAATAGTGTGTATGGACTCCTTTTGGGAACATATGAATGTAATGAACATAGAGTGAATCCTAAAGAAAAATTTTAACACTTCCAGAATGATGGTTCAGCATTCAAAATTTTTCGGTCTTGTTTCTTTGAAAGTAGCACTTTACCAAAAGATTGACCATGAGATGGTTATTTTATCAGTTGTGTCTGATTTCTTTTGAATTATATGTATTTGACCTGTAAATGAGCTTTTCTGGCAAACTGTATTAAGCAGATCTTCATTACTTCGAAGTTCCACAAAGTGGGGAATGTTTATATTCTCACATGTGCATTTTAGACATTTTTGTTAGTTATTAAAAAATAGATGTATTCTCTGATGTATTTGGTTGATAAATATTAATCTGAAATTTTTTCATGTTCTTTGCTATTTTGAGTTCCATTATAGATTCATGAATAAAGTCATTAGCAGAGAGATTTTGTGTTCGTCTTTTTTAAAGAGACTCATGGAGGAAGTTAAAAATATATCTTGGAAACATTTTTTTAAAGGAAGGTTTGAATGGGAGTTAATGTTCCTTCATTTCCTCTGATTTGTATTCATTAAAATTTAGTCCTTAATATTGTAATATTTATGGAATTTCTACTTCAGGAAAGAAACTGAATACTGGTACTGGTATTAAAACTTTCTTTTAAGCACCTCAAATAAGCATTGAATGCTTACGTGGTTGTTTTTTTTTTTTTTTTTTTACACTAATCCATCTCTGTTGGAATACATAGCATAGTGGTGTATATTAGAATATATTTTGGTATTTAACTTGACGTTTGGAATCAGTTGCTGTTCATCTGATTTTTTTGGATTCATATTTCCTCCATAGGTGAGAATAGGACTTGAAGGTTCAGATTGAACTTGATGTGGATGACAGGTACCAATGACTTATAGGAACTTCTCTTTGAGAAAAAGGGAGGAAAAATGCTGTCGAAAAAATGAATGACAAGGAGACTGTAAGGTGAGACATGATTTATATATTAAAATAGGGTTCTTTAAAAAAAATTATTTTTGTAGATTTTGAGATTTTTAACTTAATTGTTGAAATTAAGAGTTTTGTTGAAAAGAGTTTTTCAACAACCAGAAAATGTAAACTTCATAAATGTGTTTTCTAAAAACTTAGATGAGAAACAGGTCTTATAAATTTAATTTTTCCACTGTTCATTTTTGTCCTCCCTAAGAAAAAGTTTTATATTTTAGTGGAGGCCTTTATATATTATCCTAATGTTGCTTAAATATTTTAATGCATTGAAAATACCTTTTCTCGAGTAAATTAAACATCGAATTTGTGGACTTTACTCCATCTTTAAAATAGTTTTTTATGTTTAAAAAGATCCAGAGATCTTGGAGTGGAATGAAAGAAGCATTTAAAATACTAGGAAGAATTGGAAAAAAAAGTTGTTCGATGCTTTTGTTATTTTACTTATTTTTTTTTAAAATTTTATTTATTTATTTGACAGACAGAGATCACAAGTAGGCAGAGAGGCAGGCAGAGAGAGAGCAAGGGAAGCAGGCTCCCTGCTGAGCAGAGAGCCCCATGCGGGGCTCGATCCCAGGACCCTGGGATCATGACCTGAGCCAAAAGCAGAGGCTTTAACTCACTGAGCCACCCAGGCACCCCTATTTTACTTATTTTTGATGAGAATATACCTGGTCTTTAAAAATACGTAAACCTACTTTTCATTTCCAGTTGAACTCATAATAGTTAGACTGCTGTGGCATGGGTAAATGAAACAGTTAATCCCTTAACATTTTCATATTTTTAGAAATGAAAATGTTGATTATCAACCCAACCAAAATCTTATTTTCCATGTTTAAAGACTTTTCCATATTTAAATTGATTTGAAAACAAAAGGGCAACACTGGTACTTCGTTTAGTGTATTTTTGCTTTATTCTGAGGTGAAAGTAAGAGATAAGACATTTTTAAGATTTTATTTATGTATTTGACAGACAGAGATTACAAGTAGGCAGAGAGGCAGGCAGAGAGAGAGGAAGCAGGCGCTCCACGGAACATAGAGCCCTATGTGGGGCTCGATCCCAGGACCCTGGGATTATGACCTGAGTGGAAGGCAGAGGCTTTAACCCATTGAGCCACCCAGGCACCCCAAGATAAGACATTTTTAGTTTCAATTTTTTAAATTGTTTGAAACAATAAACAATTATCATTTTTAATTTAAGCAGTACAAAGATTTTACAGCATTAGGGTTTTTTTGGCTAATTTTTATGTTTTAAAAAATAACATTTATTAATTAAACTGGTATAATTAGGCGTTATTTAAATGTCCTTTGTTACCTGTTTAATACATTTTGAAGAAAACTTAGACTTAATGTAAATATTATCCTCTATTAAAATGATGAAAAATTATTATGCATAGATGGTACAGATATGTAAGGCCTGACTGAAAATTTGTTTATTACATAGTTACTCTTGAAAATAGAGATTCAGTTGTTTGTAAATAGTCCTCCCCAGCCCTTTTCTATTCTTTTTTTTTTTTTTTTTACTAGATTAAAACTCATTTCAGGCTGATCTTAGGAGCAGAACTAACCATAAAACAAAAATTTCAGTATTCCCTAATGAATTTCTATTTGGATGGAAAACATTTTTCAGAGCTGGCCTCATGGTAGCAGGTGAACCAAAAGCATATGACATATAGTAACTCATAATAAGTAGCTATGTTTTAGGGCATGTAATTAAAGCAAAAATCCTCAAAATATATAATGAGTTCCTACTATTTTGTATTTTCTGATCAATGTATTCTTTATATAAAGTAGCAATCTTTGAATATGGAGTTCTGCCCCCCCAATCTGTTATTTATATTTTCTTAGTTTGAACCAATACAGAAGATCAAAGTAACTTACCTTTGGATAAGTATAAGTTTATACGGTAATGTTTAGGGAAGAGGAGAAGCTGCTTTATAACCACAGATATGGTGACGTTGTCTGCTGTTTTTTGTTAGTAAAAATATTTAGAAATTACCTGTCATTGAGCATGGGTTAGCATTTAATCTTACTCAAGTGAAAATTTTATTTAAAAGCCTGATCTGCTTGTGGTCACATACAGGTTGTATACTCATTTACAAGTTGTACCCAGAGTAGTGTTTTCTCTAATTTTCTTGAGATTTTACTCTTTCTGTCTTTCCAGAGTATCTTTATAGACCCAGTGAGGTGTAATTCTGTGTTTACCGTGTGCCAAGTGTAGCAACATCAGTATAGCCTATTACTGGACTTTTAATATAATTTATTACTTAAAATTGCAGCCACATTGTTGATTTGTGGGCTAAATTTGTCATGATATAATTAAAACATTTATAGAGATTGCTCTTTAAACTGTTTGTGTACATTTTGCCAAAAAGCTACTTTTATTAAAATGATTCTATAGACCTTTGTGGATAAACATATTTTATTTACCTGTGTATCTGCATCTTTTTGCTATTTAAGCTTCTGTTTCAACACCAAATTATTTTATTGGGCAAGACAGATGTGCTTTTACGGTTTCGACTTTCGAGAATTTCTTTTATTTTCAGTGAATTTCAGGATTGAGAAATTAGTCTACCTACTAGACCGGTTCAGAAACTTCAAAAGAAGCACAAACATATCCTAGTGATTTTTTTTTTATTAGAGTAAACATCATTCCTGTAACTATTTGATAACTCCAGTAATATTAATCTCTTCCTGGAGCTGTTACACTTACTGCTTGAATCATTCAGTCTGGGCATTACCTTAAATAAAGCAATATTACATTGTTCCTTTTTTTCACCATTCCTTCATTTTCTTTCCAGAATTATAAATTGAAGGGCCGAGTGCTATGGCATATGTTTATTTTATATTTCATATTGTCAGTACAGGTGTTATTTTATATTTTGTGTAGTCAATATATGTGTCTTCAGAATACTATTTTTTTATTATAGAAAATCTACAAACATACACAAAATTAAAATCATATTAACAACCCTTGGCCAGGTTCCGTATCCACCAAAATTTTGCTTAACTTGCTTTATCCTCCTACCTTTTTTTTTTTTTCCCGGAGTATTTTAAAACAAATTCATGAAATCTTAACAGATAAGGACTTTATTGCATGTGACAAAATTAATATCACCCGATACTTACTCCATGTTCAAATTTTCCAGGTTGTCTCAAAAGTGCCTTTTTATGGTTGGTTCAAATAAGGATCCAAATAAGGCTGGCACATTGTATTTGCTTAATGTGCCTCTGAACTCTTTCTATGAAAAAGTCCCTCACCCTATTTCTGTAGCCCCAACATTTTCTTTTCTATGCCATGCTAACTGGCCTGTACTTTTCCTCATGCTGAATTTGATCATGTTTTGATTTGTATCTCTATGCCACATATTCCTTATAAATTGGTAGTTAGAGGTAGAGGTTTGATTACCTTTGGCAGGAAAACTTCGTAAATGGCATTGTGTACTTCCTTTTTTCGTCAGATCAGGAAGCACAAAATGGCTAGTTGCCCCGTCTCAGTGACATTAAGGTCAGTTGGATTCAAATGTCAACCTTATTTATACACTGCATTTTTCTGTTGATCTTTCACTTTATTATTTTATATTTAATAGGTAGTGATACTTAGCTCTAGTAGAGTTTACAAGTTATTGATTAATAACATTTCTTCAGTTATTAATTGGACTTTATAATATGTACTTGAAGTCATCATTATTTATTTATTTATTTTTTAAAGATTTATTTATTTAACAGAGATTATAAGTAGGCAGAGAGGCAGGCAGAGAGAGGAGGAAGCAGGCTCCCTGCTGAGCAGAGAGCCAGATGTGGGGCTCGATCCCTGAGATTGTGACCTGAGCTGAAGGCAGAGGCTTTAACCCACTGAGCCACCCAGGTGCCCCATCATCATTATTTATTTTTTAGAAATAGTTTATTCAGGAAAAAACATGGAAAAAGTGCTTCATTTTTTAAAACACTTTATCAGTTTTCAGAAAAATAAGATGATGTTTTAGCAACCCTCAAAGGTGACTAATGAAATTTAATTTGGTGGTTTTTAAACTGTCTTTAGGAGCTCATGGGTGGTTATGTATTTGATGTATTTTAACCAGTTACAAGTACTGTTCTCATTTGATGCTCAAATTATCCTATTTTGACTTGGGTGGGTGAGGGATGAGCTCCTTCAGGTTAATACCTATGTCATTTTTTACATAATTTAAACAGCCTTTGAAAGCTTCTCTGCTTTCTGACAACATATGCCCATGTCATCTATATTTCTGCCCAGACCTGACATCATCCTGACCTTAATGGGAATGTCTACAGTGCAGTGGTTCTCAAGACTCTTTTCCTCTCTTAAAAATTACTGGAGAATCCAAAGAGCTTTTGTTCATTGGAATTGTATCTGTTGAGATGTTCCATGTCAGAAGCTAAACCTCATAAAAATTTTAAGTTTCATCAATTAAGAAATAACAGTGATAAAAGTATTGTGTTAACATAAACATTTTACAAAAAATAACTTTCAAAACAAAAGTTAGAAACATGGAAGTATTTACATTTTTGTAGATCTTTTTTGTATTATAGTAGAAGACAGATTCTCATTTCCCTTTTACATTTAGTCTGTTTGCACTGCATTAAGTTGAAGTACTTAAGAAAATCTGGACTTCCAATAGGTAGTTGGAAAAGGAAGGAGTATTTTAATAACCTTTTCGGATAATTATGGATGTTCTTTGATGCTTTTCCAAAACTTGACAGGTGATAAACTTGATTGCAAAGAAGAATCTTAAAGTATATTAATGAGACTTTTTGTACTCTGTTAAAATCCATTGGTCTGTCTTGTACTTTGAAGGGATCGCTTACTCACACGTGGTTTTGTAACCCCACAAATTCGTCATTTGGAAGATGAGTTCATTGAGTTATGCAGATCTTGCAAATGTTTTTGACATATTTGATTTATATGGTACCAAAAAAAATCACATTTTTAAACTCACTGCTGATCTTTTTTTTTCTTTTTTGGATGTTTTATTTGTGCTTATTAAAATTTTTTTTTAATTTTTTTATTAGCATGTAAGATATTATTAGCCCCAGGGGTACAGGTCTGTGAATCGCCAGGTTTACACACTTCACAGCACTCATCATAGCACATACCTTCCCCAATGTCCATAACCCCACCAACCTCTCCCTACCCCCCTCCCCCAGGCAACCCTCAGTGTTTTTTGTGAGATTAAGAGTTTCTTATGGGTCTCTTATCACATCTTGTTTCATTTATTCCTTTCCTACACGCAAACCCACATTGCCTCCCAACTTCCTCATATCAGGGAGGTCATAGCAATCACACTACTGGGTATTTACCCTAAAGATAGAAATGTAGTGATCTGAAGGGGCATGTGCACCCGAATATTTATAGCAGCAATGTCCACAATAGCCAAACTATGGAAAGAACCTAGATGTCCATCAACAGATGAATGGATAAAGAAGATGTGGTATATATATATACAATGGAATACTATGCAGCCATCAAAAGAAATGAAATCTTGCCATTTGCGACGATGTGGATGGAACTAGAGGGTATTGTGCTGAGCGAAATAACTCACTGATGATCTTAACAGAAAACAAATCTAAGTATTGAGAAGCTGTCGAACTCAGAGTGGTGGACAAAAATTTTCTAAAATTTTAATTTTTGTTTGAATGATTGAATTCTCTCTAAGCAACAACTTTGTCAGTTTTCCTTGAAGTGAGAGCTCACCTTATTAATTATTAAGGAAATATCTGTTGAATACCCAAGTCTATAACTACAAACTATAATTACCAACTACATAATAGCTATAGTTTGTCTCCCAGTTGTTCTTCCAAGTAAATACGATGTTCCATGAAAAATACACAATTTCAGTTTGCAACTTGATTGCACACATGCTTTTCCTGGGGACAGCCATCCTACTTTGGTATGCAGCAGAAATGCTTTATATGTACTTCCCATTTCTTCACCTAGAATATTTAAGGCATTTGCTCAAGGGTCAAAATTTAACAAGTTGGATTATTTTTACTACTTCAGGATATTCTTAAGTAAAAAATCGCTTTTTTTCCACCGCCACGAATATGTGCGTTGAAGAATTCAATGACAACTTAGAGGAGTTTAGTGCCATTACCTTGATTTGTGCTAAGGCACCAGCAGCAGTTTTGCCCACCACTGCTTTTGGATCATCATAGTATAAAGCGGAAATACATAATGTCTTGGTTTGGATCCACAGACCGTAGTTTGAGAATTGCTGTCCTAGTCTATTTCCATTGTATCAGCTGCTAATTTTAAAAAATGTATTCATTTTTAAAAAATTATTTAAAGTTTATTTTAATGTTATTTACATCCATGAGTTATTCCTATTTTTGAGGTTTTAAAAAAATATAAATGTTCAGTTTTTCCATTGCTAAAATCTGTGGAGATGAGTATATTTTTCTCTTTAGTTCTTTTTTTAAAATTTTATTTTATTATGTTAGCCATCATACAGTACATCAGTAGTTTTTGACGTAGTGTTCTGTGATTCATTGTTTGCATTTAACACCCAGTGCTCCATGCAATATGTGTCCTCCTTAATACCCATCACCGGGCTCACCCATTCCCCACCCCCACTTCTCTGAAACCCTCAGTTTGTTTCGCAGAGTCAATGGTCTCTCATGGTTCGTCTTCCCCTCTGATTCCCCCCACCCCTTCAGTTTTCCCTTCCTTTTCCTAATGCCCTCTATGCTATTCCTTATGTTCCACATATAAGTGAAACCATATGGTAATTTACTTTCTCTGCTTGACTTATTTCACTCAGAATATTCTCCGGTTCCATCCATGTCGTTGCAAATGGTGGGTATTCATCCTTTTTGATGGCTGAGTAATATTCCATTGTGTATATGGGCCAGATCTTCTTTATCCCTTCGTCTGTTGAAGGGCATCTAGGCTCCTTCTACAGTTTGGCTATTGTGAACATTGCTGCTATGAACATTGGGGTGCATGTTGCCCTTCTTTTTGCTACATCTGTATCTTTGGGGTAAATACCCAGTAGTGCAATTACTGGGTCATAGGGTAGCTCTGTTTTTAATTTTTTGAGGAATCTCCACACTGTTTTCCAAAGTGGCTGCACGAGCTTGCATTCCCACTTAATGGTGTAAGAGGGTTCCCCTTCCTCCACAACCTCTCCAACATTTGTTGATTCTTGCCTTGTCAATTATTACCATTCTAACTGGTATAAGGTGATATCTCAGTGTGGTTTTGATTTGAATTTCCCTGATGACTAATGATGTTGAACATTTTTTCATGTATCCATTAGTCATTTGTATGTCTTTGGAGAAGGGTCTGTGCATGTCTTCTGCCCATTTTTTGACTTATTTGTTTTTTGGGTGTTGAGTTTGAGAAATTCTTTATAGATCTTGGATAACAGCCCTTTATCTGTATTGTCATCTGCAAATATCTTCTCCCATTCTGTGGGTTGCCTCTTTGTTTTGTTGACTGTTCCATTTGCTGTGCAGAAGCTTTTTATCTTGAAATCCCAAAAGTTCAGTTTTGCTTTGGAGACATTTCTTGAAAGATGTTGCTGTGGCCAATGTCAGAGAGGTTACTGCCTATGCTTCCCTTAAAGATTTTGATAGATTCCTGTCTCACATTGAGGTCTTTCATCCATTTAGAGTTTATCTTTGTGTATGGTGTAAGAGAATGGTTGAGTTTCATTCTTCTGCATGTGGCTATCCAATTTTCCCAGCACCATTTATTGAAGAGACTGTCTTTTTTCCATTGGATATATTTTTAAAAATATTTTATTTATTTATTTGACACAGAGAGATCACAAGTAGGCAGAGAGGCAGGCAGAGAGAGAGGGGGGAAGCAGGCTTCCCGCTGAGCAGAGAGCCCAATGCGGGACTCGATCCCAGGACCCTGAGATCATGACCTGAGCCGAAGGCAGAGGCTTAACCCACTGAGCCACCCAGGTGCCCCCCACTGGATATTTTTTCTGGCTTTGTCGAAGATTATTTGACCGTAGAGTCGAAGGTATATAGCTGGGCTCTCTCTTCTGTTCCCTTGATCTGTTTTTGTACCAGTACCATGCTGTCTTGGTGATCACAGCTCTGTTATATAGCTTGAAATCAGGCAATGTGATGCCCCTAGCTTTTTCTTTTTCAACATTTCCTTGGCAATTCCGGGTCTTTTCTGGGTCCCTACAAATTTTAGAATTGTTTGTTCCAGCACTTTGAAAAATAGTTCTATTAAAATGATTAATTAATGGATTTCCAAATACTAAACCCCTCTTACATTTCTGGAATAAACACTACTTGATCATGATGGATTTTTGGATTCTGTTTGCTAAAATTTGCTAATAAACGAGATTGGTTTATAGTTATTTTATTATGCAGTATTTGTCTGGTTTTGGAATTGATGTTAAATTTGCATTATAAAAATAATTTGGATGTTGTTTCTTTCAGTGCTCTGAAGTGGCTTAAGAAGTGTTTACATAATCTGGGACGCCTGGGTGGCTCAGTTGGTTGGGCGGCTGCCTTCGGCTCAGGTCATAGTCCCGGCGTCCTGGGATCGAGTCCCACATCGGGCTCCTTGCTCTGCAGGGAGCCTGCTTCTCCCTCTGCCATTCTGTCTGCCTGTGCTCACTCACTCTCTCTCTGACAAATAAATAAATCTTAAAAAAAAAAAAAGAAGTATTTACATAATCTGATCTTTATAAGTTTAGTGGATTTCTTTGTGAAACTGGCTGAGTCTAGTGTCTTTTTGTCAGAGAAGCTCTTTAATGACTTTCTATTTCTGTTTTTCTTTTTACATAATTCACTTATTTAGAATGTTGTTTATTTCATCTATATATTATCTAAAATGTTTTTATTTCATATAGTTGTACAAAGTAGTCTCATGATTTAAAAAAAATCCGTTTTGACCCTTGTTTCTTTTGTGTGCTTGTGCTTTCTCACCTTTTAGAAATCAAGTTAACAATTTCTGTTTTGTTGATTAGTTTTCAGAGAATGAGCTATTTTGGTTTACTGTTTTTTTCTAAGTCCTTGATTTATTTTTAAAAATTAAGATATAATTGACATGTAACATTATATTAGTTTCAGGTATATAACATAATGGTTCAATATATATATATTGTGAAATGATCATCACAATAAGTTCAATTAACATTTATCACTGTACAGTTATAATACTTTCTTACAAGAAAGATCTGCTTTCTTTGTAACTTTTGACTATAACACAGTATTATTAAATATACATTATATATGTATCATATATATTATATATTATATGTTTTGTGTATGTGTGTGTATATATATATAGTGTGTGTGTGTATTTATTTATATTTGGATGAAACTCCTGCCTCTGGGGTGCCTGGATGGATCATTTAGTTAAGCGTCTGCCTTCGGCTCAGGTCATGGTCCCAGGGTCCTGGGACGGACCCCCTCATCTTGCTCCCTCTCCTCCGTGCTTCTGCTCTTTCTCGCTATCTCTGTCTTTGTCTCTCAAATACATAAATAAAAAATCTTAAAAAAAAAAACCCCAAAACCCTGCCACTGGCAAACACCAATCTGTTCTCTGTATTCATGACCTTGGTTAAATTTTTAAAAATATTATGCATATAAATGAGATCATATGGTATTTATCTTTTTCCATCTGACTTGTTTCACTTAGCATAAAGCCCTTAAGGTCTATCACGTTGTTGCAAATGGCACGATGTCCCTTTTTTTAAATGGCTGAATAATATTTCATCATCTTTATTCATTCACCCATCCCTGGACACTTAGGCTATTTCCATGTTTTGGGTATTGTGAATAATGCTGCAATGAACATGGGAGTGAAGGCATCTTTTTGAGGTAGTGTTTTCATTTCTTTCACATTAAAAACTCAAGTGGAATTGCTGGATCATATGATAGTTTTGAGGAACTTCCATACTGTTTCAGTGGAATAAAACTTAGAGGCTGCACCAATTTACATTCCCACCAACAATGCATGAGCATTCCTTTTCCACATCCTCACCAACATTTATTTCTAATTTTTTTTGTAATAGCCATTCTAACAGGTGTGAGGTATCTCGTTGTGGTTTGACCTGTATTTCCCCAATGATAATTAATGTTAAGGGTCTTTTCATGTACCTATTTGCCATCTCTATGTCTTTGGAAAAATGTCTATTCAGATCCTCTGCCCATTTTTTAATTGGGTTGTTGTTTTGCTCTTGAGTTGTATGAGTTCTTTCTATACTTTGGATATTAACCCCTTATCTAATATATCATTTGCAATTATTTTCTCCATATCCATGAACATGGAATATCTTTCCATTTATTTGTTTCTTCTTTAATTCTTTTATCATTGTCTTATTGTTTTCAATGTATAGGTCGAAACTCTGGTTAAATTTCTTCCTAGGTATTTTATTTTATTTTTTGACACAGTTGAAAATGGGATTGTTTTCTTAATTTTTCTTGTGATAGTTTGTTATTAGTGTATAGAAACATAATAGATTTTTGTATATTGATTTGGTATCCTACAACTTTATTGAATTTTTTTACTAGCTCTCACAGTTTTTTGGTAGTCCTAATATTTTCTGTTTATAATATGTCAACTGCAAATAGTGACAGTTTTACTTCTTTCTTTCCAATTTGGATGACTTAAGAAAAAACACCATTTACTTGAAAGAGAGAGAGCACGAGTGGGAGGAAGGGCAGAGGGAGAGGGAGAAACAGACTCTCCACTGAGCAGAGAGCCCAGCACTGCCAGATCCCAGGAACCTTTGATCATGACCTTGGCCGAAGATCAGGATCATGACCTGAGCTGAAGGCAGATGCTTAACTGAGTCACCCAGGTGCCCCATGGGTGACTTTTATTTCTTTCTCTTGCCAAGTGCTCTGGCTAGGATTTCTTTTTTTTTTTTTTTAAAGATTTTATTTATTTATTTGACAGACAGATCACAAGTAGGCATAGAGGCAGGCAGGCAGAGAGAGAAGGGAGGAAGCAGGCTCCCCGCTGAGCAGAGAGCCCGATGCGGAGCTCGATCCCAGGACCCTGGGATCATGACCTGAGCCAAAGGCAGCGGCTTTAACCCACTGAGCCACCCAGGCGCCCCCTGGCTAGGATTTCTGATACTGTTTTGAACAAAAGTGGTGAGAGTGGGCAACCTTGTCTTATTATTGATCTTAGAGAAAAGATTATAGTTTTTCACCATTGAGTATGACATTAGCTGTGTGATTGTCATTTATGGCTGTTATGTTGGGGTATGTTCTCTCTATACCCAACTTGTTGAGAGTTTTGATCATAAATAGGTGTTGAAATTTGTCAGATGTTTTTTCTACATGTATTGAGATGATCATATGATTTTTACCCTCATTTTGTCAATGTAGTGTAAAACATTAATTGACTTGTGGATGTAGAACCATCCTTGCAGCTCTGGAATAAATCCCATTTGCATAGTGTGTGATTTTTTCATGTATTGTTGAATTTGGTATGCTCATATTTTATTGGGGATTTTTGCATCTATGTTCATGACAGATATTGGCCTCTAGTTTTCTTGTGTCATCCTTGTCTGCTTTTGGTATCAATAGTGACAATAGTAACAATAATGCTGGCCTTGTAAGATGAGTCTGGAAGTGTTCCTTACTCTTCTTCTTCTTCTTTTTTTTTTTTTTTTTTTTTGGAGTTTGACAAGACTTGGTATTAATTCTTCTTTAAATATTTTATAGAATTTACCAGTGAACCTGTCTGGTCCTGGACTTTTGTTTTTTGGTGGTTTTTTATTACTGATTTAGTCTTCTTACTAGTAATCTGTTCAGATGTTCTCTTTTCATGATTAGGTCTTGGTAGGTTGTATGTTTCTGGGATTTATCCATTTCTTCTAGGCTGTCTAATTTTTTGGTATGTATTCATAATAGTCTCTTAAGATCCTTTATATTTCTGTGGTATCAGTCGTGATGTCTTCTCTTTCATTTCTGATTTTATTTGAGCCTCTTCTGTTTTTTTCTTAGTGTAGCTAAAGTTTTGTCTTACTAGTTTACTTTTTAAGAAAAACAACTCTTAGTTTCATTTATCTTTTCTGCTATCCTTTTAGTCTACTTCATTTATTTCCACTCTGATCTTCATTTTTTCTTTCTTTCTATTAATTTTGGGCTTTGTTTATTCTTTTTCTCGTTCCTTGAGGCTTAAGAGTAAGTGGTGTATTTGAGATTTTTCTTGTTACTTGAGGTAGGCATTTATTGCTATGAACTTCCATCTTAGAACTGCTTTTGCTGCATTCCACACGTTTTGGTATGTTGTATTTCCATTTTCCTTTGTCTGAAGGTATATTTTGATTTCTCTTTTGATTTCTTCTTTGACCCATTGGTTATCTAGTAGCATGTTATTTAATCTCCATAATTTTGGAATTTTCCAGTTTTCTTTTTGTAATTAATTTCCAGTTTCATACGAACACTGTGATTAGAAAAGATGCTTGATCTTTTTTCGGTCTTTAAATGTATTAAGACTTGTTTTGTGGCCTAACATGATCTGTCCTGGGAAATGTTCCATGTGTGCTTGAGAAGAATATGTCTTTTGTTGCTTGTGGATGGAATGATCTGTATAATATATCTATTAAGTCCATGTGATTTAATGTATTTTTTAAGGCCAGTGTTTCCTTATTGATTTTCTGTGTGGATAGTCTATCCATTGATGAAAATAGAGTATTGAAGTCCTCTGTTGCTATTGTATTGCTGTCTGTCTCTCCCTTTATCTCTGTTAATACCTACTTTATCTATTTAGGCGCTCCTATGTCTGGCCCCTCTGTGGCAGTGTAGGCAATGACTGGAGTCAGGGCCATCTCTGAGTCTACAAGCCATTCTGGGGGCCTTAACTATCTACATGCACATGGGGAACAGCTGTGGGGCCCTGGGCTGGCATCTTGCATGCACATAGCTGTTGAAGCTGACGCTGGCAGTGTGGACTTGGGTTTTGGTGTGGAGGGACTCAGGTAGCTGGTATCTGTGAGCCTAAAAACCTGCAGGGTGAAAATCTCATGGCAAAATCTGCAGGGCTTCTGTCTGCAGGGGCTGTGCTAGCTGTTGGCTTCCTCAGCAATAAAAAAAGCTGGTGGGGTCCTCGTGAAGCAGTCTGCTGGGGTCTGTAGTGAGACTCTCAGCGAAGAAAGCCAGGGTTGGGGTCTGTAGCATCTGCAAGGGCTGTTGAGGTCCTTAGCACTGAAGATTTTTGTGGACCTCTGCAGAGCAGGCCACTAGGAACCACAGTTGATCACACTGTGAGTGATATTGGGAGCCCCTCCCCTTGTTCTCTGTTCCTAGCCATTTTGAAAGGTCTCAGCTTTGCTGGTTTCTAGGTAGGGTAGAACTGAAGTGGGTTCTTTGTGCAGTGCTCTGAAAGGTTGGGGAAACTTGTTGCTCAGCCTGCTTTCCTTTTACCAGCATGGGGAGCTCTCTTGGACTGGGGGAATTCCCTCTTGGCACAGAACAGTGCCAGCCTGGGGGATGGAATGATGCAGGCAAAATGAAACTTCTTCCTGCCCCTTTTCTATGGTTATTTTCAGTTTTTTCCCCCTCTATTGTGTTGCTGAAGCTGCTTTCTATCTTTTCTTTTCTTTTTTAATTTAATTGTTTATGGGGGGCAGGGCAGACGGAGAAGGAGAGAGAGAATCTCAAGCTTAGCAGGGAGTCTGATGCAGGGCTTGATCCCACAACCCTGTGATCATGACCTGAGCCAAAATTAAAGAGCTGGATGCTTAATCTACTGCACTACACAGACACCTCTGTTGGTGAAGCTTCTTAGGTGGACTTCTGAACTCTCCCAGAGCTATTTTTTGTTCATGGATAAGTATCTAATCTTTTTTTTTTTTTTTTTTTTTTTGGTGGGAGAGTGGAGGTTAGAGTCGACCTCCTCCTTCATCTTGATGATGTCACTCTCTCATCCAGTCCTCAAAAAATGTCACTCTACTGTCTTCTAGCTTGTATGATTCTACCAAGATGGCTATTATAACTCATATGTTTATTTCTCTTTATTAATTTTGCCCCCTTTGGCTGCTTTCAAGATTTTCTCTTTGTTTTGTGTTTTCAGAAGTTGGATATGATATGTCTGTCTCTGGCTTGGATATTTATCTTGCTTGGTGGTTTGATCTGTAGTTTGATAGATGACATTACTTTTGAAAATTCTTAGCCATTATTCCTTCAAATATTTATTCTAACCAATTCCCTGTCTTTTTTTCTTTCTGGAATTCTAATTGTGTATCTGTTAGATAATTTGATATTGTCCTATATATATTTTTTAAAATTTTTACTCTTCTCTCTTTCAGTTTGGGTATTTTCAAATTCAGTAATTCTTCCCTTAGTTCTGTTAAGTCTACTGATGAACTTGCCATGACAATCTGGATCTCTAACACTGTGTTTTTTTATTTCCAACATCTTCATTGATTTTTCTCAGTTACCATCTCTGCTGAAATTACTCATCTGACAATGAGTGTTGTTATTTTTTTCATTGGAGCCTTTGACATATTTTTGTAGTTATTTTACTTAAAAAATTTTTAATAAGATTTTATTTTTACGTAATCTCTACACACAATGTGGAGCTTGAACTCACAATGCTGAGATCAAGAGTTGCACACTCCATGGACTAAGCCAGCCAAGTACCCGCATAGTTATTTTTTATTAAATGTTGATAGCTCCAACATCTGTGTTATATGTAGGTTTGGTTCTGTTGATTGTTTTGTCTCTCGGTATTATGAAGTTATTTCCCTTGATTTTTTTTTTTTTAACACCACATCACCAGTGATTTTTTTTGTTTATTTGTGTTTGTGTTTTTATAGGGGAGATGGAGAAGAAGAATCTGGGCTGGGTTCCATGACCATCCTGCAGCAGCTGCTCTTCCTCACCCTTAAGCCTGTAACATGTATGAGGGATGCCTTCTCAGGACTCTTGCCTTTTTTGTAAGTACAAATTGCTGTCTGTAGAGAGAGAAGCCTGCAGGTGGGGTTAACTCCCCTTATATCTGTAGCCTTTAGGGCTCCCTATTGTGCCACCATCCAGTACTAGCCTCCACTGTTTTGTTAATAACTCTTTAAAAAAAGTTTTTTAATTAACATATAATGTATTATTTGCCCCAGGGGTACAGGTATGTGAATCATCAGCCTTACACACTTCACAGCACTCATCATAGCACACATCCTCCCCAATGTCCATAACCCAACCACCCTCTCCATACACCCCTCCCCCCAGCAACCCTCAGTTTGTTTTGTGAGATTAAGAGTCTCCTATGGTTTGTCTCCCTCCTGATCCCCTTCTTGTTTCATTTTTTCCTTCCCTATCCCCCAAGCCCCCCACTTTGCCTCTCAAATTCCTCATATCAGAGGGGTCATATGATAATTGTCTTTCTCTGATTGACTTATTTCACTTAGCATAATACCCTGTAGTTCCATCCACATTGTTGCAGATGGCAAGATTTTGGGGTTTTTTGATGGCTGCATAGTATTCCATTGTATATATACCACATCTTCTTTATCCGTTCATCTGTTGATGGACATCTAGACTCTTTCCATTGTTTGGCTATTGTGGATATGGCTGCTATAAACATTTGGGTGCCTGTGCCCTTTTGGATCACTACATTTGTATCTTTAGGGTAAATACCCAGTAGTGCAATTGCCGCATCATAGGATAGCTCTATTTTCAACCTTTTGAGGAACCTCCATACTGTTTTCCAGAGTGGCTATACCAGTTTGCATTCCCACCAAGTGTGTAGGAGGGTTCCCCTTTCTCTGCATCCTCGCCAGCACCTGTCATTTCCTGACTGGTTAATTTTAGCCATTCTGACTGATGTGAGGTGGTATCCCATTGTGGTTTTTGATTTGTATTTCCGTGACGCTGAGGAATGTTGAGCATTTTTTCATGTGTCTGTAGGCCATTTGGATGTTGTCTTTGCAGAAATGTCTGTTCATATCCTCTGTTCGTATTTGTTCTTTGGGTGTTGAGTTTGATAAGTTCTTTATAGATTTTGGGTACTAGCCTTTATCTGATACGTCATTTGCAAATATCTTCTCCCATTCTGTCAGTTGTCTTTTGGTTTTGTTGGCTGTTTCCTTTGCTGTGCAAAAGCTTTTGATCTTGATGAAGTCCCGGTAGTTCATTTTCCCCTTGCTTCCCTTGCCTTTGGTGATGTTTCTAGGAAGAAGTTACTGTGGCTGAGGTCGATGAGCTTGCTGCCTGTGTTCTCCTCAAGGATTTTGATGGATTACTTTCTCACATTGTGGTCATTCATCCGTTCGGAGCCTGTTTTTGTGTGTGGTGCAAGGAAATGGTCCAGTTTCATTTTTCTGCATGTGGCTGTCCAAATTTCCCAACGCCATCTGTTGAAGAGGCTGTCTTTTTTCCATTGGGTATTCTTTCCTGCTTTGTCAAATATTAGTTGACCATAGAGTTGAGGGTCTATTTCTGGGCTTTCTATTCTGTTCCATTGATCTATGTGTCTGTTTTTGTGCCAGTACCATACTGTCTTGATGATGACAGCTTTGTAATAGAGGTTGAAGTCTGGAATTGTGATGCCACCAACTTTGGCTTTCTTTTTCAACATTCCTCTGGCTATTCGAGGTCTTTTCTGGTTCCATATAAATTTTAGGATTATTTCATCCATTTCTTTGAAAAAAATTGATGGTATTTTGATAGGGATTGCATTAAACATGTAGATTGCTTTAGGTAGCATAGACATTTTCACAATATTTGTTCTTCCAATCCATGAGCATGGAATATTTTTCCATTTCTTTGTGTCTTCCTCAATTTCTTTCATGAGTACTTTATAGTTTTCTGAGTACAGATTCTTTGCCTCTTTGGTTAGGTTTATTCCTAGGTATCTTATTGTTTTGGGTGCAATTGTAAATGGGATCGAATCCTTAATTTCTCTTTCTTCTGTCTTGTTGTTGGTGTATAGAAATGCAACTGATTTCTGTGCATTGATTTTATATCCTGACACTTTACTGAATTCCTGTACAAGTTCTAGCAGATTTGGCGTGGAGTCTTTTGGGTTTTCCATATAAAGTATCATATCATCTGCAAAGAGTGATAGTTTGACTTCTTCTTTGCTGATTCGGATGGCTTTAATTTCTTTTTGTTGTCTGATTGCAGAGGCTGGGACTTCTAGTACTATGTTGGATAGCAGTGGTGATAGTGGACATCCCTGCTGTGTTCCTGACCTTAGTGGAAAACTCGCAGTTTTTCTCCATTGAGAATGATACTCGTTGTGGGTTTTTCATAGATGGCTTTGATGATATTGAGGTATGTACCCTCTATACCTACACTTTGAAGATTTTTGATCAAGAAAGAATGCTGTACTTTGTCAAATGCCTTTTCAGCATCTATTGAGAGTGTCATATGGTTCTTGTTCTTTCTTTTATTAATGTATTGTATCACACTGATTGATTTGCAGATATTGAACCAACCTTGCAGTCCTGGAATAAATCGACTTGGTCGTGGTGAATAATCCTTTTAATGTACTGTTGGATCCTGTTGGCTAGTATTTTGGTGAGAATTTTCGCATCTGTGTTCATGAAGGATTATTGGTCTGTAATTCTCTTTTTTGATGGGATCCTTGTCTGGTTTTGGGATCAAGGTGATGCTGGCCTCATAAAATGAGTTTGGAAGTTTACCTTCCATTTTTATTTTTTGGAACAGTTTCAGAAGAATAGGTACTAATTCTTTAAATGTTTGGTAGAATTCCCCTGGGAAGCCGTCTTGCCCTAGGCTGTTGTTTGTTGGGAGATTTTTGATGACTGCTTCAATCTCCTTACTGGTTATGGGTCTGTTCAGGTTTTTCTATTTCTTCCTGGTTCAGTTTTCGTAGTTTATACATCTGTAGGAAGGCATCCATTTCTTCCAGATTGTCAAATTTGCTGGCATAGAGTTTCTCATAATATGTTCTTATAATTGTTTGTATTTCTTTGGTGTTGGTTGTGATCTCTCCTCTTTTCATTCATGATTTTATTTATTTGGGTCCTTTCTCTTTTCTTTTTGATAGGTCTGGCCAGGGGCTTATCAATCTTATTAATTCTTTCAAAGAAAAAGCTCCTAGTTTCGTTGATTTTGTTCTACTGTTTTTTTGGTTTCTGTTACATTGATTTCTGCTCTGATCTTTGTGATTTCTCTTCCTCTGCTGGATTTAGGCTTTCTTTGCTGTTCTTTCTCCAGCTCCTTTAGGTGTGGGGTTAGGTTGTGTATTTGAGACCTTTCTTGTTTCCTGAGAAAGGCTTGTATCACTATATACTTTCCTCTCAGAACTGTCTTTGCTCTGTCCCACAGATTTTGAACTGTTGTGTTTTCATTATCATTTGTTTCCATGAATTTTTTTCAATTCTTTTTTAATTTCCTGGTTGACCCATTCATTTTTTAGTAGGATACTCCTTAGCCTCCATGTATTTGAGTTCTTTCCAACTTTCCTCTTGTGATTGAGTTCTAGCTTCAGAGCATTGTGGTCTGGAAATATTCAGGGATAGATCCCAATCTTTTGGTACCAGTTGAGACCTGATTTGTGACCCAGGATGTGACTATTCTGGAGAATGTTCCATGTGCACTGGAGAAGAATGTGTATTCTGTTGCTTTGGGATGGAATGTTCTGAATATATCTGTGATGTCCATCTGGTCCAGTGTGTCATTTCAGGCTTTTATTTCCTTGTTGACCTTTTGCTTGGATGATCTGTCCATCTCAGTAAGGGGGATGTTAAAGACCCCTACTGTTATTGTATTGTTGTTATTATATTATATATATATATATTATATATATTATATATATATATAATATATATATGTTGGGGCATAGATATTTAAAATTGTTAGATCTTATTGTTGGACAGGCCTTTTAAGCATGATATAGTGTCCTTCCTCATCTCTATTATAGTCTTTGGCTTAAAATCTAATTGATCTGATATAAGGATTGCCACCCCAGCTTTCTTTTGATGTCCATTAGCATGGTAAATTGTTTTCCACCCCTTCACTTTAAATCTGGAGGTGTCTTTGGGTCTAAAATGAGTTCCTTGTAGACAGCATATTGATGAGTTTTGGTTTCTCATCCGTTCCGATACCCTGTCTTTTGATTGGGGCATTTAGCCCATTTACATTCAGGGTAACTATTGAAAGATATGAATTTAGTGCCACTGTATTGCCTGTAAGGTGACTGATACTGTATATTGTCTCTGTTTCTTTCAGATCTACTACTTTTAGGCTCTCTTTGCTTAGAGGACCCCTTTTAATATTTCCTGTAGGGCCGGCTTGCTGTTTACAAATTCCTTTAGTTTTTGTTTGTTCTGGAAAATTTTTATCTCTTCTTCTATTTTCAATGATAACCTAGCTGGATATAGTACTCTTGGCTGCATGTTTTTCTCATTTAGTGCTCTGAATATATCATGCCTATTCTTTTTGGCCTGCCAGGTCTCTGTGGATAAGTCCGCTGCCAATCTAATATTTTTACCATTGTATGTTACAGACTTCTTGTCCCGAGCTGCTCTCATGCTTTTCTCTTTGTCATTAAGACTTGTAAGTTTTACTTTTAGTTGACGGGGTATAGACCTATTTTTATTGGTTTTGAGGGAGATTCTTTTTGCCTCCTGGATTTTAATGCTTGTTCCCTTTGCCATATTAGGGAAATTCTCTACAATAATTCACTCGAATATACCTTCTGGCCCCCTCTCTCTTTCTTCTTCTTCTGGAATCCCAATTATTGTAATATTGTTTCATCTTGTGGTATCAGTTATCTCTCGAATTCTCCCCTTGTGGTCCAGTAGTTTTTTGTCTCTCCTTTGTTCAACTTCTTTATTCTCTGTCATTTGGTCATCTGTATCACTAATTCTCTCTTCTGCCTCATTTATCCTAGCAGTAAGAGCCTCCATTTTTGATTGCACCTCATTAATAGCTTTTTTGATTTCAGCTTGGTTAGATTTTAGTTCTTTTATTTCTCCAGAAAGGGCTTTTTTTCCTCCAGATAGGGTTTCTCAAATATCTTCCATGCCTTTTTCGAGCCCAGCTGGGACCTTGAGAATCGTCATTCTGAACTCTAGACCTGACATATTACCAATGTCTGTATTGATTAGGTTCTTAGCATTTGGTACTGCCTCTTGTTCTTTTTTTTGTGGTGAGTTTTTCCACCTTGTCATTTTACCCGGATGAGAATATATGAATGAGAGAATAAAA